>NC_143014.1:42077742-42680242 GCF_055824585.1 Amblyomma mixtum
CTTCGGCGGCGCTCGATCGCCTAAATAGGGTTAGTTAATTGAGCAGAAGGTGAGAGAGAGAGCGCGCGACATCCGTTATATCCTGGGCGACTGCAGCTAGACGCGGTCTTGTCGTGGGCGATACGCCCCCCGAGACGACAGTAGCGGCGCGCGTAGTTTCGCTGCTGGGACGCCAATAGTGTGACCAGCGCGTGATGCGCAAAACCGCGCTCGATGCTCGGAGTGAACTATTCCAGTAAGGCGTGAAGTAGGCCTAGTTGGTTCTTGGAATCATTCGTAATAAAACTGCGCGAAAAAGACAGGACAACAAGAAGAGGCACGAACAGGAACACACAAAGCGCAGACTACCAACTAATTTTATTGCCTGAAAGAAGGGGAGTTCTAAAGGTTTTTAACATGACAAAAGCAAGAAACAAGCTGAAATGTACTGAGCACGAGGAAGCGACACAGAATAATGCAAGATAGTAACAATACCACGTATGCATTAAGCCCGATAGATAGCCCGAACGTGCCCATCTAGGAATTCGGTCTCTTTCCTCGATAGAGACAAAGAGGGCGAGCTGACACAGTTGTCAGCACTTTCGGCTATGTAGAAAGCCTTGATTATTTCCCTCTTTGTTTTAGTTTTTGCCTTCGATAGGAATTCTGTACTTTCCAGAAAAGGCGTACAGCTATTGCTTTCGCAGCATTTGCAGTGTAGGGGCAGATTACTGCCCGTGCCGGTGCGCATGGATCGCTTATGTTCTAGAGCGCGCTCATTAAAACAGCCTTTGCGTTGTGTGCCCTTTGTGTGTTCCTGTTCGTGCCTCTTGTTGTCCGGTCTTCTTCGCGCAGTTTTATTATGGCCAAACTAATTACGCCCATCATTCGCATTCGCTGAAAGCTCGCCTCGGCAGTGGAGGCAATGGCGACTACAGCCTCCACACTGCAGGTGCCACGAGCTGCGCCGGCAGAAACGTCGGCTTCCTTGAGCTGACCACGGCGCTCGTCAAGGCACGGCATAAAGCTGACGCTCGCGCGCCGAAGGGAGGGCGGGTCGGTGAAGGCTTCGTATACGGACAAGAGCCTGGCATAAAGCGTGCCCGTGTATAGGAAACTGCCAGCAGAAGAGGCGAGCCCGCGAAGGGGACGCAACCGCAGCTCGGAGGTGTGCGCATCGCACGCGCGTGGCTTTCGCACATCCGCCTCAGGGGAAACCCGCCAACATTGCGCGCCCCTTGCCACCGTCGCGTCTGCCCGCTGCGAGACAGCGATATGCCAGACGTTGCGCAAGTGGGCGCAATTCTGTTTACCCGTTTAGTTGTTGCTACTAACCCTCTCCGGCTCGCTGACGCTGAAACGCCGCGCAACTTTAATGTCTGTTTCGTCGATAGCGCCACGCTTGACGATACAGACACGCCCAGTAGCAAAAAAAAAAAAAAGAAGAAGACCACACACATGCATGCTGGGGGCCGATTCCTACAAGGTTCGTGACGCATGAAACGCCGCGTGTTAAGCTAGCCGCGCTTTGCCGTATGTTACGTTTCGCTCTACTGGAAATTCGCGTTTTCCAGTGCTAAACGTGAGCCGCACATGCACATCATTGTCACTAAATACCCTATAGTAGACTCAACAGGCCGCAATAGTTCTATTTACGTCGTATTCTAGGGCAAACAACCCGGCAGCTTATAACCGAACCAATCGTGCGCATGATTGCGCAAGTCCAATGCGTTTGTCATGGATGGCGATCCCTTTCTCAACAGAGCGCTTCATTCTTTCGCGGCGAAGGCTGCCAGCATTACTTCCGCAAAGAGATGCCGTTTGCGGAGGCCTCCAGTTCCGCGAAGCCAGTTCAAGTTTAAAAAAAACAGAAACTTCGTGCACCCAGCGGGGGTGTACACCTGACGACCACTGGTCGAATCGGAACCGCGCGTCTTCTTGGCTTTCTATCTGGGCCGTACGTGCAAAGTTCAGCGCAACCCCGCAGTGCCCCGTGCATTATTACAATGTACAGTCTTTGTCAAAAGTAACCAGGCTGCACGTTTTTTTTCTTCTCAGTCGTATATTAAAGTTACTATGCCAGCCCTCAAGCTCTAAATCCCTGTATGGTAAGAAGAAACCCTGTTCTCACCTTCAAAGAACGCATTGATCGTTAGGGAAGCCGTGAGGGCTCTGTTATACGAATGAGAAGCAAACCATGCAGCCTGGTTACTTTTGACAAAGACTGTACCGTCATGCAACGACGTTCCCACATGATGCATCGCGAATGTTAGGTCCAAGTTTGAGATGGCCTAACCATGCGGGAACGCCAGGGGAACAAGTGTCTTTACGGTGCACCACGTTGTACTCCCTCATAAAATAAAAAATAAATAAATAAACTGTCGGGACGATCATGAAACCTGTTGCGAGAAAGCCGCAGGTGCGCTTACCCTTGACGATTGCTTTGTTGATTTTACTTTAATGAAAGCGCTTACTGGGTGAGTGGAGGTGGAGTGGGGAGGTCGATCGAGGGTGGCGGTTCTGGAGGGCAGCTGACTTCCCCACTGCGTCTTCATATTCGATTTCGCCGTCGCTTTTTCATTCCGTTGATGCATGGGCTTCTGGTGGACGGAGGCCTTGAGGAGGTTGTAGGTAGGTGGATTGGTGGTGGGTGGCTCTTCTGGAGGGTGAGGGTTAGTGGGTGGGTGGAGGTGGCTGGTGCTTCTGGAGAGCGGTTTCATTCACCAAGGCTTCGTACAGATAACGCCGGCATTTTCGTCAAGTGCCAACTGTTAGTGCCATCACAGCAAACAAAAAAAAGAAAGAAAAAAGTAGATCTCCAGTTGAGGTAGAGGGCTGCGAAGTAGAGCTGTGCACGGGCCGCAAATGTCAGCCCGCGCCCGGCCCGAGCCCCACAGTACTGACGGAGGCCCGGCCCGGCCCGACACTGAAGAAACCTAAGCCCGCCCGGGCCCGGCCCGATTTAAGGCCCGGCCCGGGCCCGGCCTGCAAAACTTTAATTGAAGTGACGATGAAACAGAAAGAGGTAATTTAAGTTTGGTTTTGTGGGGTTTAACGTCCCAAAGCGACTAAGGCTATGAGAGACGCCGTAGTGAAGGGCTCCGGAAATTTCGACCACCTGGGGTTCTTTAACGTGCACTGACATCGCACAGTACACGGGCCTCAAGAATTTCTCCTCCAAAGAAATTCTAGCCGCCGCGGCCGGGATCGAACCCGCGTCTTTTGGGTCAGCAGCCGAGCACCATAGCCACTTAGCCACCGCGGCGGCAGGTAATTTAGGGAAAATCAGTTTATTTCAATGTTTTTAAAATGCTCGGCTCTCATGGTCTAGATGAAAATTAGTGAGTATATGCAAACACGGCGCATGTAGAGAGTTATCACTTCAAGTTATTATGTAAAAACAACAAATCGTCCCTTGATGACGGCTTGAGGCAAGTGCGGCGCTCCTGCAGATTAGTTTCGAACCTTGCAACAGTATAGGGCGGCTGGAGCCACGCAGGAGCAATCGCGATCGCGAAGCCCGACTGGCCCGTCCGAGACAAATATATCGTGGCCCGAGCCCGGCCCGGGTGAATAGACTTCCGAAAGGCCCGAGCCCGGCCAGCGGGCCGGGCCGGGTACGGGCTTTCGGGCCGGTCCGAGCCCGTGCACAGCTCTACTGCGAAGCCCAGAGCCGAAGTGAAGTGTCTGAGAACAAATAAGAAAACAAAATCTAGTATGTAGAGAGCAGGGGTACCTGCGATACGCACTGAAATCTCGTTGCCATGGTACCGTAAGGGCAAATTTGCGAACGGGGAGGAAGGAACGGGCGCCTCCCTCCTTACCCCCAAGCGAGAAATTTACCTAATAAAATCACGCTGAATCCTTTTTCTTTTTTGTCGAAGGTCGAAGAAATACATTGGTAAAAAGGGAGCGCCCATAACCGTCCTCTCCAGGAGTAGCCCATGAATCTGCGCCATGTGATAGCGAGATTTCGGAACAAACGCCTTGCCAGGCTATTATGCACGCTCTCCCACGCCGTCGGGCTTATAGCAGATGCGGCACTGCTCTTGGTTAAAAAAAAAAAAAACTTGCAAAAATAAGTATGTTTCAAGTTTTCGGCGTCAGGTGCCCACACTATTTTTTATTTCGTACACATGAGAATTTGTCCGGCTTCTACAATTCCCACTGTCAATATAGATGTGTCAGCTGAGCTAACATTTAGCTGAGCTTGCCTTTAATTTACTGAAAAATTTAACCGTTCCTTACACTTTATTTCTTCCCCTCTCGTTTTTCCCCGTCTAATTTCAGAGCCGTTTATATAACATCCGCGTGTGCGCTGAAGCCGAAGCAAGCCGGGAGATTAGGGCGTTGGGTTATGCCTGCCACCTTGCCCGGTCAGCCGTGCCGTATTGCACAGTAGCGTCGTTACCTGTGACGAGCACTATACAGGCCGGGTAACGTGTTTAGCCGTTAGAAAACATTGCATCTGGCGCGCGGCCGTTTAACTGCTGCAGCGGATACTATGTTGTGTGTGTAACATAGCCTGCACCCTAGCATGCCTTGGCACCTACTAGGCGAACAGCCAACAGAATGCATGTCGTTTCCTTACGGGGTAGCATATTACGTACTGTCTACAGCCACACAGTCAACATGAGTCCAAGTAAACGACGCTGCACCCCCTCCCCTCTGGGAACTTATAACTGTTATTTTCCTCGGGATGCAAAGCACGCTGGGCAGATCACGAGCTTCTGGCAGAGCTTTGAGACGCTGCAGGGCGCCGGCGGAAACCCTGACACGCGGCCACAGAACAATACATGAAGGACAGCAGATCGGCTTTAAAATTTGTCGCTGTGGCTTCGCGCATTTCGACAAGTTCTCATCAACGAAACCCCGCGTACACTGCCGATTAAGCGGTCCCGGCCACCTTTCCAGCCATGCGCAGTATGCAAGCTCGGCAGTTTGTAAATGACGCTTGCAGTGTGTAAAACGTTTGCTTCGATTTTTTGGCCTACTTCTCGGTACGAAAAAAAAAGGGGGGGGGGGGGTATCAGTACAAGCTATATCTGCGAGGATTCATCGCACATTATCTTCCGAGAGGTTAAACGATCAGAGGCCGGAACCACGATTCTTGACAAATCAGGCCATAGGACCGTGACCGTCCGGCGCCAGTGCGCCGACAGCCCACGGGGCAATAGGGACCACGAATCCGCCTTACGAAATGAATCCGGCCGCAACACAATGCCAGAGTCTACGCATACTCATGCGCACAGGAGCAATCCGAATGGCGGCCGCCACCTACCGGACGCAGCCTCACGTGCCGCGCGCGGGCTAACGAAGCACACCGGCTGCAAGGACAAGGCGACAACACCCACGGGGTTGTTTGCCCATCCGTCGAACATCTTTCTCCGGCTCGCGGAAAAACAAATCCCACGCGCGGGTGTAAGCCGCGGACGCGCAGGTCTTCCTCGCAGGCCCGCGTGCGGAACAGCCGTGGGCGACATGATGCACAGATCGTGGAGAGATTTTATAATTTCCCGCGCAAAGCAACGACCATTGGTGCATTGGTCAGATCAGTTCTGTCGCAAAATCTTCCCCAAGAATAATTCTATGGCTACCCGGCACCTTTTCATCTTTCTCTTTTTCAACATCCCCTTCTTGCACACGCTTGCGCAAGCTACCCGAGCTTCAGTTGCGAGCCCCGGATGTGGGCGGGTCCACCCTGTTGTGCCCTGGGCACGTTGTCATGGCTGAAAAATAAACGTTACACTATAGTTCGGTTTCAACCAATAGTTAACTGCTTCGCGTCCCATGCTTTCACGTATCGATAACATGGCGCTCAGCTTATTCTCCCTCTGCTTCATTGTCGAAAAGGAGGTGAGGCACTGGAGACCACCTTCTCCACCCTGCCTGTCTGCGGGGGGAGGGCTCGGGGCCACCAAAGCAGCCGGTCTGTCGCAAGCCGGATGACAGACAACGGCAGCCCTGCCCACAACGGCCAGCTTGGCATCACTATGCAGATGCTGACGCGTGGCTGCTGCCGAGCACGTGGCCACGGCTTTCCTCCTCGCCCAAGCCTGAGGCGCGCGCGCGAAGGCCGACGGCAGCGCCATCGCCGATGCGCTACCCCCTCGCCCGCATAAAAGCAGCGGCGACGGCCGGCTTCCCACGTGCCATCATCCCCCGCGAGCTGCTCACCCGTTTCCTTCGCCGCCCAAGGAGAGCGCACGCACCATCAGTCTGCGGACGAGCCTCCTCGCTTTCAGCCACCACCCGACGTACAAGCACCGACACACGCCGTCCGACTCGCGGAAGGCAGAGCGCACCACTTCTCGGAAGCGTTAAGTTGGTGGAGCCAAACTTCGCGCCAAGGGTTGCTGAGACGTCCCGTCGGAGCACGGTGAGTGCTAGCGCGCCGCGCGCTCCTCCGCGGCATCTGACCATCGCCGCAGCATCCAGATCCGCGCGCAGACTGGCTGCGCGCGGTGCGCGATGGCTGTTCGGAGCGAGCACCGTGTAGCGGCGACGCGCGCGAAGCTGCGCAGTGCCGGAACCTCCTTTGTCTTTTTCTGGACGCCGGTTCCGGGGCAGCTTGACCCCTCCGGGAATGCGTCCTTGGCCGGCGCTTTCGGTGGCTTATCGGAAGAAGCCGCGTGGACGCCCCCGGCGCCGCTTCGCTCTCCCTCCAGTGCGCACTTCGCGTTTCCCCTTGGTCAGGAATTCCGGGATGACGGGCGTCCACTGCGCGGCCTTGGCTCACCGAGACCTCCCTGCGTCCGTTGTTGCTTTGGGTTAGTTAATCGCCGCAACGAGAAAGAAACACATCGTTCCAGGCGACTTTCGCGATGTGCGGGCGTCTGTTTGTGCGTGCGAGCTTTCATCTGAATGCTTTGGGGACAAGGCTGCGCGAGTCCTGCCTCTGTGCGTCGCTTTTCATCTCCGCTCGCTGGCCGTGCCGCACGCTCGAGAGTCACGGCGGTCAAATGTCAGCACTCGATGGAATCCTTCGCGGTCGATGGACCGGTATACGCCAGCCAGTAGACAAACGCGCGCCTGTGGCTTGCGCGGAACGGTGCGGGAGATGGAGGTGGCCGTTATGTCTCAATTTTCATAAGCACCGTTACGACCTCACTTCGTTTTTACTTCACATGATCTGTATTTCTTAAGGGTCACTTTACCGTCGTCGCGTTCAATTCGGTTGCTAATTGGTGGTCAGTGCCTGAGCAGGTGATAGTAGCGGTGTGTAGAATAAGACCTCTACATTTCCCCCGAAGACCACGCAGACGTAAACTATACTCTTGAAAATTGCCAGATGGTGTCGGCGGCGACGATAGATTGTGAATGCCCTGTTGCGTGCATTCGCCTGTACCCTAAACATGTTAGAGTATTCCATAACGCTTTCGCCTCACGTGTACGGTCAGGCTGTGGTATGCGTCTCATGCTGCTGTTGCTGCTGCTCGGGCACCGTTGCCAAAGCAAATCTTTCAACAATACAAAAGGGCGAGCACAAAGCAGAGGATAAAGGCGCAGCAGACGCTGTTTTCCTTTGCCATGTGCACGTGCTTCTTCGGTGCCTGACCCCGCTTTGTTCGCTTGCGTCACCGGCTGATACCTGGGTGCCGCTAGATACGTAATCGCTACAAAAGTTTACTTTACTTAGTTCATGGGGTTTAACGTCCCAAAGCGACTCAGGCTATGAGAGACGCTACAAAAGGAAGCTGCTGAAGACCGCAGTTCTCGGAGATGAAGCCGTTTGTTTCCTCGCGGTGCGGCCGTGACCGTATCCTGCTCGCGACAGTCCCTCGTGAAAAAACGCCCGTCAGCGCTAAAAGGCTGCTCACTCCGGGTTTCGGGCACGCCTACTCGGCGGCAGCCCACACGAAGCCGGCTGCCAAAGCTCTTCGCATTACCCACAGCGGCGTTCTTGTTTCGTCCCGTAGGACGGGAACGCTCCGCCGCACAGTAGGCTTTCCGTTCATGATAACTGCACCACGGAACGTCTTCTCCGGACTGAGGCCCCGAAGAATTTCCACAGGCTGCGTTTTTTGCACGCATGCAGAGGCAGCATTTTCCCAGAGCAAGCAAGCTGCAGTGGCAGCGCCGAAGTAGCCTGCGCGCCAGAGGAGGGGGCGTCCTTTCGGCGCATCCGGTGGCGCAATCCTTTCGAGCGCGCCTCCGATGAGAAAGGACGCGTTGTTCCAATAACGATAACGACGGCATCTCCGTTCGAGTGCAGCCGCAGCGCGACCTTGGAAGGAGCGGAGGGCGAGGCGTTGCGAAATGTAACTTTCCAGGGAGGGCAGCCTCGGGCTGAGAGCAACCCTTAACCCGGAAACTGCTGGAATGACATTTCTGCTGAACCCACCGCGCTCAATCAGGAAGGCACACGGGCGTCCGCTTTGTGCAAGCATGAAAAATGGTTCCTTTTCTTGTTTTATTGCGCAAATGGACCCTTTGGCATAAAGTTAAGAACAAGGCACAGGCTCCTTTCGTTAATCGATGCTAATAGGGCTTGGTTTTTACGTCCGAGTGTCTTCTTACTCTTGCGTTTTTACGAAGGTCAGCGTTCGATACTATGATGTTCCTGTGTGACCTGATGGCGTCTGCTGTTGTGTGGCTTTACCGCCCGATACACTGGAGCCCTAGGCTTCGCAGGGACGTTCGTAACGCGGTGCTGTTTATATCAGTCAAACGAGAGCCATGAATGACGCTGTGCGTGGTCGTATATGAGCATTCTGAATTAGTTTGCTAGCCAAGTTTCTTCTGGGCTGCAAGTAAAGAGCGCACATTTGTCGGAGGATAAAAACGCAGCCGTCCGGACTCTCAAAAGGCCGGCCTTCGTTCAAGGCCGTCGTTTAGAGTGTCTAGACTAAATACAGCCTTGTTTAGAAAACTCTCGTCTTGCACAATGCATGCTATTCATGAGCTGCACTTTCCTGCGAAAGATAAGCAGAGAGAAAGCGCACGCGGGGAAAAACAACGTGCAGTTTTGTGAGAATGTGGCGCTTTTATTTTGGTCACGCGTCTTCCTAGAAAGCGCGAGGAGCTGTGCCAAAGATGGCGCCTTTTGCAAACAGCCCAGGTTTGGTTAAACGACCGACGTGTGCGCAGGTGTGAAAAAAAGAGCACAAGAAAGGCAATAGAAGTCTTCAAGTTCTCGTGGGAAAACCAGTGAAGCGCCCGCCCATAGCCACCGCGGCGGCCAAGCGGGACCGCCGGCCTCAGCAATGTCACGCGCTGGAAGCGCGGCCCAGACAGTCGTTCAGAAACCATCAGCCACAAAGCGAGAGCAATTTGTTCGCAAGGTCGTCCCGCACAGGGGCAAACAGTTTGGTTAGTTATTGCGCAAAAGAGAGAGAAAGGGGCCTCAGCGACGAGACATCACAAGACGCTCGACACTCGCTGCTTCGTACTAAGCGTAGCATCACCACGGCCGCTTGATGCAAAGCGCAAAGCTTTGTATCTAGCGGCCGTGGCATCACATTGCCGGAAATTTCGTTCAATAACTATTCAGATGCAAGGTAAAACGCTCACTTAACCAAGGTCAGAAATCTCAGTTTGTAAGTGGAGTGACTTCCGTAGCAGCTGCCGACGACGCGCGAATAGTTACCGAATCCTTTTCGTGAGGCGCACGTGTGCAGCTGAATGGCAACAGGGATCTGTGCGCCCTGCTCAACACTCTACCACTGAACCACCTACGCGGCACCGCGTAGACAGATCATATAAGCGCAGTAAACTTATTCCTCCTCCAGCTACGCAGAAATAAATGCTTAAGTCCTCATTTAGACTCTGAAACTATTTTCTCTAGCAGCTGTGCATGCCTCCCCCGGCATTATGCCCCGGAGAATGCTGCGCAGTGTTCCGGCGTTGGCTCTTTAACTACTCCGACTTAATCGTTCGCGCGAAACCAAGCCGCTCGTGCACCACCTCCGTGCAGGCTGCCCGTGGTCGTAAAGGGGTCACGCGCTCCCTTCTTGCGCAGAGAAGTTCATGCTTCACGGCGGTCCGGAGCGAAAGCAACACTTTTATCGCTGCCGCGGCTGGCCATATCCGGCACGAAGAAAGCGATGAAGACGCCAAGCATGCAATGAACTTTCGGGACACGGGGGTGCCCGGTCACGTCGTGTTAAACGGCGCCACTTCTCTCGCTGCCCATAAACTGTTGTGGGGCCGTCCTGGGCGCGGCGATTCCGCGTGTCAGGAGGAGGCCTGTCAGCCGAGGGCGGGGGCATCCATCAGCGGGCCTGGGCCCCGCGTGAAAGGGTGGGAGAGGTGCTCGACCGGCCGACCTCCCGTGGGCAGCGCGCGTCCGTCCAGGGTCGTTGGCCTTGAGGTCTCCCTCCCGCGGCCTTTCCGGGCCGGCCTTGACTCGGCGGCACGCTTTGGCCGCACGCTTGCAAATGAGCGCCGCTTCTTCGCCCCTGGGCTGCCGTCGTCGGTGTCACACCGCGCTTGCCAGACGTCTTGACGCGGCAGCCGCCCTGGCCCCCCTCGTCGTCGCACCCTTCGATACGCGCACGTTTAGCCACAACGCACCGGGCCCTTCATCGGTGGGCGCATCGTGAGGAAAGAACAGTGGTTTCAAGCGACAAGCTCTGCTGCCATTTAGTAACAACGTCTCAGTGACGTTTCCTGTCGCGCCCGCGCCAAACTTGATGGCCGTCTCGGACAGCGAACTGAGAGACAATGCCCAGCCCAATAAATTAGTTCGATTCCAGGCGTTCATTAATCAATGTTAGCGGCCTTAGCTGTAATCCAGGCGGATAAGAATACATTCCAAATCGAGAAGTATCTAGGTGGCATCCTATATATTCTCACTGACGGCGGCTCACACTTCTGGTCGCAACCAAAACACGCCCTTCGCTTGAAGGGCCCTTTCATTTGCATATTCGCTTGACTGAGGGTACGTTCGCGTGCGGCGAGTTTCGCACGTGCGATGGGGACTGCAGAGCGATAACTCTGCAGGTAACCAGCTGAAGCGCTTTCCGCAAATCTAAACCAGGGGGCCCGACGGCGCCGTGCAAGTGCACTCTCAAGCCTTTGGGGATTGCAGATTAATGACTGGCGCTAAAGGGCGGCGCTCGTGCGGGAAGCTGCCGCTTTTGGCAGGCGTATCCGCGCATGTCCTTGCCCTCGCGGTGCTGTCAGACGCTGCTCTCTGGGTCGACCGTGACTGGCCAAGCACTCTTGCCGAGTCCCGCAATGAGGCAGTCTCGACCGGCGCCACGCAAGCAAAGCACCCCATGAGTGGACGAACGCGGAGGTCAACGTGACCGTGCGGTCTGCAACTGTGTACAAGTGCCGTCAAAAGTAAATGGAAGGCAATATTCACGAAAAAAATTTAATTATTGGCCTCGCAATTCATGCATCCTTGAATACATATGTGCAGCCTAATTGTGATTTTGTGAATTGCACTGTGCACCAACAAGCATGGAGAATCTGAGCGAGTTCTCAGCGACCTGTCTGGGAACATTACGGTATCGTTGGTATATACTGATATATTTTGCCGTGCTAGTAGCGTGTCCCACCAGGCATCGGGTCCAGGATCACCGCCGCATTGCCGAAGGAGGAAGGAACGTGGGCCGGAGACGGGGAGTAGGGGAAGTGAAGGAAAAACTGTATTCACATATTTACATTATTTACATAGAGCGGGACTGAGAATGGCTCTCAGTGGAAGGGGAACGTCTTCGTCAACCGTAGTCGACTGGAGCTAGCAGGCTTCTCTCGGCCACACTCACGGCCGAGTTAAATATCGTTCGGTTTCCCCAGATCCCTGGCTGGGGAATAATGGTCGACGAGCACTGTCCAATCCGATGGACCGAAGGGGACGTTCTTGTTACCGCCCACGGCTGGGCAGGTGCGGGTTTTTCCACTCTCTCGCAGCTGGTTCGATGAGAGGGGGAGATGCTGACTCATCCAGCCCTGCGGGAAAGGAATCTCCCGAAGTCTTCCAGCAGGTGAATGAACTTGCTTCCCCGCAGATTGCCCAGAACGCGAGTCGGGGACACAGAATTCTTCAATTATCCGCCAGCGTGAACGGCGCCGGCACGTCGCCTCTGCTGTGGTCGCTCGGACAATACCTCCGGCGCGTCCCCGGCTTTCGCCGCTATAGTGGTCATCTCCGCTGTGGTCGCTCGGACAATACCTCCGGCATTCCTGCTACACTAATCCGCTCAAGGAATTTCGCTGGGGTTACTGCTGACAATGGCCCTTGAAATTCCTGCTACACTAATCCGCTGAGGCTCGGAGGGGCATTCCAAGCATCCCACTTCCCACCGCCGTCGCGGGGTTGTCGGCCTCGATGAATGTTCACGGTAGCTGCTTGACCGGGCCCACGTGGTCCGAAGTACAGTCACAACAATACGACATTCGTTCAGGACCATCCAGCAAATCCTCTCTAGCTGCACCGACCAATCGCCTCACCTTGCAGTCGCGACCCGTGAGGCGAATACTTGTAGATACCGTTCATTGTCTAATCTTACTCGGCATAGCGTGCAGTAGTCTAATACAACTGCAAAAGCCCTCAAAGGAGGCCCTTCAGCCAATGCGTAGACCGACTGTCATGGCGGCGGCGCGGGCTGGGCACTTTTACTTTTCTTTCTTTTTCTTGCCCATTCTAACCTATGTCATGACGTCGTGGTCGATCCCGTTAATCAGCAGTCAATTCACTTGCAACTGCCAGCTAGCCCCCTGCGATGTCATGCTAGCAAGGGTTAAGGGGATTAATCGCGGATTAGCCATGACGTCATGACGGTCGATCCACGCCATTGACCACGCAGAGGGCTTCCTTTGTGGGGCATTTGCCGCTTCGTTCTTGAGTTCCATCCGGCTATAGCTCGCCCAGTTGTTGCAGGACTGCGCAATGCCCGCCATCGAAAACGAGAGGAGTGGAGGCCTGAAAGCGCTAATCTCGTGTCTGCACCTCCCTGCCTGCCTGCCTGCATGCAGTGGTGCCGCCCAACTTTCCTCCCGCGAATTACGCTTTCTTCTTTCAAGCGCTGTTCGGTAGCGTCGTCAAGCTGTCGGAACGTCCAGATACGTATCTCGCACACTCTCGAAAGTTTCCCCCTACCAGACGATTCGCACGAGAGCCAATCTCTCATCTCGACTGCACGCTTCGTCGGGCGACGATATCGGCCCAGCACCCTTCCGCCTGCTACGGCCCGCGGCCGCAGCGGCCCGCGGAGGTTGCGCTCATCAGGGCTTCCCCTGATCACTCGCGCGATCTGGAACGCGCCGTTGCCGCGTCCTTCCCGAGTGGGAGCCCCCTTAATTGACCAAGGACACACTGTTCCTTTCGTGTCCTTCCCCTACATTCTCTGTCTGGGTGCGATCCGTCCAATCCCACGCCATCCGCGTGTACACGTCGCATATACGTGCTCCGTGTCTCAACTTCGTGACTCGGGAAGCATCGGTCTGCACTGTCTGCGGATTGCTGCCACACTGCGAAGCAGCTTCGCTGCCATGGACACATTATTCGTCCCGTCGACTTTCCCATAAGGAGGACAGACAAGAAACTGGGGTAGCAGGCACTTTACTTTTTTTCAAAACCATCCAGGCCTCTTGTATGAGCGAGATAAGGGCGCACCCCTGCCAGCCGCTGGCCCAAATTCCGCTGGACCACGTCATCTGGTGCCGGCGCTCTATAGGCTGCTGACAGGCCCGTATGCTATACTTCCAACTGCCGCTTGTACCGATCAGCCTAAAGGGTCAGATTCCATATATCGGCAACGAACGTAACCACACGCTCAGTGTACCAACACTCTGAACACGAATACGCATATATGTGAGTAAAAAGAGCAAGCTGTCCTCTAGTTTACTCCCTTTTATAGAAGGGAGTGCGCTAGATGATGATAGTGAATTTTTAAGGCTCAAGGGTATCTGCAGCCAAAGAGCGCCACGGCACAAGATGTTCTCGTTTTTGCTCGAGGCGCCGGTCAAAGACCCATTTCCCAAGCATTTCACCCTGATTAAGCCGAGCATCAGACCACGGGAAAGCTTAGGAGAGCATTCTCCATTTTTACTCCTTCCTGTCTAGAGTGCAGCGTCACACATGGTGTCCATGCGATTGAGATGCTTTCTCCTTTTTTCTGCCGCTACCAGGTTGGTAATAAAACGCGAAAATAATGTTTCCTTTGACTGTCTGCATATTTTTTATTATCTGCACATTTTAGAGCTTTCTTTTCTGCATATTTAAGAGGTTTACAGCTCTCTAAAACATTCCCCTGGCCTGGACCTCGAAACCAGAACCTCCCCAAACCTTGCGTGAAGTCCGTCCGTCACTACTCACTCATGCCGATCACTAGCGCTTTCACTTTGCTCTTATGGTCCGCTTGATAATGAAGAGGTAAGAGAACGTTGATATCTTTTTTTTTTACCTCCCGTTTATTTGCCCAATAACAGCAGCAGAGGGCCATGCACAACATGCAGCATCAGGCCAGACTCCCGGCGCTACGTCATAGAACACCTCTCTGCCCATTTTAGTACTGGCGCTATAAATCTCATCCACAAATAATGATGGAGAGGTCGACCTCGGGATTTGCAATGCCGCTGGCTGCGCCGCGCCACGGAAGGGGGAGTGTGAGCGACCAACGGAGCGACCGTATTCGGGGTGCTCATCCGATATCCTCCTTCCGAGTCGATTCTGCTCTTTTGCGAGTCAAGAACTGTTCTCATAGCCGGGCTGGCACACACAGCGTCCAGTCACGAGACCGAAATAACGTCGTCGCAGTGCTGCAGGTAAAAGGAAGGCGGCCAGTAACTGCAGTTCGAGCGCCCAGGAAGAGTAAACGCAAATTACACGTTGCACCGCTTGAGGGACCGGCGTGGGACCTCTCCGCGCCGCCCTCTTATAACGTCGGCACAGAGTGTGCAGCAATGCTGTTGGAGTTTGAGGTCAAACATGTAAAGCTGTCTGTGGCGGCTTTAGCTGCGGCCGATTCCAGTATCATCACGTGGTTCCGCGATCACTGCCAACGGTGCGCTAGCTCAACCCGATTACAGGCTGGGTGACAAGCGATATCTTGCGTTGTACTTAACAGAGCTCTTGGTCATTGTATACTAAGTAGGTGTTGTACTAAGTAGGTGCTGACGTCCGCACAGCAAGAATGCTTGCGAGATAAGCGTGGAATTTTTATTTTGACATCTCCCCTTTGCTCGCAGGTTTGCGAACGTCACCAGGCATTGAACATGGCATCATCGCTGACCTTCGCAGTCCTCTGCGCGTGCGTCATGGTATGTGTTGGTCCCCGCACCTTATCTACCGACACCCGACGAGGAAGCCTCTGTCGTGCTTGGTGTTCTGCGCAGTGCGCCAAGCTTTTTTTACCGTACCACTCTCGTCGTGCAGTAGCGTGTTAGTGAGAAGACGCTAAAGACAGCAAGATAACCAAAATAACGTCGGAACATGAGAAGGGAAATCGTTGCTGCCCCGGGAGCTACCAACAAGCGAGACATCAGGTCTGCTCTGAGACAACCTGTAAAAACAAAAAAACTCGCTTGGCGGGCCGCACTATGGGAAACTCCGTGAGTATACGATGTCTCTGCGGCCGCATTTCTTGTTTCACTTTTTTTTCAGCGAGGCTGTCTAGACGACTGTGTACACACATACGGCGTACGCGTGTGAGTGCGCGCGCCACGGAAAAGCGAGGTCTTCAGGACGCGGAGCCGCTTTGGATCTCGCGCACCTTTGAGAGCATTTAGGGAAACCGCTCCAGACAGCGAGTTTCTGCGGCCCGGGGCGTGATCAGATTCCATCGGTCCTCTGCTAATTGCCACAAAGGAAAACTGTGGTGCCCTCTCGAGAGGCCGACAGCCGAGATATGCCTGCCCTAGTTCGGGGCTCGGACTCAACATCCCCGCGCGATTCTGATGGAGCCAGTCTGTCCCGGACCACGCCTGGTGGACGCCGCACTGCGACTCGCCGAATCGACGTGACTGCGTCCAGTGGAGTTTGGTTTATAGAGGCATGTTACAGTACATTATCCGTTACAAAAGACTTCAGCAGCGTGCGCTGCCGTGTGGCACGTGTGGATAACTTGTATACCGCTGCCCACACGCTTAACACGACCGCTCGAGCGCGTGGCTTGAATTCGCTGACATAGTGCCGCTGGGCGTTGGCCGCTGGGCATGTGATCATGCTGTAGGATGGCAGCAGGGCACCCACTGTCGCCAGTCGCCGCAAACACTCCGTGCAGCACGGTCTCGTATACCTAGCGGCCAGCGCTCAGTGGCCGTGATGTCGGTTCACGTCACATGCTCGAGCGTTCGTTTGAAGTGCGCTGGCGACGGTACAAACGTATGGTGTGCACGGCATAAAAGGCCGTAGCCTTTTCCGTCGGTCGGTAAGGTAGAAATTATTAAACGCCGAAAGCGAGACAACCTACTCCTGACGCCATCATGCGGCGGGCTCTGTGGCTGCAGTTGCCGGAACCTCCGTTGGCTTGGACGTCGGGACAGAGAAAACAAACCATTTTCAGGCAGACTAGATTCAACAGAAAGTCATGGCAGACAAAATCAGGCCTTATATTACTGTGATCAGATGCGCTTGGACGCATAACTAGACCGATGAGAAAAAAGTTGGCCAGTCATTGTATAGAATGAAACAGCTGTCGTAGCACAAAAAGCATTTTGTACAGCTTGCCAAAAAAAAACTAATTCGTAATGTAGCATTTAAACAGTAGCGCGAAACTCTGTTCTCGAGAGCTGTTGTGCTTAGACATGCGACAGCTACCCATGAAGTAACTTATGACGACCGGCATACCCACTTATGTCTGGGCTTATAGATCGATACAGCGCTGTATCGTCTTGTCTTTCTTCGTCCGTGTCTTAGGAGTGCGCTGTGTTTTCCTCAAGGTGAACTACCAACTAGCCCGCTCTTCCACCCCTGCATAGAGCGCTATCACTGCGTTCGCCGAAAAGCAGTCTTGGCTCGTCTACTCAGCCGGAGTAACCGGGTTCGAACCCGACAGCGGCGGCAGTGTTTCGATGGAGGCGAAATGAAAAAGGCGCCCGTGTGCTGTGCGATGTCAGTGCACGTTCAAGACCCCCAGGTGGTCGAAATTATTCCCGAGCCCTCCACTACGGCACCTCTTCCTTCCTTTCTTATTTCACTCCCTCCTTTATCCCTTCCCTTACGGTTCGGGTGTCCACCGAGTGACACAATTACTGCGCCATTTCCCTTCCTCAAAAACCAATTTTAATTTTTTACATTGTGCTCACGCAATGTAACAGAGCGCGCGCGCGAAGCCCTCAAGTGCGGAGCCGTCCTCATCCGCCGCTGAGTGCAATCATCGAAGCATCTAGAATGCCATGAGAGGCATCTTACGAGCGTATACTCGCACGCACGTTCTTAAAAGGCGTACGGCGGACGGCCGTCTCAAGGCGCTCAGTCGTCGACGCCATCGGTGAGCGTCTCGAAACGACGCCTAGCGCGTCTAAATACCGCGAAAAGTCTGCCCCTGGGAAGTAGCGCTCCGCGTTTCTGCAGATGGATCACGTAAAAATTAATGCATTTCACATGCCGCAGCTACGAAGCATGAATTACGGAGGACTCGCCAGCTGCAGCGTCTTCACGTGCATCGAATTATCGTACATGGGCGCTTTCACACTTCACCCCCGTCGAGACGTTGCCGCAAGGTAGAGTGCGCAACCCTCGCCGATGTACAGATGTGAACAGACTTGCGGAAGCGCATCAGCGCAAGAATTTTCCTGACAGCGACTATCCTGTTTAAACCGCAGAGCCGCGCGCGATCGCTCACGCCTGTGCATTTTTTATACTCGACGTAATTGTGTCAGAAGCTACGCATTCACCAAGGTTTCCTAAATTTTGCAAGTTTCGCATGAAAGTGGCTAGCGGTTTTTCAGGCACTCGTCCAGATACAAAACAGCCAGAACGACTTGTTAGTGTACAAAGCTCTCCCCTATCCTTTCTTGCTGTCGCTCCCGTCTATACTTCTCCTCACTATCCTCTCCCTTTCCCTTTCATTTCCGCCGGCTGCAGCTCGGGTGCTTAAGATATTAGATAGCAATTGCCGCGGCCGGCAACACTCTTTTGCTTCACTTTTTTATTTTTTTTTTAAATAAACCACTACCACCACCACCACGACTTGTCAAGTTATAGTTTATCCTGACGCAGCTGAAAACTGACAAGATTTGGGAACTACACACAGGTTCCGCGAGCTTGCCACGGGTCGCTCCAGGCATACGCGGTATTTGGCGCGCCGTCGAGCAGGGCAAGAACGACCGAGCGCCCCAGAATCGCCGCGGGGCCATCGGGCCGGGAAGACGTCTGGCCGCCGCGCTCCACACACCGCTAGCCTGCGGCATCCCGAGCTACGTCTGCCGAAAACGCGGGGAACGCGTCCGAGACACGTGGGCGAGCGCGCGCTCTGTCTGAGCGGGCTGCTCGGGGAAGTGCCGAGTCTCGCCATCGTCCCAAACGCTCGCACCTGCGCTGCTTGTTTCTGCTTCTCTTTGCCAGTTAATCCATGCTGAGTTAATCCGTGCTGATTTTGTAGCATGGAGTTCGCTGTAGTGGGATACAACTCAACAACGAAGCGGCAAATGCCCCTCGAAGGGGGCCCTCCAGCCAGTGGCATCGACCGCTTTTCATGAGATAGCGCGGTTAATCCCGTCACTCTAGATTACTCTGTGTTTAATCCTGTCAAGCTAGCGTGACAGGGAGTTAACCAAGGATTAACCGCGACATCATAAAAATCGATCGGCACCATTGGCTGAAAGGCCTTCCAGGGACATTTGCCGCTTCGCTTCGTTCTTGCGTTGTATCCGACTACAGCGAACTCTATGCCATAAAATCAGCAGATGTAGATCTCTCATATCCTATTATTAAATATGACACGTTTATCGCTAAGCGGAAGACGTTGAAACAATTTGGTGACGCGGTGGGCACGGAGGAAGTAAACCCTGATCGCGGAGGGACCATTCAAATCAGATATCGCTGCGTTCAATTAGCATTTGCAGAGACAAAGATGAAGGGGAAAAAGAGCAAAAAAAAAAAAACGTTGCCTTACTCCGTACAACATTCACAGGTAATCATAACTCGATATTTTTTTTTTTTCCCCCGACGATTTCAGGCGGGTTCCCTGTGGGCCTTCCGGTTGCCGGGTTCATGCACTGGGCCAGAAGACTGCCTTGCTGACGAGTGCTGCATTGTCGGTAAGCAAGACTCCCTGCACGGCAGGCTGCGTACGAGTCTCGCAAACGAAGGTACGGCGCAGGCACGGGACAAACGATGGATACAACGTAGCACTTCGCCCGTTTATTTTCTCTGCCCTGTCCCTGCGTTGTTTTTATGACCAGAAAGCGCGAAAGGGCCATGTCCACAATTCACACTCCCGTGCGATATCCCTGCTATGAATGTGTACTCCCTTCTCCACCTTTTGTTTAAATGTGCAACGAGACGAAAGGTAGAAGCGCTGTGTTTGTCCCGCCTCTTCTCGTCCGTTGTCTTTAGCGCTGTTTTTCAATACAAAAGTTCGAATACATACCGTTTTCAGCGAAAGTAAACCAAATTTTTTTAAAATTGTCTTTTTGAGATGGCTTCAGCAACGTTGAGGTAGCAGTGTCGGCGCATGTCGGAAAACTGATAGATCAGGCACTTAGCCGGTCGCTCCGTGGCGCACGTGCCACGTGACCTTATCTGTTCCGCCAGCGCTTCGGTGCCCGCTGCTGCTCCATGCTCCAGCCCACGCAAGAGGTCGACAGGCATGTGGGCCACGGATACCACGGAATGTCGTGTACTGACGAAGGCCGCGTCGCGCGCGCCAAAGACGCACGCTTTTCGCAAAAGGGGCGCGCGGCGGCAAACATTTCGTGCAGCGTCCACGGTAATCGCGTTTTCGAAATTCTAAAGCGATACGGCTATCACCAACTGCAGGTACTGCAATCAAGAGCCTAACCTTAAGTTCAAGAGTTAACTGTTCAGCTGGCTGATTTTCAATAGTTACATTCTCAATACATTCTCCTTCGCTAAAGCCCCTTTAGACATAACTGCACGTTACCTTACTGCAGTTTAGTTGTAGGCACAGGTATATCCTGCTGCTCGATCAATGCGTGAGGCAGGCTAGGAACTTGGAAAAAAAAAGGAAGTCGCCGGATTGTGCCAGATGCTGTCTTCCTTTTCTTCGTGTCTTTAGCGAGATGAATATAACACCGGCACTTGTTACAATCCGCGGCCCGTGCGACAGGCTGCATATCGGGTGGGGTTTCTCGAGCAGTATTCACAAGTCTTAGCACCACGGTACGGAACTGTCGCTGTACGGCAAATTGGCAACGCTAGCAACGACAACGCGTTACCGTGTTTGCCGTACAGCGGTCCGGCAGTGCTTACTCTCTCAAATGCTGTAGCAAATCCCTTGCGACGCTGCCAGAGAATGAATTTCTCTTAGACTCGAACGCTGTCAGCAGGAGCCGGATGGAAAGAGCTGTTTCGACCTTTGTCCACGCATCACGGCTGCTTCGCAACGGCACACGTGCAGCGCAGCCACGCAAACTTGTAGCGGTTAATTTCGGCTTTCCCGCAATGACCGTGGCTTCGGTCTATTGGAATCTGTTGCCAGGGTCACTTAATTGCGCACGGCCTCACCTTTGGATCTTGAGTGCGGAGGTTGCCATGTCATTTTTGAACCGTGAGCGCATTTCGTCAGCATTTAGTACAGCTCCGGTGAACAGATTCAAGCGAATTTTTCGTATGGCGTCACGAATCTACCACTGGCATATGGGGCAAGTACAGTGATTCGATGGGCAGAGGTCACTTTTGGTGCAACTTTTCGAGCAGCCAATAGTGCCCTTTGGCGCAGTTTGGTGCAGATATATACCGTATTTCCCGGTGTATATGTCTCACTATTTTTCGTTTCGTCGATGCGACTCATACAGCGAAAAATGACGCGCCACCGCGCACAATATTTTGCCGTTCCTAATAATTACGTTTCAAAAGAAAATCGATGTGTAAGAAAGAATCGAGTTATTACACAGTTGGCACAGTGCGATCCGCTATCGTGATACCCTCCAGCGCAGAGTTTCTTACTATTACCTAGAGAGAAAGCTGGCGGCGCTGCACTTCAGCCACCATGGACGCCCAAAGCATCATGGGGCGGTGAGCTACTTGTTGCGGAACAGTCGTAGTTTTTCAGGAACACGAAGTGTCATTACTAAGATTCTTTATTTCAAAAACGCTGTCCGTGTGTGCGCAGACGACTTTTGCGCGAACGCAGTGTGCAAAAGCCATAGTAGTGAAAACGCGACGACACACGACGCCAATAAAAAGGTTTCACTTTTCCGAAATGCCATTAAAAAACCTCTTATAGTGTTTAAGCAACAACATTTTTTTAAACATATTTACTTTTAAAAGTGTGTCTGTTAATTACGAAATATTAGTTTTTATAGTGTTGACTACTTGGCCAATAGGAGAGCGAGTCGTCTCTTATTTTGAGCAAGCTTTGCACTTAAATGCTTTTCTGCTCGTTTGTTGCAATCATTAGACAAGATATTGAATGTTAGGACGTTTGTAGTTATCACACAGCTTTATTTTTCTATTATTTTTTGGCCAAAAGTTGCAGAAGTAGCTCACCGCCCCATGATGCTTTGAGCGCCCATGGTGGCTGAAGTGGTCTCGAGGGGTCGCCATGCAAACTCCCATAGACGGGCTGCCAGCTTTCCCTCTAGGTAATAGTAAGAAACTCTATGCTCCAGCGGGAAGCCGGCGACCAAACTACGCCTGCGCATGCAGTGGCCGGTGTGCGCTCGTCAGGGCCATTTGCGCATGCGCAGATAGCTCACCGCGGATGTGTTTAACGGCAGCAGAACGCGCTATGCTAATACTTTGGAATCCCAAAATCTCTCAACAACCGAACTGGATGCGGCGGCGGCACTAAGTGCGCGCTGCTGCCGCATCCGGTCCAGTCATATTCTCTAAAGTTTCGTTTTCAGTGTCGCATCCGTATGGCTTCGCGCGCGTTGTGCGTTGTCGAGGCGAAGAAGCTACGATGCAAAACTGATGTTGCCTGCCGTTGAATATGCGCCGGAGAACGAGAACCACGCAGCTGGGAGACAGTTCGACACGAGTGAAAAAAAAAAATTATCGAGGACTATCCGCCTCTTCTTGGTAGGCCAACGATCCGAACCCCCAAAATGCCGTTTTCCCACTTCGGCCGTGCAAGGACGTGGAAATCAATACCGGCGCTGTTTGTGAATGTTTTTGCCACGCGCATTTCCAGCGTGCCCTCACGGAATGACTAAAGCAAATCCCTGCGTGCTGCAGGCCTTTTTCGCTTCTGTTTTCATTACGCGGGGTGACAATTAACGGACCCAGCCAGCTTGATATGCAGCATGTATGTACGTTCATGGAGGACAACACGCCGCGCCCGATAATTTTTTATATGTAAATACGGAGTTTTGGCGCAGGCTTGGCTCAGCAATCACATCACTGCAGGTGTCTTGCGATATGGAAGCTTCTCTCTGGCTAGTGTGGCCGCAGTGATATTTTGATGCAAGTAGCGGTTCACTCGTGCGATAAAGTTGTGCCCCTCAGATGTCCTGATCAGAGATCTGGCCGTGCAGGCATGCAGCGCTACAGCGAGCCCCGCTGCGAGAAGCTGGGCCAGATCGGCGACACCTGCCGGCCGTACAACGCGCCCGAGAACCGCACCCTGTGGTACCCGCACAACGGGGGCGTCCAGCAGCACAACCACGCCACCTACACGCTGTTCTGCCCGTGCGCCAGCGGCCTGCAGTGCACGGCAGCGCAGTGTCAACCGGCCACGCTAGGCGACCACGTCGGCAACGACCTCGCCGGCGCCTACGAAGACTACCAGTGAACGCCTCTTCGCTACGTCACCTCCTGGTCCGCAGCGCTGGTTGCTGCCCCGCAGAACGCCACTCTCGCGCATTCAGTGACAGCCTGCTCCCACGTTCGCACCGGCCTGCGGCCGCTAGACACGACGCGACACATTCCACAATGACCTGTTCTCGCAACGTCACTACAGTAACACTAGGCAGTCTTGGAAGGCGAATGAGGCGCATTCTTTGACCGTGCTGTACTGCTGGTAGGGAAATCACCCCTATGCTAGCAGCTTTTCTTATGACCGACGCCTCACTCAGTGCACAGGTTCTTATTTAGCTAGCTGGAACCCACAAGCTGAATTTCTTGCGGCCTACACGTGCCAGTAGAGTAGAGCAGCTGCTACATGGCCAATCTCTCTTCAAGAGTGTGGCCACACATTGGCTTTGTGGGTGCTTTTGCCAGTAGCCAAGATTTGTCCCTACCGCATGATGAGTGCTTAAACTGTGATTATGCATGTTTGTGTTTAGTTGTTGACGTCATACATGTGCAATGAGGCCCTCGTGATGGTCCACACAAAGCAGCACATACCATCGCCACTGCATCTGTACTTCCTAAATGTCAACGGTGGCTATATTTGGTGGGCAACAAATTCAGAGTTTGTGTGATGTCGCACATGGTGCTCATATAGTCACTGGGTGCTCTGGATTGGAAGAGCATTTGTGTTCTGACGGGAACTTTTATGCCAGTATCTCTGCCTCTCCTGTCTGCTTTTTTTTTCTCTAGATGTCTTCAGTACAGACGCTGCGACATGGTACCCTGCCCAGTTAATCTGTTGTCTCATGCTGCAGGACAGCACTGTATTCATGCTTCAGAACATTCAAAATGTGGTCTCTAAACTAAGATTTCTGTGCATCGCTTCTCCTTAAGGGTACCATAACTGCATCACATTGGCAAGTTTCCACACTGCCTTCCCCTTCAATTTATGCCTTAACATACCACACAGTGTCTTGGCAAGGAGCACACTGTATGACCAAAAGAGACAATCTCAGCAGTGATCAAAGCTTGAATATACCCATGGCAAGTTTTCAGCTCGGGGTATCTGACGAGCAAGATCTATAAACTGATTGCAGATAGAAACACCTCAGAAATGTTATTAGACAATACCACTAGAAAGAAAAACATAATTTTAAAATGCTAACATATCACTGTACAATGTTGATGTAATTACTGTATTACTTGCATCATGGCATGGTTTTACTATTTCTCTGTGCACTGGTACTTTGTGTTGTAATAAGCTAGTGTGGCACTCTGCATGACTCTGAGACAACAAAGAAGTTAGTTTTGGTCTGTCAGAACTCCCAATGACTAGACAGAATTATACATAGTCCAGGTCCTTCACATAAAGAGGCCAGCCAGCAGTACATTTTTACCTTTCATTCTTTCCCTCTACTGATAAGATGTACATAGCCAAAGTAAGATGCCATGCATAAACATCCAAATCTTGCAGAAAACTGAATTTTAGAAAACATAATGGTACTTGCAAACAGAAGCAATATTATGAATATGCTGCCAGTCTTCAGTGTGTAATATTGCTCATAAATTACCTATCACAAAAAAGGCATTTCTTCCTCATGAACGTTTGTAAATAGCGATGTCAAAGTGTCTATATTTATTTTGTGTGTCCAAAGATAGCATGATTTTACATACCCTGAACAATAGTGGCATTTATAGGGTGAAACCAGGCTCCACCCTTTAAAAAATGCCTGGGTGCAGTAGAGGTTCATGGTGAACTTGCTTCCGCATACTGATTGCACACACATGCAAGACTGTTCAGAGGCCTGCCAGTCATAGCTTCTGTAGCAGGACGATGGAGATTGAAATGTGTGTTGTTTACAGTGTTCCTCAAATGCACATGCTGTTCCTTTGCAATAAACTTTTATGTATCACTTGTAACAAAGGGTAAAACACTTTTATTTTGATGAATTTGTCATGGACATTTTCAACATGACCAAATTCCTTCTACACCTCTACAAGAAACTTCACAGTAAATGCAGAATCGATGTGCTGTAACTCACACCCAAGTACACCTCTGGAGTTCAACACAAGTGCAGCAGGACTGGGGAGCCATAGGAGAAGGCCGTTCATCTTTCAAATGTCCTTTTGTGACCTTGTGACATGGCATGTTTGATAGTGAAGCATATTTTTCATAGTATTCCAGCAATAACAGGCTGCCACTGACAGCATGACTAACCATTAGAGGGGAAATCCTTTGCAAGAGTTCCCGAGCAATATTCAATAAACCATGAAATACCATAGTAATAGGAGGAAAGGGCATTTTTATAATTAACCCTGAAAAGCCCTGAATACTAATAAAATTTTGTGGAAATTGTGGAATGAAAAAGGACATCAAATACATGAAGCAGATTTCCCAATAATCCCCTGAAAATAAAGTGCAAGCTGCCAGCATTGCAAAAAGCATGCTGTAAGATCACTTGCTGACAAACGCTCTTCCGGCACGAAGACCTTAATTTCAGCTGGTAAAATCTTAGCATCAACAGATAAGTGATTGAATCATTTTGTTGATTTAATGCATGTATGTGCAACTATCATTTCAAGATGACAGTTTCTAATTGAACAGTAACCTTTTTCTCCACAAATCCATTCTTTTCTCACATTTCTGCAATGTAGTCAACGGCCAGAAAAAAATGCTGAAAATTCACAATTTTTATCCTGCATTTTGCATCACATGGGCATAATGGCATTACCATATCTATTCACTCAAATTAAAGGATGGTATTACATACACAGATCCATTCCGGCTACCAACAACACGAAGCACTTGCAACGCTCAACTCAGGAAAAGCTTTACAGTGCCCTAAAAGCGCATCAGAAAAAGGCAAAGCAGGCACCCTTACCACCTAGTGTCTCACACAAAGAGGCTGTTGAGAAGTGAGCATATCAGTTCAACTGACTGAGCCATGGGCTTAGCATCACAAAAAAAACGCACATACTCTGGCATTTCCAACCTCAATTCAAAGTGCAAAATTATGAAGGTCAAAAGCTATCTTCAGACTCTGTTCCTCACTTGCAGCACACACACAACAGTAACACACATATGAAAAACAGAACAGTTGCAACATTCTAACCTCTTGGGAGAAACCAGCCTCAATGTGTAGTCCTTCACATCAATGCATTACTGCCTGACCACAAGCCAGAAGGAAGTGCACAAATGCTTCACACAACCTCCACGGATGTAGAGGCAACTTGCGAAGCACTGGCATCTCTTGGTTTTTAAACATGCTTTCAAATCGCACCTACAATACACAAACAACCGCATAAGAGATCACCCATATCATGTACAATCATGGACAAAAGTCTATACGGTGCGAGCTTGCTGAAAAAATTTAATTTCTGGACAGTCAGGCATAACAATTCCCTGACAAGCACAGACGCATGAAAGACATGCATGCTCCACCCAGTGATTTACTGGATAGCGAGGCAACGCAGAAATAACTTTTCTGCAAACCAGCATTCCATAAATTTTTAGCCATGACGGCACAGCATGACTAGCATTAATACCTTCCGCACTCATGGCAACTAAATTTACAGCAGAGAAAATTCCCTGAATAACAAATATGGCTCGTGCATATTTTGCAGGAAAATAAACTAAGAACTGAAATATCACACCTTACAACTATCAGCTGATTTTTTTTCCAAGTGCTGTCACTGCTTGCCCACACTGGAAAGTTGCCAGAAAAACATGATAAACAAAACAAAGAAAAAGACTACTGCAGCTAACAGAAGAAAGAAGTCTAATGTGAAAAGAAAGATGAGGAATGCAGATAAAAGGACAAGCATACATAAGCACTCCACTGTGAGAAACACCTCAATGATAATGACCATGAAGTTCTTATTCTTCTTCTTTGCACCCGCTATTAAGGTAACTTTCTGTAGAAGGCCCAACAAAATATGACAATAAGGTATGTTGACAGGAATTCTAAACTAACAAGTTACATTTAAATGAGCAGCAAGTGTATATAACTGCATAACCGAGGAACTTGCCCTAAGCAAACTGGTTGTAGAACTGACCATATGATTAAAAATGTCTAAAAAACTAAGTCAAAATTAAGGCATTGTTCCTGAGCATCACTTAATGCTCATGCACGTAATAACTTTTCCATATATATTCTAATGGTGTCTTCGAATGGTGGCTTTGGGGTGCTCTAGGCACTCTGATAGGAGTCCTTCCATCGAATTGTCTATACCAGGCACTCTTTTTGTTTTCAGCTGGTTCTTTTGGGGTGTCGGCCTCCAGGGCAGAGTGCTCTCACACGCTCCAAAAAAGAAAAAAGAAAACTCAGAGTGGCCAGGCGCTCTGGGCCACCTGAGTACTTCTCACCTGCGTCAGTGTGTCGCCAGCACGCCGGCGGTGCACGACGGTGCAGTCGCTCAGTTACAGGTGGTGAAGCAGCTATGTGACAGTGTTTTGATGTTCTACTAAAATTCCGCACTAGCTTCAATCCAACGAACTGCATCAGTACGTCAAGTCTCGGAACGTTTCTTTGCAGTGCATGGCAGCAGCGATCAATGCGGTAACATCAATGACTGCAACAGTGGCGTTAGCAAGTATAGAAAAGGCTTAGCATGAGGAGTCTGGTACAGTGTATTTGCACCTGCATTTAGGACGATACATCGTTGCGGCTCCGTTTGTGCTGTCTAAATGCAATGCAGGTGTTTTCCAGCGCATGCAGTGCAAAAAAACCTGTGTCGACACGGCAGAAGTGCGATGTTTTCGTGGTTGATAGTGGCAGTGTCAGCTAGTGAACTTTTTTGGCGTGACCACGCTGATCAAGCCTGAAAATTACGTTGCGGTGCCAACCAAATGCCTTGTTGTGAGCGAGTGCTCTGGGGATGGAAGATGGATGTTTGGTTTGGTTTATGGAGGTTTAACATCCCGAAGCGACTCAGGCTACGAGAGATGCTGCAGTGAAGGGCTCCAAAAATTTCGATCACCTGGGGTTCTTTAAACATGCACTGACATTGCACAGTACACGGGCCTCAAGTATTTCGCCTCTATCGAAATGTGACCGCCACTGCCGGGGTCAAACCCGCATCTTTTGGGTCAGTAGCTGAGCGCCATAACCACTGAGCCACCACGACGTCTGTGGAATATGGATGTGCTTTGACGAAAAAGTATAATGCAATAAAATGTAATGTAATATACCGAATGCTGCGATTGGTCGGTCCTAGCCTAAGGGCTTTCAGGGTCTACTTCATTCACATGACCGTTCCGACAGTGCTTCGCATATCTGGCTGGGCGGTGCCTCCTCTGACACAGACTCAGAGTTTGCTAGCAATCAACGCACTCTCGGTCAGAGGATCCAAGCGACCAGACGAAGACACTAAAACTGTCAGCACAACATGGACAAGTACACACATAAAAGTAGCAAAAACTTCCATTCTACATTTAATTCCTCAGTCAGTAGTGAACAGTATGTTAACATGAAAACTACTTGGCTTAGACATCACTTTCCAATATTAAAACAGGACATCAACCGTACGAGAATCAAACTATTGAGCAAGACACATCGCACTAGTGAATCCCTGGCTTGTTCTCCTACTGAGTTGCTAAAATTAGGATATGAAAGTAGAATTAATGGCACAATAACAATGTGTAAGGGTGGTTTCCTCTTGTCAGGTGTCTCTTTGAAGAGAGACTTGATGACAATGAAACCTCTCAGACTGGCTGACAGTTTAGCACAGTGGCAAAGTTGCTGATATAATGTCACAGTATTCGAGTCTCTGCCATTCAAGCAGCCAGCTAGATTATATGTTTCTATATGGCAACACAACCTGACAACATTTCTGAATAATTTTTTGTCAATTGTTCAAGTAAATGCCTTTCAACATCAGTCACAAGACAGGCAGACAAACACCGTCCATAGAAAAACTGTCCACAAGCATGCAACCATTTCCTAGTTGAGTATTCAATGACCTGCTAAATACTATGACTAAGACAAAACATAAATAGGAACTAATTGACAGTCGAGGTGAAAATGTTTCAGTTTCCAACTAAGATATAACAAAAGGTGCAATAAATATGAAATAAAGTGACTAGAATAAACATTTATATTGATTAAATCTGAGGTCCTCCAGCATACTAGGAGCAGTCATTTTGCTGCCTTCGACAATGCAGTACCAATAATAAGGATTGGCTTGACAAAATGCACGAACACTGGTCATACAGACTGAGATAAGCCTTTGACACTACTAATACCTGTGGCTCTGCTCTTGAGCTGTGGCTTTTGCATTAGAATTCCAAAGCGGAAGCCTGACTTTCAAACAAATGTCTCCTACATATACTACAATTTTTTGAACCTCACTAGCAAATGACCGATTACAATAAGGTAACCCAACCTTCAGTATACACTCGGCTAACACCACATCTATATTTAGTGAATCAGGATAAGATAGTTTTCAAGATGCGAGTATTTCAGTATTTGCTGAACATGTTCTGCAGGTCAGGCACTGCTTCCTTGACGGAAGCTGAGTGTGCTATTCAAAACTCTTTAAGGTGAAACAACAGATTTTCATCAGATGGACCATTCCAGTTTGGTTTATGGTTTATGGAGGGTTTAACATCCCAATGTGACTCAGGCCACGAGGGACACCATAGTGAAGGGAAATTTCGACCATCTGGGGTTCTTTGACGTGCACTGAGATCGCACAATACATGGACCTCTAGAATTTCGCCTCCATCGAAATTCGACCACCGCGGCCGGGATTGAACCAGTGTCTTTCGGATCAGCAGCCGAGCTCCATAACCACTGAGCCACCACAGCAGTGCATCATTTCAGTGTGTTCTACCTCATGTTGCACTTGACAACGACACGCATACAGCTCTTTTGTGATGAATGAAAATGTGCATTACCTGTTAAGAAACTGCCGAGATACCAAGGCTCACTGCACAAGCAAAGTATAGTAGTGCCATCCATTTGCAGAGAGGCTCAACATGCAGCACACGGAATGGGTCGCACGAGAGGCTGCCTGCCTGCCTTCAAAAAATTAGAGGGGACACTTAAGCTCCCTCTTAAGGGTATGACACGGTAGCTTTAATGGGTTTATGCCCATATATGCAGAATTGGTCATTCACTACTTAATATTCATAGATCCCTGAGAATCCTCATACCACTCCTGATGCAGTGGTGCAGCGGTCAAGCGATGTGCCACTGCCCTGCGATGGCAAGTGCTGCCACCGCTGGGGCTTGTACGACCCAGGATGCTATTTCTGAGCAACCTGTTGTGACCAATCATTAATTTAACAGCCACCTGCCAAGGTGGGCACTTTGCTCACAGTCTGGTGGGCAAGGTTGTGCTGATACCGCAAGGTTATGTGTCCTAGGTGGCCGTAATGCTGCACTCCTTCTAAGTGATAGTACAAGTTAACTGTGAAGGACATGGCACTGTAAAATAAACCCATTTCATATAAGATTAAGTTCGCTTCTCCACACTGAAAGTTGCCCTAAATATGGGGTTACTGGCCATGAGAAACAGGAGGACAAAGTGTTGAGCATGCATATTACTGCTTCAAGTATGCAAGTGTGGTTGTAACATGAACCACATTAAAATATTCCACTTCACAAAAACAAACTAACCCTGCATATCTGTTTTAAAAATTTGCTGTTCTGCCATTAGTAGGGCATGCAACATTGAGGTGAAGCCTGCTTAACAAATATGACAGGGGTCCATTACTGCTGATGCATCTATGAAACCTAGGTGAGGTGGCCTAGACTGACGACAGATTCAAAGTGAAGCAGAACAATGTTTGCTCTGTCAGCTACTTTATCCCACCCTGCATCAGGACAAGGCTGGCACTGAAAAATCAAGTGAAAGTGAACAGCCGGACCCATCGCAACAGTCGGTTTCATTAGCTTTCTTCCCAATTGGAAGCAACTGTGACCACAGAGGACCAAAAGAAAGCTATCAATACTAATTAGGATGAGGTTGAACAGTTGAACTTACACAGCTGTTTATTTCACCTCACAACAACTGCCTAACTGACAGGATATGTCGCTATAAAAATAAGCTCCAGCTTCAGAAATGACACCAGAACCTGAAAATTCCCACAGCTGGTGCCAATGAATTCCTGCAACTATTAGAAACATGCCTTGAGAGCTGAACTTTTGTCACTGGGCTTGCTGAGCTCATCTTTGACTGGCTCCTTAAACTCATCAATAATCTGAAGCATCCCAAAGCACAGTACTGAGGACTATGTGCAGCACTACATGAAAACTGCTGAAAGGAGTTAAGACCGATAAGAAGAGAGGTCAAGACAAAGATAACAAGGCACACCTCACCTATGCACCAAAAACCTGCACTGAGGTACAAGTGAAACACTGCAGTATGGCGGATTTGGCCACTGCCATATTATCAAACTTCAGGAAGATTTGTACCTGTGTAATAATCTAGCAGCTGTCAAAAAAAAAAAAAAAAGAAAGGAAGAAAACTTTTCCTAGAAACCATAACCTGGACCGCTCTAAAAAGGAGAGAAAAAAAAGGACAACCCAACTAACGCATCAATGTCAAGACCGTTAATGAAGATCCTGATACATTTTAGGTGAGCCTTTTCTAAGGGCACAACTAACTGCCTGGTAAAACATGTTCTCAGGGCTTAATAATGTGATTTGTAAGTATCCATGGTCAGCTGCAGGCTAGCTACAAGGTATTTTGACAGGCCACCCAAAGCACCTTGTCCTTCACAGTCAATTTGTAGAAAATTAGCATAAAGCCAGTGCAACATGCCAAGGTCCAGCTATCAACCAGTATGAAATGCTCCTTTAGCCAGCCCAAAAAAAACTTCATTTTTTTTTTACTTCTTGTCCTGTTTAGTATATTGCGAATGCTTCCACTTTCTTTGCAAATTAACCAACCATTCTCAATAAGAGGTCAGCTGTTGACAGAACTTTGCCTTCACCAAATTTTTGTTTGCCTGTTTTCTTCTTTCAAACAATGCGTTAGACATTCGTATACATGGAGCTCCCTGCGGTATTCGTGTACGACCACTAAACAATTTATAATTGAATTTTTTCTTGAAGCTGTTTCAGTTTTGGTTTCATCAGTCGAACGATGGCTGTGATGCGTACCGTATTTACTCGCATAATAGGCGCACTTGCATAATAGGAGCACCCCTAGTTTGGTCGCGAAAAATCAGATCTTTTTATTTCCGCGCATAATAGGCGCACCCTGAACTTGGCACTGTGATCAATACTGTATTTACACGATTGCAAGCCGACGCCTCGCCGCCCCCCACCCCCAATCTTTATTTTAACAAAGTTTTTGCTGAACTGACTACTGGTCCACACTAGTGCTGCTGCCGTCGCAGCTGCTGCGGACCCACAGCACATACAGGGTGGTCCACTCTAAGTGCGAACACGGCTCCGCGTGGCCGCGCTCCGCGGAGCGCCAGCGGATCCGGCGCGTTCGCGCATCGAAGCAAAGCCGCGCAGGCGCGCAGGGGCCCGGGGGAGGAGCTTCGTGTCGTCTGCTGCAGCGCTGGCGCGCACCTCGCTTGCATTGCTGGTAGCAGACGACACGAAGCTCCTCCCCCGGGCCCCTGTGCGCCTGCGCGGCTTTGTTTCGATGCGCGAACGCGCCGGATCCGCTGGCGCTCCGCGGAGCGCGGCCACGCGGAGCCGTGTTCGCACTTAGAGTGGACCACCCTGTACAACGACATCGTGTAGAACAGCCGCACTCACACTTTAAACGTCTGTTTGTAAAGTTTCATCCCCAGCCGGAAACGTTCCCGACTTAGGCCCGCGAAAACCTCGGTGCCCGGAGTCACGTATGAAAATTTAGGCACGCCACAGACGCAACTGCCGCACTTCTCGGCCACATCGAGTTTCCGACCTGCCGCACGCTTGCCGTGTTCGAGACCAAACTCCCAGCCATGTAGCTATTAAGGTGCTTGTCTGTCGAGCTAAAACAGCAACGCTCGCTCGGCAGCAAAGCCACAAACCATGATGAACTACGCGCTACCGCAGATCCCGGCACTTGATAGCAACAAAAAAAAAAAAAAACCTGGAGCTGGTGATGCTGATGGCGATATAGATAGTGGACGCTCGCGGCGGAAGAAAACATTGATGATGATGATAAGCTTGGCCTTGGGCGCCCTTCGCGGGTGGCGTCTGGAAGCTCCTTTGCGTGTGTGTGGCCTCTGCGATCAAGCGCCCGTTGCGCGCAGCTGGAGCTGATCGCGGAGGCCTGTAAGCATGCATTTCAAAGGCTATTCCCGCGTGGGTCATGGAAAGTTTCGGTGCGGCCCTTACACGTTTTTTTTTTTAATATTTTCTTCGGGAAAACAGGGTGCGGCCCGTACACGAGTGCGTTTATGCGGTATGTTCAATTTTGCGAGTCGAAAAATTTCCGGAAATTTTACCCCGCGTAATAGGCGCACCCCGAACTTTGAGCCGGATTTTCTGAAAAAAAAGTGCGCCTATTATGCGAGTAAATACGGTAGTTGGTGTGTAGGTCTTGTGAAGCGTAAAAAATCGGCTATATAATTGCTGACAGGTCATTTTTTGTCATTCCAGGTCTTGGAAGAGGCTGGATTAAATGTCCTAGTGAATTAAAACTACACATCAGCAATTATACTATTACAGTTTTTCTAGTGGATCACGTGACAAAAACATCAACTTGACGTCACAGCTGTCATTCGGTCGATGAAACCGAAACCGAAACAGCATGAGAGAAGAAATTCAGTTGTAAATTATTTAGTGCTTGTAGGCAAATACCACCCGGTAATACTTGTATTCTAATGTTGACTGCATCGTTTGACAGAAGAAAATGCGCAATAAAATTAGGTGTCTATAGTCCTTCATATGTTCATATCACATGCAGAGCTGATTTATAGTCATGAATTCCATTTTCAAGCAGCACAAAGAGATGAAAGTATTGAAAAGATACGTCTGTGAGGAACTTTATCAAATTCCTTTTTGGAGCCGAAGGCTTAACTTGCAATCACCAATGCACTTTGCAAACCTGGAGCTTGAAAATGCAATTCGTGCAAGGCACTGAAGAAAACCACTGCAGACCAGAATTTTGCAACTTTTTAACGCTAAATGCATACTTGGAACTAGAACACACAACATACAGAATAGCACAATACAGCAAACTACAGTATTCAAATATAGTCAGCTGATTTTAGTGAGACATCAATGATAAAGACAGCAGTAGCAGTCCGCACTAATCTAATAAAAAAATTACACTACGCTTTATCGACAGGAATGATCTTTTGCCTGCCAGCCTTTACCATGCCTCCCTGTTCTAGTTAGAACATCAACGATTTTGAAGGCAGCCAAGTAGCCAACCCCTCTTTCTCTGTTTTTTGCCCCTCTCCCAACGTATGGCATTACTGCCGTAGTTCCACTGTCAAACCTCGTCATGCCACCATACTTGTAGCGATAAGAGAAGATTTACGGTGACAGCAGACAAACTATATCCATTAAAGCTCATGGAGACTAAAGACACTGTTTCTATACAAGGTTTTTGTACAATCAAGCCAATGGCTTGGCATACTTCCATGATGAACTACACTTCCCCTGAGAATTTGCACAACTGTTCCTTACAAGTCCCACTTGTCTAGATCAGCGTTATTTCACTGTGCTCACCAAAGACAGGCCAGGTTTGTGCACTAGTAAGTTCTTCAAATAGACACAAAAGAGCAGAAGCCATGAAAATCCTGTCTTCTTTTTGTAGTGTGTTTGGCACATTTTCAATCTGGAAACAATGATTTAAAAGCTGCAATGCTCTCACGAATAGTGAACTTCACAACACAGCTCTAAAAGCTTTCTTGTCTGAAGAATTTTTCTTTCCATATAACTCTGGGACTTAGGATGATGAAGACCTAAGACGGTGTCCAAGACTGACCTCAACATCTGTTCTCTGCTGAAGTACGACTGCTGAGGCAAACAGGAAGAAAAAAAATATATATATGCCAAGGAGTTAATCTCTGATATGCCCGAATACAGCATACTTTTATGACTACCTTATTGTGGAGTATTAAGTACACCACAGAGCACGATAATTTATTTTAATGCTCCTAGTCACCTAACTACATTGCATTACAGCAGCTGCAAAGATGTGGCTCATACAATGAGTGTTGCATTTTTCGGAAAGACAAGTATGAACATTTCTAGCTCAACTATTTGTTGATTTGTGTTCACATCCCATCATATGCCACAGAGGTGGCACACGATGATGGGCTTTGTTTAATATTGCAGTTGTTAACGGTAATTGCATTTTTCTTTTTACAAAAGAATATGCTGCTGTCTATAGCAATGCTACCCCCCCTCCCTCCTTCCCCCAAAAATGAACTTTGAACTAAAAGAATGGAATGCCATCTGATGCTACAGGTGTGAAAGTACAGACAAAAAGTCCCCTTTATGCAACAGAGACTGCCACAGCATCTTGGGCTGTAAAATTCTCCTATTTTGGTCCAGCATTTCTAGACACAGTTGCGTACTTTGATGCACTTTGTGGAAGAAAAGGCAACTACACCCAAAGGTGACATTACACAAAACCCAAAACCATATGCCATCTCTGTGCAAAATCTCAGAGGGATTGAGTACGCAACTTAGCTGCATGAGGCATAACTACATCTCTCCCTGAGCAATGCAACATTTGCATATTAAGCTACCACTAACATCTTTTCTTTGCGGTTTTAATTTCAGCAGAAATGAATCAACCATGTCAGCAGTATAATGAAGAAATCAGAATTGATATTGAACAAAAAATAGAATTGAACAAAAAATAAATAAAACTAGAGTACTGGGGTTTTTTAAGAAATAATTGTGGACTTAAAAGAATATCACAAAAAATTAATAGCAATAACTCCATGATCAGAAAAAAAACCTACATTTAATTTAATGCCCAACATTTAAGTAAATGCCCAATTAACTGCAGCTTTAAGAAAAAGGAACACTTTGCATCATGTAAAAGGTAAACCACGCATTAAACTGCCATGTCACCACAACATGATTAAGAAAAGAAAAGCAAGACTACACATTTGGAGGACAAAGATGGTTTTGGCTAAACTGCCAGTCAAAAGAAATAAGAAGCCAATCAGCTACAATGTAAAGCTCAAAGTTTCCAAAATGTGAAGCCCCATCACTACAACGAAAACTGCAAATCCAAAACATATGATGCATTTACCTCTTCTGATGGAGATTCACAACGTGCAAGCCGACCATAGGAGACTTGGACTGAGGATCCAGCTACAGCAGCTGTGGTCAGAGAGGAACTAGTAGACTTCCGTCAACTGCCAATGTGCGCTAATGGCATCGGCTACAGAGAGAGAGGTTGGGAGTGGGCATGAACCAGGCCGTCAAATGCCTACCAGGCTGTGTCTCCAGAGTTAGGCATCGCTCTGAGCAGCGGAGTAAGGTGGTGGCGGGAGCGCCCGAAGCTTGAGTGTCCCTTGCCGAGATCTGAGCGAAGCAGAAAACAAGAAATGGAAGCATCAGTCCAAGCAAAAAGGAAAAAAATAAAATAAAAGAAAGTCTTAAACCCATTCGGCTGCTTTTTTGTTGTGTGTTGTGCATTTGGTTTCATGGCACATAAACAGCTAAGATAACCACGCACCAAACATGAGATTAGAAATGTGTTAAAGGGGCAACACTTTATAAAACCTACAGCTTGTTTAAGACATTTGTGTCATTTTGAAACCTACGACAAACAGACAAGTGCAATTTCACACAAGAGCAACGTTGTGTATATCGCTTCCTATGAAGAGCTCAACTGAATTTCTTGACTGTAGCACTGTGAGTAGGCTCAAGAAATTAGTACAGGTTATGCTGTTTTAAATTTTCCTATTTATAATTTTGCGTATTGCTACATAAAAATTTATACACACTTTAGCAGCTTTGCTATTTTTTCAGTTACCTTGCACTACAACACTTCTAACATAATTTGGTGTTTTTGAGCCGTATAGAACTGCATAGTTCACACATTTTTCCTTTAGAGCAAGTATCCTTGTAATATGCGTTCTTCTGGTGTTCGCTTTTTATGACAGTTTGTTAATGTGAGGCCACATACAGATGGTGACAGTGTATCATGTCTTGGGGCAATATTTTGAAGGGAATCTAATATTCCTCCTAACTCTCGACAATTAGCCTCAAAGCACAGTAGCAAAGGCCTGAATGATTGGGGTTTATTGTTGAACAGTGTTCTGGATGCACACTTGTAATTATGGGGTAACAGAGATGCTTTCATAGCAATCTTATTTTTAATAAACATATACATGTAAGCATTGTTCTTTTGTCTGCATGGGGGCGATGCATTTGTTCCTGCATAAGGACTCTTTACAGGGAATGTTCTGTACGTGGCAGCTGAAAAACGCAAACCTAGGTTTTGTACTAGATCCAGTAGTTTTCTGAGCTACATTAAAATGCAATATATTTTTGCAAAATTTATCTCTTTATCTCTCAAGGTCACAAAAAAATGTTCAGAAAGGCTGCTCATGAAAATGGCTTTCTGCCACAACAGACGCTGCAGTCAAGGAATCTGCATTAATAAATGTGCAGTAAGGCTCTGTACACTGGGCACAATCCACACAGGATAATGCCTCCCAAAAGTTTCTCTGTAATATGCTTGCTACAGCATTGCCCTTTGTTACTTTGTTCCCGTAAGCAAAAGAGCAATGCCAGGGCAAGGACGACAACATGAAGCAGCATGGTAGAAGAGAACAATTGTATTCAACATCATGAGCGATGTGAGAATAAATGAAGAGGTTTAGACCACGCTGTGACCAGCAGATTCCATGCTTTGTTTAAGCTTGCATTATTTGGCTTAGGTGACCACCAAAAAAATTAGCTTTGTCTAATATGCCTGCTTAAAAGCCATGTTCAAAAACACATTCAGGGTGACATTAACAGGCATCACACGCAGTTCACTTAGAACTGAAAACTCTACACTCAACCTAGCATTTCAGCCCTGGTCAAATACACAACTTAATTTGGAGTCGATGTTAACCCATAATGCACGTGGTCCCACATGTTGAAAGAAAGCAATTCTGAGAAAGAAACCAAGCCTGTCTGTTTTCAGAAAATACAGTGTTTAACACACAAAGCGAATGAAACTACAAATGAAACTGCATCACATGTTAGATAATGGGAAACTTCTATCATTTTTTTATTTTTCAACTGCAGCAGACTTGACAGCTATTTTTTTTTTCCTTGCACATTCAGTTGTGTGAAGAACTGAATTAATTTTTCGTACATACCTGCCAGTTCTTACATGCTTCCTATTCAATGCAATGAACTACTACTGCCATTTTGAAATGTAAATACAGTCGACCCTCGTTATAACTCTCCTGATAACTATCAGCCTATTTCGTTAACATGCATATGCTCTAAATTACTCATTTACTCCCCTATACAAAGCAGTGCCTCGAACACACAGTTCTCGCAGCCAGAACAGAACACAGACATTCATAATATGCTGGACAATAAAAATAGGGCTGTATGTCGAAAAATTTATGCTTCTGAGGGGCTTGACATTCACACCAGAATGTCATCTAAAGAGTGTGCAACAAAGTGGCAACACTGACAATGCAGCCATGACAAGTCACTCCCAACTATCACCAGGCTATAGCAATCATACCACCAAATACAACAGTCTTCTCATTTCTCTTCACGAATGCTAGCAAACTGTCTTGGCATGCAAAGTATAACACATCCTCCTTGAAGGAAAATGTGCCTGCCACAGAGGAAGCTGCACCAGGCATGAAGAGTACAGCATACAAAGCACAAAGTGTTCAAAAAGAAGAACGGTGCTGAAGTATGACAGCAGCGACAGTACACTATAAACAATTGCGAGGACAAAAAATAAGCTTCAGGGGTCCAAAACTGCTTTTTGCATGACTATGAAAGTAATAAATAGCAACTTCATTCAGGAACAAATTTTCTTTAATTCCAAACAACTAAAAAATATAAGGCCACAAGAAATGTGAATTTACAGCAGACAACTACAAGTTTCTGGACACTACAACAAGGAAATCAAAGCTACAGGCAAACCTTGTTGCAGTCAGCTGCCTAAAGTATTAGTATTAGTCAAGCAATTCAAATACATACCTTCTAAATTTCCAATAAACCCCAATAAACTATGAGCTCCCACGTGAGGTTCCTGCCCGATTGGTATGCTATGTGGGGTTTAATGTTCCAAGGCTACCCATGGGCTATAACAGAATTATTTAGCGCATGGTTGCATGCACAGCATACGGGTGTTTTCACGTTTCACTTCTATCGAAATGTGGCTGCCATGGCCAGGATCTCATCCTGTGTCCTTGGGCTCAGCAGCCAAATGCCATAGCCACTAAGCCAAAGCAGGGTACCCACCTGATTCAAGGCAGCAGAAAACAGCAGACCTTCCATACAATAAACTTCGTGTAACAGAATGCTACCTTTCTAGTGCTGAAGATTATGCACCGATTTCAGAATATTTTGAAGATGGCTGCTGCCCCAGCAAATTGACAACAGCCAAAGATTTTTCGACTGCAATATTTAATAAAGGCTGTCCTCAATATCGAATAACGGCTGGTACATCTGAAGTCCTCGAGTATATCATCATTTAAAGGGGTCGTGAAATGTTTTCCGAAAATTTTGAACGACGTGCGTATTTGGAATTCTGACCCTTCATTCTATAGTATACCTTGGTTCGTTTCATCGTCCGGGTTGATTGAATAGCGGAAAAAACTAAATTTCGGTTTCCCAGCGCGCGTCCCCCTCAACTCGCAAGAAACGTCATTTTAAGAAGCCAATCAGAGGCTTCTGTCGTCAACACAACATGGCGGCGTAGCGAGGCCTGTTTAGCCATAGTTGACCGAGGTTACAGCATGCATATTGACTCGAATGTGGCATCGTCGTCTGCTCAGAATGGAGTCTGCTAGCTGCCAAGCTAACAAATGTGCGAAAACTTGGCCGGTGCGCAGCACCAGTCGCCGCTTGCGAACTGCCGCCTACTGCAAGCAGGGACACGGAGCGGCAAGCATCTTTGCGCCGCTAGACTCATGCCCGGCCCACATCCGGTATAACACTTTGCCACCGCACACCAGCGCCTGCGCGCTGCTTGGCTACTGAAGTTCGCACCAGAAAAGACAAAATAGCGATGTTATCAGAAAGTCTGCCGGCTGTACTCGGGTGGCGACAAAGCATGCCTGCCCACGTAGCGCGCTTTCGGCAACGGCGCTGGACGCAGGCGCGCCGGGAGACGATCTGCACTGCTCTCTGGCTGCCCTGGTCGTCGCTAGGCCTGTTTCGCACCGACGCCGCGGTGGACAGCGCTTCGGAAGTAGCCTGGGTTATAATAAAATGCCTGCTTTTGGCATCGCTTTACTGTCAACAGCATCGTCTCACAACAAAAAATATGGTCATTGTTGCGGTGCGCTCGGCAGCGGAGCTATATACCGGACGCCAGGCGCGCAAGCCGGACTCAGCGGCCGGGCAGCGGCAGCTGAGCGGCGGTTGTGGCAAGAAATTTGCTCGTATTACAGTTGCTGCTTCTACCAGCAACTCGGCATTGTTTAACGATCCTCAAAAATGATCTATTTTCCACACTTCTTGCCCCCACAGTTTATTATTTACGTGAAGAAAAATCTTTAGCTCATTTTTATGACGCCAGCGGACGGGATCCAGGTTTGCCGGCCAGCCTGCGGACTCGATCGCTGTATTTCACATTCGCACCAGAAAAGACAAAACAGCAATGCTGTCAGAAAGGCTGCCTGTTATATTCGAGCAGTGGAAGCATGCCGAGCTTTCGGCAACGACGCCGCCTGCGGACGCGCCGGGCGATGAACTGCGAGGCTTGCCGGAGTCCCTGGTCGTCGCTAAGCCTACCTGGTTTTGCATCGATACTATCGATACCTCAGCTGAGGGAGCTTCGGAACTGGTCAGCGCTGTAAAAGGTACTACTCTCGTCACCCCTTTAACTGTGAACCTGTCCCATAATAAAATAAAGATATGCTCGATTTCCGCGACGCCAGCGGAGCTAGCAAATGCAAGCTATGCGAGCGGCGACCAGGCAGTAAATAAAGCGGTCATGGGATGAAATTTGCTTGTATCGCCGAATTAAATACTGCCAGCAACTTGGCATCAGCCAACGATCCTCAAAAATGATTCATTTTTGGCATTCATCTATTCCAGTGCTTGTTATGAGCGTGAACAAACAGTACTAGCGTGTTTTTCTGACGCCGGCGGCCGGCATCCAGGCTGATAGGCCGGCCCCGAGAACCGCGCCCCCACGTCATTATGACGCTGGCGCTCTGCGCGCTCGCATTCTGCCCCTTGTCAGTGCGACGCGCCGCGTGCGGCCTGTCATTGGCATCGGTTGGGCGCAGGCGGCGAGCTGCTGTCAGTCGTTGTTACGCCGCTCGCAATGGCACGTCGCGCGCCCGGCAAGTAGCAGTCATGCCGAGAGCCCGCGACACCTCTGCCTGCGGGAGCCCCGACCGTGAACCTCCGAACCCGGTCGTGGACTCGAGTCTTCATTTCTATCGCAACGGGTGGGTTGACTCGCAGCCCCATCTGCAAATTATGCCTAACCCTCTTCACGCTTCTGGAATATATTTTTCTGCAGCAAAGAACAAAAGCGCGGAACCGATGCGCGCCGCGATAGCTGACTCGTTCGTATCGAGTTCATGTAAACAGAGAGTCGTCGAGATGGGCTGGCCTTGCTCAGCTCGATTCTCTGACTCAAACCACCGCTGTCAAGGAACACCACCTAGATAGGTTCACGTAAGCAAGGCTATGTCGAGCCGCTGATACTGAAGCCAAGGAGGATGGAGAAGCAGAACAGAAACCGAAACTGGTCCCAGGTCAGTGATTGATGTATGACCACGCGCTGCAGTTTAACAGAGTGCAATTACGCGTGCAAATAATTGGAAAACCTTGTTTCACTTTCTGAATTTCTCATAAAGCTATTATTTTAGGGCAAACGAAAGTTGAAGATATCTCTATACGTTTCTGAAGGTCTTAAAATGACGTAGTCGAGTAGTGCGTGTGGCGGCCGACGGCGGCGCATGGTCGTTTCATGAACGCAAAAAGGCAGCAATTTCGAACGGGCTTTATTAAATGCAGACTGAATATTGAGACGAAATTTTTCGAAATCAGCATGTCTAATGTTTATGGAAGCAGTAAAAATTAAAACTGGGCAGCTTCATTTTCTTTTCACAACCCCTTTAATATAGAGTGGTACAGTTCGTCATAGTTGTACATGCTACACAGCCACAAATTTTCTTCACAGCCCTCAGTTTCCTGTTGCAATATTTCCTACCTGCAATATTAATCAGCATTAGCGTGACTGCAATTGCTATAGTATTACTGTCTCCCTGTGCTTGGAATTCTTTCAGTTTCTTTGTAAGTATGCTGCCCCATGCCACTAATCTCTATGAAAAAAAGCATTGGAAGAAAGCAGTACGCACGGCCGAGGAAGAGAGGCATCAAGGGGGCTGCCAGCTCGGGAGTGGACTCTGGAGGAAGCCGCCGATGAGAGGTTGCGCTTGGTGGCCATCTGGCGCAGGGCATTTGTGGCGCGCTCAATGGAACTGTGCTGCTCCAGATGCGAACTGCACGCAGGGAACTGACTGTAGCGTGCAGGCACAGCACTTGTGCAGCAACCACTCTCTTACCTTGGGATCTCCTCCCTGGAGAGAAAAAAAAGACAGAAGGAAAAAAGATGAAAGAAGGGCTGTGTGTCGAAAAATTTGTGCTTCTGGTTTACACTGAAACTGTAGGCCAAATGTGCAGCCCTATTAGTCATTCTTTTGGCCGGAGCAGGAGAGTGCACAGAATTACTCACTCGTGCTGGCAGCACATGAAGCAGGTAAGCGTGCTCAGGAGCATGGCTGTGATGAAACCTGGCAGCAGTAGGGAGAGCAGAAAGTCCGCCAGCAGGTCCCTTCGCGGCAAGTGGCCCATGTCAGGCGGGTCATAGCTGTCCTCTTCCAGCGGGATGGGCGAGAAGGCAGCGTCCTGGTGCTGCATCATTCCTTCACCGTCCACCTGCTCAGGGAGCTGTGTCAAGGACAAAGCAGCAAGCATTAGCAAAACATCAATGAAATGGTTTGACCTTGTCTGTTACAAGCATGCTGGCTGAGGCAGCTGTCCTGGGATAACTGTAGCTAAGAGCCAACTTCCAAAGTGCACGGAACAAAAGCTCACATCAGATATCCTCACAAATTTTCACTACAAGAAAATAGACTTAGAGCAACAAGCGACAGCATAACTCGAACAAAAAATTCCCTACAGACAGCTTCAGACACCATCAAGGTGCAGCAAACAGATGCACACCAGAGCTAGAATGCACAGTAACATGCCCAGCAAAGAACATGCTACTGTCCTAAACAGCACACAGAGTTCACAGGGAAAAAAAAATTAAGCTAATCCTTTCTTCCCTTCACCTCCAGCACATGCTTGGCAAATTATGATGCGCTATGCAATGGCACAATACCCCGATATCACAAGTGGGTAAATCAGGCACAAGAAAAGCTCTCACTGCTCATGATCAGATATTTTAAAACGACGTTAAGTTTGAAAAAGTCGGCAGACACGCCATGTTGGACCTGCCAATATCGACAGAAGTGTGACAAAGACCCTCAGAGTGTCGTTTTGTATTAGGCTCACAGAAGGCAAGAAACAATAGCGCCAGCAAGCAAGCCACGCGACAGTTTTTTAGCCCTATATGTTACGAACCCCTGAACCAAAATCTGGCCAGAACCAGAGACCACTTCCTGAGGACTAATAGATAGTGGCACCTCCTATCAGCAAAGGAATAAGCCATTCACAGCTATACAACTACTCTAACCAGCTTATTTTGAAACGAATTCAAGCGCACAACAACACGCACACAAGAGAGGAAAGACACAGGACAGGCGCTATCTTGTGTCTTTCCTCTCTTGTGTGCGTGTTGTTGTGCGCTTAAATTCGTTTCAAAATAAGCTATGCACCATCTAGCCCAAACAGAAGTTTTGTAAAATTATCTAACCAGCTTGGGACAGGATATCTGAATACCACGACTGGCGTCACAATCTAATAGCTATAAACTATATGGACCTGGTGATTTTCGCCAGTAGTATGATCAAAGAGCTCTGACGCACTGTGAGCAGTTTGTCTAGTCTTTTGCAAGCACCTCATCAGACCTCTGTACACCTGTCTTTGCAAGTTCATCAACACTCTGAGCTTCGGAATTGCCTGCATCTGCTTCACTGCGAATGAACACGTATAGGTATGCAGAACGACACGATCATCTGGCATCCATCTGCTGCAGCAGAAAGCTAATGCCAGAGAACAGGTACGTGCAAGGTGGTCAACCACACTCGACAAGGCACTGCACTGTTCTATAGTAATGCTTTGCATTGCTGATAGCGAAGCCAAGCTGCTCAGACAGCCTTGTGATTGTTCTACTGCACAGCCAAAAACCATTGCCAACAACAGCTTGGGCCACGACAAAAGAGTGGCCACATTCTGAACACTGAAAGATGCACACCTGAAATAGGCTTCTTGTTTTGGTGCTCCCTAGTAAGCTGTGTTGGCCTTATCACGCAGATGCGCACTGTGTGTGGCTTCAGCGAATCGTGGACACTCCTAGTTCCAAAAATTCTTAAAGGCTGCTGTCATGAAAGTGCTGCAAAGCTTTTTGCCCCCGTTCACAAGGTTGTGTGTCACGCCTGGGCAATCAGCATCGAGAATTCCAGAGCTGGTTCACTATGCAAGAAGTGAGCAGGTGAAGACGACAACGATGAAGCCGCATCCACGGCCATGCTCGTTGCTGCAGATGATGCAGCAGCATATACGTCACTGTACTGTGAGCGCACTTGACTTACGGTGGTTCTTTGTGGCCACTATTTATATGTCACGGCCTATGAATAGGAAAGCAAAAAAGAAGGCAAGAAAAAAATGCATTGATAAACTATTTAAAATGCACTGGGCCATATCTCCCATGGCTTTAGAATTCCTAAGGCCCTGTGCACACGCGCATGCACACATGTGCACACACGCGCACGCGCACACACACAAAGATAAATCCACCTTTAACAAGGAGGCGTTTCAGGGCCCTTCAAGGACTATAAGAGTAAGTACAAATAACTCACTGTAATCAGCCGAAATCCACACCAGTCAGGCAGAAAGCTCCTACTCCGGAAGCGGTACTCTGCAGAGGTTCGCTTGTAGTCCCGGGGACAAGACACTCTGTTTCGCAGTTGATTGGCTTCAACTTCTAGAGTGCGCAACTCTTGAGAGAAGTTGGTTGTCCCTCCAATACGCACCACTATGCTGAAACAATGGTGACTTCCATGAAATATACACAACACTTTTTTGATGACAATGGGCTCCCAAAGACAGGATGTGTGAAGGTTTTAAAATAATTTCTAATGAGAAGATCAAGAACTCTGGCAACCCAGAGAACTGGCAAGCTTTCCCTCCAACACAATACAAAGGCCAGTATCAACAATACACAGCCACAGCCTCCTCCAATGACAACCACCAATAACTGCCTTTCAAAGGCCAACAACATGAAAATATTTCATTCAGGAAAGCATTTGAATGCTATAACTATTTCATTCGTGGACGTGGGGAGTAAGCAGAGCAATTCATGCCACATGTACCACAGACAACCAACGCATCAATCAGTAGCTGTTAAATATTGCAAGCCACAATTCCCAAAACAAAACAAATGTTCTTGTAAAAGCCTGATAGACTAGCAGCATTGCTCATATTATTATTCATGACAATGAACGGGCCTCTGCTGTTTTATAAGTCAAGAGGTGTTTTAAAAATTTTTTTAATGCTAAGCCTAAGGGTTTATAATTTTCCTCTTACCCTAACAACCACATCATTAACCTCAAACCCTTTCCTTTCCTTTCTTCCTCTGTCTCCGCTCCTTTTGCATTATATGAAGGCAACATAGCCCTGCTTGGCACAGATGCTAGGCTTCTCCACAGCTGCATAACTCAGCCGCGATAATTAAACTATACCATGCTACTATACCTGTTAGCTATAGTAACAAAAGATGAGGCTCCAAAACACAGATGCCTTAATGGAGCCAAAAGAGCTACTGCTGGGGCTAGTTGGAAATACATCCTCGAGGGCATTGATGAGCACTAGCAAAATACAGAGAGAGGCGAACACACAGGACGAAGCGCTTCGTCCTGTGTGTTCGTCCCTCTCTGTATTTTGCTAGTGCTCATCAATGCCCTTAATGGAGCCCTGAAATACCCCTCTCTGCACTTTCCCGTGTTTCTGCCAATCTCCCTTTCATCATACAATTTCGTCAGGTTCATGTGCATTCTATCAAAGCATAATGAACATCGCCACTGGCTGGTCGCCTTTACCAAGAGTAGAGAAGTGTGTGTTCACAAGTGCATTGCCAAGAAAAAAAAATGTGCCCAAGCACAATTGGCTCAGTATGGGAAGCCCTGAACACAGACTCTGCCCAGGGTGCACATGGCATTGCATTTGCCAACATGCTAGAAACGCTGGGAAAAGAGGAAAATAATGAAAAAACTAAAAAATATAGGCGCCTGAGGAACACGCTTCATGGCCCCCTAAAGAGCGTCTTTAATATGTTCAGAGAGCAAAAAAAAAATATATTTTCAAATATCATATTGCTTAGAAAATGCCACATACATTGAACATCACAGGCCTTTTTTGCATAAATTTCAACAGTCTATAAACATAACATTTTCAGTCACAGTAAGATCTGCACCATTCACGTGCAGAGGTCCTTCCACAAAAGGAGGGGGTGCCAAAGTTTATGGTAGCACCTGTTCATGTCTTCTTTGGGTAGCAGGGAACAATATGGTATAAAATTAGCGCTCCTCTTCCTCATGTCTACTAGGAGGGCCACTGCACCCGCCTTCCTTCCCCCCCCCCCCCCCCCCCTTCAACTCAGTATTGAATTTTACTAAAGAAAATTTTTCTAACACCCTTTTTTATATTTGGGGGCCATTCTGATAAAAGTGGGACATGCAGTCATTGCATAAGCCCCCACAGAACTTTGCTGGTCCAACCAAGTATTGCTCAATAAATAAAACAATTCAAAATTTCAAATTAACGAAAACTGGTACGTATAGTGCTATATGGGGGGGTTTAATGTCACAAAGTGACATGGGCTATGAGGGATGCTGTAGTATGAACAACATCAGCCACAAGTTTCAAAGTTAAAAATGTAGTGTGCTTACCCCTCTTTGTCCTTTGGGTTCACTGGTACCCTGCCTCCAATATCCACCACGGAGGCCACTTTGGTGACATAGATTTCTGGACTTTCTTTCCATAGGTGATCTCGAAAAATATCTTCCAAGTCAGACAGCCAATCCCCCTCAAAGAAGTCCTCAATATTAAGATTTAAGAACTTCATCTCTACCTCATAAAGTGCTTCTCCTGGAAAAAAAAAATGTGATAAGTAAAAGCTTAAGTAGATTTATATATCTGATTTAACGGCTATATATGCGAAAAGACAAAAAGACAAAACTCACTTGGTCTTTTCTCAACTTGCAGACTAATGACCCGCAGAGACGTTTTGTAGTTGTACTTGTTGATAGCAAACACCTTAAAGTGAGCACAAATAAACCAAGAACAGGTATTGCTCTCAGGTGTAAACACATTAAAGGACACATGTACTCACCTCAATATTGAGTTCTCCGTCGTCCTGATATGAGCCATACAAAAGCGCCCTATTTGAATTCCCTGTTTGTCGTAAAAACATCCACTTTGGTAGGTCTGGCTTTCCTAACAAGGCTGCTCTAAATTCTGTGTACCCATAGCTATCTGTAAGAGGTGAAAACACAAAATGTCAGCAAATCAGCTGTACATCTAAAGCTAGATGCTTTATTTAAAAACACAATTTCCACAATTCTAAGCATGGGAGCGTACCTATTGATGCGTCAAACATCCCTTTGTCGATATAAAAGTGAAAAACTTCCGTAGTCTGTAGCACCTGGTTTCTGAAATCCTGCAGTTTAGCACCTGCACAACGCAGCACCAACAACGATCAACAAACTTCATAACTGCAACTTTTGAAACATATTAAGAGGGTAGCGCAGCAACTTCGGGCACACAATACTCACCCAGGCAGCTACAGCTGAGCAAAAACATGGCAGGGACAAGTACGTGCAGCAGCGACATGGTCCTGTATTGTGTGACTCTATCCTCCGGATGCGTCCGAAGCGCGGAAGCCCGAGAGCAGCTCTGCTGTACGGAACTACGTGCTACTGTTTGATCGATTGGCTCGTTCACGACTGCCCGAAACAAGGTTTCTGGATGCGGAAGCTTAGCCTTGCCAAGTTAATGGCACTGAAATTTACAACGTCTTCCTTCCTAACCACCGGCGCAGCGCAATCACCGCATCATTCGGTAAGCTATACCGCAAAAACTAACCGCGCCAACCTAGCTTTAGAACCTAGCTGAACCATCATCAGCCACCATACCCACTCTACCAACTCTACCCGCTCATTCGCCCCCTAGCGACCATCCAAGGAGTTACTTGCTTACAGTCGCAGATGGAGCAGCTGCCACGGAAGATCACGGAGATGTTGGGGGTTACATTGCAATGTTCCGAATACGACCGTTCAGTGGCGGCTTTAATGTTTAAAATTTTGCTTGTCAGAATTCGAGCTTAAACAACTTCAGGGAGGCACTTCTGAGTGTAAAAATGGTGGGAACCTGCAGTTCGGGGGCAGATAACAGCCTCCGTCGCAGTCCATCGACCTCAATCTCTCTCACAACCTCTTTATTCCTCCTCCCCCTCTTCTGCAATGCAATTTTCCTTCCTCCATGGCACTGATACGTCGCATGCCTAATCTAAAAACGTTGCTGATAACAGTACAGGACAGCTGATGCCATAAAACATCTGTTATAGCTGTAACGTGATAGGTTGTGTCGTTATGTTGACGGACCACTTTTTGATTTTATGAGCGTCCTCATTCGCAGCTCACCTTTATTGGTAAATTGAATTGGGTGGATTAGTTTAATGAAATTTTGAGGGACGCTCAATGAACGAAATGACGAAAGGGGTGCAGTATGATATTTCAACCGACGGGTTCAAAGTAATTATAACTCTTCCGGAAGGCAGTGGAAGGCAGTGGTGTGTTCGCTGCGAAAAAAAAAAAAAGTACTCGGTTGCACAGTAAACAAACTTATCGAACAAACGCTTCTCGCCAATACCGTTGGCCAATGCGTCATGAATCGTGCAGTTATCAGAGAACGTCACGACGTGATACAAGCGAGCAATGCGGGTGATACAAGCCTTGCATCACTCTTTGTAAGGCACATATCACACCAAAAAACCGCAGGTGGTTGTGTAGTGCGCAGCCAGTTACTTCGACTCTCGTTTTTTCTCCGTGGCGAACATTTTTCTTTGTTTCATGTTTTGAAACCAAACACCTGTGGATACACGTACCACGTCGCCCTGTTTTTTATTGGTTGGTAGCGATGAAGGTTTACGGAGGCGTCGAAGGGTACGTTAATCAGCAGCTTGCTTAATAATCTCGCTCTGCTTGGCTCAACCAAATCTTTAAGCAATTGTGGTGCTTTCCGAAAGTTGATTTTTGAGTACATTCCGTTCCTAAGCAGCTCCGACGCGCCGGAATGAGAGCACTGCACGACTTTGCATGGCGAGAATGCGACCGCGTTTCACGTATCTCGCTTGCAGCGCTAGAAGTGTGCAGAAACCACAGTGGCGCTTTCTGTGTTCTGCGATTAACATTCCTAGTCGCTACTTATCTTTAAGATAACGCTGACAGAAGGTCAAGAAGGCACGTGTGTTTGCGCCCCACTTGGCTCTGCGCGCTGCAGTCGGCGGGAAATTCGCGTTGAGCCTCTCAGGCGTGCTGTGCATTCTTCGAATACAGGAATGCTTAGACCATTTGTGTGCTGGGAGTCGACGGATTTCCTTTTCCGTTATCCTTAGCTGGTTTTAATGGCAAAGGGTACGGATAAACGCCAGGCCTGTAACGTTATCTTCATAGCAAAATCATAGCTGTATGCTACTTATGGCGACGTCACGTCACACACGACATCTGGCCTTTGAGAAAGCTTGGTTTCGCGCTCATTTGATGCAGTCGATAGGACGACTGTGGCTGGCCGACTGTTGCACGTTTTTTTTTTTTTTGTGACATTTTTAGGGGGGCCACTTTATCCAAGGCTGTGCTTTTGGATGAATCAGGACAAGTCCTCGGATGGTCTGAAGGCCGCCCAATGAATCACTGGGTATGTTTTGTTCGCTTCGCTGACCAGAACGCTATGCATAATGGTATCACATATTGTCTTTTTTTTTTTTGCTATAAACATTTCTATATTTCTATTCATTACACCCCAAAAGATTAAGCAAGTGGAACTCACTAGAAGCCTCTTAGTTGAAACACTTGGCTTCCTTCCAAAAAATCTGAACTCTGATCTTGAACAGCGATACAGGCGCATTCTGCGTTTGCGCTGCTGCAGAAGGTGACATCTGAACAGTAGGAAATCGCCCTCAGTTAAAGTCACAGACTGCTAACCTTTGTTTGAACTGAATTCTGGCTTGAAACTCTTCACCTTTAGGCAGGCTAGTCACTGCAGCCACTAGATAACATTCCTGGCTTTCTTAAATATGTCAGTGATTTTAACCTGAACTTTTTACTGGTGACTGTATACGTTGACTTGTGTGTCTTATTCATGGAAGTCTTTACCTTTAATGCAAGTAGCTATAGCAGTAATGAGCTGTTTAATGCTGACTTGTGAAAAATTTCCTAAATACTGCTGTTTAGTCACAGCATTTTTTAAGTATATTTTGCTTGTTGCTACATTTCACGACCCTCTTTGCGTGCTTCACTGATTGTGAAGTGTAACTAAAGCCCGTCATTGACAGCCGACACTGATTTGCCTGGTTTCTGCAGCTGTGCGGAATTATAACAAAATTGACTTATACCACCTTTCTGAAATGTATTTTTCTACTGTAAGCAGCTGAACTGAGGAACTATGCAGAAACTGCCAGTTACACTAAACCTCTTTCTGAAGTGTCTCTGCAATCAGTTATTACAGCGCTTCACCAGCGAAAGTACGAGACACCAGGAAGAGAAGAACACAGGACAACGCTGTGTTGTCCAACGTTGTCCTGTGTTCTTCTCTTCCTGGTGTCTCGTACTTTCGCTGGTGAATCTATGTCTGATGTACATCAACTAGCCCACATCGGTATGTTGTTACAATCAATTATTAATCTAATCCTTGTCACTGTCATTTAACATCCTTTCAGCCCTCGAGACCTGGCTTTGCATCTAACCGAGGTCCAACAGTTGTCAGGAGCTAAACCTCAGAACATATGTTGGCGTTATTATATTAGCTGTTACTATAGCCTACATTGCTCTAAAGCAGTTGTGGTTGCCACATGGAGGTTGTAACAACAGAAGATTGTGTTAAGATTGTTAAAATTCTAGTATGGCATTCTAGTATGGGGAACTACGACAGCTTCAAACTACAACAAACTAATCATGATACAAAAGAAAATATTGAGAATGTGTGAAAACTATATTGGTGACAAACGAGGACTCCGAACAAAACCGCTCTTCATTAAACACAGCATGCTTAAAGCAGATCAAGTTTATTATTTCAAACTACTTCAGTGGATTTATAAAAATAGGCTGCACACAATACCCGTAGACAGTTGCACTTCATACCCAATACGTAGACCACACCATCTCAAGCCCGCCACAAGAACTAATTACGGAAGGCAAACATTGAATTATCAAACAATTAACATATTAAACAGTGATCACTTTAATGTACAATACACACAATCCTTCCACAACTTCAAAAAGAACTGTAAAAAGCTATTAGTGGGCAGTGACATTGCATTCTCTTTTTGTTAACTTGCGCTCATCCCTGATAACACATGTAACCTCAGCTACGTTGCATTATGTTATGTTATTTCTATTATTTATGTTATATTATGTTATGTTATTTCTCTGTTCGGTTGTACAATATATTTGCCATTGTTTCAGCATGTACCCTACACATCAGTCTAAACCTTGTTTTTTTTTTTCTGAAATGCTTGTGTGTACTGATCTATTTACTGCAAATGCGATTTATTTTTCGGACCAATGAATTGTGGTTTTTCTTTTTCTTTGATTGGCTTCTGATGCAAGCCAATTTTGTTATTACATAATACGTATTGCTTATGCCTTTTCTTCCTCTTTAAAATATACTATGTTCAAGAAAAACTAATGCTGTGAAGACATGTGATCTAAATAACTGAATTTTTTTTGCTTTCTGTTGTGTGCTAAAAATGTTTAGCAAATATGTGTGTAAATGACACGTTATGCTGCCTTGAACTGTGGGGGCGCAGAGGCTCTGTCAGGCATTTTGCCTTTACCTCTGCCCCCTACACGGAGAGAATCCGTGACACAATAAAGAAAAAAAAAAAATAGGTATACAAAGGTGAGCGTATCTGGGACAAGCACAGAAACATTAAGAGTGCAGATTGCTTGGAAAGTGGAGGAAAGCTGTAAAAAAAAAAGAAAGGAAACTTGTTAGATAGTATCATATAGCTTTTACGGCTGTTTATAGAATTTTGATATTTTATGCCATATATGGCAATGTAAGTGTTCGTATTAGTCCTCCTCTGTATGAAAATTACCTAAAAAAAGTCTGAATTGTGGAACAATGCAGGAAAAACCTGGTTTCATGTGAATGTTTGGGCACGAAATGAACTGCGAAAGTTCTGCAACACCTAATATTATTGCCTCCCAAATTTCGAAAAACAAACTTGGAAAAGTCGAATTGTTGAGCAGGTAAAGAAAAAAACAATATCTACCCAATTTTCGAATGGCTGACACCTGATAATTACCTCTTGAACTTCAAGTATAAAATATGAAAAGGAAATTTGGAGGATGCTTGAGCTTCGCCTTTAAGAGCAGAATGCGACAGCATCTTGCAGCGCTGCCAGGGAGTCCACGGAATGCCATCGTCCGTTCGGCGCGATGCCTTGCCTGTAGGACTAATTGAAAATTGGTTTTTGGAGGAAAGGAAATGACGCAGTAACAGTCTTACTTATCTTGGTGGACACCCGAGCCACTCTTGATATGCAGCCCCCGATTATAGGTCGCTGGTTCGAATCCCTGCCACGAGCTAGGTTCTAACCTAACTAGTAAGTATATGCTGCACGAAATGCTGAATCGTATGACACCATCCGGAAAATTCTGCAGCAAATGGTTGACATGATACGTCTTATTCCGACATGCGGTGCTCACAACTACTACGACGCCAAAGGCTTTTCGTCCGAACGAGCTGTATACGCTGTCGTGTAAAAGGTGCACCTCTTTTGCTATCTACCCCTTGGTATGGGTATAGTACCTCACCGCAGCTGCTGTATTCACCGGAGTGAACTAGAACAATCACTTGTTTATTCAAAGTGCTCCAGCTACAGTGAAACATTCCTGCAGTAAATAGCAGTGAGCTGCTGTGCACACTCATAAGTGCTGTATTGTTGTGACTTTGGTGGGCACGGGATCACACTTACTATGTGGATAATAAAGCAGGTAGAGTTGCTGACTCTCAGAGTGCGCAAAATGAATGTCGAATTATTTTCTTTGCAAGGTCACTGCCTACACCACTGGTTGTAGGCAGTGAAATTTTAGGACATATTTTTCTTGGGCGAGCACCTGTTTTTAGCAAGGGAGCAAATAATACTGAATAAATAAATAAATAAACAAAATACTCATGCAAATGCATAAATGAGAAAGTGTGACAGGACAGGGACAAACATTCGTATCCGTAATGTAAGGAGCTATGTAAACAACTTTGAAGCAACCAAAAATACCAAAACATCAGTACTTGCTTGCAGCTTTCATAGTGAGACAATAAAAGGAAGAACAGCATGATGCTTGCGAAAACAGTATGAAAAAAAAAAACAAGACAAATATTATGACATGAGCACAGCATGAGTACAAGACAAACAGCAGCTGTTAACAACATGACTATGAAGCTACAAAGAGAGGAAAACAAGATGGGAGGCTTTAGCATGGTGTCAGTATCTGAAAAAAATGTCTTATGAAACCACTGGCACTAAAGCAAGGTGCCTTTGTTTGCTCATTTTTTCTAGCAAGCCTTTCTGTCTTCCTATTGCTGCTTCTTTATGCTCTGCTGTTTGACTTACTGATCATCTGTCTATAAAATATGAGAGTAGGACGCATTACAGCACCTTTCATTGTGGACAAAAATGTATAATTAGCTTTTGCATGAAAATAATTGCACTAAATTCCTGTTATTTCTTTCACATACGCTTTTATGCAAGCATTCACATTTGAACATGTACATATTCTGAGCCACTTGCATAATGAAACCACAAAATCGAAACTGTATTTTTGTGTCCTATACACTGTGGACCTTGTTAACATTATAGGTCATCTTGTTATGACGAATGGCATTTAATGTGCCATTTAATCATGGTAAAAGCCTAATATATCGTTGGAATCCTTTATTTACCTTTTATCAGATTTAGTAGCATGGCCTCACCTTGCTTTTCCAAGCTAAATAAAAAGAATATACTAACTAAATGTCACATTTCTTTACGTTGTATATAATTCTGCTGTGTCTGATGTCCAAAAATTTTCACATCATTTTTTTATATTCCACTTTATTTTATTTTTACTCTTATTTCATTTAGCTGCTTGGAATGAATGAATGCCAGAGCCGTGTCTATGAACTTGTCCTGGCTGCCAAGAAAAATGCTGGTCTTAATGAAGAAGTCCGTCTTGCATCACTTGTAAGTTTTTCTTGTTTGTTGTTACTAATTCTAGCAGGACAAGTCTATGCTGTAGCCATAGGCTGTATAATGTAGTCTTTTATTTGCTGATAAATTCTGCTGTTACCTACTAGCTGTTTTCAGCTTATCTTGTTGCTAGTTTTACTCCTTTCATATGTGCATCCTGCCGACCTACTTATCCAAAAAAAAAAAAGAAAGTAGTACAAGCTAGTAGCAGAACAGGAAGACAGCTGGGGTATCTTTTTCTTTCTCTATTGAGGTAATATACTTGATGTGCTGTAGCCAAATCAGGACAGTGTTGATATATATTAGCGGATGATGTGCTATATATTTTTGCAAACAGCGATCCGTGGAACTTTCCAGAGTCTCTGTCTGAGTGGCTGTGAGGAGGAGGCAAGTAATAATGCTCTGAAGGATCTCATCTTGAAGGAACATCCAGACATTGCTTCATCTGTATTGGTAAAAAGTGATGTCATTGGGGCTCTCAAGACGGTGACACCAAATGGTTAGTAGCTCTGCTGTGCGAACAAAACCGTTTTCCTTACTGAAAAAGAAATATTAGTGTGTCAGTGCATGTCTACATCAAAACTGTTTATCTTCATTTTTATTATACAGGCTTCAGCCTAGGTGTTCTGATTATTAGAATGGCACTCAAGGCATGCAGCTAAAAAATGCAAGAAGCCCTTCTGTGACTGGTCAGTAATGCAAAGGTGCCTGTCATTGGCTGCATACCTAAAATGACACTGGCTAAGAGTATTGGCATCAGTATAAACTTGTCTCACTTTTTTCTACAGGTGCAAGCAATAGGAGATATTGCAGTTAATGCACTTTATTACAGTTAATGCAATTCAAAAACCGAATCATAGTTGCTTTAGGTTCACTTTTTGCTCCTTTTAAAAAAGCTTGCATGAAAGCTTCTGCCATTTTATATAAGAATGATTGCAGTGCGTTTGTCACCAGACTTTTTGTTTGTGTGCTTGAAAATACATATTTATTTCTTCTGATGCGTAAGTGGAACTTTTGCAGGAGGTGTGGTTCTCATAGCTGGTACAGGCTCCAACTGTCTGCTTGTCAACCCAAATGAGTCAATGCACCGATGTGGAGGCTGGGGACATATACTAGGAGATGAAGGGTCTGGTAAGCTTTCTGTGTGTTTTTTTTTTAAACTGGCACCAGCACCTTTTGGTAACCTGAAAAAATTAAAAATGAGCAAAGGTGGTTCACTAGCACGACAAATATTTCGTTTGTGATATTTAAGTTTCATCGGCGAAAAATATAGGTGACATATTTGTTTTGGCAGCCCCGGTCTGGACGTCTATGGCCAGATCTGTCTTAGGATGGCTATAATGGTTGAAAAGTAAGGTTAAAGGAATACTAACATAAAACGAAGCCAACAGTGTCATTTCGTTTCTGTATATGCTTAGGTACACTCCATGATGCATTGATATGAAACACTGCTTTGAACAGTGTTTAGTATTTTCTCAGAAGTGTACAACGTTGCAACAATTGACATCAGTGCAACAAAGAACGTGTGCTTGACACATGCACAAGTTCATTGGTCATTCAGCAAGAAGTGCTAACGTCAGGGATCAACCTGTTCTGGCAACTGGGCGTGGCGTGTAACTGGCACATCAGCGCCCATGTGTTCTGGCCCCCACGCTGTAGCTAGCTGACTATCGACTTGGAGTTGTGCTCAGTCAAGAGAAAAGCTAGGGAATAGCTAGGGAAGCTAGGAAAGCTAGGGAAGCTAGGGGAATAGTGAAACGGTGTACCGTTGGACTGGGAGGCGCGTTGCACTACCCTACACACCTCTGCAGACTGGGAGGCTCCACATCATCGCCAAGTTTCGTTTGCTAGCATAGGGCTCATTGTCATCGCTCACTAAGGGCAGTTATTGTGTTGAGGAAGTTTCTCCACTGTATGTAAGAACACTCGAAACCATGCATAAGCGTCGCAGCAAAAGTGTCATGTTCTTGCCAATGCGACAGTTAAGGGGCAAATCCATAGCTGTTGCCAACGTGCATACCATGTGACGCTCTGCCTACATGCTCATCCTAGTGATAACATGGCAATCCAGATTTTAGAAGTCAACTTTCATTTGCATGTTTGTCTAACAGTTCCATTATTTACCTTCCGTGACTTTCTTTTACTGACAATCGCATTTTCTTTTGTAAGCATAGCTATAAGTGCTTTGCCAGTAATTAAAAAACATTTGTTTTAATTATTAGTAAATTGAATGTTCAGGCTGAGAACAATGCAAAGATAACTTTTGACTGCACACAAATAGTATATTATATCACCGGCAAAAAGTAATAATTCATCTGGGGAAAATAATATTCGCCCCCAAAAAAGAAAAGAACAATCTGGTTTGAAATAAATACCCCCAAAAAGATAGCTGAATTTAAAAAAAAAAACTGAAAATTCCAACCCGTAGCTATGTGCTGAAATAAATTCCGTATCATGATGACTCTGTAAGAATTTCGTTAAATCAGAAAAACGAAGCTCAAAATTTTCTGCATTAAAGTTTGCTCTTGGGCTAGTTGGTTCATCATCAGCAAAGGAATACAGTACAAAGAAACACAGACAGGAAGAGGGTGACAGGGATAGCATTTAAAATAGCATAGCATAGCATAAGATAGCATAGCATTTGAAATAAAAAGAAACTTCAATGTGAGACTATTTTATTAGAAATTCTATCCTTTTTAGCTTCTTTTCACACTCTACTACAATTTTCCAGTTATTCTTTTGCCTATATCCAATTGTTTAAAAGCTTTGTAATATAAATATGTACATTAGTATTAAGCCAAAGATGCTTCTGCTGGTCTTGCATGACTACCAACAGTACTTGTATACTTTTGCTTAAACTATACTGTTTTTTTCTTTAACTCTTGCTGGCGATATGTGGGATGCCCTCTGTATTAAGTTTATTTACACAGGGGCACAGCTAGCTACCTGTCATTGTCTTGTTTGCCAGCCGTTTTAAGGCACCTTTCTTAAAATTGTGTGCCCTATGGTTGGGTAATGTTAAAAAAATTGAATTAAAAATGCTTTGTTGTTGTTTAGAAAGGTGTCAGGTCATTCTGAGTTTATTGCATCCATGGGATCAGTCACCAAGTCTTCAGCACCATGTGTTTGGGAGAGTTTCTGAAGTTGGAGTAGATTGAAAGCAAAGGAAAACTCTGTCTTATCAACCACTCTTGAATAGCTCTACAGATCAGAAGGAAAGCTTGTTTGTCAGTACTTTTTATGCTAGCAAACCAAATAAGCTAGTTTGATGGTGTCATTTCTTGTTTTATGGTGCAAAGGCATTAATGGCAAGCATGGCAAGCAAAATACAGATCTTTGCAACTTTTTTCTTTGAAACGAAAGGTGCCTGCAGAGTCTGTACTGCCTGTCTTTCAATAACCAGCAGGATTTTTGTTTTTGTTTATCAAAATAGGTTTTACTATTTCAATACAAGCCATCAAAATGGTGCTGCATGAAGATGAAGGTTTCCGGCCTCCTGAGTATAGCGCCCAGAAAATACGTGAGCTTGTCAAGGAACATTTCCAGGTGAGCATGCAATTTATGAGGGCTACTAGGCATTATGATCCTTTAGCTCAAAGATAAGAAGAAACAGCGAATTAAGTGCAAAGTATTTTATTTTCACTGTTTCTTCTATGCATATGTTCTCTATGCTCTTCGCTAATACTGAAACACCAGTTTTTGCATGTGTGATCCTCATGATGCACATTTTCTTGTGTTTGATTATCACTTTTATCTCTTCATATTACATTCAACCTTTTGTGGCATTTTTCTGTGAATTAATTACGCTGTCAATAAACAAGTATTGACCACATTTCATACTTCATTCTCAGGTTTTATTTTTTGGGGAATTCTGTTTTGACTGCGAGATATATTTTGTGCTCCAGTTCAGGTACAAATTTGGTTGCTTATTCAGCAAAAGTTCCGTAATCTGAGGCTTTCAGGCCATTTTTTACATCAGAAGACAAAATTTACTGTTAGTGCTTGTATTTGTGTAGGACTTGAAATGCTGTATTTTTTGGCCATTATTTTCGTACACGGCATGGAAATGGCAGGTTGCACTAAGAAACTTCACCAAGCCAGATATTTTTTTTTTTTCTCATTTATCACAATTATTTTGTCATGTGCACTACCACCTCCTGCGCAAAACTTCCACATCAATGCAAGACCTGCTTGCCTTTGTTCATACCCTGCGAAAATATTCAACATCGCAGAAGCTATTTTAAACGCACAATAGCTTTGGAGCAGGGCGTCATTACTGTTGGTAGCGTTTGATATAGTGATTCCAATTAGACACCTTGTCACTATCTGTGCTTTATCCTTTTGCTTTTAAAACATGCTTTTTGAACTTGTTCTCAAATTAAGTCACTGAATCAATAACAAGCATTAAAAGATTGTTAAAATCATCAGTTAACTGTAAATATTCCTCTGGAATAAGCACAATGATATCTGCTGATTTTCTTGCAGTGTCTTCAGCTTAGCATACTTGAAAACTATATGTTCTCTAGAAGGCGCATTTTATGGTAGAAATCAGGTTTAACTTTATAATTAGGGTATCCGTTTTGGAGCAAGAATCGGGTAAGAGGAAACGAAGGGTCCTAATTATGGTCTTTAACATGCTAATGAATATTATTTCTGATTTCAGTATTGTCCAGTTTTCTCTCTGTTTTATTTTTTTGGTATGGGCACACACCATGTGCAAGTGGATGGTGGGTTACTGATATCTCTCAAAACAAAAGTATGTCACTGATGCTGAACTTGAAGGCTAATCAAAATGTATGAGATGAGATTGAGGTCAGCGCAGAAATCGACGTAAAGGTAAATCGCTTGCCGTGCTCAACTTGATCTTAATTCATGCTATTAGGAGAGGAAGTAGCATAAATTACAATTGCAAGTTGACAGTATTCTAGCTAAAATTAAGAAGAGTGAGTAGATTTGGACAGGACGTCCAATGCGCAAAGCAGATAACCAGTGGTTTATTGGACTAGCAGAATGGATACAAAGGGGAGGGAAGCATAGTCGAGGGCAGCACAAAATCAGATGGAGAGAGTAGATTAGGAAATTTGCAGGGACAAGGTGGCCACTGCTGGCATAAAACAGGTGTAATTGGACATTAAGGGGATAAGTCTTTATCCTGCAGTAGGATTAACTTGGCTGTTGCTGATGGTGATCAAGCACATTCACCAATGAACACATTTATCTGCTGTTGTGTTGCCTGATCAAATGCATGTTTTTTGCTGTCCAGGTCCAGGACATGCTGGAGCTTTTGCCCTTTTGTTACACCAACTTTAAGAAACAGTTTATTGCAGGGATGTGTGTAAAGCTGGCAAAATGTGAGCAGTTCTTTTTCTCTATGTTTCACACACTTGTTCCTTGCTAATGAACAGAAAGTATGTGGTCAACTATCTTAAGTTCACATGACTGGCCTGTTTATTGCATGACTTCGTGACTGGTACCAGTTGCTTCCATGCATCATGCAATCGCACTAGCAGAAATGAGACACGTGGCTGATGGTGATTTTTATTCATGACAACTGTTTTCTTAACTAGTACTCACTTCTGTAGGCTGATTCCATGTTTTTTAAGCTGTCAAGAAAAACCTCTGAGTGTTGGGGACATGTTATTTTCGATTTTAAGCCACTTGACCTTTTGCATGCCCACACAGCCTATGATTGAGTGCCCTTTCAAGGTTTTTTTATTGTATATTTATCTTTTTTTTTTAACGTTTGATAAGGGGCATCTGACATTTCTCATGTTCTTTCATTTTATAGGTACAGTCGTGCTCTTACATTTTACTGTTTTTTTTTTTTGTATCATCTGAGTGTCTCGAGAGATCTAAGCCCACCTGCCAATGGACAAATGCTTGAAATGAAATGGATTGTCTGTAAATCAGTCTGTCTGCCTTTTTAGCTCTTTGTTGGCTGCAGCTGCTTGTTTTCTGTATGATTCACTCGAGTTCATGGACAGGTTTTCCACATGTGCATGGTGACATTATTACAGTGAAGTTCAGAGAGAAGACAAGCGAGTGAACAGCATTGAACCCAGACGTTGCCCATGTTAGATGCTTTTTAATGTGGTGAAGATCACTTTCCATCTGTGATTTCATGCTGTGCAGTTGCGATATAAGTGACTAAAGCTGTCTGTACTTACGTTGAAGCTGCTTCACTCTCATGCGGGTAGTCAGAGTTGCTTTATTTGAAGATTGTGGTGTGGTTGACCCTAGATGTATATTCCAGTAGTGCCACAGCTGTGTTCTTTGTTCATCAATGCGAGCATATGGCACCGTCTGTGGAAGTTTGCCTGCATACATGATTTATTCTGCGTCTGGCTGCATTACTTTGCCTTTTCAACATCCAATTTATTCATTTACAAAGACATAATCTTACACGGTGCCGCTTGTCTAGGAAATGAATTATTGGCGTTGATGTGAAGCAACGCTCTAAGTGGCCTGGAAGAGGAGTTTGGTTGTGGTTGAACAGAACTGAATGATTCTGTTTGTTTCTTTCTTTCCTGAGATGCACCATTTCAGAGCGAGTGTAAGTCTGCACTGTGCTCACCTGTGACTTTCTTTTGATTTTCATCAGTGGCTAGAGAAGGAGATGAGCTAAGCAAGCATCTGTTTCGGGCTTCTGGAAAGGACCTGGCAGACCATGTCGTAGCGGTGGTGCCTCGTGCTGAAAAGGTAATGTTCGTTTTTTAGTTTACAGTTTTGCTGCATAGCCTCATTTAAGCATGTGGAAGTAAGTGGTACTTCCAAAGAAAAGGGAAATTGACGCATGACAATACCTGTCTGTGCATGGTCTGTGCGTGGTAATACCGTTTACTGATCTAAATACTGTCCAAACCTTGAGATATGTATTTACTTGATATTTCCTTAGAATGAATATCGTTGGTAGTATTATTTAATTTTTTTTAACATTCTGGCATAATTCTCATACCTCTGTGCAGAAAATTGTGCTTTGGTGTGTTTTTGACTGATTTACTGTGTCACTGTGATGCTGTCTAATTTAATTAACACTAATTGTGCGAGCATGAGCTTTCCTCTTTATTGTTTCAGTGTACATTGCTTATTTTCTGTTCATGCACTGTGCTGCCCAAACCATTTCACTCTGTCATAAAAATGAGGTAGCTGTTTCACTTGCACAAATTTAATGATTGTTCACAAAGTTTGCAGTTTCAGTGCTCTTTCCAACCACAGTTTTGTTCTCACATTACGCAAGGATGGTCTTAAAACAAAACAAATATCAGAAACAAATGAATTTCTAAGACAAAGAGATGGCAGCTGCCTAGTTATAGAGAAATAAACATGCACAAGTTACAAGAAGCTTAATTTTTTGAAGTAACTTGTGAAGCAAGCCACAGTCAGCGTTCACACAGTAGTACTTTGGTGATACAGAAATGATGACTTACAGCATTTAGGCAACAGTCACTACATCCATGTTATGCTTCATTTGAGGAGCACAGTCCGTGCTCTCAGTGTTGTCACCTTTTATCTGAGCTTTTTGACCACTTGTCCAGTGATAGTGTGGTTATCACTTGTGGCTTATCATACCTCCTTGGACGGTAAACATGTTTAGAAAAGAGAGTTAGGTCTTCTGTATTTAGCCTGTTGGTTTTTAAGCTATGTTTTATGTTCTTACAGCCGCTGATTGGGGTTAACAGTGAAGAGCGGAGAGTTTCACTTAAAAAATGCTCATGTAGCTACCTCAAACTGGTGGAGTGATGGTGAAGAAATGAAAAGGTTTCAGAAAGAGCAAAGAGGAAAGTGGGCACGATGATTACAGTGCAGTACTATCGGGGACAAAAGTCTTCAGGACGCATGAATAGCGATATGCACAAATTGCAGAGATGTTTGTCAACAATCGCCTGATTTTACTAGTGTGAAATGGAGAAACCAAGTACAACTTTCACCTCAAGAAGTGTGATTTCAATCCACCCAGCAATAACAAAGCTATGTGCTTTGGTTGCCGGCCCCGCGTCCTGGAGACTTTTTTTCCAATAGCACATGGTCACAAATGGTTGGCCAGGTTCATGAACATTCTAGTACCTCAGCAATCCCTTTATTGTTTCATATGCCAGTGATGCAGACAACCAGAGTCCTAAGATCTTTATTTTAAAGAGCAGTCTGTCATTTTGCTGAGTTATTGTGGTCTAAAGAGCTAGTCTTCATCTTAGCAAGGGCAGTAGTAAAGCATGCTTTTAAAGTTTTCTTTTTTTCAGGCCCATAGAAGTGACACACAGTGTTTTTTTGTTCCACTGAAGAAAGAATAAATTCAGAGGGCACTTGACTGCTTACGTGCTGTGAAGGTGAAAGCATTAGTGTGTCATAGTGAGTGTTCAACCTTGACGCAAGTTGCGCACTGAGAAATGAAACGAAGGTGTGCTTCCAAGCGCCGATTCCACAAATGCTGAATCCACAAAGGTTTCACTCAGACACTCGGTTTGAATACCTGTTGCGAGCTAGCCTCCAACCTGACTAAGAGACGTATGCTATATGCAACGAGAAATCATATGACACCACCTGCAACGGTGTACGACGAATGGTTGCGTCATAATTTTGGTGCGAAAATTTTATTTTTGAGCAAAGGAAATAGCATAGTAACTGTTTCACATCTCGGTGGACACCTCAACCATGCCTTAGAGGAAGAGGTAGAGAGTCTGGGAAGGCATACAATTGAAGATGCATTCCCTTTCGAATCCTCGGTTCGAATCCCTTTTGCAAGCTAGCCTCCAACTTGTCTGCCATATGTAAACTGTATGTAAACTGGAACACTGTACGATTGTCTGAAATGGCGGTGCTCGGCTTGCTGTGTGCATCCTATGACTGCTCGATGATGTCATCCTGTTTTTCTTGCCATCGCTGGGATTTTCTATACCATTTGCGAGTAAATGCACTAACATACTAACACACTAATTCACTCCGCCGGTTTTTCTCGTACTGGGACTAGTAATGCTTTCGCATGAATTAAGGCTAGTCCTGGCCACGCTTCTCAGTGAGGATGACTGCTTATGCTCGATCCTCAGTGGCTAAAAAGAGTCTAACAAGTGCAAGAAATCTTAAATTATAAACTTAAGTCTGGTTCTGTGCATGCACTTGTCAGTTTAGCAAGGCAGTGTATATGAGGCACCTAGTGCATACCATACGTGCAGTTACAATGCAGCAAGTTTTTCTGTTTTTCTTCTTCTATCTCCGTGTTCACCATTTTTCTGAAATGAAGTATTATTAGTGAAGCCAGCGTAAAAGCTATGTCAGTACTTGAAGCTGGATAGTATATCAAGCCGGGCATATATTCAGTAAGCTTGAGCCATGATTCATTCATTCATTTGTTCTTTCATATACGTGTCATGTCTGGCATTACATCACTACATTTAAGATATCAAAGCTCATAAAAAAAGTGCAGATCACTAGCAACCTCAAAGAGTCCAAAGTGATATGATGAAGAAGTACAACAAAAGATTAAGGAATGTAAATTATAGAAGCATTTTTTCCCCCTTTTTACTTAATGGGGATGTTATTAAAAATATTTTTCTTTTTGCCTTGAGCATGACTGTTTTCTCTCCACTCCAAGTTCACGCATCAGATGAACCAGTAAATTGAATTAGACAAATGGTTGGAAGGCATTAGATATTTTAATAACTTTGATATGTTCAGTACCTGGTTAGTGCATTTGGTTTACTTCCCGACTTAATTACTATGTAACTTTCAAAGTTTCTTGTGACTTTCCCTTGCTTTCCAGTGTTTTGTTTTTATCATTGTTGAGGTACTCTTCATCATAGTTATGAGCTAGGAAATTAGAGGCTAATAGTGCAGATGTTTGTGATTTTTTGTCATTGTGACTGCTTTTAGCAGCAAGACTGTTACAGGGTAAAAGCGTTTCTGGAAATAAAGGATTAGTATTGCAATGTTTTTAAACCTTATCTTAGTTTATTCATTTTTTTTTTAATGAAAGCCGTGCATGGTTTTGTTCGATTCAGCCATGAATGATGACATGTTTTGTCGCACAAAACTACATTGCAGAGCCTTCTGGAAGCTGAAGGAGGCCTTCCAATTGTCTGTGTGGGCTCACTCTTCAAAAGCTGGGAACTTTTGCGAGAAGGTGAGCTGCAGCTTAGCCGAGATGTAGGTCTCAAATACCGAACCTTTGCTCACTTCTTACCTAATGAATGCATTGAATTTTAAAATTTTGCAATGGCTGTAGCTGAATTTTAGTTGTGGAAGTCGGTTTGAAGAACTTTGTGTGCAAAGCAATAAGTCCACGGTACAGTTGTACGGCTATGTTTTGAAGCTAAATGCTTGGAGCTCAAGGTGCTTTGAAAAGGTGACTAGCAATTTCTGTTGCAGCATTGAAAAGACTAACAGCTGTGGGCACTTTTGCATGAAAGGAAAACTTCATGTCATGCTTAAAATGAACTCACCATGTCAACTGAAGCGAAATTCACATGACAGTGTATAAACACCTATCTGTTCTGTTCTCTTCTTGTTGAACGATGAACTTGGTTTGTTTGTTTTCTGCCAGGTTTTGAGGAGGCCCTGTGTCCCAAGCTTTCAGAGTTCACTCTTCTTCAGCCAACTGTGTCAGCTGCATTGGGAGCAGCATTCTATGGTGCATCTTTGGTTGACTGCAAGCTCCCTATGAACTTCAAAGAGAATTCTAGGCTACTATACCATTTCAAAAAGGGCAGCAAGGCAAATTAGGTCTTGGTAAATCTTCTTATCTTTTTTTTTGCATGGCAAAGGAATGCCTTAATAGGTATGTTAAACACGCTAATAATTCTACTTTGCCTTTTTTATGTAGCCTACCAGCATCAAGCCCTTGGTCAAGTTTCTAGTGTAACAAGTTAATTCTTCATTTGTTTAGTCTGTGACATTGTTTGTGCCCTTTTCTCTGTTACTGTTTTTTTCTGTAAAGAATGCAGTTCAAAACTTCAACTGCTTGAGCTTAATTTTAGCAAGTTACAGAGCACTCAAAGTGTTCTGTATTTCTCAGGAGCATGAGGAAGTATAATGTTTATGCTTGTTTACATGAGCATCTTAAACCCAAAGGTCAGTATTTAAGCAGATAATCAGTGTACTTTAGTTAGTCATCTTTTAGTGCCATCCCATCCTTGTATTGCTCTGACTGTGGATGCAGTAATGAGATTTGCAGCTGCCATAGGTTTTTATATTTGTAAAAGATGTGCATTTTATACTAAAGGAGCACACTGTACATTTTATTGAAGGTGGTAAAAGTTCTTTGTGTAACTTCTTTATTAGGCATGCACTTGTCGTTATTGCAGTACCGTATTAATAAGCCAGTTTTCCCAAGAGTAAATTAACTCATGTTATCATGTTACTATACTGTGACTGCCTCAAGACCCTTCTGCAAAATGCCTGTATTTTTTCAGCTTTCTTCTTTTTTGATATTGTTTTTTACTTTAGTTTGATTCCCTATGAAAACAAACAAAAATATCCTATTTCTTTCTTTTTTTTTTGCTCTGGGGTCAAAAAGCGACAGCAATGGCTGTCGTACCATAGCGTCTTTTTTGCGCAAAAAGATCTAAGCAGTGCTGTCAAATAACTTGGGCACCCGTACATCAAGCTTGGATGTACAAAATGAATTTCAAGAAATTTGTACAAGTACAGAAGCTACGTTCTTGCCAACAGTGAGTAATACAATATACTGCTGTGTTGCAGTCATGTCTTCCAAAAAAGAAAAATCAATTTTCGTAAATTGACTACATTGTATAGAGTGTACTCTCTGCTTATATCTGAAAACATCTTGAGGCTCAGCTCTTTACGACTTGAAGTAATCTGCAACTCCAGAAAAACTTTGGGAAACCCTCATAAGAATTACAAATGTGATACAAAGTTAGACCATTGCACCAGGCACGCATCCAAGGCCTACCCCTCAGGTACAAAAAAATTGTCTTCGGCTCCTCCTGAAAAAAATTTCTGGCTATGTGCGTGCATTGCACTGTGGAGTGTTTGCAAAAATCAGACACACTCTATTGGAACAAAAAAATGCGACTGTTGGATGGAAGCTGTAAAGTAGGGCCGTATAGGACAGAATGGAATGTCTGGTCACCCTAATATCAGAGCCCCTTTGTGATAACATGGAGAGTTGCCAGAGTAAGCCTCTATGTCTGTGGCATGCTTTACCTCAAAGCAAATGTTGAAAAGAGGTTTTAAATAGCTTGTTGTGCTGTTGCACATGTACTTGCTCACTGAGGCAGAACTGTCAGTTCTGGCGCTCTCTGACCATAGATGCCCTTGCGCCAAAAAAATCTAGCATCATCATCATCATCATCAGAACTTTCACATCAGATATTACAAATGTTATTGACGCTCAAGGCCCAGTACTCATTTCTTTCTATATATGCAGCTCTGACAAGCCTGACAGTGTATGTGTGTGTTTGTGCAATAAATTTGTAACCTTCCAGAATTTTACTTCATGGAACTGTTTATATTGTGTGTGTTGGTGCTTTGCATGTTTATAAATGTACTGTAAACACAACGCAAACACCAAAAACATTTTTATGGCGAATTTTTTACTTGAATATTCACTCGTAAGGTAATTATAGGCAGGGTTTGGCACATAACAGCAAATCGTACAAAGTAAATACGGCAGGACAGTCGTCGTTCATCGTTAGTATTTTTTGCATACAAATGATTCGCAGTTTACGCTCTTTGGTACAGTATAACCTTGCTCTTACGTTCCCGGGTACTACGTTTTCCTGGTTGGTACGTTGTGAGTCGGTCCCGCTGTAGCTCCCATAGGAAACCGTGCAATACAAGCACGGCTGTTACATCGCAGTTGTGGCAACGTTTCCGCGCACGGTACGTCACGAATGTCGCCTTACGCGAATGCCTTACCTCGTTCTGGCGTTTTGAAAGCCTGCGTTTAACGCGCGCGGCACGGCGGCCAGAGGTATGCCTGCATGCACTCCATTGGCACTTTACTGGCACTGTGTTCGGCGGCTTGCGGTGTGCTGCGCACTCATCGACAACCCGTACGCTTATGGGCAGCGTGCATTTCATTTTGGCTGTTGCTGCAGTTCCGTTGGTTCCACTGCCACAGCGACGCTAGTGCAAACGAACGAAGGCGCAAAACAAACTATGCCGCCGAAAGACGCGGGTTCGATCCCGGCTGCGGCGGTCGAATTTCTATGGAGGCGAAATTCTAGAGGCCCGTGTACTGTGCGGTGTCAGTGCGCGTTAAAGAACCCCAGGTGGTCGAAATTTCCGGAGCCCTTCACTACGGCGTCCCTCATAGCCTGAGTTGCTTTGGGACGTTAAACTCCATAAACCAAACCGAAACTATGCCGCGACAGACGGTAGACTGCGCGTTTGCGCTGCCCACGAGATGCGTTAGCTTGCGCGTGTTGGCTGACAGGTTTTTGTTTCTGTCATCTGCGTTCCTTTTTTTTTTTTTCGCCTGCGGCCTAACAGACGCCGTGTTTAAATTCCGACAGACGAGGATTGTGCAGGACTAAAGCGGCCGCGGCGAAAACAGCTCAGAAGCGCACACGTGCCATGCCGCAACTGCTCCCGCTCTGCGCGCGCTCCCTCCTCGCTGGTACCTGCCTTCCACCGACAGCAATGCAGGCAAGACGGAAGGGCATCGCAGGCAGAACGATAGCGAGAGCAACAAAGCCTTGCAGTTTCTAGAGACGCATGTTGTGCTTGTAGGAAATTTTTAAAAAATGTGGCAGTCTGCAGACAGCAATGTACTCGGCTGCTACGTTTCCCGGCGGGTGCGGTTCCGAGTTGTCGCAAGTGGCCGATCTCCGGAGCGGCGGAAAGGCAACGCGCGGCGCTGCAGGAACACGATGATAGCGAGTGCCAGGCCGTTCCCGCTCTTCAGTCTATAAAGGGCAGTACAGCAGAAAGTCATCGCCTGCGAACATCTTTTTTTTTTTTTTTTGATGAAAGGATTGCTTACGATAAAGCGGTAATAAAAATTTAGACATCGCTGCTCTCGAATTCTAAGGTCGGCGACAGCGCTTAAAAGAAAGGCCATGCGCAGAGTCATACACCGCCGAACAATGCCCGAGTCAGCGCCGTGGCACCAGTGGCACTCCGACGCTTGAGAAGCGGCGCGCTTGCTTCCTGCTGATCTGCCCTCGCTGCGACCGGGGCGACAGCCCGGCACTGTTCGTGCCGCGCTCGTGGACCGAAGTTGCCGCAGTGCCGCGCGGAACCATTCTGCCCGTCCGGTCGTCGGTCACACGCGGTAATTTTTTTTAGTCGCCACTGTGCGTATGTCGTTTTCCCGTTGTCCCGTGAAAAACAACAGCGGGGTTCTACTGTATTAGGCTATGGGTATACACTTAATTCAGATTCATTAGTGGAGTACAGCTCCTATCGAACTGGCATAAATCAGCATTCTAGGAACAGATTTTTTTTGCCGACTACACCTGCAGTGGTTAGTTAAAAACTGTTGGCATTCAATACCACTCATACTATTTATGCAGCTATCACAAGAACAGAGTAGCCACCGAAATGGGCATATGCTAGATCACACCATGCTGTGGCTGCACGTACCCGACGTGCAAGCCATTGACAATGTATGCAATTAAACGGACTGCTACAGAAAGAGGCAGAGAAATGGCAGGCAGATAAGTCAGCATTGTTTGTGCAGATATGCCCACTACTGAGCGACTAATTGAGGGCATGTTTGCACGAGAATTTTTATCTCACGCTCTTCCCATATCCGGAGTAACGTCATAGACATCATCATCATCAGCAGGGCTATGCACACTGCAGAATAATGGGTTTTCCCAATAACCTCCAATTGGCTCTGTCCTGCACCAGCTGTGGCCACCCTATCTGTGCAGATTTTTTAATCTCGTCTCCCCTTTCGCTATACTTTCTTTGTCTTGGAATCTACTGTGTTACCCTAATAGGCCATATGTTATCTGTGCTTCACTTTTACTTGCTCTGCTAACATCCACGTAGGGAGCAGAAATTAAGATAGATTCTCGGGTCAAAATCAGTGTTGCACTCGACCGAAACTAGTTCCTTCTAGACCTTTTGAACTTATAAAAAATTCATTGCCAAAATTTATTTTGTACTTGTTAATGAAACAAGATGAGTGTTCATCTTAACATTTTCATCTTGGACATGGTTGCCATGGGCCGCTTCTGCTTCTAGGTGTCACTGCTCGTATAAAGTGCCTTCGCGCAGAAATAATGCTAAATTTTAATGTCATGGGCTCATGCGGTTCATGCCAAAGTCCTTTGCTGTTGCAAGTGTGGCCTTTTTCTATGCTTTGCTGCACGGATGGACGTGTAAATGTCACCTGCCAGTATGCACTTGCAAGTGCGCAGGTTTTCTTTCTTAGTCCATTTACAAGCACTGTCACATGTGTCACTGAACCCTTAGCTGGCCACATGCAAGAAATATGCCAGATGAAAGATTCTATGTCACATGAAGGTTTCAACAAGACCTGCAACACACATGAAAAATCTCCTAGCTGAAACCACTGTTTGATGCTTCCAAACATGTTTGCCTTTTCAGTCTTGCAGCTTTGCAAGACTGGAAATTGGCTAACCTCACCTAGATGAAAACAGGCACACAGATAGAAAGTAACCACTTGCTTTAATGTTTTCTGCATGCCCCTGCTAGCAAAATGTTTTGTGGTTTGTACTGAGAGTTTGTTCATAAAAGTACTTTGAAATGGCCTTAACATGAAGCAAGGCAACATAGCAATGTGTGTGCTTGACTGGTGTATAAGTATATTCACTTTCATATGTTCAGGCTCATATTGAGAAAATTTATGCAAATTGTAGACTTCTCCATTGGTGAATACATTCGAAGAAACTTGCATACAATCTTTTGCTTGTCCTTTTTTTCCCATTTTAGGGTTAGTCTCTGTGTGCCATTGTGATACAGCAAACATATGCATTGACACCTGAGGCATGATATGCAAGCACATAAAATAACTGGAAGCCTGCATTTCGTGAACTTTGGTGAGAAGCAAAAACATTTTTTACAATGTCTGAGTTCTTTTTACTTATAGCCTGCTGCAATTGTAGATAAAGCCGGATGCTTACTTAACATTGTTTTAGTGTATATGCTGTAAAAAACAGTTTCCTAGTGTTCTCGGTTGCAGAAAGGACTCCTCACTTCACTGCATTATGACGATAAAAAAACGTGCAGTGCCTCACATATTTCATAGATTTGTATGCTTCATCTTAGGTTTGTTTTGAGTATTGCATATTACAAGAGTTAATAGCAGTAACATAGTTTAAGTTGGGGATAGCAGCTGCTGCTATTACTGAAAAGGGTATATGGGGACCTTATGTAACTTGTGCTGACCAAGTCACACCAACACACTGATTACCCATTGGCCAGTTGTCATGAGGCTTGTGCAAAATCACTGAATTTAGCAAAACGGCATTAACAAATTTGCACTGCACTACTCGCAATACCATGTTCTGAAATTCTAGGAAATTTCAGTTCTTGTTGAAAAACTTCTGAAGATGCTGGTTGTGCTCCAGATTTTCTGAGCATGTGAACGAGCCTTCCATGGGTTTGCAAATGCTAGCTCAGCAATTTATTTGAGCATTACCAAACTTTTCAAAGCTAGAAAAGTACAATGTTTTACATATTTCATAAATTTAAGGCAGCACTTTCCTGTCGTCTTTTCAAATAACCGATACAGCCTAAGTTCCACACTGGTTAACCAGCCTTCAAAATATTGTCAGAGATACACCAGTAGCTATTAAGATGCATGTTTTTATGCTATTTGTCTGTTGTGCTGCACGGCTTTTCAAAGCAGGGCCACATTTATGTACTGTGTAGATGCTGCCACTATTTTATTTTCCGAGAAACTGCAAAATAGGCCTCTAGACTTTAGAGTGGTTAATTCTGCACATTGTACAGCTTTTCAAGGTCTTAGACAGCAGGCTTTACCAGACGATGCTGACATAGGCTAAGCGGAAGTTTAGCAGAAAGTAACCAGCTTCTTGCAGTGGAAGCTGTACCTGGGGAATCTGACTTTCAGAGATGAATGCAACACAGATTCACACCTGCACTGTGTCCAGCAAAAATGCTGACCAATCAGAGGATGCCATCTACAGTATTGGCAGCTTGGGGTATGTGTATATGGGCCAATGTGGGTCCTTTTGCAAGCTATTTATGTACCACGTCTTTGCCCTGCAACAGGGCTGAAAATTTATAGTAACATTTCTATGACCACATTGGCAAGAAGTGATCGTATATTACTTAGTGCGCATATACTGAAGGTTGTGCAAGGTGCTGGAAACAAGGAAATAAACTAGCTTCACCCACCACATTTGTCAATTGAATACGACCACAGTCACATTACCAGTACTAGCTGTATGCATGAAATGCCCCAAGGAGAAACCCAATTAATTTCATCGTTTCGCATTTAGTACTTGTTTCTAACGTCACGTTTCATTGCACTCTTCTAAAACATGGATGCATACTACACTTCAGTCACACAGTTCCTTGGCAAGGTCTGTTTTCATGATTACGGGTCAAAATGATGCGCACTCAGAAGTCAGTTAACTGCACTTTATTACAGTGAACCGGCTTTTGTCCATGTGTGCGTTAGTTGCACATTAGAGTTCTCGACACGCACTGCTACAAGCACAACTGCTTAAATGCGAACCGATTTACTCAAACCAAGAAAATAATAAAAAAAACGCCGTAGGTGTTTTCGGCCAGGCTAAAACTCATTGTAGAAAAATAATCGGAACTTTCGAGGTTGCAGGACACAGAACGAAGAACAAAGGCGCAGCTTTCGTTATTCCGACGAATAGCAGATACGCTTGGAGGCATATCTGACCCTGATTACGAGCTCTGTTATCACTAAGTGCCAACGAGCGTCGTGCCGAAGCCTCGGCAATGCCCGCCACGAGGGCACAGCTTCGCTGCGATTGTATGAATAAAGGGCAAGAAATTCGACGCCGAAAATAATTCCGAGCCGCAACCGTAGAGCGACGCGCTACTGGCTGCACTCTTGTGCAAGCAGGAAACGGAGGACAAGGATAAAAGCCCGCTCAGCGGTCTCAACTATGCGAAAGGCGCATTAGTAAGCGTTTTATCCTTTCTCCAAAAGCACCCACACATCTCAGCGATAACTCGCACGCTCTCCATCAAACCGCGTCGCTCTCCTGTATTCCTGGCTCAATGTTTTCTTGTTTTTGTTGTTTTTTTTTGAGTTTGTCGCCATATGCTCTAAATGGGATGCGGGGGAGCTGCGGGAGAATACTGTGCACATGACAGCTGTGTGAAAATTATTTTTTAGAGAATCGCTCATGGTGAAATGGAGTTTTCACTTCGTAGTGACTTGTTCTGTTTCATTTTTTTCATGTCTCTTCGCCTCGGCCGTCGATTTAATGTGTAGATGGCGCGCCCTTCCTCCGCAGAACGTAAATAGAAAGAAAAAGGTAGAAGTCGTTCTTACCACAGAGTCTACGTAAGAGCTAGAACGTATCCGAAGTATCATCAGCATATCCATTTTTGTTCGCTTCATTTTGACTCTCGTTTATTGCTTCTCTTCAAGTTCATAGCTTAAAGTATTTCAAAATCCTCACTTGTCGTTCATCGGTAGATCATCGTTGTCACCGGCAATCATGGAAGTCACAGGGTAATGTAATGTTTTTGTTCTAGGAAGCGTTTCGTTCGGAAGTGTCATTTGGAGACAGGCTTGAAAAAAAACTCGCTCATTTTTCCGGGCAGTGCTCTACTTCCCTGGTTAGTGCTGCATATTTGCTATGAAAGAATCACCACCCACGAGGAGCCTGGCTGCCTACTGCAGAAATTTTAGCTTTTGAACTTGGCTGTGTGTAAAACGCTCGGAGCTGCATAATTAGTTGCCAGCGGTCAGCTTTTTAGTATGGTGTACTTTGTATGCATGAAACATTTGCTTGGCTGCCGATTCAGTGTCTTCCGGCTGCCGACTTGGTGTCTTAGCCGTTTCCGCGCCGGTTTTTTTTTTTTTTATCAGCGTCGCGTAGTTTGCGCAAGATTTTGACGATAACTATTCGGCTGCTTTCCAGCCTACAAGCACCAAAAGGAAACGATCGGTAAGGCAGGCGCTATGGAAATTTATAATAACTTCATGCGTTGACAGAAACGTGTGCATGTGGTCATTCTGCCGTCATCGCGCCGCGTGTTTCTTGGCTCGTGATTCCACTCGCCATAAAAAGTTCGATTGTTCTGCCACTTGCAGTATTTGCTGGAACAGATGTCCGGCTGCAGTTGAATTGCGGCCGACTGCTTGTCTTGCACGCACCTCTCTGTGTGCGAAGCGTCGAACGCAGAGCAAATTCTCGCTGCAGCCGGTTGTCTCATGGGATTCCCCGACTTCCGAGAACCATTTGCAGCCATGTATTACATTGCTTGTGGTTAAAACTCTCCAGTGCTGAGTAGCGTCTTTAATTTTTCATATCTGCCTTGGAAATGCGGCATAATTCGCATTTTGACTGAACGAGCGAGGCTTTGGGCTGAATGTGAAGTTTTTAGTGTGCCAGTAAATGACGTTGTGTGCAGCTTGCTTTGTTGGGCCACGGCGACTGCATGAGCGCATATAGAGTGTGCTTGCATTGTGCTCATGCTGGGGTTTGTCTGTTTCAGGTTGTTGCAGTGAGCGGGGGCAATGTTTGCCACAGGGAAGCTGTGCGTGCATCAGATTGTTTTGGCCATGTGGCGCAGGAAGCCCATTCTACTATTCGTGGTGCTGGTGGTGGTGCTGCTGGTTGTGTTAGTCCAGTATAGCTCACTGGGCAGCCACAATGGACGGGCTGAGTCACTGCTGGCCTCCCCGTTTGGCATGGCCCCTCCCGCAGCTCCCGAGCAGCAGTGGGCCGCCCCGCAGCAACAGCAGCAGCAGGAGAGGTTGCCAGGAGGAGATGTCAAGTCTGTCAAGGAGGTGGCACCCAGTGCCCCGAAAAGCAAAGTCTTCATCCCTCAGCTGCGATTTGTCCACTTTGACCTGAAGGGGGCACCACCCAAGGTGGCCTTCCTCAAGCAGGTCTTTCTGCTCATCCGTGAAGCTGGCGCCAATGGTATTCTGCTAGAGTATGAAGACATGTTTCCCTACCATGGCTCCCTAGAGCCAATCCGTGCAAAAAATGCTTTCAAAAAGTCTGAGATTGAAGAGATCCTTGCTGCTGCCAAGGAGAACAACCTTGAAGTTATTCCTTTGGTGCAGACATTTGGACATTTGGAGTTTGTGCTTAAGCTACCGGAGTTTAGACACATACGAGAAGCTGATGAGCATCCGACAGCCCTCTGTCCATCACGCAACGAAAGCTTCACAGTTGTGAGCACAATTGTAGATCAAGTGCTGGAGCTGCACCCGAATGTCAAGTGGCTGCACATTGGCTGTGATGAAGTGTTTCATATGGGCTACTGTTCTCGATGTATGCAACATGACCGAGAGGAGCTGTTCCTGATGCATGTTCAGCGTGTGGCACACCATGTAAGAGATCGACATGGCCGAGTGCCGATCATCTGGGATGACATGTTGCGGCAGATCAGCGCTGAGAAGTTAAAGCCCCTGGGCAAGCTTGTGGAACCCATGGTGTGGTCCTATGTCAAGGATGTGTATCGCTTCATCAGCTATAGCAACTGGGCCACCTACAGTGAAGCATTTGAAGCTGTGTGGGCAGCTAGTGCATTTAAAGGTGCTTTTGGCGAGACCCTGACTGTGCCCAATGTACGCATGCACTTAGAGAACCATGAAGGCTGGCTCGAAGTGATGAATGAGCAGCACAGCAAGTTCCCCCACTTCCGTGGCATTGTTGTAACTGGCTGGCAGCGCTACGACCATTTTGCCACTCTGTGTGAACTCCTCCCTGCTGGCCTGCCATCCCTGGTTCTCAACCTGTTGGTGCTGTCGAATGGGGCATACAGCACTGAACTCCTCTCGCGGTTTCACAGCTTGCTGAAGTGTAGCCACTCCCGGTCACCCATGGACCTGCAGAACGACCCATACCTTTGGCAGAAAGGCTATGGCTGCTTCTTCCCCGGATCTGCCGTATTCAGACTGACGCAGACACATAGCGAGGCCATCAAGAAAGCAGACGACTACATGCATGATGTTACCATCGGTAAAGCCTGGGTGACCGAGTATAATGTCCGCCGTAACCTGACTCTGCCAAGCCGCGTGGACCAGGTGCTTGAGGAACACTCGTCCACACTCTACACGCTCACCTCCCTCATACATCAGGCGCGCGACGTGCTGCGCGAGGTCTTTGACGAGTACACAGTGGCGGAATGGATCGAGCAGAACATCTACCCATCGGTGCTGCGCCTGGAGAAGTTGTGGAACGACGCCTTGTCCATCAAGAAGCCGCGTACGTGGCCCGTGCGACCGCTGGACCCGCTACCCGACCTGCGCCGCTTCAATGTCGGAGGAGTCTGATCGGACACGGTGCTCTAGGGACTCTGCCGGGGTGTGCACGAACAAACGTGGAAAGCGGGACTTGCTGTTTTTTTTTTATTAGTGAGTGGGGTTTTAGAATGTCATTTTGTTGTTGTACCTGCTGTATGCATCTTCACTCTTGTTGAGACACGGCCAGGACTGTCTGGTGTTCGCTGTACTGTGCTACATATTTATGTTCACTGAGTGTGCATCAATAAAAGGCCCTTTTAAGTTACTTTTCCGATGCTTCTCGAGCGGGTTTGCCGTAGACGTCATTTGTAATGCATGTAGAAGGCTGACTGGTGATGTTAATGCCTCTGCGGTAGCGTATTAATGGTTCGCCGATTCTGCAATGCTGCGGCATGTCTGAACAACCGTGGAGGAGTCCAACCAGTCGGACAGCGCAAACTGTAGCCTGTCTATTTTTCCGTTTGCCGGTTGCCATCAACACCACCGTGTGTCAGTAGCTATTCGAATCCAAGACGATCCAAGACTAAGTACGCCGGCATTTGTTTTGTGTAGCTGTGCAAGCTGTGCGTGCTAAGGTGTGCGTGTTCGTACGAAGGACCGGAGATGATGAACGCTGAAGAGGGCATGTATTGCATACCAGGTACGTAGAAATTTGTGTGCCTTAGCATCAGTATCTAGTTTTCCTGAGCATTTACTGCTTGTTCCCACATTACGGTAAACCAGAAAATAGATCCCGGCCGCGGCGGTCGAATTTCGATGGAGGCGAAATTCTGGAGGCCCCTGTACTGTACTGTGCGATGTCAATAGACCTTTAATCCCGGGTGGTGGAATTTTCCGGAGCCCTTCACTACGGCGTTCCTCTTAGCCTGTGTCCCTTTGGGATGTTAAGCCACCATAAACCAAACCACGAAGTGCGACAGATTGCGTGCGATCGTGCTGTCGACAGGCCAGCGTGGTGTTTATGTAAAGACTGTTGACTATTTCCTCGAACTGGGAAGAATGGTTCACCTACCGCGTTCTGAGAAAGCTGTTTAGCTTTATTTTGTAGCCATATGGCTGCGAGTGAATTGTAATTGGGAGGGTTTCAGTGTGAGTAGCGTGGAAAGGCAGGGGCTTTGGAACGTATAGGGTGCGACTGTTGACTCCTGAACAGGATGAGTCAGTATCAGAACTATGACCTCCGATTTGTTAATTTTAGGGCAAAGGCTCTGCGCCTCTGGTGATCGATTTCTTGGAGGAGATGGGACATACGTCCAGAACGGGTACATATATTCAAGTCTTGCAGGCCTCATCAAAATATTGCGGCAGAAGGACATGGTAAGCACGAAACTATTGCCTCAAGTGACTGCGACTTCTAGTGCTGAAGGTGTGGAGTTCACCACTGGGAGTCGTCCTGCAAGGCCACTGATTCGACGTACTACACAATATTGCTGCAGTACTAGTCCGAAGTCGCTGTTGTCGTTTGATTTTTAGCGTCGTCGCATCGTTTTATGAATAAAGTACTGTGAGATTCACAAGGCATTTTAGCTTTTTATTCACGAGACATACCCACGTATTTATCGGAAGGAGTGCGTTGTGTTGGACGAGCACTTTTAAGAACTCTGGTCAACTGCATGTAGCAAAGCAGCAATATCTTACAATAGTGCATATGTAAGATCTGCTATATAGGCTCACGAATTTATTCACAAGTTGATTGCAAATCTGTTGATAATTTTTTTTTTTTTTCAGTTCTCTGCTCTGAGTTTTTATATAATGCTTCTAATGGGTTATGAGTTTGCATGCAGTTTTCTTGGAGTAATGGTTAGCATGCACAATATGGTTTATGTGTGTGCTTCCTCATTAGTAGCTACTAATATAATAATTTGTAATTTCAGAAAACTTTGGTTGAGGTGCAACGGTATACAAAGCAGAATGTTCCTGCGCCGGGAAATGTAGTGACAGTCAAAATCACAAGTGTCACGCATCGATTCTGCAAGTGCTCTATCATTGCTATTGAAGACTGTGAACTTTGGGAACCATTTCGAGGCATCATTCGGTGAGCCAGTTTGAAATTCTGAAATCGGACTTCAAAGATAAACATGTCTGATTTCTGAAGTCAAATTTTATTTCCCCTCCCCTTCTCTTTGTTCTAGGAAAGAAGATGTACGAGAATTTGAGAAGGACACGGTAATTTTGCTTGTTGCACTTTGCTGCTGTTCTGTCTGAAGTTGCCCATTATTTTAATCTCCTTGACAAGAGTGATTTATCCAGCGTTTTTCAGTGATCACAAATTTACCTGGCTAAATTCTTGCACATTTGTGATAGCATACAGGGGTATTTCCCAATTTATATTTTCCTAAAAATTTTTTTCGCTTATATGACACTACGATCGCTTTTCATGTCAACCAGTACAAGTGCTGTTATTTTACATTTTTTTTTGTAGCATTAGACAAAAGGCCCTTATTACTGCGCATGCCTCCCAAAACGTTTGCTGATTTTTAAATTAAACCGGGCCATAGCCCACACTGCTCATATCATCAGAGGACTTTTATGGCAGGAGGCTTTATTTGCTTATAACATTTATTGATGTGCTTTTCCTCGGGGTGATGGGGATCTGTAAGAAAACAGTTTCATTCTAGATAGTCTACCTTCCTTCTTTTACTAGTGAAAATTGCATTGTCTTGCAACTGGTGATAAATGTGCCCAGTTAGCAAAAGGTGAGAGAGCACATGTGTTTGTTTGTTTTCGTTTTGCCTTTTTAGTCTGTTTAACCAAGTGCACGAATTTCCCTTTACAAGACCTCACCACTTAACTGTAGTAACCTCTGCTTGCTTTTGATTCTTTTGTATAGGTCATCTTCCATGGATTTATTTATACCTTTTTAGAGATATTTGCAGACAGTAATATTGCCTGTTCTGCCCTGAGCTGTGCTTATAGGGGTGGCGACTCAATTTTTTACTTAGCATTTCTAGTGTGCAAAGGATTCAAAATGTTTGAGGGACTATGGTATGTGACACTGTAAGCAACAGTGTAACTCAGTTAATTTATCACTATTTAAAAAGTGAAGTTTTGTTGTTGTTCGTTCTGAGTGAGGACCCTGCAGTGGGTATCGTTCTGGCTCACAGTGTCATAATGCAGTAGAGAGCCTGCCTTCAGTTGGCACTCTTGTTGCTAGCTTTGTGTACAGCAGCCATGAACAAGCCAGCATGGTTGAGTGATCTTGGCAAGCAAGGTTTTTGCACAAACAGATTGATTGCTAGATAAATTCTTTCATTTTTGTATGCCTAACTGCACATGGGTTATTAGGTCAGTTGCAGTGGTCAGCTCAGGGTTAGTTTTGGTCACCTGAGGTTCTTTAACATCCACTAAAATCTCAGTAATGTACGTATTTGCATTTTGCTGCTTTGAAATGCAGGCTTCTTCTCAGCAGTGAAATACTATAGACACTGCAACAGGTAACTGGTTGGTTGGTTTATGGGGTTTAACGTCCCAAAGCAACTAAGGCTATGAGAGACGTCGTAGTGGAGGGCTCCGGAAATTTCGACCACCTGGGGTTCTTTAACGTGCACTGACATTGCACAGTACACGGGCCTCTAGAATTTCTCCTCCAAAGAAATTCAACCGCCGCAGCCGGGATCGAACCCGCGTCTTTCGGGTCAGCAGCCGAGCGCCGTAACCACTGAGCCACCGCGGCGGCGCAACAGGTAACTAATGGGCTGCTAACCCAGTAAGACTGCTAGCAAAAACAAGGAGGTTTTGAGTTCACTGTGGAAGCAAACCGTGCTCACTCGTTCTATCATTGTAGCACACATATTGCACATCCAGAGGCTCATTGCAGTGGCTGTAGTGCTTGGGCAGGTGTGTAGCATCATTCTATAAGGGGTAAAAGCATCACATTCATGTCTGTCTCAACAAGATCCAGGTTACCAAACAGATTAGCGTCAGTACCTTTGTAACCTATGAAATTTATTCCAGTTGCCTTCAAACCTGTCGGCTTGTTGTAAAGCCTCGGTATGTCCGTGAACTGTGATGTGCTTACAGCGATCACTGAGCCTTTTGAACAAGCTTACATTTTCTTCTCCTTTTTTTCAGGTCGCGATGTACAAGTACTATCGGACAGGTGACATTGTCCTGGCTAGGGTGGTATCCTTTGCTCAGTAAAAGTGTTGGTGCAGTGGCATGATGTTCGAGTGCAAATAATTGTTCTTGACTTTTACAAAAGATATCTATTGGTGATGCCCTCTCCTACTACCTCTCAACTGCTGAGAACAAGCTGGGAGTCGTCGTGGCATTGGGTCCTCTAGGTATGTTGAAAATCTTAAGGTGAATAAAATGTTTAGGGGATGCTAAGATACTGTTTTAAAAAGACTAACCTCCAGGCCTACTGTGCTGACACAGTGTGTGCACACTATTGGGTTACTTAATAGTGTTAAGAAAGGATACAATGGAAAATAAGTTGTAGATTTGCATTGTATTTTCAGTAGCCCTAAAAGTTCACAACCAAATGGTATGTAAGGCTGGCATGTAACTTTCATGATATATATATATATAAAGTGGGAACATTTACCAGAGCTCGATGCACGCGCAAAACGTAGACTGTTTCCTTCCACACAGCCCAGAAAGCAAGGCAGCTGCAAAGAGATTATAAACAGTTTCTAGCTGTCGTTCCCCTAAGGCTCGTTGGACTCCTTTTTCATGAAAAGAACTTCTGAACAGTAGATTGACTCCCTTGTGATCGCATCAAAAAAAGGTATATATATATATATATATATTTCATACTTCATGCTTTCGCAACACACACACACACGCACGCACACACACACACAGACAGAGAGAGAGAGAGACAGACAGGAACACAGAGAGGCAGGCAGACACACAGACAGACAGACACAGAGAGAGAGAGAGAGAGGTTGCGAAAGCATGAAGTACTTGACTGCTTACAAGAATATATAGCGAAGTGTATGCTTCGTTAAAGGAAACATATTTATTCGACTCGACATTTCGATCGGAAGACCGATCTTCTTCAGGAGTGATTTTTACTTTGTTAAGGCATCCCCTTTTATAGGGGATGCATCCCTTATAAAAGGGGACGCCACGTGAGGAAAACGGGCCTCTGCGGAAAAAACAAAAACCGAAACAACTGTGCAAGCGCTGTCAGTGCGTGAAAAAAAGGGCTTCATACGTAGTACGTGCACTACTACTGGCTGGGGTCGACGGCGCGCACTGTGCACAGAACCGTCGGGCAGAACTTCATAAGTGACATCTGTTATGCGACGCAACACTCTGTATGGGCTGAAGTAGCGGCATAGGAGTTTTTCCGACATGCCTGGGCGATGGACAGGGGTCCATACCCACACTTGGTCGTCCGGTTGGTACTCGACGTGGCGGTGTCGCTGGTTGTAGCGGCGTGCATCTGAGCCCTGTTACCTCCTGATGTGCATGCGGGCGAGTTGGCGGGCTTCCTCCGCGTTTTGGAGAAATTCTTCGGCGTGTGGCGTGAGCGCCGGTCGTCAGCAGTGCATGGAAACATAGCATCCAACATGGTGTGCACATCGCGCCCATAAACAAGGCGAAATGGCGTAAAGTGAGTGGTTTCTTGTACTGCGGTATTGTACGTGAAAGTCACGTATGGAAGGATCTCGTCCCAAGTCTTATGCTGGACGTCTACGTACATAGCGAGCATGTCTGCTATAGTTTTGTTGAGTCTCTCGGTGAGCCCATTGGACTCCGGGTGGTAGGCAGTAGTTTTGCGATGGCTGGTATGGCTCAACTTTCTTCTGATGCCACCTGGGGCCACCTGGTGGCAATATCCATCCATTCATCCATCCAGTGAGTTTAAGGGCAAAAATCCATACACTGGCCCCTTGCACTGTTCCATTGGTAAGTGCAGCGCCCATTTTTCTGAGCTGGTGCAGGGTGTTGCATTTTTTAAAGCTGTTGCAGCTGGATTGGTGAACACCAAGATCTAAATGCAAGGTCTTGTTATATTTTGGTAGTATTTGTAGTTGTACCATCAGTGTGGTATGGACCACTCTGAAAGGGATCACTGTTCAGTTGTTGATGTGGTTCAATAGTGCCTACATGCATGTTGTTGAGTACAGGTGCTATCCGTGATGTTGTAGTGTCTGTTGTTAAAGGAAATTATAGGGCTGCTCTAGTCTCCTTAAGATGGCAATGCAATAGCGGTATGTTCTGATGAAGTGACAACATCCAAAGCATAGTGCAAGAGACTGGCTGTTAAACACGCAAGATGTTTGGCTGCAGGGATGGCATAGTGGTTTAATGCAGTGGACAGCGTAGCTGATCTGTACACGGCGCTGCGGGTTTGGAATCCCACTTGCAGCCATAATGTGTTTTAATTATTACGTCATCCGCCACCCGACACACTGGCCCCTCCTGCTATGCTTGCCTTCTCCGGTATTTATGTCGACACTGTCGCAGCCTCCCAGCTGCTCCGATGGTGATGGATTTTCAACCTAGGTGACGGGCTGTGATTGGCCCTTGGTGATCACGGGACACCTGTGACATCATCACTGTCTCGACCAGTTACAAAATTTAAGGACATCCGATGGAGGAGTTTTGGTGTAGCATCAGGTCTCACGCTATCACATTAGTAATAGTTCAACTCCCAAAAATGTAAAAAATTATCACTCATTAGTAGTGATGCAGTCTTCAACAAAATACATTTCTCTAAAAGAAAACTGAGAAGAAAGAAACGAGAAAACTGAGCAAAATGGCAGACTTTGTGGGATAATGAAGTAAACAGTAAACCACACCTGGTGAAGCTGATCATTGAAGAATGGAAATCATGTAGTCATCAAGAGCGCTTCATTGAAATAATTTTGTGTCGCCTTTGTGTTGGACACACTCATCCAACACACAGCTTCATTCTCACAAAAAAAGATGAATCTACATGTTAACTCAGCGGAGAGGTGGTCACAACAAGGCACATCTTAATTTCATGTACAAAACTTGAGAAACTGAGGAAAAAGCATATCTCGCAATCTTATGTTGAACACATCCCCTTCCATCCAAGTTTACTCTTGGGACAGAATGCACTCATGAAAATTTCTTGTGTTGCATCATATTTAAAAGAATCAAAGTTTTGAAAACAAGTTATGGTACTCTAAAAACCTTTCAACTCCCACCACCAAGGAGGGAGTTAAAAGGTTCTATGACACCAGTGGCATAGAACCCAACGTAATGTAACACAACACAACATTACCAATAACATGTGTTGCTCAAGCCAGACAGTGATTGCAAAGTAGTTTAAATTCCAGAGAAGTTTTTTACTACTTGTAAAGCAGTTTTGAACTGGTTTTTTCTAATGGTGCCATACATCATTTGAATCAAACATTGCACATATGTTTTGCAGCCTAATGTTTCATTTAGCCTGACACTTGAGCAATTACCAGTAATGTCTAAGAAACCTGCGGGCCTCTTTTCTTCTTTGTTGCATAGTTTTGTCATGGAGGAGCATTCTTGGCTTTGTGCTCTTCAACATTCAGGTTATGTTGACATTGTATTTATTGAGGCAATATTAATAATATATATGTTGATGACACTGGTATCCTTAGCATGAGCCCTTATGCAGATAGATTAATGGGAAAATACAAGATTTACATGAAAGCTTGTCTTACTGGTCAGATAATAATTGCCTTCTTATAAATTGTAGGAAAACAAATGCAGTTGCTTTCCGTGCAAAATTTAAAGCGTTTGAGTTCAAGAACATTGCAATATATGCTGGTCAAGAAATCTGTGTTGACTCCAAATGTAAGGTCTTTGGCTTTGCATTTTGTTTGGGCCTTGACTGATTAAACGTGTTGAAAATTGTGCGAGAGACTTTCCTTTATCTCTGGCGTAGTACAGTTGATCCCGGATATATTGAAGTATTGTTAATATCGAACAGCCAGAACGTCCGCTTAGAAATCCTGTGAAAAAGAGTAGCACGTTGTTTGTGTTTATTGAAATCTAGTTCACTGGAACTCTCGATGTATTGAGCGGTATGCTGTGCCCCTGCAAATGGTGCTTTTCCTAGTGGCTCTCCCGCAGTCATTTTTCACCCACAGATCTGGGTCGGCTGTGCTGCTTTGTACACTTGCTTGCAGCCCTCGTGCTGTAAAACCACTTGACCAGGTGAACGTGGGGTGCGTTTGAGGGTGGTAAAAATTTTAGAAGTAAAGTTTGGTAAAAAGGGAATCCTTATGGATATTTAGGAAGCGTTAAGAACTGAAAATTTATTGTTTTCATTTTTCCAGATTACTGGACTTTCCAAAAAGTTGTAGAGCTAAAGGACCAGTAAATGGGATTTTTATGTCTACTTAGGGGAGCTTTAAGTTGCAGCATGGAACTTCACTGGGGGGGGGGGCTGGTAAATGATTCACCTGCATACCAATGGGGAAGGGGGGGGGGGGGGGTGGGTTGGCACCCCCTTAATTCGTATTGATTTTTGTTTTTTCACATAATGCGAAATTTTCTTTAATAGCGCCGGAAGAAGGGCATATACAGGCTGTACAGGGGCACATATACATACAGGGCGTTGGAGTGCATGGTCACCGCACTTTGCGAAACTCTACCGTCAAAGCCAGGGAAAATCGGTAGCAAAGGCGCATGCACAATTAGTACGACCGACTGCTCTTTCTGCACATGCGCTTGGGGCCGCCCATTCTCGCTGGCTGTCGATGACTGCGGTTCTACATCTTTTAAGTGTGAAACAGCCTGTATGTGAGGGGGCGCATTGTCCATAGCTGGCTTGTGGTGAAAGAAACTACGAAATAGAAAAATAAAAAATGACTACCACTTCTCTCCCCCCTCACCCTAATTATAATTCCGGCAGAAACCCCTGGTGAGGGTAGCCTTCTGTCCCTCGTACTCACTTTTCACACGACACTTGTGTTGCAGAGAAGCTGGCATTCGTTGCACCGCTTCTTGTGCGGCGAAGCCAACCTGGCAAGAATTTTGTAATAATTATAAAATATGGCCATAATTATTTGATTTTCCATACATTTCCACTGAATAGCTATATGTTAATTTATCAGTAAAGGAGCTCCATATTCATTACATATGAATGCATTTGTCATCATTATTTGTATTGACATATATGTTGTTTTTATGATTTTCTGTGTGTGACGTTCATTCTTTATCTTCTCGAGAATTTCATTGTCAGCTTTCATATTGCATACATAGTATACCAGTTTCTGGGTCTTTTTTTACATTTATTTTCCACTCCAGATGTATCTGGCTCTCAAAACTGCCAAGTATTGTTATATTTTATAGGTCTGTTTTGAATGTGCTCTTTTGTCTTTTTTTCATTGTGGGAATCTTGTCCTTTTTTATTACTGTCTGTAGTCAGTATATCAGTGTTGAGCCTATGCTGTATGAAAACTTCATTCTAAAAATGGAAATTTCAGGCATTAAGTTTTTTTTAGCCAAGACACTTTGCAGCCCAATTTTGAGAGCCTAATGTAGTACTACTTTTTGGTCATATGACTTGTAGGCTTTATAATGGATATTCAGTGTAGTCATGTTGTTAACAGCTTTTAGTCAGTGATCTCCCCTTGATGGTGCCCATTGAGATGCATGCCATTTCTGGAAATAAGTACATAGCTATAAATATAAATATACCTGGCATGTGCATTAACAGTACTGCCCAACTTTTGGGTAGCCTTTTGATTATTGATATTTGAACCTTCAGATGTGTGCTAAGCAAGTACTGATGACTCCACTGCGCTCACACAGCATTACTATATGGTTTAGTTTATATAGTTGATATGGTTTGATCATTTTTTTTGTTCATTTCTAAGACCGTGAAGAAACTGTGAAGAATTTTAGTGATAGGTCACCATACATTGACATTATTGTGCTGTAATGCCCAAAGTGACCAATATTGGTGACCTGTAGTTTGTGCATGCGAGGTTAGTTGATGTTAAAAGGGCACTAAAGAAGAATCTGAATTCATCTTTTTACCGCGGGAACTCGATCTTCACATTCCGAGTATTCTTAGAAACTTCTAATTATTGTCCTCTGTGGCCGATTTCCCTAATTTAAATTGGTATTCAACGTCCCGGCTACTGCCTTTTTTTGAACTCACCGCTGAAGGTAGATGGAGTCAACTAACGCGCGGAGTGCCTTTCACGCAGTCGTATGGCGCTTTCACTTTCGCTTTTATTTTGTTTTTTGGGTTTCCGTGAATAAATAGATCCATTCAGAGACAACATAGCTGCAAATTAGGGCCATGGAAATAAAAATATGCGTGGACTCTGCTTTCGCCGATCGCTACGTATCACTCCGCCGATGGCAGAGCGTCACGCTGACACAGGACTGGCTGAAAGCCACTCCATGCGTTGTTTGACTCCTCATAGTGTTAGCGGTTAGTTAAAAAAATGGCGGGATCCGGGACGTTTAATCCGATTTAAATTAGGGAAATCGGCTGCACAGGACAATAATTTTAAGTTTCTAAGGATGCTCGGAACGTGCAGATCGAGTTCCCGCGGTAAAAGGGCAAGTTCAGGTTCCTCTTTAGTGCACCTTTAAAATTCAGGTGGGATTAGCCTTGCAATACCTATGTCATCAAATGCTCTGCCTGTGTCTCAAAGTGATATAAGATTTGCATCTTTCCATCCCAGGCATCCCCATGGTTCCTGTCAGCTGGACAATGATGCAGTGTCCAGTTTCCAGTGTCAGAGAATACAGGAAAGTTGCCAAGCTGGGACCTGTAACCTAGACAATTGGATGGGAGCTCTTTGTACATAAAGTGGTGAACACTAGCCTCTGTGAAACTTGTACCATTTCTTTTTTAGCGGGGATGCAGTTTGATCTCATTTCAAAGAACTTAAAAAAACTGTCTGCCTAGACTGAGGCGCTGGCATTCGCTGTTGGCACAACTCTTGACCGTTCTGCCAAAATGGCTTATTCGTCCCCGTCTCTTCAAGACAAAGTTTGCGTGGCTAAAATTGTTTTATATAAATTAATGTCTGCTAACAGCTGTCTTTTATTCAGAACCACAGAGTTAATCGGGTTATTTATAATGAAGTCATGGTGTTAGCAGTAAGTGCAATGTTATCGTGTGTCTTAGGTGAACCAGTAACAGTCAAACTAATTTTGCCACAGTGGTAGTGTCTTAGCAGTGGAATTTTTTGAAATGGCATGGGTGTTCCTGAGGGTAAATACCTTAGAAGCCTTTTTTGCCTTGGACTCTCAGTGACAGGGCAGGCTAGCAGTTTGGCTCGCTCTGCCTTTTGGTTTTACTAAGCCACAGGTTCAGCCTGCAGCTAGGCAGAACCATATTAAGGCGTGCTGTTTGGTTGAGTGACAACTGGACATAGGACATTTATTCCTCTGCTTGCCGTGGCAGATGCCGACCTTCTGGATGGTTCTTGTCTGTGATGCTACCGCACACGCGTCAGCCCTAGCATCACTTCGAGGCTCGTGAACGGCGTGTGGAGTTGCAGGCCTGGGGGCCGCATTAGAAAGCAGCCGCTTGCCCAGGCAGGCAGGAAGCCCCTTTCGTGCTCAGATGTCAACTTTGGGAGACAAACACTCTGTGTTGAATTGACCGCGAGGCGCTTGCTAAGTACTGCCGAAGCGCGGCAGGAGTCGCGCCGAATAACGCGCAGCTCGGATGTTGACCGTAAGTCTGACGGCGTTAAAATAAACTCGTTTTGAGACGAGACAGTGCGGAGGCGTTAAGCAACACAAACTTCAAGTACAGATCTGGCTGCATTTACCGCAAACTCGACAGCGACCTGTCGCAACGATCGTCTCCGACTTGAGCGGGAGAATGGCTGCGTACCGTCGCAAACCGTGGGCGGTCCCTCGGAAAATTGTTTACCCGCCGCAAGGGACAGCTGCGAGCATCGAAGCGACAGGCCTGGGTTTGTTGCGCTGTCTTTGCAGGAATAATAGTGTCTGTTAAGCGCCTGAAAGCAAACCGGCGCCGCGCGGGCTCCTGAAACAACGGAAACCAATGACGGGCGCAGAGTAACCCGAAGCGTCCGAAGGCTGACCCGACAGGCGTGTAATTGCGCGAGGTACTGCTGTTGCTGCAGAAGCTACGGGTCCTGGTGGCAGAAGTTTGTAAAAGGCGCAGGGCTTAGGTGAAAAGCGCGTGCTGCAGACCGAGATCACTGCTGAAAATGGTCGCTAAAAGCTTGCTCTTAGCTTGATGCGTGATTATTATTTTCGACATACAACGATAGCTCTACACATCTGTTGTCACCATACCGCCAATACTGCTTTATGTGTCTGCCTTTTTATACTGCCTTCTATATCTTTGTCCTAGTTTTATTGCGCTAGTCATTTAATTAACGATGACACACCCAGCCCAGCTTTCCGCCTTGGTTGCTTTAAAGACACGGCCGTGCGTGTGTACTGATGTGTTACGTAGAAACGAAGGTTTGTTTCCTAAACTTATCGGGTCTGGTGACCTTGATGTAAGCCTGCTGTCCGGTATGTGTTTGAGCGGCCTCTGATTACGCGACTACTCGTTTCAAGTTCTGAACTGATTGGCGCGCCTGGTTTTGAAGCGTGTAACGTAATATCGCGATGGAAAGAAACGCGAACAATGCGGCGCCTACATGCTCCGCCGCCCGAATTTCTTTTCAGTGCGCTTTAACTTTTGTGACAGCAAAATTATGATAGAGTCGCCCAATATACATTCCAGGACGACTGTAACGTCTTTTTCGTACCACCCAGGTAAAAGCGCGATCAAAAGAGATTCGAACAGCGGAGCATGTAGGCGCCGCGTTCGCGTTTCTTTCCATCGCGATAGTACGTCAGTGATGTACCTTTCAGATAATTTTCCCTTTTTAAAGGAATTAGAGGGGTAAAATTTGGCGAAAAAGGAATTTATAGGGAGTTTTCAAGCTTTTTAAGGGGAAATGGGCGTATGGGGAATTTTCGGTTACGGCATTCAACATAACTGACCCACGGGAAAATTTAAAACTGGTTGAAAATCGGTTTTTGAGCAAAGGAAATGGCGCAGTAATTGTCTCACTTCGCGGTGGACACGTGAACCACGCCGTGAGGGAAGGGATGAAGAAAGAGGTGCCATAGTGGAGGGCTCCGGAATAATTGCGACCACCTGGGGATCGTTAACGTGCACTGACGTCACTCAGCACACGGGCGCCTTTTGCATTGATACGTGGTCGCCGCGGTTGGGTTCGAACCCGGGTACTCCGGCGCAGTAGGCTAGCGCCTTAACCACTAAGCCACCGCGGCGCAGTTGCAGAATTCGTGAGATTAAGCAGCTGTGATAGCCGATGTTGATGCTCGGTGCTGGTACTACCGTGCGGGGAATCCCGCGCGGTTAGAACCGAGATTCGAGGAGATTCATCCTGGTTCCTGGGTGAAGCCAGCGGTATGTTGTGATTTGTCTTGTGAAAGTGGCTTTGAACAAATTTAGCTTTCATGGGGTACGATAAATGCGATAATTGCCTGCGACAGAAGAGTGACGTACGCATTCTGCGGTGGCAAAACTTAAGCCAGCCCAGCCAAACCCTCCCTCCACTCCACTACGGCGTCTCTCTTTCGCATGCACAGTTTTGTTTTGACAGGTAAAAACGAATTAACCGTTAACTCAGGAGATTAACTGCAAAGCATGATCAACGAGTTAGACGGCAGAGCGGTAGTTCTAAAAGTTATCATGCAGAAAACCACAGTAATGTTCAGCAGTCTCGCAAGGGAACAGCAGTTCACAATTGGTAGCGAGGTGCTGGAAGTGGTAAGGAAGTGACCACTGATCTGGATCATGAGAGGGAAAAAAACTAGAAGAATAAGAATGGAGTGGAGCGCATATGACGCAGGTTCTCTCAGATCATGAATGGCTGCTTACCAATATCCCTCACCCCGCCACGGTGGCTCAGTGGTTACGGCGCTCGGCTGCTGACCCGAAAGACGCGGGTTCGATCCCGGCCGCGGCTGCTGAATTTCTTGAAGGCGAAATTCTTGAGGCCCGTGTGCTGTGCGATGTCAGTGCACGTTAAAGAACCCCAGGTGGTCGAAATTTCCGGAGCCCTTCACTACGGCGTCTCTCATAGCCTCAGTCGCTTTGGGACGTTAAACCCCAATAAACCAAACCAATATCCCTCAAGAGAAAAGTATACAACAGCTGTATCTTACTGGTACTCAACTATGGGGCAGAAGGGTGGATGCTAATGAAAGGGTTCAGCTTAAGTTAAGGTCAATTAACGCGGCGAGCTATGGAGAGAAAAATGATAGATGTAACGTTAAGAGACCGGAAGCAGGCAGAGTGGGTGCAGGAACGAACGCGGGTTAATGACATCCTAGTTGAAATCAAGAGGAAGAAGTGGGCTTGGGCTGGGCATGTAATACGAAGGCAAGATAAGCGATGAGCCTTCAGGGTAACGGAGTGGATTCCAAGAGAAGGCAAGCGTAGCTGGTGGCGGCAAAAAGTAAGATGGGCGGATGCGATTAATAAGCTTGCGGGTATACGGTGGCCGCAGCTGAGGATGGCCGCAGCTGTCAAAGGACAGGGTTAATGGGGGAGACATGGGAAAGTCAGGCTGGTGATGATGATGACGACACAAATAAAATCCAGTTGTTAGCGTTGAGTTCTTGTCGCCTTACTCCGTGCGTCGTTAGCGTGTTAAGCAGTCACACCTCATTAAATATGCATCAATTATAGTTCAGTATCATATTAACGGTTTTACCCTTTCTGTAATATGCATGCGCTCCGTTAGTATATGAGAGCGCCTAAAATGGCTGCGAATGCAGAATATCGAGCAGAACCGTTGAATGACTCGGTCCTTGCTGCTCGAGGCCAGCTGCCTTCGCCGTGCGCAGGTGCGTTGTCATGGAGGAATGGGTGGCGCACAAGCGAACTATGGCGTTTTATCGCATCCGTGCGAATGGTCCGCCAGGCGTGATTCGAACGTCAACCACATCCACTTTTATTATTCACTTTCATGTCGTCCAGCAACTTGCAGCAGCTGGCGCAATCTGGCTTCCAGGAAGAATGTACCCGTGTCTGTGCAGTGGATATGTCGTCTGTAAAACGAGTAGGGAAAAACTACAATTCCTGCTTCGACTATCAACGGACACAAGCGACAGTACAGTTTTGTTCGCTACCTGCAGGCTGCCTAAGCGAACCAGGTGGCATACAGACGCCGTCTCGCTGTCGCCTAACGGCAGCCTAACAGTAGCGTAACCTGCCGGCTTGGAATCGGTGGTACGACACCGCACGGCTACTACTTCACTGTGCCGGGTTCTCATATATGTGCTGGACTGAAGCGCTTCCAAGTGCGCGGCGTCCTGCTGTAGGCCCGGGGTCTAGCACTACCAGGGTTCGCTGTGCTCTCCTTCAGCTTTTTTTGTAAACTGCGCGCGACAAAGCAGGCCCGCTTCTAGATTTTCACAACTACGGTTCGCCCGACAAATCGCGCTCGGGGTTTCCGCCCTCCGAAGGCAAAACGTGTGACAAAATGGAGGCGGGCGCGTCAGCGGCGATTCCACCGGAAGTAGGTGTTGGGCTTCCTGCAGTCTCTGGCGCTGCCGCACCAGCGCAGCTCGTGCAGCGGCGGGCAGGGCGCGGCGCCCTTGCCAGGGTAGCGCAGGATCCGCCGGCGGCGCCGTGACTGGCCCAGGCCGCACGACTTGCTGCAGGCAGACCACGCCGACCAGCCGGACACTTGGCACGAGGAAGAGCCTGCGCGTGGCGCGCGGGATTCACGCTTCGTACCGCAGTCCTGCATACACTCATGGCGCAATGGCTTTTTCTACGACAGGACAATGCACTCGTTCGTAGAGGTGCTTAGTGATATTACGGGGCGGTTCGCGTGCAACCGTAAGAGCTGTTAAGTCTTGTGGTAACGAGGTCCCGGTGCTCCAGACGGTTTAGGAGCAGGTCTAAAACGGTCACACGCGAAGTGACTTGAAGACCTGAAAAACATGGCGCCTCGGCCCACCCGACGATACCGATACGGCCTTACGTTACTGTGCTTTCTTCGCCCACAATATAGCAGTACAGAGTACGGCTGGGGGCATTCATGTTTTCAGTCAGTGCATGGTCAACGATTATTGTACTGGATGTTGCGAAAGAGCAAGCATGAGTGCCGCTCTCTCTCTCTCTCTCTAAGGAGGCGGCCAGGCTGAACTGCCACCAAGTTACTGCTGCTGGAAGGTGCCAGATTGATCTGGAAAGGTGTATCGTTAACGTTCCATGTCATGTTTCGAGGCATTTCGAAAGGATTCGACCTTGAAAGCATCCACACGTGGGGTCAAGGATAAAAAACATAGGAAACGAGAGAAAGGAGGACGCGGGCGCAGGAGTAGCGGGGTCGATTCATAAGAACTTGTGGATTAACATTTTAGCGTCAACGTACTCTGAGCTTCCATCATATTGGCTGGCAGCATCTGCCGAGACCATATATGCGAGCTTAGGGCTCCCCAGTGCGGAGATGTGGCAAACGTTCCGGTAGTACCCTTCGTCCACTTTTCCTACACTTAAAAAGTGGGGAATAAAGCGGACGCCTTTTGAAGCAACTGCTGACAAGCGGAGCACCTTCTAAACGAACGTGGGCGAAAAGGAGCCGGCCCCCTCTTCACCTCCTCTGCGCGCGCTTGTGGCTGAGAGTAATGTCCCGTCGGAACAGTCCTCTTGTTGGGAAACGCCCGTTAAAAAGCTGTCATTGGAACAATAAGCCGGTCACATCAGGGCTGATGCGGTCAAAAGAGCAGGCACGGCCAATTTCCTTTCGCACACGACGTCGGTGTGTCCAGTGAAAGACGAAGAAGCGTTCGGCGTTTACGCGTCAAGCGTTACTTTCCCCGTCGCCTCTGGAAAGCTGGCACGAACTGACCCGGCTAACCTTCAGCCTCGTAATGAACCAAACGAGAGAAGTGGCTCGAGTTGTTTGACTTAAGGCCCGGCGGAGTTTGGCAGCTCGCCCGAGACTGCTCCGCAGTCAGCAAACTCTTTGACAGGGTCGGCGCGCGGTGACGCCTGTCGGGTCGCGAACAACTAGTTCCAATTTGTCCATTTGAAGAGCTGGCGCTGGCCCCGCGCTGCCTTTGTTTTCACCGCTCGCCGAAAATTTGACTGCGCTGATCACGACCGAGCCTCCGGGGCGATGCGGGCGAAGGCATCATTGAAAAAAATAAAGCAAGATTGGGCAGCTGAAGATGGCGCCTGTCCGTGGTGACGCCAGAGACGCTTGATTGGCGTAGCAAACGCGTGTATGCTTGCCGAGGCAGCTCACCGCCAACGAAGCTGTTTGCACCACGCGACCTGGTTCGCGAGGAGGCGGCCTGACCAGCGGGGGTGCAGTCGGGGTTAGAAAACGCGGGAGTTGTGCACTCTTGGAGTGCGCGGCTGTCACCTGCGGGCCCTCGTCATATCGTCCGTTTCACGGTGCGCTGTAGGGTTTCAGGAAGAAGAGTATGCAATATCTTCAATGTGCGAAACCTTTACATCGCATGACGTGGAAGGGGACAAGGGACGCGTCGGCGGGCACGCGAGCCAACAGAAGTACCGAGTGTTGCGTTTTAGACTGCGTGATAGCGCGTGTAAACACACGAGAAGAAACATTACAGAGCACTGTTCGGGCCCGGAGTCTAGCGTAAAAAAAAGAGAGCGAGCTCGATGTACTATAGATTGAAGTACAGACGTTCTGATTGTGGGAGAGTTGGTCGTATCTTGAGGTGCATGATATATCGCGCATACAAACAAGGGCTGAGTCGAGCGCTCTCGGCTGTTCTTTCTCGTCTCTGTCTTCGTTTATAGATAATATATGCTGGTACTCTAAAATGTGAAGCCGTGAGCGACTTCCTGTGGCGGTGCATGTTTGTAGTTTTGTTCTAATCTCCATTCGCCTCGTCCTTTTCTTCCCATGCATCCGCTCTTAGCTGCTGGGTATGCTGTGTACTGCTCAGCGTCCCCAACTGCCGTGTGCCCCGTTGCTCTCCTCCTCTGACGTCTTAGCCCGAGGCCCAGCCAACTGAAGAAGACTTGCCCGGACTGACAAGCCCACTTTAATCCGTCCACCTTTATTTGTATTGCTTAATGTGTGTCTCTCTCTTTTCGCCTAATATCCTGCCTTGCATGGCTGCAAGTGCCCCTATTTCCTAATGCTGCCTGAGTAAAGAACTCAACAACGAGAAGAGCTGTGGAGCTATTTAGGAGCAGACGCCATGGCGGAACAGCGAGCGGCCGGGCTGTTGCGGAGGTTCTTGTCATCCAGAAGCATGCAGCTAGTGTCTTCGGAAACGCCAGCAGAGGAATTGATGCACTCTGGTTTCATCTACGAAGTTAGGCTAGACAGATAGGTTACCGTCACGTGATAGCAAATATGTAATTTTTACCAAAACTTTTGCGAAATTATCTAGCTTTTATAAGCTAGAAAATTTTGCAAAAGCAAAGTACACGTGTCGCCGCCGCTCACGGATTCGTACAACTGCGGCTGTGGCGTGTCTATAGACTGCGCTTTCTTCGAGGAACGCTATTTCGCCTTCCATGGGCAGTCACCGCCGAAATACAAGGAAAGCAGCGCGGCGAGCGTACCCAAGAATGCGAAAGAGTCTCGTAATTAAAACTTCGCAAAACAGACGATGGAGAGAAAAGCTAGATGCAAAAAACGAGCGCTGAATCTTTCGCCTCGCATTCTGTGCACTTGACACCGCAAGCTATCGACGACAAATGCGCTCTGTTGCGCTTGCTATACGCGGCCGGTGAAGCTGTTTCGTTCTCACTTCTGACGTCGGATCGGCTACTTCGTGCAAGCTGCTGCGTTGTGAAATTGAAAGTTTTTTTTTTTTTTCGTACGCGCTCATGCAGACACGCATGCATGCACGCTGTCAACGTGTGAAGCGCGATGCGAACGCCTAGTCTTCCATGTTTTATGCGCAGTTGAAAGGCGGGTATGCTTTGAGAAGTGCTGAAAAATATTTGAGAAGTACCACATGCATACACAGTCACCTCTCATTTGATTCATTATAGAAAAATAATGAGGGTGATCAACTGGATTGATGCGGGGAAAATGATACAGCGTGCTTCTTTCACTCGTGAATCAATAATTCCAGTTTTGATTCTATTCTAATTCTGAGCTTATCGTCTTTCACTCCTCAATCTATTTCAATTCGATTCTGTTCCAATTCCGACTACGCATCTACGCGAAATGTGTCACATTCATAGATCGCGACGAGTCCTCACACCACTATACCGGCGCAGTGGCGCAGCAGTTGAGCGATGCACCACTGCACTGGCGGCAAGTGATGCTTCAAACATAGCCACTGATAGGGCTTAATTGTGAGACACAGGCTGCTCTTCCTGAGTAATGCTAGAAGGAGTAGCTCCAGAAAGTTTCATTTTTGCACACATAGCGGCCTCCCGAACTATGTGTGAAAAAATGAAGCTTTTATGCGGTATATTTCGCATGTAGAGGTCTGTTTTTGTCCGAGTCATTTTCTTCTTAGTCATTTGCATTTCTGCCGAGTCATTCTTCGTCCAACGTCTCCTTCCTCTCCCCTAGAAGTGGAGAGGGGGACGGGTGACAGGTGGCAGTTAGAGGCAAATCCCCCTGAACACCACCCAGCAGGTGGAGACTTTACACAGACGTCGGAGCCGCCGGAAAGCTAATTTTCGCCTTCATGTACCTATATCGCATTAAAAAAAGTTTCTCTACGGGGTCATCATGCATGCAGTACGTGAGTCGCCGGTACGCAAGGCCGCATTTTAGCGCCTTCCTTTCGAGTGCTCGTTCTCTACGGGCTGAGGCGGCCTGTGACTTGTACCTTGCCGCCGTGACGGTTGACTCGGCCGGCATTCTAGTTCCTAGCTGTTTCCGGCCGCATTTCTAGTCTTTGAAAGTAGCGCCTCTGGTTGGCTGCAGAGCTCCATCGCAAATTCGTCACGGAAATGACGTAGCTGTGCTCATTTGTAGCGGGCGGTTTGAATGTGGAATGATTTAGGGACTTCCACTGGCGGATCTCTCAGCAACGCAGCCACCTTTCTGCACAGAAAAAAACGTCGATAGTGTTCCCGAGGGATCGATTAATCTATCTTGCCTAGTTTAGAATTTCTCTTGAGCCTCTTTAAAAGTGAACCTACTCGAGTCTGTTTCTTATTGGCCGAGAGGAGCAATTCGGCTCAAACTCAATTAGTCTTTGAGGAAAGACGCAGTAACTGCCTTTACTACTCGGTGGGCGCACCAACCGCGCCTTGAGGGGAAGGGATGAAGGCGGAAGTGATAGAAGGAAGAAAGAGAAGGAAGAGGCACCGTAGTGGATGGCTCCAAAATCATTGCGCCTCTCACGTACTACGCACTGGCTGTGCCCTCTAGTGCTTCTCCTCGGTATAATGGAGGGGAGGGCAGGTCATGCACAAACAGTGAGCAAGACTTGCTTCATTTGCGCACGCCATTTCGGTGACTTTCCGTCTGGACATAGTTGGGTCAAAAAGGCATACGTGTATTGGGTCTTTGCATACTATTCGCACTGTTTACTCGGCTCTGCGACGGGCGAGCGGGTGCCGCAGTTCAGAGCGTGGAATTTTACCGTGGCCCTCGGGCGGCCTCGTGCTCGTGGTGCCGGGCTCGGCGGTAGGCGCGGCCTCTGCGGGCGCCGTCGGCTGGTCGGCCAGGAGGTCCCCCTGCGTGGCGTACTCGCGCAGCTTGCGGAACTGGAACACGCCGATGCGCGGCAGCCGTTCGAGGTGCGCGTAGTGGAACGAGGAGGCCGGGTGGTCGGGCAAGCGGGGAGTGATGCGCGACACGTTCTCGGCCGGCTGGGCGGGCCACCGCGGCGCTGTGAACGTTAGGCCGCGGTCGGTGCCGGCATCGAGTGGCTGCGCGTCCACCAGCACCAGATCTCGCCAGCGGCCGCCCTCACACAGCTCGAGGCCGTCGACTCCTACGAACCAGTCCGGGCTGGGCACCAGCCGCGACATGGCCGACACCTGCGAAGAGAGCCGCGGTTGCCACTTACGACTCCTCTGACGCCGCCAGACAGAATCGTTGGAAAATAGGCCGCTTCGGCCTTGCTAGTGCCAGGCGCACACAACAATCCGGCGAGCTATATGGCGACGCCCAATGGGCGCTTATTGGAAAGCCTTTGACAGGAGTATAGAGCCAGAGGGGTTTGCTTCTAGGTCATGCTGTGCGGCTATCGAGCGCCCCTAGAAGTCCTTAGGAAGTTTTAGAGTAGGTGGACCCTATCGATTAATTAGGAGGCTAGGGGAATAGTGGGGTGCCAGTGCGCATGAGCAGGACAGTAACCCGAGGGGCGTTATTGCTCTGCACATGCGCACTGGCGCCCCGCTATTCCTTTTCGATAACCTCTTAGTGTGTGAATGCGTCATTGTCGTGAACAAAGCCTGTCTCCTGAGGAGCACACGCGCCGAACTTTGTGCGGTGCTGAGAAAATTTGAGAACCGAAATTTTTTTAACGACTCGCGTTCTCTCAGACTCCCGCAAGTTTGCGCAAGGTTCTTCGGCAGATTGTGATCCATTATATATCATACTTTTGCAATGACACCTGCGTGATTACTTCGGCAATAGTAAATTTTGTTATTGGCTTGCAGTCGATACGCCGATATGCCATTTGCGCTCTTTCTTGCGGCGTCTCGCTGTATTTCGGGGCGCGTGGTTTAGTCAGAAGTACTTGTATTTGGGCGTATTGGTTCATAACTTTTCAGGAGGACACAGGGGCGCAATAAAAGACACGGACAGAGAAGTAGACAGGGACAAGCGCTCGTCCCTGTCTACTTATCTGTCCGTGTCTTTTATTGCGCCCCTGTGTCCTCCTGAAAAGCGTGGTTTAGTATATTTTTATGCGTTTGTTTTATTGTTGACGAGCTGGGCAGACTTTGCCGCAAAGCGTGGCAAAACGACCATAGAATATGCCAACGTTATCACAAACGGAATCCCGCGATTAGGTGCGTGGAGTTAACGCGAGCACTGAAGTGCGCTGACCCTGGAGTGGCGCCCGTCGGCGAAGAAGGCGGCGCTGGAGGTGCCGCTGCCCTTGGCGATAGCCGGCCCGTGGAAGACGTCGAGCACGCCGCCGAAGCCCTGCGCCAGCAGGCCGCTCAGCCGGCCCACGCGCCCGTGCTCGGCGAACTGGCGCACACCCTCGCTGGCCGCGCGGCCCTCGTGCCACACGTGCACGCTGGCGTTGTGGCTCACGCCTGCATTCGACCAGAAAGCGAGCGCACGGTGTCATATATACTCCAGACACAACAAAACACGACACCGTTAACAAGCCAAGGGCGATTCCAGTCTTGACCATACGGAGTCCCTGACTGATCGCATGCCCCATCGAATCCGATTGAGTCATCTACTCTTTTTTTTTTCTCCATTTGGTACCGAAACAACCGTTATGTAATCGTGTGCTTGCTGAAACACGGAGAGAAGCGCACTCATTGGCGGGCTCACCCGTTGTGGCCGCCGCGATGGAGGCCATCTGGCCGTGGGCGGCCTCGGCCCGGAGCGCGCGCGACCGCTGTCATCGCCGGCGGGGCATTGCCAAGGACGCCGCCGCGATGACGCGCGCTGCCCGGCACGCATCCCGCTGTCTGCGACACCTCCCTCTTTGTGCGATTACCAGTGCCACGAGGCGAAGGTGCCGGAGGCTGAAAGAGGGTTAGCGGGTGCAGCGAATCGAGTCCGGGCCGAGATTCTCGAAGGTTCCCTAGAGTGAGAGGTGCTCGGGATTGGCATCTACCAGGCTGCCGTGATTTAGTTACTGTCCGGTTCGCTGTCGCGACCGGGCGGCGCACCGGTTAATCACATAGCGCTCTTACGTGCGCGATGTTCTGCGAACGTGGACCCACATGAATGACGCGACATCGAGGCACTGCATCGGATGTATAGTTGTGCCCCGTTGTTATATGGGCTCTTTGGTTCCGCAGCAAACCGGTTCAAAGCGAATCGCTATAGTGATGAATCGCGATTAAAAGCAATAATATACATTTAAAAAAATGCTACAAAGGTCTGTTTCTGTGCAGAGTGACGTATAGTGAAGCGGAAATTCAACAAAACTTATGCAGCTCCAAGTGCATTACCCTGGCCGCCATCATCTTCACAAAAATGCAGCGCAGTCTGAAGCACAGCGGCTCATGAGACGAGTGATGGCGCCTCGTGGCTGTTCATCACACCCTGGCGGCTGACAGCTGCTGGAAGTGGCTTTCAACGTTGCGAAAATTTGGTCCCCAGAATTTGGTCCCGAAAGTTTGGTCCCCAGAAAAATTCTCAGTAATGACGGGGTACGACTTAAACGCTTATCATGGGTTGCAAAATTAATTTTCAGGCTTACTGCGTCACATCGCTTACATTTTCCGAAGAATCGTGCGAATAGTACAATGCTTAACATGCATCCAAACTAGGATGAAGAAAACTCGAGCTTTTCGGAGCAACTCATAGGCACCGAGTTTTCAGTCTGCGGGGGGGGGGGGGGGGGGGGCAAATAGCATTATCTTTCCTCATTCGTTTTCCTTCCCTCCCCCCACACGCTCCTTGGCAGGAGATATACACAGGCGAAGAGGCTATATACGTAAAGAAGTTTTATTTGTCTCTAGTCCAGCGAATATATTACGGCAGCGCAGCCAACATGATCAGGGCTTTGTGATCCATACGTAAAGAAACTGTTGTAATGCCGCGAGGCCCATCAGTTCCTGTTGAATAACATTTGCAGCGACAACTTACTTGTCATATTTTGTCAAAGTCAGGTTGCACAGTATGTGTGCCTCGTCCCCCGGAGCAAGCCTTTGCTGATCTTCAGGAACGGGGGAAAAGACAGCAAAACTAGTGTTTTGATGCGCTCTTCGTGCGAAAAACAAAATGCAGAGTTCTAGACGGCTTATTTTGAAAGGCACATTCATAGTAGATGTTTCGGGTCAAGACATATTTTGGGTGTTCGGGGAGGGTTCGAATTCTAAGAAAAGACTGTGCACCAAAGAAAAACCCGCGCTTATCAAGCGGCCATTCATTTGATTCCGCCTAGAGAGCTGGAATAGGAGACGTACAGAAAGCTTCCGCTGCCAGTGGGATCTCTTGATGGTGAGCTGAATTTAAAACTCTTAGTGTTGTCATCCTTCTCCTTTGCTGGCGCGAGACAAAGGGCAGTTTGAGGCTGTGACGTTCTTCCAACTTTTAGGCAGCTGTAGTTCATTAGTCGATCTGTCCGAAACCGTACGAAAACAGGCATACTGCTCCCCACCACGTCGTTCAATCTCAGGGAAGTGAGGGAGAATCTCAAGCCCCCCCCCAACGCAGTCGGCGCCTATGGTTCTGCTGCCATATCTGTGCCGCGAGTTTCCAGTTCAAGTTTTGTGCGAAAACACTCCCACCTGAACCGCGCGGGGCGTATACTGTCGAAAAAGCCCACTCTTTGCCCACTCACTTGCATAGCGCTTTCATTTGCTGACAGGTGAACGCGGCGACAGTTTTCGGTTACGACGGTGACGGCCGTCTATTTGGAAGGAAGTCCTGTACACTGCAAACACGAATACGCCTATATGGGAGTAAAAAGGGGGTAAGCTGTCGCTAGAGGACAAGTTGCTTCCCTTTTCACCCGCACGGAAGCCCGGTACATTTTCAGTGATTCAAAAACTGCGATTCTAAATTTTGCTCGAGGCCGAATCCATGTCCCTGCTTTTGGCATACTGGACTCGCCCGATGCACCCCCGCCCCGCCAAGTGGAGCTGATATGGGTGCCTGCGCACTCCAGGAATCCTGGAAACGAGGCCGCCAACCTTTTAGCCCGAGGTTCTTTAAACCGGGCTCAGGTGGCCTGGGATGCGGGATTCACGAAGGAGCGCATGCACTCATTCAGTGAGCTGACCCAGGTATACAGAGCCTCACGCCAGCTCTACCCTCCGCCCCACCCCTCCCTAGATAACAGACACGCAACACTCTGGCGCAGATTACAGACACACACTCTCCCCTCGCCCCTTACCCTAGCCCACTATCATCCCTCCTTCCCTACTCCGGCATGCGCCCTATGCCCAGAACCCTTCGCTTCTTCCCTCCACATCCTTTCCCTCTGCCCGGCGGACCCTCCCCCGCGGGACCTAGAGAACCTCAAGACCTGGGAGGACTAGGAGACCCTGCTGCGCTCGGAGGACCCGGCCGTGCAGACCATCGCCACCGGCCGGGCTGCCAGTGTTATGGACCTCAGGAACATAAACACTTGAGTGGAGTGGGGTCGTGCGGGGACCCTGGGGCGTGCCCCGAATTCCTGTTGTAATAAAGTTTTCTCTCTCTCCCTTTTACTTCTTTATTGTTCAGAGTGATACAGTTATAACTGTAAAGTATTGCAATAACCAGTCGACAAACATCGAAATTCCCGAATTTTGAGATAATTTTTTCTCTTCAGCTGGCATGAATGTTGCCGCTCCGGGGGCACCGGCCGCTGTAAGCTTTGACTGCGCCCTACTCCGGAAGTATCACCCGAACATTTGCCCTGCCCGCGAAGGCCTGACTGTTTCCGAATGGGAGGCTAGGTTGGAGGAGAATGGAGAAATAGTTCGGAGACTATTGTAGCTCGGCGACGAGCAGCAGACTTCCACAAGAAAGAGAGACACGGACAGTTGCATGCTGTGGACGTTCGCATGGACGCTTGCAGAGTGTCCTCTTTTAACCTTAAAAGCGCGTGCGGGCATGTGTCTCGCTATTGGGACCACGTGCACATATGTGTGTATACAATAGGAAGGGACACGGAAGCGCTGACTCCATCGAGAGATTACGGAAACACTTGAAAAGCAATCGGCACGATAGCGGAGGCACCACAATAAGCGCACAAAGGCTGCGTCTTCGGACAATGAATCCCGGCTTTTTTTACTTTTTTTTGCCACAGAAAAACACCCTGCTCGCAGTAGCGTTTCGAGCGCGAAATGATGACTGGACGAACAAACAGCGGAAGGGCGATTTGCTCAACATTTACTTGGCCGCAGGGCAACACAGACATCGCATGAACGTATATACTTAGTTGCGAAGTCAGTGTGACTGAAAGCTTGTTCGTGCAGAGTGATGTTTACATAGCGTCTGGAAACCTACAAACGGCCGGGCATGATGTTCCGTCACCGCACCGTCACATCACTGCTGATTTTGCACGTTTAATATTATCATTTCTCTGCACAAAACATCTTACGGGTAAAGCGAAAGGTATGCGCAGCGCACGAACCAGGCAGAGTTATCAACGCAGTTCAAGCCAGAGCAAGCTCAAGGCACAACCAGCGTTGACCGCGCGCCTGCGCTCTCGATCCGAAGGAAGGAAGGCGCAATTAATCAAGAGCACAAGTGTTTATTACACAGCAAGCTGTATTACTAAACACTGCACTAATCCCCAGATCTCTGTACAACCGCTAGCCCTGTCGCAGCATCCGAACGCAAGGACTATACACGCGTGATGGCGCAGCTAAGGGCGCTCGCTCGCCGCACGCGGCCTGAGTATGGCCGCGCGACACAACATGAAGGAGGATGGGGAATGCGCAGAGCACATCTTGACGACACAGGTCGCACGCCGATGGCCCATAGCTCGTCGCCACTGGCAGTGACCGGCGGTGACGGAGAACCAGCCAAATCAGGCCCTCCCTAATCTGGAGCGTCAGCGACGCACAGGCGGCCGATAGGACTCCGTTCGGGCCTGGACTAGAGCATTCCCGCGTTCTTGGTCCCCCGGCAAAGGCCGGGGCACCGAGAGGCAAACACTATACGCACCCTTCTGCTGCTGGCAACCTCTCGCTGAAACAACGCCCCAAACGTCACACAGAATGAGCAATGGTCACCCCAGGTCGTGCGGGAAGAGCGGAAGGAAGGGTTACTGACAGCTGTTTCCGGAAGAGCTGCCCTTTCGAAGGAGGACTAGGAGCGTGCCGCCCGCATTCCGCTCGCAGACACCTCACGAGGGGATCTCAATGAGCAAAGCAGCAGCAGCAGCCGTGCGCTCGAGTCGCTCAGGAGGCACACTCCCCACAAGCCTCACGGACGTAGTCAAGACAGGCAGGCATTGGCCACAAACTGAATCTCATGCGTTCACATTCAAAAGCAAGCCTTCCTTTTTACATGGGCAAACCAAACCTTACCCCTGTTCCATTCCTCTAAGGGAATCTTAAAAGAATAATTCATGCTTTTTTTTTTTTTTTTAAGCAGCACTAGCGATCGCCTTTCCGGAAATTTTGGGCCGACTCAATAAAACTATAGAAGCCCTGCTTTCCAAAACGATACGTGGCTTTAGTGAAGCATTGCGCAAGCGTGTGCGATGCAGGCCCTTCCTTAAAAGAATTCGCGGCTGTCGGTGATTTCAGAACAAGCGTATCTCAGGAGATTTCAGATTTCGCAATAGTATAGGCTAGCGGCCGTGTCAAAACAGCCATGTTATCTGCAGCCCCATGCAAAGAGCCTGGTGCTCGGCGGATGGCCAACAGGGCCTAGCGGAGCATTCATGCGCACTTTTCATGGTACCCTGATACTGGCCTCAACAATTGTTTTTTTCCTCCTCATCTTCCTCCTCCCTGGTTCGCGGCACACACTTTCGGCATCGTGGATGAAGCTATGGTAACAGATGGTGTGGTGGCATTTACAAAGGCTGCCTAAAAATCTACCAAAAAGTTCGTAGCCTACTTTCTGATGGGTAGCGTTAAGGGCATGTGCTGGTGACTGCTACCGTCTTTGCCGATAAGGGCTACACTACACGGCTAAGAAGCGGACCCCGTTGCCCAGTTGCTTTTGGCACATATATTACGTGCCGTATCGTGCACGCTCATACAAGTGTGATAAAGAGTCACAGAAGCCCCGGTAAACTTGTTGGAAGTGCGCAAGTCCAGCGTTCGAAGTGGTAATTAAATTTTACGGGCATTCATGATGGAAGTAAAATGGCCTTAAACTGCCGGCGCACACCATTTTCGCGTAAGAAAGACGCGCCTAAGCCGAATGCTTAGGTCAGCATTTCGAGCACGCTGCGCTCTCCTTTTAGTTGTTACCGGCCAGTTCCTGGAGTCAACAAAATGGCACGAGTAAAGGGAAGTTGATGGTTACACTCCACATTTACCTTAAAGGAGAATCAGCGGCTGTTTTAGGCGGTCATTGGACACCGGCGGATGTAGAATTCAAAAAGTTGCAATGACCGATTGGAAACAACGAAAACAGCGAGCGAAACAAAAGAAAAGCGATAAAGCGATGAAGATGAACACACGTTTTCGCAGAGATCATTTTAAGCGCTCATCACTCGGAGAGGGTTTTTGTTTCACTTGTCGTAACAAGCGGCAGTTTTTCGTGTAGCACTGGCGCTTCCACGGAGAATTAAAAGGAAAAAGAATCTTGAAATGCGCTGACCATCAAGCAGAAACTCTGACTTGAGTTCCTCCAGCGGAGGCTTTTGGTATAGATGGCCCCCGGCTTCTGCAAAATCTCTCGTTTGCTGTGCAGCCGTTATACAGCTCTGCATCTCACCGCGGAAGTGTCTGACGTAGGTCGGGTTCTTGCTTTTTGACGAACCTGCCACCCGATAAAGTAGCACTTGGCCAATAACAGTTTTTGTCGTGAGGAAAAGTGCCGAGCAACCGTAGTTCGATTTGAGCCGATTTCATTTTTTGTTCTTTTTTTGCCGAAGCATGCTTATCGGTGTTCTTCGGTCCGAACCGAAAATCGGACGTCTCCACTTCAGTGTGTGCATTCCCTTGCCTGAGCAGTCTTACGAATAAAAAAATGCGCAATCGTCTCGAACCAAACTTTAATTAAGCAAAATTTGATTGCAGGCAATGCCCATTTCCTCGTACCCAACCTAAAGCGTTTTGTCGGACGTGTAGGACGCATGTGCAAATGCACAGAAAAGGCGGATATCCGTTTTTTTTTCGCAATTTCTTCAGTAATCACCCCTGGTACGCGCCGCCACTAACTAGCGTTGGTCAGTCGACATCAACCTGCTGGCCTTCGCCTTCACAATAACTTTACTGCTTTTTGCTACGCGCTTTTTCCAGGGTGCTGTAACGTGAACAACGTGTGCACTACCCTCAACACGAAACCACTTGTCACCTGTGCAGCCTTCAGAAGAGTACTAGGCATATTCTGCACCGTTCAAGACGCGTGGGGCAAATTGCGTTTCGTAGATTCGCAGAACCTTAGGCCAATCGGTAATTCATGTATTGTGAAACCTTGCGCCAAAGAAATAGAAACGGATGCGTTCGTTCGTTTCCTGAACTCTTTTGCCACCTAGTGGTTCAAATCAAGTGAGGGATTCTTTTCCGCTGAAAAAGTTAAATGAGAAATTTCACAACGCAGCGACGAGATAGCCGAGCTCGATCATCGGATCTGAATGAGGGGGAGTGTGAATGTCGAGTAGTGCACGGCAGCTACACGTACCGCGCCAATAAAACAATGATAAAACACTGGTGTGCATATTCATCTTCCTCTTTCTTGAGGTTGTCACGCTGTGGCTACTTAAGATGGACAGCCTTTGTCGGAAGTGTACAGCCCAAGGGGTTTACATGTTACTATATCACAGCCAGAAGCAGGCATGCATCCATGGGGGTGACCCGAAGGGGACTCCCCCCCTCCCACATCTCTCGAAATCGAGATCATTCCTCCCTCGTCAAATTCTTTTAGCAGTGCTCTTGTTGGGCCTGCGTTTCCTCCCCTCGATATAACAATTTACGTCCCCCGTAGCAACTGACCAAGGCGGCGGTCAGACCTGTGGCGCAGCAGAGGGTGCTAAAAATCTCTTTTTACGGACAGGACGCCATTGGAAACTAAAATTCCAATAAGGAAAGGTGTCAGGCAGGGATACTCGATCTCGCCAATGCTATTCACCGCCTGTTTACAGGAGATATTCCGGGGCCTGAAATGGGAACACTTGGGGATAAGAGTTATTGAAGAATACCTCAGTAATTTGCGATTCGCTGATGACATTGCCTTGCTAAGTCACTCAGGGCATGAGCTGCAAAGCATGATCAATGAGTTAGACAGGCAGAGCAGAACGATGGGACTAAAATTAATATGCAGAAAACCAAAGTAATGTTCAACAGTCTATCAAGGGAACAGCAAGAGAAGTAGCAAGGGAAGTAGCAAGAGAATATGTCTACTTAGGGCAGGTAGTGACCGCTGATCCGGATCATTATAGGGAAATAGCTAAAGGAATAAGAATGGAGTGCAGGGCATATGGCCGGTTCTCTCAGATCATGAATGGCAGTTTGCCAATATCCCTCAAGAGAAAAGTATACAACAGCTGTATCTTACCGGTGCTCACCTGCGAGGCAGAAACGTGGAGGCTAACAAAGAGGGTTCAGCTTACGTTAAGGACAACGCAGCGAGCTATGGAAGGAAAAATGATAGATGCAACGCTAAGAGATCGGAAGCGGGTGGAGTGGGTGAGGGAACAAACGCGGGTTAATGACATCCTAATCGAAATCAAGAGGAAGAAATGGGCTTGGGTAGGGCAAGATAACAGCTGGTCCTTAAAGGTAACGGAGTGGATTGATTGTATTGTTTAAACGGAGTGGATTGTAACGGAGTGGATTCCAAGAGAAGGCAAACGTAGCAGGGGACGGCAGAAAGTTAGGTGGGCGGATGAGAATAAGAAGTTTGCGGGGATACGGTGGCCGCAACTGGCAAAGGACAGTGTTAATTGGAGAGACATGGGAGAGGCCTTTGCCCTGCAGTGGGCGTAGTCAGGCTGATGATGATGAGGACATCAGAAGACTTAAGCTCTCGCAAGCGAAACGCCAGTCGGAAATGACAACCTCGCATTGGGGGTCTGCGACTACTCGAATTGCTTTCCTGCTTCGTTTCGTTTCTTTTACTGCGATAGCAGTAGTAGGGTCATTCCGCAAAATTCTGGCGTCGACGTGTGAGACCAAAGGCTGCAACTCCATCAGGCACTATTCAAGGAGGGCGCCCGAGGGACCCCGCCGGCCCCATCCCTCTATGAAATCGAGCTCAACACCCCCCCCCCCCCACACACACACACACACACAAATCTCTTCGCAGTGAACTTGTTGGGCTTGCTCCCCCCTCCCCTCTTTCCATCTTTCCAATATAAGATTTTACTTCGGGCTCCTCCCGAAAAAAAAGTCCTGGCTACGTGCCAGGCTGGAAGCCCGAAGCTTTTCGGAGGTGTGAAGTGCGGAGTTCCTCTCTCCTTCAAGAGATTTGGAATGGTGACGACATAAAATGAGCCACGCTGCATGGTCCAGAAGCAAGCAATACCCTTGGGCCGTATATTTTTTACAAAGACCCCAACTAGCCCACACGTCTACATCAATTATTCTCAATTGCACTTTGGCCTCGTTATGACACAAACAACCAGGATTTTTTCGTCACAGGCGTTATTTCGATGTAACTAAATTGCTTCTACGTACTTCATTATCCTCGGGAGGCCATTCCACTACAATTACACCCCACTGCCTTAGCGACGCACTATGATCCTCCGTCCGGGCAGGTACAGATGTAAGGGGGCACCGGAAGAAAGACGAGCTTGCGATCTCGTGCCCAGCAGGCAACGATATAGAGCTACTGCAGTGGGATAAAGTGCGCGTTCGCGCAAGGGTGTCTGGCGTGTCACTGTGCAATGTTCCGACGCGTCGCATAGGCGCAGCCTTTATGCGCCATAGCATCTATACTGTGCAGCCAAACCCTCCTGCAGCGTACAAAACTCCCACTTGATGATTTGTAACCTGTTATACCAGACCTACACGCGCGTGCGACCTGTATATATTTATATTTATTATGTATATATGTAAATAGATCTATTGTCAGTGTACTCCTCCCCCTGTCCTTTCTACTATCCCCTTCCCTCTTTCTTTTCACTTCTACACTCTGCCTGCTATCCTTTATTTCCGCTACCCCAGCTCAGGTGCTTCCTGTAGCGATAGCAGATGCCGGGGTAGAAAAAATTCTATTATCTTCCATATTCAATGCAAAATAAAAACCACTACAACATTTGTGATCGCGCTTTGGAATGGAACGGTTTCGTATTGTTCGCGATAGCAATCGTCTCACACACTTAAGACCAACATGGTGAAGAACTACGTTGGGTGACCATACTACGCCAGAACTATGCTGTGTCTCGGCTTTCCGCATATTATCCGCGCGAACGTAGAGACACTCCGGAGATTCGGAGTTCACTTTGCACTCGCCTTGCACTTCTTTCGCGCGTGCAAATGGCTAGTAGGAAAGGTCCGGGTTAAAAAAAAAAAAATTGTTCTAGAGGACCGTAACTAGCATTCACCTGAAAGCAGTCCTGTGGAGCTAACTGCGCTTGCGGCCGGCGTTTACATGCGCAAACGAAAAGCTGCCGCAGCTCCTCCTTTGGCAGCTCACGGACAGGTCCATCACTGAAAGGACAACTGCTGGGACGTGAGCTGAGGCGCGTCCCCTGCAGGCAAAGGCGTATGTGTACTCACCGAAGAGCTGGGACCACTGTGCGGGCGGCCTCCACTTCGGGTAGTGCTTCGGGAAGCGGCCGGCCGTCCATGCGGTGACCAGCGTGAGCCGGTACTGGGCCAGGCCCTGGCAGGCGGGCGATGCGTGGGACGGCGGCCAGAGGAGCAGCAGCAGCAGCAGCAGGAGCGAGGGCCGCTTCAGCAGTGGAGCTACGCGTGCCATGGTCGCCCCCTCTGTCGGCCTTCGGCGGCCAGGCCGCGGCCCTTTATATACACCCTTGAGCGGGCGGCGCTCCGGCCGCTTCCTGCGACGCCGGCTCCAAGCCAGCTTGCAGCGCGTCGCAAGCTGGCTTGCCCGCACTTCACAGTCAACCCGAGCCAACACCTTCTTTACTTTGTTGCATGAGCACGCACTTCGCAGCGCAAAGTCCAAAGACTTGGGGGTTTCTCACCATGAATGGAGCAAGGAGAGAAAAAAACACACCAGTGGTGCTCACGCGTTGCTTGTGTTTGAAGGGCGATACGTGCTATACAGATTTAGTGTTTTCGATATGTGGGGAAGCCCGTATGCAGAATTTTGCATATCAACCGTTTCACAATTCCTAAATTTGTTCCTCCCATTTTACCCTAATACTAGCGCCACTGGCCATCGTTAAAAAAGAATAGAAGGTATGAATTCGCGTGGTAGGAATTGACAGGTGCCCCCGGCGTTGCCACGGGAACCACATTGACATGTTGTCTGGCGTCACTGTTCCGCTACAGGGAGGCACAGATAAGGAAGGAATAAAGAGTGGGGAGGAAAAATAAGTGTAGCTGGGCAGCTACGGTGCGGCCTACTCCTTTCCGTTTCTCTGTTTCCGTAGGGTCATTCCACGCCAAACGTCCCAGACCGCAAAAAGTGATGGCCGCCGATTCTTTTTAAAAAAATTGGGCGAGTTCGCGATTATGAAAAGGGAGTTTCAGTGAAGTATTTTTCTCTAAAAATTTTTTGCTCAAGTGAGCGCTCTTCGAAGTCTGCGCGATGAAGCAAAAGTTGGTTGGAGGAAAAAAATTAAAGTGAAACATGAACCAGGGTACAATGACTAATTTTATTTTAGAATATTTCACTTGCTTTGTTCTTTCATCTGAGTTCGTTGACGAATCCATGCATGAATTTCCCGCGTTTTCTTGATTCAGTAAAAAAAAGCAAAAAACGTGACGTTTTAAGGAATTTTTCACGTGAGTGAAACTTGGTACACGAATGAAACTTGCCAGTTATCCATCATATTCTACTCGAAGATGAGCGCACTTTGGACATGGGTCCTGCAGCGTCTGTAAGCCCTTCAGAGAAAAATTGCTGTGGTTGTACATCAAACCACCCGTTTGCAGCAGCTTTGTCATCTTCACGGGCAGAAAATCATAGGCTGTTCAAGTGTTTCTTGAGATTCGAAAGCAGATGATAGTCGCTGGGGCGCTAAATATTAGTCAGTTTCTGAACGATTATGGAAGCTTTGTGCACTGGGCCATTGTCATGCAAAAACAGTACTCCCGTCGACAGCTTCCCCCAGCGTTTCTTGAGCAACTCCTGCTTGACTTTGTGCAACAGTGAAGTATGATAGGCTGCTGTGTCCATGGCATCCATGCCTAGATAATCCACTAACACTTCTCCATCCCTGTCTCCAAGCACGAATGCCATCGCCTTGCGGCTGACCTTTCCAATCGAGATTTCCTTGGCCAGGTCTCTATTCCTTCGACTGTGCTTTGGTCTCGGTATCATACAGAAACAACCTTGTCTTATCCACTGTGAGAAGCCTATACAAAAAAATGGCTGAGGCTTAACTTGGTTAAGCCTGGAGAATGCGAAGCATCATCGTGTCGCGTAATTTGGAGGCGCACAACCACAGCGACGGCGCGAGGTGGGCCCCCGTTTCTCCACTGCCGTGACGTCATCGTGTCACGTGGTGTGGCATCATCGTGTCACGTGATTTGGAGGCGCACAACATAGAGTTTCTTACTATTACCTAGAGGGAAAGCTGGCGGCGAAGCACTTCAGCCACCATGGACGCTCAAAGCATCATGGGGCGGTGAGCTACTTGTTGCGGCACAGTCGTAGTTTTTCGGGAACATGGAGTGGCACTACTAAGACGTTTCATTCCAAAAACGCTGTTCGTGTGTGCGCAGACGACTTTCGCGCGAACGCAGTGGGCAAAATCTATAGTAGTGAAAACGCGACGACACACGACGCCAATAAAAGGTTTCACTTTTTCGAAATGCCATTAAAAACCCTTTTATAGTGTTTAAGCAGCAACATTTTTTTTGAAAACATATGTACTTTTAAAAGTGCGCCTGTTAATAACGAAATATTAGTTTTTATTGTGTTCATTACTTGGCCAATAGGAGAGCGAGTCGTCTCTTATTTTGGGCAAACTTTGCACTTAAATGCTTTTCTGTTTGTTTGTTGCAATCATTAGACAAGATTTTCAATGTTAGGACGTTTGTAGTTATCAAACAACTTTATTTCTTGATTATTTTTTGGCCAAAAGTTGCAGTTCCGCAACAAGTAGCTCACCGCCCCATGATGCTTTGAGCGCCCATGGTGGCTGAAGTGGTCTCGAGGGGTCGCCATGCAAACTCCCATAGACGGGCTGCCAGCTTTCCCTCTAGGTAATAGTAAGAAACTCTATGGCGCACAACCACAGCGACGGCGCGAGGTGGGCCCCCGTTTCTCCACTGTCGTGACGTCATCGTGTCACGTGGTGTGACGTCATGTATCACGTGATTTGGAGGCGCACAACCACAGCGACGGCGCGAGGTGGGCCCCCGTTTCTCCACTGTCGTGACGACATCGTGTCACGTGGTGTGACGTCATGTATCACGTGATTTGGAGGCGCACAACCACAGCGACGGCGCGAGGTGGGCCCCCGTTTCTCTACTGTCGTGACGTCATCGTGTCACGTGGTGTGACGTCATGTATCACGTGATTTGGAGGCGCATAACCACGGTGAAGGGCTGAAGTGGTAGCTAAAGTAGTATGCTTCGCATAAAAACTGGCTTCACCTACCCCAAAATTCTGAAGAATAGCCTGAGAAGTCGCCACGCGTTCATGCTTTCGGTCAGCACTGAGACATTTGGGGACCCGCTTTGCAGAAGCGTTCATATCTAGCACATCAGTTATAGTATGTAACCCACAGGCTCTCGTGAAACATTCAGTCTCTGCCATGCAGTCAGCTGATATATCCTTTCCAGAACCATTCCGCGAACGGTGTCCCTATTTTCCCAAAGAGGTCGTACCCACATGCTTCCCAGGATGTTTTTCATCTCCGGTGCTGAAATGGCCTTCATGGGATCCAGCAGCCCACAGTTTCACTAGGGCTTATGAAGCGGCACTTTACGCTACAGTTACGGACGGAGTATCATAAATGTAATTTGCAGGCTTTGCACCGAGAGAAAATTCAAAGCTACAGGCCACTCCTTGGGAAAGATTGGGACAATGCTGAGTTAGTCCGATGAAATTTGGCCGAGAATGTTCTACGATGATAGTTTTTTTTTTTTGTAAAATACCTAAAGTTGTTATTGCTCATTCGGATCAGAGTGAAGCTCAAGACTTATCAGCACCCCCCTCGTAATGCTGCGTCGTAATAAATTTCATTCTCTCGCTATCTACCCCTGCATGGTATGATTATATATATTACATATGCAGTAGTAAGTCCGTTATCGCTGTTTTAAAACTCAACAAGACGTCGTATCTTCAGAAACAGTACACCGCACATCTTTGCTGAGACGGCGCTGCACCGTGCCGACTTTGAAAGTTTGCAGTGGTGTGGTGAAGCTGTGAGAATATTGGTGTTTGAGGAAAGTAAATGGCGCAGTAATTGTCTCGCATATCTCGGTGAACACCCGAACAGCGCCGTAAGGGAAGGGATAAAGGACAGAGTGAAAGAAGAAAGGAAGAGAGAGGTGCCGCAGTGGAGGGCTCCGGAATAATTTCGACCACCTGGATTCGCGAGGGTGCTGCTGCGGGCTATAGTCGGTGTAGCATGGCAAAAAAGGGGAACAGTGCAAACACTTCCTTTCGTCTTTCGCTCCCTCCTTATCCCTTTTCACTCCCTCCTTTATCCCTTCCCTTAGGGCGCGGTTCAGGTGTCCACCGAGATATGCGAGACAGTTACTGCTCCATTTCCTTTCCTCAAAAGCCAATTTTCAATTTTCAAACACAGGACGGCGTAGCGACGAACGACACGGGCGGTAACTAACAACTCAAGTTTATTCGAAGATGTACACACAATGAGTAGTCTTGCACGTACACTGACATCGCACAGCACACGGGCGCCTTTGCGTTTCGCCTCCATCGAAACGCAGCCGCGGCCGGGTTCGGAGATATTGTTTTCTGCTGTCTCCTACTTTTCTGCTCCTCGCCTGCGGCGGCGGCAGCACCGGCGTCTTGACCAGACGCGCCACCTTCGAAAAGCCAGTCGACGTGACTGATTGATTGATGAAAACTTTTAGTGCGAAAGCACTATTCCGAGATCTTGCATTTGTCAGTTTGTGCCAAGTATCTTGCGATGTTTGTGGGTTTAGGCCAAGAGAAATAAATAAATAAATAAATAAAAATAAAACAAATATTGCCGCGACTGGGATTCGAACCCGCGGCGGCGCGAACAGATCAGCTTCTCTGGCCTGCGCACGAAAACACTAGGTTATCGCCGCAGTTTTTTTCTTTATTGCATAGAAAAATTGCCGAAAAGCAGCTAACCAACGGCACGCCCCCATACGGCCTCTGTTCGCCCTGGCCTGCTGCTTCGGAGGTTCAGCGAGTCATCGTCGGCATCGCGGGAAACCGGAGCACTCCGTTCTGTGCAGTGCAACAGTTAGCCGGAGCCGTCATCTACGAGAAACTTCGAGACCACCTCCTCGTGTACACTGACAACTCCGTGGCGAGCGAAAGCTACTCGCTCGCAGCGGCGGCGACCATCCCCGCCCTACACCTTTCTGGGCTCCTCCACCACGGCGGAGCTTATGGGCACCCGTTTGGGGCTCGACTTGCTCCTCCCCCTTGCTCCGCCGCCGCCCAGTTGTGCTGCCGCCCTCAGCCGCCTGCAAACCCGAGGCCGCGGTACACCTCTGCGGCGTGAAATCCGCGCACGCCTAGAGCGACTGGCGCAGCACGGCTGCGCCATTCGTGCACAGTGGGTGCCCGGCCACTGCGGAATTGCGGGCAACGAGCAAGCCGACGATCTCGCGACCACCGCACTACCTCCTAGTGACCTCCCTCTCGCACTGGAGGACGTGCGAGCGGCCATCTACGACCACCTCCGACAGCAGCACCCCGACCCGCACATCGCACAAGGCCTGGAAGCGCATCGAATGCTTCAGTGGCCCCTCCCTGACATGGCTGCAGCGCACGATGATCCTCCGTGCGCGTGTAGGATGCGCGTGTCCCGGGAACAGACGGGTGCGCCACGGATTAGCTACAAGCGACGTGTGTGGCGATTGTGGCGCAGTTGAAACACTGAAGCACTTGCTTCTCCGCTGTACCTCGTTCACCCAACCGCGTCGCGACATGCTTACGGCCTACAGGCAGTGGCGGCCCCAGCGATTGGTTCTAGGGGGGCGGACGGACTTCCGTATACCAAAAAAGAAAAAATAGAAACAACAATTTTTGTGCACTTTGTTGTTGAAAAATCGTGGCGAACGATAAGATGTTACCCCATAACTCATGCTGTGAATGCTAACGGTTACGTTAACAATATTCATATGAAATTCATATCCATTCATGATTTATATATAAATATTGCTCATGTAACCATTAACTTATATAATTCATATATATTTACGCGGCGGTCGAATTTCGATCGAGGAAAAATTCTAGCGGCCTGCGTACTGTGCGATGTCAGTGCACGTTTAAGAACCCCAGGTGGTTGAAATTTCCGGAGCCCTTCGTTACGGCGTCCCTTATAGCTAGAGTCGCTTTGGGACATTAAACCCCCATAAAACAAACAAACAAAACAGAAATACTTATCTGAAAATATTGAAAATTGAATGATTCTGCCAGTCATGAAGCGCAAAAGTAACTGTGAGGGCACGGCAGGACCACGATACCTCGAGTCACGTACGAATTGCACTCGTATGACTATCAACCTGTTGTAAGACAGTATTAGCTTACAACATGACTTACTATAGCAGTAGGAAACTGGTGTGAAAAATGGCAAATGTCTTTAAATCTTGCTAAGTGTAAGGTCATGCATTTTCATAGACGCTCCAACTTAATACCACATAGCTACTTTATCTGCGGTTCTCGTTTACATGCTACTAAAGCATACAAATATCTTGGAATACACCTGTCTGACGATCTTACGTATAGTCAACGCACATCAACCACATCACTGCAGCATCCAGCCCATCCGTTGGCTATCTTCAACGCTCAGTGGAGTTTGCCCCAGCACATGTAAAATTACTAGCCTACACCACATTAATGCGCCAAAAATTAGAATATGCAGCCGCCATTTGGAACCCACAAGAGGAATACCTCTCTGAGAGCATAGAAACTATCAAAATCACGCCTATAGGTTTGTTCATTCCGATTATTCATCCCACACAAGTGTAACCGACCTGAAGAACCGATCCAGTTTGCCATTATTAAATCACCGTCGAAAACTAGCAAGTTTAGCCCGTTTTCATCGTTTCTACTATTCATTTCCGTTAATCATCTACGTCACAAAACACTCTGTTTTCAGCTCGTCACAAAAACAGTCGACAGGTGTCATACCCCTGCCCAAAAACACAAACATTTGCGCAGTCTTTCTTCATCCAAGCAGCAAAAGATTGGAACTGCCTTCCCAATGCCGCTGTAACAATAGAAGGCACGCTTGCATTCAAATATAAGTTTCCCCTTCAGGTGGCGATGTGGGGAAACGATGATGATGAATAGATAGTTCGGAGTCGAAAACAGTCACGTTACTCGGTGGCGGGACAAGAAGGTTAACTATTTATTTACACAAAATAAACGAGAAGAAACAAGCAAGGAGAAAACTATTTACAACATGACTGAAACGTTATTACACGAAGTCAGCCCCATTTAACCAGGAGCGTTCCCTTTTAAGCCTTCTGTCTCCGCCCTTGGCGGGGACAGCAACCAATAATAAACAGGCGACACTTCTCCCCAATCGACGTCCAGGGAAAGGACAACAAAGCCTCCGTCAGCCAATCAAAGACTGGGGAAAGGATGTCAGCCAATCAAATATCTAGGAAAGGAGAGGTTCCGAGCATCGGACGCTCACCGACCCATCGGCGCCGCATCGCGCACCGATCGTCCACCGTAGGCCCGCGTCCTCATAGTAATCGGCAGGGACGCGAGAAGGTTAAAAAAAAACATCCATTGGCCACAAACACGACGACCGCAGGCATAGAGTTAATATAACCAACTACAAAACACTCCACTGTAGAACGCTGTGTGCTAGAAAGTATCTGTGGTGGGGAGGCAAGACGGAGACGGAACGAGCGTTCTGGCGACGGCGCCGCCAGCAACAACAGAGCAACCACCGACGCGCGTCGCGCCGTGCGTTCGCGGTGCGTCCGCGGTTCCATGCACTGTGCTGGAGGCTGGATGACACATCAAAAAGTTCAGCGAACACTCGTTAATTAGTGCCCCGAGAGGGAAATATTAAAGGTTATTAAAATTAATTTGATTACACGATGAACGTTTATTACTGACTACATGGGGCACATTTGAATAGCAGAATTTAAGTCCTGGTTCAGTGGTGAGCGTGCTCGGCGCTAAGCCGAGTACCCAGGTTCAAACCCAGCCGCACGGCGGCCACGTTTTTATGGAGGCGAAATGCGAAAAGGCACCCGTGTGCTGTGCGATTTCAGAGCACGTTAAAGGTCTCCAGGTGGTCGAAATTATTCCTGAGCGCTCCACAACGGCACCTCTTTTTTTTTTTGCTGGCGCGGTGGATCGTGGTTATGGTGCTCGGCTGCTGACCCGAAAGATGCGGGTTCGATCCCTGCCACGGTGGTCGAATTTCTATGGAGGCAAAATTCTAAAGGCACGTGTAGTGTGCGTTGCCAGGTGGTCGAAATTTCTGGAGCTCTTCACTATACGGCGTCTCTCATAGCCTGAGTCGCTTTGGGATGTTAAACCCACATAAACCAATGAACCAACGGCGCTTCTTTTTCTCCTTTCATTTACACCTTCCTCCCTCCCCTCAAAACACGGTTGAGGTGTCCACCTAGAAGTGAGGCAGTTACTGTGCCTTTTATTTCTTCGAAAATTAAATTTCACCTGGCTCTACGAAACCAATCTCGAGAAAAAAGTACGAATAAAATAAATTGCCCGGCCGCGGCAGTCACATATCGGTGGAGGCGCAATGCTAGAGGCCCGTGCACTATGCGACATCAGTGCACTTTGAAAAACTTGAGGTGGTCGAAATTATCCGGAGCATTCCACTACGTCGTCCCGCATAGCCGGACTTGATTTGGGACATTAAAACTTATAAACCTGAACCCATAAACGAGTGTTTCGCTTTCCTAGAGGCCGCCGGAGCACAAAATGAAACTGTGGGACTTCCAAGAAGCTATAGCACAGCCTGATTTGTTTTTCAATTTGGCAAAGCTAAAAAAGAAAACCCGGTGTTGTATAATTCTGACGACCAAATGTCGTATCTGTGCGAAATTCGAACTCAACAACCCACCCGAAGAGAAGCAGTCTACTGTGCGCGTTTATTTTCTCAACAGTCTGTATATGATACTCGCACAAGTAGACGCCGCTTCAAATTCCGCTGGGCATTCTAGTTCCGTTTTTGCCTACCCTACTCTAATCATACTTGTGACACTAAAGCGTTGCATTTCCTTATATTTGCAAGCCATGCAGAGGGCACAAAGCAAGTATTTTTTACATCGAATGTATGTGTAGTTTTAAAAATTAATTAGCGTTTTTTTTAGCGGATTATGAAAGCAGTTCCAGCAGAATGCTTGGCGACGAGGCGGGAGTCCAGCCTGTTATGCTGACACCAGAATTCTCAAACACACCACACCTTCAGACGCCATAGAACGAGGGATTGACAGAAAACCATGAAAACCTTCGCGCGATCCGTAAGCAAACGCATATATCGCTTCGTAAGAAAGAGGGCCCCCTCGGGATGGCGGGGGATTCCTGTTTTTGCAGCTCGACAAGCTCTCCCCAACTGATTAGGGTAAACGAAGTTACATAAGGGGGGGGGGGGCATCTCCTCGTTCTGGTTTTCTCGCTTCATACATGTCGCTCATGTTCCATTGCCAGCGGTTCCGTATACGAAGCAAGTTATAGAATAAATGGGCCCCTTCTCCTGATGTCCGAGGTGAGGCCCTGGGCTGCAGCCCCCTTAGACCCCCCCTTAATCCAGCGCTGTCTGTGACAGCAACTACTCATCATATTTCGAGATTTCGTGGGGTCTGCTACCACCCTGAGGTCACAGCGTCATCTGTGGCAGCAACTAGAGAACAGCACATCTCGCATTGTAAAGCCCCTCAATGAAACAAAAGTAGCGAAAAGCTTTGAACTTTCCGACACACCTCCTCTCCTAGCGCGCCGCCGGGTAATCGAGCCTCTCATTGGCTGACGCGCCATGGTCACGTGTTAGCGCGCACTTTTTGGCTCCGCAGCAGACGCCGGCGCCATTGCCGGGGCTTCGTTTCCTTTTGCAACACAGTTTTGGCGGGAGTGTTTTACCACCTTTGATGGTGTCTACGCGCTGCGGCGACGCCGAGCTTTTGTTGCACTTGCGGGTGCAACAGCCAAGGAGGCAGTGGGAAAGGTTTTTCGTCATTCCGTCCGCAAAAAGCAATGCGGCTCGCCGAAAGGTTTGGCTGCATAGGATCGGCCGGGAAAGCATTGATAATGAGCTGAATCCCTGCCTTTACGATGCGAGTGCCGCTCTTCAGTTGTCAGTCGCGTTTTTTTTTCGGAGGACTTGGTGTGAAGCGCGAGCGACTGCAGTCTTAATGCCATCTGGCATGGTAGATGGATTCGTTCGCTCGCGGGCAAAAGCCTTGCTGCTCGTTGTCTTAGCCCCGCCTTTCACGCTGCTGGCTCTGCTAGGCTCTGCAAGCGTAGCTTTGATGTAGCGCGCGTTTCGTGGCGTATTCGTGGTTGATGTCGGACTCGTTCGCGGGCTCGACTCAGAACTTGCGCTTCATTTTGTTTGAAGTCTGCTGTTTACGCTGCTCGCGGTGCAGGTCTAGCTAGGTTTCATGTTGCGCGCATCGCTGGACGTATTTGTTTTGTTGCAGCTGGACTCCTTCGCGCACGAACTCGATTCCAAAGGGGCGGTCCTCGCTGTTGAAGGCCCCGCTGTTCATGCTGCTCGCGGTGCAGGACTAACATTCATGCTGCGCGCACTGCTGACCGCATTTGTTCTGGCAGGGTTCATACCAAAATCGGTCGTTACTGTGCCCAGGAATAGCGACCGAACTATCGCTTGAATACTCGATATCTGCTTGGATAATACTTGAGAATGCATACGAGGACCTCCGTCAAACATAGTTGCATACTTTTTTTTGTGTGTTTTCAACTTTCGCGTGAAGCAACTTCCTAAACGGACAACATTTTGCTTCGAACTGGACTGAGTGAATTTGAGTTTTTGTTTTTCAGCTCGAACTTTTTTTGCGCTGCTTCGACCGAAAGCGATTAATGAACTGCGGCAGTCCAGACTGTTGCGCATTATGCATGGCAATTACACGATTGAAGACAGTGTCCTCTTATAAGCCATTATTGCGTATGCTGACCCAAGATGACAATCACTTAAACAAACATTAGAGTGGGTCGTAAAGCGCTGTAGCTGCGCGCGATGCAGCGGTCAAAAGCCTTTTTTAATTGCTGTTACTCAACCCAAACAATTAACCCTACATCAAAATTATTCTCCTCAAAACCGTGTAACAGTGCGCAACTAGGGCATCGTTAGCCTGCGAAGTGTCCGAGATATATAGTAACTCTGAAATAACCGCTAGGCTTTCCTGCAATAAAAAAAAAAATTTGCAACTTAGGTAAAGAACCTACGCAGAGCCGACTGCCCGAGCAAACGCGCTTTTGAGAGAATATGCTATGGCAGCATTACACCGCCATCCATTCATATAAAGCCTAGGCCGCACGTCTATTCGTACGTCGTACCACTTCCCATTGGCGGAGTTAATTATGGTTAAGATTTGGCAAAAGACGCCGAGCTCGCTCGCGCATGCTATTAGACACCTTTAGCATTCCGTGTACCGTGTTCCCGTTACCAGTACCGGAGTACCGGGAGCCCGCGCGCAGCCAATGCGCATGCACACATCGCCTTGACGGCGCCAGATGGCACCACGTACCGAGCAGCTACACGCACGCCTGCAGCATCGGGACCAATCAGAGTGTGCTCACCGGTGGTGGGCGGTCTCCCGGTGCTCCAGTAACGGCAACGGTAACATGGTACACGGTATGCTAAAGGTGTCTATTTCCACCGTGTGCACCGCAATCAAAGCGATCGCAGTTCAAAAAGTTCCGATAAAGCAGTGCAGCATAGGTCAGGGCAGTTGTTTGAGTATACCTATAATTTTTTAATCTCCCATATCATGATCGCATTGCGGCTGAATCGAAGGCAGAAACTGCAAAAAGTTGATTCGAGCGGGCGGTCCACTGCGCGCCGAAGCGCGAGCATTGAGGAACAACACTCTGAGGATATTCTCGGCCGCGCACGCCACTTCCACCGAATCACATCGATCGCAGTACAAAAAGTTTCGATAAAGGAATCCAACGATGCTGGGGGCAGTTATTTGAGTAACTAATTTTTCATCTCCCATGCTATGATCTCATTTCGAGAGAAGACAAGGCAGAAAACGCACGCACGGTCTACTCCGCGCCAGAGGGCGAGCGTTGGGAGCGTCTGCTAGCTTCCCCCGGCCTAGGTGCCGCCACCGTCGGCGCCCGGGAGGAGCCGTGAGAAGGAGCGCCGGCATAGGAGGAGGAGGGACGAGATGTCGTTACTTTTAGTTTATTGAGGGGCTTTATCGATTGAGATTTGTAGCGCCATCTACAATAGGACTGTAGAAACAACTGCCTGCCGCGCGCCAATGATGACGTCACGGTAGGTGGAGAGCTAACGCTAGTTACTTCAACGTCTTTCAGACGGTGGCGGCCTTTTTTTTACCACCGAGGTAAAAGCGCAATCAAAAGAAATTCGAAAAGCAGAGCGCGTAGCCGCCGCGTTGTTCGCGTTTATAGTACAAATTTAATTTAAGGCCGATCAATAAGGCAGCGTATTTCCGCGTCGCCGGAGGCGAAATTGCGGTGCTTGGAGCGAGGTGACGCAGATTCTGGCGAGGCCAGATCTTAGTGTTGGCGTCGGAAATACCTCGTAGTGGGGGACTGGTGGGGCCAACAGCCTGCAGGCTTCGAGCTACGACGCCGGTAGACGAGACGCTGATGCGACGTCGAAGAAACGCTGCCTTGTGGTTGGGCCTTAAATTTACATATTTACAGCGTAAAGAACAGAAGAGTCTTAATAAAGGGAGTGTTGCTCGGCCCCACTGGTTACCGAGTTTGATAGGGCTTTCATTTCCTAAAATTCCTATAGATGGAGGCCGGGCCTGGCGAGGAAGGAGTGTCCTGAAAAGTTCCCTTTGACACTGCTCACACACACTGGACACGCCCCCATCCCGTGTTGAGCTCGAGGGCGAGGAGGATGTTATATCGGTAACACAGACAGCGGTAGGTCATCGAGTGGCGTTTCCGGAGTCCGCTGGTGGTCGACACGTGTGGCCCGCACCTGTACTTCACAAGTCCCCATGCGCCATGCCACGCGGGATAGGAAAACCGCTCGCCGGAAACAGCTCCTTTGTCTGCAGACATGGTAGCGAGGGATGGGGGATACTGCATGCTCGCCTGCCGCTGCCGGACTTGGCACGCCAGAGACATTTGTATTCCAAGTTCGGTGCGTCGTTCTTCGGCGTTGAAGACGGCTGGAGTGTGATGCGGCCACACACGGTAATTGGACCCAGATGACACCCTGTCCTCTCCGAGAGGTCCATTCGGAAGACCTTGGGAGCAATCTGCCTCAAGTAGACATGGCAGATTGCACTGGCAAAGAGTATTGGCCGCCTCCGGACGAGACTTGCTCTCGCCGCCGCCGCCGTGGCTACGTCGGGAGTCGATATCGCGTGCTTATTCACCTAGGTTTGAAGTCAGGGTCCGACTATTGCATAGTGATGCAAAACTTTCGGGAAATTGACTATCGATAGTATCGATAATTTTTTTTAAAACTATCGATAATGTAAAAAAGTATCGATAGTACTACTATCGATAGTTTTATTGAGAGTACTATCGATAGTAGAATGGATAGTATTACTATCGATAGTATTACTACCGATAGTATTACTACCGATAGCACGGCTCTCGATGGCAAGACTATCGATAGTGAGACTGTCGATAGTAAGACTATCGATAGTAACACTATCGATAGAAGCCCTATCTTTAATAACACTATCGATAGTAACACTGTTGATATTATGCATTTATTGGCCAACGATGTAGCCAAAACATTTGTGGAACCTGATTGGTTTCACGGTCTTATGAGGCTTAACGTCCCAAAGGGACTCAAGCTATGAGGGATGCCGTACTGGAGGTCTCTGGACAAATTTCGGCCAGCTGTGGTTCTTTAACGTGCACTGGCATCGCACAGTACACGGGCCTTTTGCCTTTCGCCTAAGTCGAAATAGAGCCATCGTGGCCTGGGACCGAACCCGCGTCTTTCTAGTTAGCAGCCGAGTACCATTAGCCCCGTGCCCCCGTGCCACCACGGCGGCATTTGCGATAACTGACTACCAGCAATATACTCAATGCATTTATGAAACATCTTGTGGACGAATGAATTATTTAATTCCACAGTAAAAGACCCGGAGTATGTTCATCGATACATTCATGCTCAAAAGTAAATCTTTTCTCAAATTGCGCGACTTTGAGCTGTCCGATCTTTGTTTACTGAACTATCGCATCCTCATTGCAACATGGTAGTCTAGGACGTGTGCGGTCATATCTACATTGTGTTCAGTGCATGGAAATGTTATGCGATGCTTATGAAACATTTCGTCGATGGTGAGGTTGCAAACGAGGTAGTGGTTTATCGCTCAAACCTCGGAAGTATTTCCAATAGAATACTACAGATGAGAAGGACATCATGATACTAGAGCTAGATAAAAGATAAATATGAGCACAGAATCACAGATTACAGGAAGAAGTTGTACATAAATATAACTATTTAGTACCACATCGTAACGAAGGTATTCGACAACATGATGGCTAGAACAAGAAGAACGAACGTTAATGTATGTGCATCTCATTATTTAGGCTATCTCATTATTTGTAGGAGTGATAGCATGGCATATGCACTGCGCATGTCAGGTGCCCTTTTCTTCTATACGCCGACCTGTATACAAGTTAACTAATTTTAAATATAACTAGCAGAGTTGTGAGATCATACTAGAGTTAAAATAAAATGACTACCACTTTAAACTGAGGCGAAAAAGCGGGGCAGTTCAGTTTAAAAGGCGGCTGTAAAAATGTCTGGAAATGCAACCGATGAAAGAACAAACAGCGCAACTTGTGCTGGCTAACACGACACTATCGCGCACGCAGACGTCGTCTTGCTGACGTAACCGCTGCAGAAATACTTTTCGCACATACGCGTTTGCTTCGCAACTAGGACAATCGCGACAGTAACACCTTACCCAGTAACTTTACGTAGGGAATATATTGGTTTTATGAGGGTTTAACGTCCCAAAGCGATTCAGGCTATGAGGGACGCCGTAGTGAAGGGCTCCGGAAATTTCGACCATCTGGTGTTCTTTAACGTGCACTGACATCACACAGTATATGGGCCTCTAGAATTTCGCCTCCATCGAAATTCAGCCGCCACGGCCAGGATCGAACCCGCGTCTTTCAGGCCAGCAGCCGAGCGCTGTAACTACTGAGCCACCGCGGCGGGGCACGTATACGGAATGTCTGCAGAGCTCAGTGACGCGTAGGCTGCGAAAACGGGCGAGTCCTGTCAGTTACTCATACCATCACCTCCATACCACACACTTAGGAAACCAACTTTAGGATGCATCTTGAGAACAAACAGCGCTTACAGACAAAGGACCAGAACAAGAAGGACACACAACTGCGCTGACTTACAACTTTTATTTGGGAAGGGAGCCGATCCGCACCTTTTATACAGAACTGGAGGGAGTGAAGCGCATGCGCAAAGATCAGGAAAGTGGGAGCACGGAAAGTGCCAACACATAGACCAAGTATTTTTATCGTCACTGATAACCAATAACACAGCAAAAAAAAAAAAAAAACGAGAAAAGCAGGGGAGACAATGGCAGGGAGCGTTAAGAAACAATTCTAAAAAATCTAAAAGATCCTGAAGAAGCCAACAACCAACACGGCTAAACGAATGACGATGAAAGGTGACAAAGATAAAGGCACTAAAAACTGAACAGACTGAAGCATAAAAGGTGCAGGAAAAGCCTGCGGAAGATGTAAAAAATCGGCACGGCTGAAAGATGACGGAATTAAAAGCGTTAAAACAGATAAAAGCAAAAACCTGAGAAGCCGATGAGTATAAAAACAAGCAGGAAAGGTGGTCACTAAAAAAATGAAATTGAACAGACAACAGATCTCTAAAAACAAGCAATGAATCGTAAAAACGTGTGGGCGATAAAACCTAAGGTGAGAACAGAAAACTTTTTACAGAAATGTTTAGGATAAAAAAAAAAAATTCGTAAAAAAAAAACACGGGAAAAACCAAAAGAATGCGCTGTATCAAATCGAAGCAGAGAGGAATGAACACTCTTTGTCTAACAGGGCAACTGACGGCGTGCTAACGCACTCATCTTTTAGCTTGATAATAGTGGCTGCTTCAATGATTTCGCGGGTCAGTTGATTTAAGTTTTTCGCCAGAATATCTGTTTCCGTCATCTTTCAGCCGTGCCGATTTTTTACATCTTCCGCAGGCTTTTCCTGCACCTTTTATGCTTCAGTCTGTTCAGTTTTTAGTGCCTTTATCTTTGTCACCTTTCATCGTCATTCGTTTAGCCGTGTTGGTTGTTGGCTTCTTCAGGATCTTTTAGATTTTTTAGAATTGTTTCTTAACGCTCTCTGCCATTGTCTCCCCTGCTTTTCTCGCTTGTTTTTTTTGCTGTGTTATTGGTTATCAGTGACGATAAAAATACTTGGTCTATGTGTTGGCACTTTCCGTGCTCCCACTTTCCTGATCTTTGCGCATGCGCTTCACTCCCTCCAGTTCTGTATAAAAGGTGCGGATCGGCTCCCTTCCCAAATAAAAGTTGTAAGTCAGCGCAGTTGTGTGTCCTTCTTGTTCTGGTCCTTTGTCTGTAAGCGCTGTTTGTTCTCAAGATGTTCCCCAACCAACTCGCCCAGCAACATACCTTGCTTTAGGATGCAGTGGATACGCGTGGTTGATTTAATAGAATGGACAGAGCTATACATACCAGGTATAGTATCGATATGGCTATCGTTAGTACTATCGAAAGTACTATCGATAGTACTATCGATGCTGCTATCGAAAGTACTAACTATCGATAGTACTATCGATGCTGCTATCGAAAGTACTATCGATAGTTTTTTTACCATCGATAGTTCGATAGTATCGATAGTACTATCGATAGTACTATCGATAGTTTTGCATCAGTACTATTGCAGCAGGCTCATGAGAATCGGCCTAAGCCATTTGCTGGAAGGGAGTCCTTTGACGGGTAAAATCCGCTTCATTCTTGAGTTCTTCCAGTTAAGGGGATCGGGGAGAGGTAGAGGATCGGACAAAGGGAAGAACCGGTCAACGCCATTAGCTGGAGGGGCTCCTTTGAGGGGCATTTGCCCCTTCTTCCATAGGCGTGCACAGGTCTCTCTAGGGGGGGGGGGGGGGGGGGATGTTCATGGTAACGCCTCTACAAGGCGTCTTGGTAGCAGGGAACAACAGAGGACAAAATTTGCATCCCCCTCCCTCTTGGCATTTGGGGGTCCCCCTCATCCCCCTTTTTACATGCCTTTGCTTCAGTTGTATACAACTATAGATATTTCTATTCTGCCAGTCTGGGTATCTCATGCCCTGTTATTGTAGGCGCCCGATCAGTGGACTCCTTGAAAATCATAAAACCTAACTTAATTGCGCTGATAGGGAAGCCTAGAGCGTCTCCTTTGTCTCCATAAGAATTAACCATAGTCTGTAAATCTTCTGGCTTTCAGTTAGTAGTACAGTATCATCCGCATGCACTGAGCCGGGAAGCCACTGCTCTAAAATTGTTCCGTTTAATCTGTGCGACAGATTATAACCTCGATTACTTTCTCGTAGTCTTCTTTCCATATTCATCATATGAATCATGAACAGCAGCGGTGGTATTATCATATGACTAAGGAACAACAGCGGTGATAGAGGACAACCATGCCTTAGTCCTTTGCGTGCTTCGACAGTTGTCGAACTTATTACTTCCCATGCAATTTCAACTCCATTATCTCAGTATATTTCTTTTAGGAAACCAATTATCTTATGACCTCTGCCTTCATATTTCAGTACCTTTTACAGAAGTTCCCTACTCACGTTGTCGTACGCACCACTGACGTCCAGGAAGGCTAAATACAGTGATCTGTTTTCAACTCTAGTTATTTATGTGCATTAGGTAAGCACGAACAAGCTATCAGCTACCCCTTCTGAGCCTGTTCTGAAGTTCCCGGAGTATCTTATTATTTTCCCTTCCAGCCGCCGCGGTGGCTCAGTGGCTCTGGCGCTCGGGTGCTGACCCGAAAGATTCGGGTTCGATCCCGGCTGCGGCGGTCGCATTTCGATGGAGGCGAAAAGCTAGAGGCCCGAGTGCTGTGCGATGTCAGTGCACGTTAAAGGGTCTCTGAATAGGGTGCTAGAGGTTGCCTATATAACACGTTTGCATTATGTATAGAATACAGGCCACCGAGTGTTTATGCCGTGTACTGGACCTCAAAAGCGAACCGATCATTTACAATATAATTTAAAAAATTCGCGCTTCCGCGCTTCGCGGCGACCTGCAGCGCTGAGCTTTCGCCCGAATCCGCGAGCAAAGCGTGATGGCGCGCTCTTTACGTCACCAGCGAAGGGCTACCATTGGCTTGCCGTGACGCCTCTTTCTGACGTCACGCAGCTCCCATGGCCGCGGCCGCAAGCTCCGCCCCCTCCTCCCTCCTCCCGCGCGCATCGGCAGCCGGCGGAGGGACCGAGTGGGTGGAGCCGGAGCCCGGAGGACGCGCCGACATGTCAGCGTGCAAAAAGTGACGAGAGGAGAGATAAAGGCGCGAAGACGCGTAAATTCAAATTTTGATGGGAGATAACTCAGTATCCACAAAACGCATTAAGAAAATTCTTGCTGGAGGATATTTGTGAAGCGGCGTTCTTTAACATCCTAGGCATGCCGCAGCTTTATTGGGAGCCCCTTCAGAGCCCCTTTAAAGAACCCCAGGTGGCGATCGATTGAAATTATCCGGAGCCCTCCACTACGGCGTCCCTCACAGCCTGAATTGCTTTGAGACGTTAAACCCCATAAACTAAACCTTGTTACTTTCTGTCCATGACTGCAATTTTAATTTCGCCGCGTGCATTGCCATCCTGTATATAACAGATGTTATCTTAATCGGTCTGAAGGATCTTATATTCGTCCTATCTCCTTTCCCTCTATAAATCAACTTCATTTTACTCTGTCGCCAGCTGTCGGGCATTTTCTGAAGTGTTATGACTGTTTCCAATGCTTTTAACAACGTTTCCTTGCTTCTGATATAGAATTTATTAATCAGCGTTTTTTTTATCGCGGAATTTCTTCGTCCTTCCTGGCTAGCAATCTTTTTGTGTGTTCTATTTATGTCTCTTCTTCGCTTATCCATACATCTAGGTATTTGTATTCTGCCAACCTGGGTATCTTATGTTCTTGCAGTGTATATTAGCACCTGATTTGTGGAATCGGTAAATACTGTTAAACCTATCTTAATGGCACTAAAAGTAAAACCTAGAACGTCTCTCTTCTCCACAAATATAAACCAGAGTGTAAATCTTCCTGGCTGTAAGTTAATTGTAAAATATCGCCAGCATACATTAAGTAACCAAGAAGCCTCTGCTCTGGACCACTCCGCCTAATTTGTATGCGGGATTATAAACTAGGTTACTTTGTTCTAACCCTCTTTCCGTATTTATCATGTATAATGAAGAGCAGCGGTGATAACGGACATTCCTGCCTTAGTCCTTTGTGGATCTCGCCTTTTGTCATCCCTTCCCCTGCAAGTTCAACTTTATTATCCAGGAGCTCCCTATTTACGTTGTCGTGCGCCTCGCCGTCTCAGTCACGAGCGGAACCCTCCCATCCTCGACTTTAGACGGATGGGCTCGACAGAGTCCATGATCATCCTCTTCGCATAAGACTGGGTGCCCAAGCACATCTACTGCTCCTCTGTTCTGTATAGGTGCTACATCTTCAAAAATAAGATCGAGCACCGCACTCAGCCACCTCGCGGATGTGTGCCCGGCTCCCAAGCAACGCCGCTGCCCCGGCTGCGACCAAGTAGAACCCCCCGAGGACCATTCAAGCACGCCGCAATGCAAGATCTGCGGCAAAGCACACCTGACAGAACGTGCAAGGCGCGCTTCCGCACACCATACATCGTCAAAAAGAGGTATTGGGATGCCAGGCGAGCCGCAGAGGCAAACGCCAGCCAGGCTTCAACCAGTAAGGTTCCACCCCAACACCACAGCCGCTCCACGACCGCAAGCCCCAGGCCTTGCGGCTCAGCCCGGAGTCCTTCCCGGCGCTGCAGCCTGCCGCACCGAAACAGCCTCATAACAATAACAAGCCCAAGGCCAGGTCCCGCTCCTGGACCGGAACCAGGCCACCACCACCTCCAGTCCCCCCGAGACCATCTGCCCAAGCAGCCGGCCGCTGCACCAGTCAGGTGAGCTGGGCAGGCGTAGTCTCCCAGAACTCCGCCGAACCCCCTCTATGAAGAGCTGTTGCGTGTCAGCGCGCAGCTCGCCTCCCTCCAAACCACCAACCTCCACCTCCAGGCTCAGCTGCGTGCTCAGCAGCAGGCCAAAACCCCTACCCCGGCCCCAGCGGCCCCGGTCGCCCCTACAGCCACTCTTCCATCGCCACCTCTCCCTACTCGCGAACCACCAGCAAAGACGCGGGCTGCAACTCCCATTACCTCCCTGACCACAGCAACCCCGGCCGAGATAACCCCACTACTACCTCCCAAATTCGAACAACTCATGGAGGCCAGAATTAGGCCGCGCTGCAGACCGCCATCCAGGCCTTCACCAATGAACCCTCCAGACTCACTACCCGTCTAGACGAATTCGCTCGCCAAATTGACGAACGATTTAAGGAGCAAGAGGCTAGCCATGCGACAGCTTGTGCTACCGCGCGGCCTGAAGGCCCAGTCCACACCCTCTCTAACTCTTGCACGGCAAATGACATCTTCAGTGATGGCGAGACCACGCACTAGCCTCACCATCTGGCAGTGGAACTGTCGAGGTTTTGATTCCAAGCGGGGACTGGTTTACCAGTTCCTAGCTCGGGCAGAAGGCCCCAACGTGCTCGTGCTGCAAGAGCCCTCCAAACCCCTTACCCTACGCAGCTACATGCCCGGCCGTCGTCCCTATTTCTCCTACACCCCTTCGGGTTGCATTCCTTGTACGCCGTGCGCTCACTACCATCTCCCACCCCTTAGACGTCCCCGAAATAGATCATCTCCTCATCGAACTCGTGCCGCAGCACGCTCGGGATAACAGCCTCTTCATTCTCAACGTATACAGCCCCCCGAAGTGCCTGCGGCACGACTTCGACCGACTATTCACGCTTGCCAAGCTCGCCGCATACAAATGCCCCCTCCTAATTGTAGAGGACTTCAACGCCCCACACACGGTCTGGGGCTACACAACCGACACCCCTAAAGGGCGCAGGGCATGGCTCGCAGCTCAACAGGCCGGCTTCTCCCTTCTCACAGACCCCATCACCCCTACTTTCATCGGGAACAGCATCTGCGCAGACGCTACTCCCGATTTCACCTTCACCCATCGCCTCCCTCATGTTGTGTGGTGTAACACCCAGGAGAATATGGGCAGCGATCACTACATTATCGAGATACTCCTACAAGCAGGCCAAACACGCACACCCCCTCATGGTGCTACCATCACGAAGTGGGACTCGTTGCGCACCCCCCGAGCAGCTCGGGCTCTAGACACCATATCAGACGTAGCTACTTGGACCGACCAACTCAAGCGTGACGTCCGCGCCGTGACTCGCCCCTTCCCAGAGGACTTCCCTGCAGACGCAATGGATTCCCATCTCCTGCACCTATGGGATGCTAAGGCGGGTCTCAAGCGGAGGTGGCGGCGTCAGCGCTGGAATAGAACACTCAGACGCCAGCTGGCCCGGCTCAACAAGGAGATTGAGACGCATGCTGCGACCCTACCTCGCCAAAATTGGGAATCCCTCTGTAACAGGCTGGACGGCAGCATGAGCCTGCCCCAGACTTAAAACCTTTTCCGCCATCTAACTGATTCGACTCAGTCCAAGACACACCAAAAACACAACCTTATAAAGCTCATACACACGTCCGAGGCCTCCCCGCAGGAACTCCTCGAGTAGCTTCGTGATCTCTACTTCCCCACACATCCCTCCGATGACCACCGTGACTACACAGGCTCTCCCAACGAGCCCCTCGACCGACCGATCACCGAGGCGGAATTCAGGGCAGAACTTCAGCTCCTCAACACGTCGTCAGCTCTTGGCCCCGACAGAGGGCACAACAAGGCATTCCCAACCTTGATTCCCCCTCCGTCAAAGCCCTAACCGACTACTTCAACGAATGCTGGATGCGCGGCGTCCTGCCACCTCAGTGGAAAGACGCCAAAGTAGTCGTTATTCCCAAATCCGGCAAACAACTCCCCGCTAACCTTCGTCCCATCTCCCTTACGTCGTGTGTGGGCAACCTCATGGAGCACGTTCTCCATACCAGGCTTATCCACCCAGGACGTATTTCTACAACTCAAACACCACATCCTTGACTCCCCCGCGGGCGACACCAAGGCTATCCTCAGTGTCGACCTGACAAAAGCTTTCGACAACGTTACCCACGCAGCCGTTCTAGAACGCCTCCAAGCCCTAGGCGTAGGCCCGCGGGTATACAATTACGTCCGCGGCTTTCTCCGAACGCACAGCCACACTCACCTTGGGTGATCACCAGCTCCCCGGTGTCTCACTGAGAGCACGGGGAGCGCCTCAGGGTGCTGTGCTGTCTCCTATCCTCTTCAACATAGCCCTTCTCCAACTCCCCCACTAACTTGCCCGAGTTCCCGACATACATTTGAGCCTCTATGCTGACGATATAACTGTCTGGCACAATAGAGGCAGTGATGGTGACATGGAACACAACGTATACAGTCGGCCCTAAACATCATCGACTCGAACGTTCGCTCGCGCGGCCTAGCCTGCTTCCCTTCCAAATCAGAACTCTGCCTTTACCACCCCAGGCCGCACGACCCCGCCAACCCTCCCATCTCACTTACGCTAGGGAACCATCCCATTCCCCTAGTCTCAAAGATTCGCATCCTGGGCCTCGTCCTTCACTCCCACGGCGCGCACGGCGACACCATCCAAGCTCTCCAGACCCAAACCCAGCAAGTCACCCGTGTAATCCCGCGCGTGGCGAACTGGCGCGCAGGTCTGCGACAGCGGAACACTCTCCGCCTCACCCAAGCCTACATCACGAGCCGCACGGCGTACTCATTCCCCAGCAGAAGGAGCGGGACCGCATCAATGCGCTCCTCAGGAGATGCACGAAGGTTGCCCTCCGCCTACCCCCCAGCACCTATACTTTCCGGTTCCTCGACCTCGGTACCCACAACACGTTTGAGGAGCTGGCAGAAGCCACTCTAACTACTCTAACAGCACAGCTGACTCACCTGTCGGGTACCGCGGCAGGCCACACTCTACTCTGTCAGCTATAGGCATCGCCCCGATCACCCATTCTACTGTAGAGGCCCTCCTACCTCCAGACCTACGCTCCCATCTCATCATTCATCCCATCCCTAAGAATATGCGCCCCGAGCATGACGGAGAACGCAGGACAACCCGCGCCAAAGCACTGCACAAGCTGTACGGCGACAGTTCCGAGGTAGCCTACGTGGACGTGGCAGCGTACTCATCAGCTCCCGCATGGTCCTCGTCGTCGCTAATAATCAGGCCCGATTACTCACATCAGGCTCCATCACCACAGACTCATCAGAAATGGCAGAGGAAGCAGCCATTGCACTCGTTTTCATATCCACCTCTGCCACCAAAATGCTCTCCGACTCAAACTCCGCCCCATCCAATTTCGCTAAAGGCCTGATATCCCGCACCGCGGACCGGCTTCTACGCTTCTGGCACCCCACCCGCCCCGTAACCCTTATCTGGACCCCCGCACACGCAGGCCTCCCGGGTAACGAGGAGGTCCACTCCCTCGCCCGAGATTTCACTTTCCGGGCCTGAGTTGGACCCCTCCGCCATCCCAGGAGCGTCTGCTTACCTTCAGAGATATCCTTACCCACTACCGAGATACTTGGCGCGTTTACGCACCGCCGGCTCCCTTCCTAACCCTAACCCAGGCCTCCCATTGGCGTCGACTCCAGACCGGCACTGCTCCCTACCCTATTCTTCATCATGCCCGCTACCACGATCAGTTCCTCTCCCCCTGTAAGCCCTGCGGGAAACCAGGAGACTTTATTCATATCCTTCTCACATGCCCTACCTTCCCACACCCTCCATCTCCAACCACGGCGGAGTCATACTGGGAGACTCCTGGCCAGCTCCGCTTCTGCTGACCAGCGCCGGATAATTACCGACGCCTTGAAGCGGACAGCCCTCCAAGGGCTGTCCTTTGTCCTTTAAGGGCAGCCCCCTAAGGGTTGCCTCGTGCCACGTAAGGGGTGCAGGGTTTTGACCCCTCTGCATTTCTTGGCAATAAATGTTTCCACCACCACCACCCCACTTATGTCAAAGAAGGCTAAATAAAGAGACGTGTTTTCAGCGCTACTAAGCACGAACAGGCTATCATATAATACCCCTGTGCAGCACGCAAAATTAAGTGCACTTACAAAGTTAGTTAGTTATATGGGGTTTTTTGGCACATAAGCAACTATGGCTATCATGCGCCAAACACAGCACTTACAAGGAGTGTCACTTGCTAAAAGCGCACTCTAGCACAGCTAATTAAACGGCGTAACATAAGTGCACTCGCCAAAGTGCGCAATGTCGGAGTGCGTTCACAGCACGTACTTTGAGGGCTGAGTGCGTAGCCTCGCCAGCAGCGACTTCAAAAGCCCAATATTTGATTTATTTTGATTCATTGGGGTTCAACGTCCCAAAGCGACTCAGGCTATGAGGGACGCCATAGTGAAGGGCTCCGGAAATTTCGACCACCTGGGGTTCTTTAACGTGCACTGACATCGCACAGTACACGAGCATCTAGAATTTCGCCTCCATCGAAATTCAGCCGCCGCGATCGGGATCGAACCCGCGTCTTTCGGGCCAGCAGCCGAGCGCCGTAACCACTGAGCCACCGCAGCTGGTTCAAAGGCACAATATGAGTAGTGTATAAAAAGTACTGGCCATTGCATCCTCTAGAAATGTCTCGGCTGGTCTTGGATTTTCTTCTATTTCTATTTTTTTTCATCGTTAAAAACTGTTGAGCTTCGTTTTATTTGCTCTATCACGTTAAGCAATCAATTATTACGAGTCCTTTTTCTTTTCCATCGACCTCTTCAGAAATTCCGCTCATTTTCTGCCGCCATTTTTTTTTTACTGCGAGTGCACTTTGCTTTCCTGTTTAGAGCTACGCCACCAAGGGCGTCTGCGGAACTTTTTCCAGGGGGGTGCACCCGATGGCCGGGTATGGGGGAGGCGGAAGGTTAGCACCAAAAAGGAACTATTTGTGGTCTAAACTGCGCACATGAAACAAAAATTAGAAGCAGCAAATTAGTGCTATAGTCGGATACAACTTAAGTCTGCAGTGAAGCTCCGCCCACATTCAGCCTCCGCGCACAGTATTCCTCCACGACAAAAACATAGTCCGCTGCTTAAACGTTTTTTGTTACGTAAACAAGAAGTTTTATCACAACAAAAAAATTATGAGCTCTAGAATTCTTATACATGGACTGTCTGATATAGTCAAACATTAAAAAGCTGATTTTGTTTACAGTTGCGATTGGGCAGCGAAGTAATACAAGACGCCGCGAACCGCGGCCCAGTGTTAGCAACTGCTGTTTTTTTAAGTTGTATCCTACTATAGGCTTGGAGAACAAACATTAGAATTTATTAATGAACAAGGAATTGAACTCAATAAGCAAAATCCGATAACTTAATATCACCTAAGCGTGCTAATCAAGCTGCGTAGTTATTTTCTACTAGTGCATAAATAATATCCATAATTCTAGGGGGCGGGGGAGGGGGGGGGGCAACCGGCTTTCCTTGCCCCCTTCCGGACGCCCATGTACGCCACTCAAGAGATCTCGGTAAGTGCGCTTAACTTGCGTGCTTGACAGGGGTATAAGAGCGTACCGCTTCTGAACTCGTTTTGAAGTTCTCATATTGTATCGTATTACTTTGTATCCATGTCGGCATTTTTAGCCCGAAAGCACTTTTTGCCGCACTCCTCGGGTTTCAGCGCTGTCCGTCTATGTGAGGCCTCTGAATAGTAAGTGTAACTGGCCCGCTGGGTCAATGGACCCCTCAATCGCGCTGCGTGTAGGCGGCGGCGTCCGCCTACAAACTGAGACACTTACGCTCCTTTCCCTTTCTCAAAACCAGCTGAAGGTTTATACTCCGTTGATTCTGGGGAAAGGAAATTGCATAACCGGCTCCCTGGGTCAATGGGCACCTCAATCGCGCTTTCAGGTATGTGGCGGCTGTGGTGTTCACTCGCAAAAAACCGTGCTTTTGTACAATATTTCACGCCTAGAAATGCTAACCCGCCATCCATTCTTTTAATTTCACTGCCTGCATTGCTAGCCTGTATGTCACCGCAGTTATTGCGATCGGTCTGAAGCATTCGTAGGCGGGCGAAGAAGTAATCCGGGGGAACTGTTGATAGAGAGGTGGACGCAGTTACCTCATTCTTTTGTCACTGGTAAGAACTATACTGTTTCACTAATAACCGTACATAACCGAGTCGTATTATGCAAATCGCCTACCCAGGCGCTGCGAAAAGTGCACGTGGCACCCGCGCGCCGCTGTGGGAAGCGGGCTAGTTGCGCTAAAGTAGGATACAACTTAAAAAAACAGCAGTTGCTAACACTGGGACGCTGTCCGCGGCGTCCTGTATTACTCCGCTGGCCAATCGCAACTGTAAATCAAATCAGCTTTTTAATGTTTGACTATATCAAACAATCCATGTATCAAAATTCTAGAGCTAATAAATTTTTTTCTTGTGATAGGCTACTTGTTTACGTAACAAGAAGCGTTTAAGCAGCGGACTACTTTTTCGTCGTGGAGGAATTCTGTGCGCGAAGGCTGAATGTGGGCGGAGCTTCACTGCAGACTTAAGTTGTATCTGACTATAGTAGAGTCACTCTCTACCGCAGTGCTCTCTGCGCGTTCGTAGGCATGCTCTCTCTGGCCACGCGGTTTCGGTTTCGCATTGCGAGCTCCCCCAGAATTGTTTGCGCTGCGGCTGCGACGAGAATGACGTTTTCGAAAATCTAAACCCTGATATGAATATTATTTATGGTTCACTACAAACCTCCTATTAAATAAAGAGCGTAACAGTAATAGCATAAAGGTTAATTATTCAATATTACTTAACGAGCCTGCTAATTAACACATCTGCTGTATTCTGGTGCACACCACCGCTGACAAAGCTATGCCAAAAATAGTGCGCGTATAACTCAAAAAGCCTATTTTTAAAAATTGCTAACAGCCTTGGGTGAAACATCCTGTGTGTGTCGCACTTTTAATTGAGGAGTAAATATATCTGTCGAATGCCCTTAGAAGTACAGCGATGAAAAGCTTGGTACACTGTCATCCATACCGCTGACTCATTCGAGTTTGCACTCAATAAATTAAGAAACAATCCAATGAGAATTTTTGTACAGTCTATCGCCTAGCGAGGACCGCTGACCGCTGCAGTTTTTATTCCAAGCATGTGTACATATTTGAAGGGGAGGGCAAAAGGCATAGTAAGCCTGACGAGGCCTGTCCCACCAGGTGCACCTGACACAGCAACACAGCGTAACATGTATAACAGTAATGTAACATATAAATTATCACAAATGAATGACAATGGCAAAATTACCGCAGGCACGTCAAGAAATGAAACAAAATAAGTAGTCGTTTACATCATTGGTTAGGAACATTTTCACGAGTGTAAGTTTATGAGGGTTCTATTAACAGCATTTCTGTTAATTTTTTTTCTAAATAAGCACTCATTTCGGTATTTATGGATGAGATCTTTTATATGTTTGCTAGAATTTAGAAGAACTGTCATGGTATGGCATAGTTTGAGAGCCATAATTTGTTCTTATTCTGGGCGGCCTGGTACAATAATCTCTTAGCTGGTATTTTAGTAGGTGTTGGTCAGTGTGCATGATGTGTGAAAGTGTACCTCTGTAAAACAAGTGGTGAGCGTGACTGGCAAGCTGCAGAGTATTTAGTTTATAAATATTTAATATCTTTAAGCTACCCCAATGTGGAACTGTGGTCTCTAGATATGAAATATTTGCAATGACTCTGATCACTCTTTGTTGTAGCAAAAAGAGTGATTCCAAATTTGTGCCCGATGTGCTGCCCCAAACTAGAAGGCAGTAGTGAAGATGAGATTGTACAAGCGCAAAGTAAAGTTGTTTTCTTTAACCAAATTGGAAGAATATACCAAAATTTATTGATGATGCCAATGGAGCGTGCGACTTTCAATCGCACAGAGTTTATGTGGTCCTTCCACAAGAACTTTTTATTAAATATGACTCCGAGGAACCGCACAGACTAAGCACGTTGGATAACATTATTTCTAAAAATAATACTTTGTTCCATGTCTGTAATTTTGATTTTAGGTTTAAAGGATACAAACTTTGTTTTATTGACATTTAATTCTAATCTATTAACGTTTAACCAAACAGAGAGCTCGTCCAGCCAAAGATTGCATTTGTTAACTATAGTTTAAATATGTTCTCCACTAAAAACACATTTGTGTGATCCGCATATAGTATTATTTCAGGAGTGTTTGGTATATTGACACTGTCATTTATATGTGTCAGGTGGAGAAATGGCCCCAGAATGGAGCCCTGTGGCTCGCCCCTGCGTATTAAGCCGTATTCCGAACGTATACCGTTAACCATAGTGCACTGCTTTCTCGATTTTAGATAGCTAGTAATTAGTTGGAGTGCTGTACCTCATACTCCATAAAACTGAAGTTTGCTAATGAGTATGTTGTGATCAATGGAATCAAACGATTTCCTAAAGTCCAGCAACGAGTTGAGTGTTACCAATTTATTTTCAGTATTATTGAGTAGTGTGTCTTTTATACTTAATAAAGCAATGTCTGATGAGTTTCCTCTTTGAAAGCCGTGCGGTGCATTTACTATGACAGAGGATTTGTCTAAAACATTTACCAAGTGGGTGTAAATAACTTCTTCAGCAATTTTCGCAAACACAGACAGGACAGATATTGGTCGATAGTTGGTAAGATCATTCTGACAACCTCCTTTATGTATAACTGATATCCTTGCAACTTTCAGCTGTTGTGGAAAAATACCTTCTTTGAACATTACATCACAAATATGTGAAAAAACGGGAGCTATGATTGCACAAACTGCCTTCACAGTTTGGGCTTTAATGTTGTCTACTCCAGCAGCAGAGTTGTCTTTCAAATACATTATGTAGTGCGCGATTTCCGATACTGTCCTGGGGTTAAAAAAAATTGTACGCTCTTGATAGCTAGTGAGGAATGTTAACGGGTCGGGAGGGGTGTATTGTGAATTCGCGCTCTCGCCTGCTGCCAGAAAGTGCTGGTTGAATTTGTTCGAAAGTGAAAGGCCTTTGTAGCTGTGACCGTCAACTAGAATCTCATGGGGCATGGTTGCAGTTTTCCTACTCAGTAAATTATTGAATGTTCTCCAGATTTGTTCTGAGCTGTGTTTATTGTAAAATGCTCTTTTGTAATATTCTTGTTTTGCTTTCTTAAGGTCAGAGCTAAGTTTGTTTCGTATTTTTTTAAACGTGTGTAGAATGGTTATGTCCTCATTTTCTAAAAAGCGGGCTAAAATCTTATTTTTGTGCAACATTTGTGACGAGAAAGAACGAGAAAGAGAACCCAAGTTAACATGGTGCCCTCCTTTAGTGGCTCCAAATTGAAAAATAGCCAGTTAACGTTGCTTATGAAATGTCGAATCTAACACAAATCAAACATCACACTCCAGTCAACATTTGTTTGAAGTTATGTTGGTGGCTCGTGCAAACAGTCGCATGCAAAGGCAGCGTGCGGTCATGTTACAGAAGAGTCTTCTGGCCACATAAACCATGCAGAGCCCACCACGTCCATCGTTACTAGAACGAACTAGCTCTAGTAACGTTGACCACATCCGCTTTACAAATGTTATCTTACCAGTTGCTGCTAAAGTACATATATATTGGTTTGCAACATTTTAATTGACATAAATTTCCTTCCATGCCTTGTTCAACAGTGATTGTAGCGAAGCATTCAGGATAAACATCTAAATGAGTCCCACTGTTTTCTAGTAGTGACTGACAAAAAAATTACCGACGATTACGTTACTTCCTAATGCGAAATTTGAGCGCAGTAAATAAGCTGTTTCACCTTTTCGATAGATTGAGGCAAAGAAATCGAGCAACACATGTATGCGCTATCACAGAGTTTTTTTTTTATTTGTCACACGTATTCCTTTAACAAAGATTCCACTAGCAGTTCTTGACAGTCATGAAGGAAGCTTTGTGGTCGGAGAAATAGACTGATATATGTTCGACTTGGTACACCAATGCTTGATTCTCAAAGACGAGATCTATACAAGTGCCTCGCGAGGTTGTCACAGCCATGGGACGCGTTACGAGCGAGAGGAACGGGATGTTCTCCCGCATAAGTGTTAGGAAATTGCTGTTTGTCTTTATGTCAACATTAAAGTCCCCCACTACTAACATCGGTGTGGATCGATGGACGGTTAATGCGAGTTGCAGGAAGTGCACGACGTCTTTCGTGAGTGCGGTAGGGGCGAAGTAGGCAGCTACTACCAGCAAGCCGTTGGGCAACTTTGCGGCGCACAGTTCGCCAACTTCATGTGACGTGCCAAACATTTCGACTGGTATTGCAGAGAGACCTGTGCGCAAGTAGATAGCGACTCCCGCCGCTCTGTTGTGGTCTCTGCGAGCACCACAGCAGTATAGGAAATCTATGATTTCGAGAGGCTCTTCGGGATCCATCCAGGTTTCAGCAAAGCAAAGTACAGAGGAATGGCGCAGAATGTGATCGTGGTGTACGTCCTTGGCATGTGCGGCAAGGGAGCGTACGTTAAGAATGTGGTTGTGAATGATGAATCAAGTGCTGCCAGCGAATGACGCGTCCATTGGCTGTCTGCGTGTGTTACTGATGTGTGGTTAACATGTTAAGCTTTGCCTGTAAGAGTGGAACGCGACAGCGTCTTGCAACGCTGCCAGGGAGTCCACAGAACGCCATCGCCAATTCGGCTGTACGCCTTGCTGGACAGTAAATTTATTTTTTGAGGAAAGGAAATGTATCTCTCTCGCATATCTGGGTGAACACCTGCACCTCGCCGTAAGGAAAAGGGGGAAGATGGGAGTGAACGAAGACGCCGTATTAGCTAGACGCGCCTTTGTTCATTCCAAACCATTCAGCTGGCATTACGGAGTGGCTAGCGTGCTCGTATCGCACTCCGGATACCCTGGTTCGATTCCCCAACTCGACCAATTTCGTTCTCGGTTTTATTGATTTATGCGGTCTAACTAGAAAGGTTAATTAGGCTATTTCATATTTATATTATTGTATTTCTATCCATCGTGTTCTGTCATTAACCTGTCAATTGTTGGAACTGTCTAGGATGTTCGACACAACGTATATGAAACGAGCAACGTCTTACTGAGTGGGGAAGTGCGTGGTGGTGGAGGGAACGCGGCTTCGTACTTATCTGTTTTTTTTTTTCAGCAGCGTCTCCTTCCGCGGACGCTGTTGTCGCTGCGGCGCGCGTCTTTCTTTTCTTTTCTTCTGACCTCTTCATTCTCCTCTATACTAATTAGGCTAATTGATTAATTAAGCAATTAACAAAACTCAGTCCAACTTAGTTGCAGCATCACTATACGATCCCTTTGATTGGTTGCATGGTTACTAGCCAAAGTACAATTAGCCCCATTTGAAATTCGCGCACTGTGACGTCACGAGCATTTCGACCAATTGAAAAGCGTGACATTGGGGGCGGAGCTGGTTACGAGGCCGACGACGACGCGAAACCCAGGAACGGACGCCAAAGAGCTGCGCTCTAAAAAGGCTGGAGGAAGCACTGACCCACAATGCGCGTCTGCTTGACTGCCAGCTCCGGCCGCATTTATAAACAAAATTCACTGCGCAATATAGCTGCAGTGCCTGTACGCGATAAAATTTGAAATAACGTATTAAACAGGCGAGGCAACAAACACACCCATCCGCTCTGCCGCGGCCAGCAGTGGCACTCCACGAGCGCGGGCACTAGGGTGCCTCGATGCCAGCGCCACTAGGGTGCCTCGATGCCAGCGCCGCCTCTGGCATCGAGGCACCCAGTTGTATTAACTCTATGCCCAGTTCTTTCCTTCCTCTCTATGGAGGCACCCTAGCGGGCACCTCTCCTTGGCCGTGTGCAGCGCCGCCAATAGCGCGCCGGATCGCGGAGGCGCTAGAGGGATGCAGGGAAGTGTGTGGCTACTTTCCCAGATCAAGAGGTTTATGCGACAGATCATTGCATCATCGCGCGCTTGTTTTCTCTGGAACATTACAACAAAGCTGTGTGAGCAAAGGATTCAGAAGGCGGAGGGGGGAACTGTGCGATAAAGCTGTGGCTGCACCCGGTGTGTTCTTTCGGGTTTTCTTTCAGCTCGTTCGGGTTTTTTGTTCAGATTTCGCTCTTTCGTGGCGACCACGGCTGTAATATTTCGTGACGTAGGTATAAAGTAAAATCCATAAGTCTGCACATCCCTGTGAATATTGTACACTGAGAAAAAACAATGTCTGGGTTATATTGAGCTTCCGTGAGCAGATGAACGCGTGCATCGCCCTGCGAAGCTGCGTTTGCTCCGCGCAGTTTATCGGTTGACTTGTTTTGATCCGCTGGTAGTATATAGTCGGGGTCTAGGAACTGCGTCAAATCATCACATCAGGTCAGCATATGGAGTGCTAAGTACAGTATGTGCAAAAATTGCTCGAATCTAAATGCGCTATTTACTTCTACTTGAAGTGCTCTCAGCGCGCTGCCATTCAGATGCGGGTTCATTCGCTGGCCCGCAATGTTGACAAAATAAGGACGTCCGCGCATTGATCGCGCTTTGTCGTCGTCCTCTGCTTTTTTTCTTTTTTTTTTGAAGGGATCACTGGCTCTTAGAGGCTAGCACGTACCACAATGCTTCAGATGCAAGCCAGAACTCATTCACTACGTAGTACGCTCAGTTATGTTGACGTTCGACGCACACGTGCCATCTTTTGCTTCCTTCTCTCCTTCCCATCGTCCCCCTCTCAGCAGCCACTGCGCTTGCATCTGACGCCAGGAGGCTCCTCGACCGCACCGACCGTCGGTCGGGTGTATTGCGCTGATGCTGGAACGTGCCGTGCGGAATTGTAGTGCAGCACTCGATGTGTCGCGCGAGTGTTTCATCGGCTCGTTTGCTTGGAATGAGCACACAGGTTTCTGCCACTAACAGTCATCTTCACCTACTGTAACGACTGAGTTGTGAAACAGAGGTAACGGCTGTCGATCGATCTTTTGCGTGTTTATCGGTTTTGTGTACAGTGCAGCTTGTAATGGGTGCCCGACGTCGTTTGATGAGACGACCCGCACAGAACAACAAGTCCCGTTTCATTAATCAATTAGTTAACAACGACACAAACACTGTAAGCATCGGGGACATTTCTTTATTATGCAGAGTTCCGGTTGAAGGCAGCCGAGGCCTCGTGGAGGCATTCATAGGTTCGAATCTGACGTTCCCCTTTGCTCATCGGGAACTGGAGCCGTTACCACTGTGTTGGTATGCATAGTTTGTGCGCCGTTGGCGTTGCTGATGGCTGTCGAAGGCGAGCTGTGTATACCTGAGCTGCGGCGGAACTGTAATTTTATATCCTCGGCTCTCGCGTCGTTCGTCGTCTTTCGAGCGCTGGCTTTCTACGGGGTTTGCTGCTGACGATTGTTCTGAGCAGCGGACGCCTTGTCAGGAAAGCTGGCGCCGCTTGGCTTGTGCAGAGGTGATATTTTGCATTTGCGAGTTTCTGCCTGCGTCTGTATCTTGTACAACTGTGACAGTATCCGAGCTGTAAGTCAGCTTCGTCCTCTTGCGGTTTGTTTACGTTTTGGTCGTTGTGGTTGTGTCTGATGTGCTGTGTCACGTTCCGTTAGTTTGCACAGAGATACGGAGGATGGATTCGATGCCTCACAGCGGAATCGTGAATAATAATTCTAGAGCCGAGTTTTGTGACCATGCACGCCTTTAACAAATTTGTCGCGAACGTGTCTGGCGATCAATATTTCACTACAGTGGCTGGCCACAGCTGTTTTGCAACTGTTTGTCAACGTTTTGCAGCAACCTGTGCGTACGGATGCGCAACTTGGAGTCACTTATATGGAGGGTCTGCCTTCTGGCTGTTTTCGTGTGGTTCTGTCTTGTATAACCGCGGCAGCATGCTTGCAACTCGTCAGAGTACCTCAAAAGGAGCAGCACTTTTTTTTACCTCCTGTCAAAGACTTGCATCAGTGTGTCACTGCATGGTTTTCATATGAGACTTTGGCAGTGTTAATGCTTGTCTGGTGAGGAAAGTTAGGTTAGTTTTTTTATATTGTAGCTATCACACTGTTGAGGTAGTGCTATAAGCAGTGGCCAAGAAAGAGTAAACAGCATTTTGCAGTGAAGCAGATAAAACGCATAATTTGTGCAAAGGCTTTTGTACTGCTGGCACAGTATCAAAAACATGCTTGTACTTTTGATTAGTGTTGCAAAAAAATGGCTCACTTCTAATATGTGCTGATGTCCTTTTCCAGAGTAAGAAAAACTGATCAAGTATGGCACCAACAAGACAGCACTTTTGGGGCAGAAAAGTGGATCATCAGCGTTTAGGACTGCACTCATACATTGGTGCCAATGATCACATGCTCCAGAAGCTGTACAGTGCGCTACTGCCATCAGAGAAACCTGATTTTGACCATTCAAGTCATGGAGGCATTTTCAACTTGTCTTTCGCCCCTGAAGGGTATCTGACTTTTTTGTATGTTTTACACATGCAGCTTTTGCAAACATAGCTTGGAAAGGCTGCCTGTGTTTGTTTGCTAGTATGCACTTATAATGTTTAGAGCTGTCTAATTATTCCATTTTTGAAACCATGGTTTAAAGTCTGGGATTATCCCATGGCATGTTTTGGAGATTAGGAGATGGTGGCACTATGAGCTCTGTCATAAAATCCTGGCTTATCCCATGGCATGTTTTGGTGATTAGCAGATGGAGGCACTAGATAGAAGTTCTTTCATTGCTTATTGTTGGTGCTCCGCAGCTCTTCATTATTCATGTTGGGAGAAAACCTGACCAGGTACTGAACTACCACAATTATACTTGTTGACCTCAAAATTTTGTAGCTAGAGCCTCTCTAATTTTTAAACTATGGAGCCTGATTGATAAGTTTCACTACTGGTGTCTGTAAAGAGTCTGTTGGTGGTGGCATAGTATTTAGCATGATAACATTCGACATATTGGGGATGCTTTCTGGCATTAATGCTGTTAGCGTTTAGTGACATTGCAAAATTATGTGACAGTGGAGGCCACCAATTACATGCCTACACCATGATGTCATACACCCACTTGCAGCCACCTTATATGGTGGACACAGTGGCAAGTTATTGCGGATGAAAAGGTTTAGATGTTTTGTTATTGTGTAATCGAGAAGTATGGGAGTTGTTGAAACTTATTATTGATGACCTTAAAGGAGTCTGTGGTCTATTTGGTGTTTGATAGTGAGCCATCTTTGCACCCACAAATGTCGTGCTAATCAATGTGGAAAGTGTGACACCAGACAGCACATGAAAGATAATGACACAGCCACCATCTCTCTTTGTGTCATTCATTCATTCATTCATTCATGTTATGATTTCTTTAATACATATCTTTTTATTGCTGCTATGCCTGTCAGGTTGCATGAAATGCAACATTCAGTTTTCAGCAGTTTTCAACTCTTGGAGTGTGCTGCTATTCTGAAGGCTGGTCACCGTTTGGCGAAATACAGTTAATGTTGTGGCAACTTTTTTTTTACCAGGTGCTGCTGCATTGCCAGGAGAGAAATATTTTTTATGCCAGAGTGTTATAGTCAAGTTACTGTTTGTTTTGATTTGTGACCATGTGAGCACATACAACACCATCACCACAGGGTGGTGAACCCCTCAAAGCATTCCGGAGTGACTTTGCAGTTGTTGTGGAAGTAGTTTAAGAAAGGCTGTTGGTGGGCACATGCTCGAAAAAAATACTTTATTCACACATTTGCTGCCATTCAAACTATCATCTTCATGCTCATCCATCTGCTCTAGAAATGTGTCTTCTTCAATGCCAGTTGTGATCAGCCCTGTAAATTCCATCCTGAGACAAGGGCCTCTACCATTGATCTCTAACTACAGCAGTTTTGCGCTGGTATTGGCCGTTTTGTTCTAGTAAACTTAACCTCATCACTTTATATTTAACCCAGTGCTGTCCTTGAGTACATTTCTCTTGTCTTCATATCTAGTCTGTCGTTCCAAGAGATCTTCAAGCAGTTATCTCTTTTGTGGATTGCATGTCTGGCCCAAGTCCATTTCCTCCTCATGGTTTCAGCTAAAAAGTCGCCAACTCGTGTTTTCTAGTCCCCTCAGCTGTTTTCCTGCCTTAGAGAGAAAGATAACACTTATCATTTCTTTTTCCATTGCTTGCTATGCTACCCATAGTGTCATTTCAAGCTTTTGTTGTTAGCATGTTAAGTTTCAGCACCGCAGGTGTGTTTCTAGCCAGTATCCTGAAATAGGCATGGAAGAGCAGCAGCCGTGCACGTGTTGTTAAAACTGCCGCCATTTTTGTTGCTGCTTGTTTCCCCAGTTTACTTATGGGTTCTGTTGGTCGGGGATGTTTCTGCCTGTTCTTCCATTGCCCTCGGCACAACTGTACTGTCACTGCTGACGGCTGACAATCAGCATTTGGAATTGCTACGCGGGACACCCAGTTTCGCACTTTATTTATTTATTTATAAGATACTTACTGCCGGAAATGCACATAACAAAAAAGCATCACAAGAATTTAGTTCATTCATTATTGATTTTATTCATTTATTTATTTATTTACAATACCCCTAAGGGCCCTCGTGCGAGGGTATTACATAGGGGGGCGATACAAGCATAAAAATATGGCACAGGCATTTGAAACAAAATACACGTAATAATGAATTAAAACTAGTAATGTACACAAATAACACAACAAACAACGCAGAATAAAATAATTAGTAAATGCGCATAATACAACAAAAAAAACCAAATCTGTTAGTCCATGGTTTGCTTTAACGAATGCTGAAACGATTGTAGGTTAACCTCAGTAGCTATGTGTGATGGCAAGTTATTCCAATCTACTATAGTGCGAGGAATGAATGATTTCGCGTAGAGCAATGAACGGCATGTGATGCGTTTTATTTTGTTGTCATGGTCACGGCGAGGAAAGACTGCAGGGTGTGGCAAAAAGAAGTCGTCGTGGAGGGTGGGATGGTGATACAGTTTGTGAAGTAAGGTTAGGCGAGCGAAATGGCGTCGACATGATAACGGTTCCAACTCTGCACGTTGTTTCAATGCTGTGACACTGGTGAAGTGTGAATAATCTGAAAAGATGAAGCGAACAGCACGGTTTTGCAGGGATTCAAGGTTGTTCATGATGTAAGCTTGTTGGGGGTCCCATATGGCAGAAGCATACTCAACTTTCGGGCGGATTAGCGTGATGTAAGCAAGTTTTTTTAAGTGTGAAGGCGCGTGTTTGAGATTACGCCTAAGAAGGCCGAGTGTGCGATTTGCTGATGCTAAGATTGTGTTAATATGGTAATGCCAAGTTAGGTCAGACTTAAAGTGAACTCCTAGGTACTTGTAAGTTGTTGTAAGTTCAACTCTATCGTTATTGAGGAAGTAGGCTGTAGCAATTCGAGTGGAACGGTTAGTAAACGACATTAACTTTGTTTTAGATGCATTTAGAGACATTAGCCAGGAAGAACACCAAGCCGTTACAGCGTCAAGATCAGTTTGAAGTGAATGGCGGTCGGTTTCATTAGTAATATTACGATATATTACACAATCATCACACAACTAAGTCAACAGTCTGTACACATACTGATTTTATTCATCACTCAATTAAGTCAGCAGCCTGTACACATACTCATTTTTGCAGCGGCTCTACAGTATTAGTAAATAAGCGATTATTGAACTAGTAATTATAATAGATATTAATAAGTGTTCTTCTCTCTAGCCTTTGGTTTCCGACATGACACAAGGTATGGTACTTGGCCCGTAGCCTTTTCTGACTTACTTTGATGGCTTGCCAACTCAGATTTCTTTGTACATGCTCTTATTTTCTGGTCTTTGTAATGTAGCACTCTCACTTCTAGCACTAACATCTTAATTGTGCAGTCTGATTTAAACAGCATTGCATCATTGTTTAGCAGGTGGCTGATGTTTCTAAACAATAATAAAACATCACCAATTACTGCAGGTTATCCTATCCTGGCCATCACCTAAGTAATTATCTCTGTATCTGGAATATGTGTGGGTAATTCCTATCTTTCTTTCAATTATGCTGTAGCCAATGTAAGCCTGTCTCTTTCTGTCTGTGGGTTTCTGAGTCAATTCCAGTCCTTCAGCGAACAGCTGAAATGAACTGCTAGTTGTACCTCTTCTTTGGTTCTACCTCTGTGATGTGGTGTGGTCTTTATCAGGTTCATTGGTTTTTTTTTGGGAGATCTTACCAGTGTCCCGCCTAGCTATAATACTTTCTCCCTCAACTGCATACTCTGTGATACATGATGATTTAGGTCACATCATTAATTGCCTCAACGCTGTTCTCATCTTCCTGGCCTAAATTGGAGAGCCTGAACTGCAGCGCTGTTTATTTTTCTGCTGTCAGTTTATTAATTCACTCCTGCCTAATCCCTAAATTTCTTTTCAAATCTAGGCAAATCCAATACTTATTGACTCACTGGTCATTACGTTTCACCTTGCCCGACTCATCTTTATATGCAGGGGGCAGAATTTGTGCAAAGTGTTCGTTATTCTTACATTATTTTTCTGTAAATTTTGCTAGTAATTCCCTCCTGCTATTCCTGGAGGCTGTGCCTTATTTTTCTACTACATGTTCATCTTCCTGCTTGCTGCTTCTCTACTTTTGCACTGAAGCCACCTATCAATATAGATATGCATACTGTGTTTTTACATTTTAATGTGAGAAATGCGACGGCACTATGGCCCCCTTTTGCCAGTGACTCTATGGGGAGGCGTCTGTGCGAGGCCACCACTCCAGTACTTCTAGCGGGGCAGGTCTGAACTAGCGCTCGCGCCGCAGTTCTGCTGGAGGAGTGTGAGGAGGAGGCACAGAAGGTAGAGCGAGTTGGATTGGTTCGTTGAATCACGCCATCAACGTTGTACACCAGCTCTGCGCGTCATGTCTCACGCTGCGCTCAGTTGTGTTCGAGCTTATGTTTGGGATGGATACTCCTGGTTCCTTGACTAAAGAAGACGTTGTTAGAACCTGACATGCTCAGTGTGTCAAATTGCGGCGGCTAAGGCAACAGTGGCGGTGGGAAGAGCAGGACAACAGGAGTCGGCAGTGCGGGTGGCCAAAGCGGAACTGAAGTGGAGAAGACATGAAGGTCCGGCAATGAGAGCAGCCGCATTGGAAGCAATGCGTAGAAGACGTCAAGCAGAGGCGAGGCAGTTGACACTCTGCTGGTGCAGATTTGTCGCATCACATTGTATAATCAAGATCTCCACAGAACATTCTGACCGCATCATGACTGAATGTTGATGCATAGGCCTATATGACACTGTTTGATTGTAATGACTACCAACCTCGATTGTAATGACTACCATCCTCTCATCAGTGCTGACAAGTTTGCCAATGTTCCTTGCAACAGTAGAATGCGGTTGATACAGATTTCACAAGGTCATAAAAAGTATTCGTATGGTCAGAAATTTGCATAATCCGAAATGAATTAAATCCTTGTGCGTAAGCACGGAAGATGCATTCACTCAGGGCTGTTTAAAGGCTTACAGGATTTAGTGATGGCCACGTACCATTGCACACTGCTCGCAGTGCGTACAGTGCGACAGGTGATTGTGCGTTGGTGATGTGCGGGCAGCGTTTAGTGCTTGAGGGTGTGGTTGCGGCTCACACCGCAGTGGCTTAAGAGGCTGTTCAGAGCACCCGAAATCCCGCATATTGTGCATGATGTGGTTCGGACATGGAATTTTATGAGTTCGTATCATCCCGAAATTTATATCAGCTGTGATCGTTACATTGAGATTTTACTGTTTTTCTTCATGAATCAAGAATCATACTCAATATTTTGTGCTGTCAAGCCCTGATGTTCATTCGTTAATACTGTACGCCACTAGGCACAAAAAAAAAAAAATCAAATAAACCACTCAGAAGCGATTTTCTGCCACAAAGTTTAATTAATCTGTCACTAACCCGTGCTATTTTTCTTTTCATCTTTCTTCTTTCTGTTGTGCTCTTTATTGTGATCAGTATATTCGCTAACTTGCTCAACAGTTTTCCGTTTCTCACCTTTTGCTTTTAACTAATGCTCTCACTGTTTGCTGCATGGCTGCATGGCACTGCATGTGATCATCTCTCAAGACTCACCACTGGCACAGAGCTGTACTGCTAGGTTCCAGATGTCACCCATATTCGATCATCCTTATTATTATTATTATTATTATTATTATTATTATTATTATTATTATTATTATTATTATTATTATTGCCTCTTTATTAATAAAATAACAAAGGAAGGAAAAGATGTTGCTTGGTACGACATCTGCTATCAAAACCTGAAGCATCTGAGCTGCAGCTAGCGTGAGAAAAAGGACAGGGAGAGGGAAAGAAAGGGGGCAACATTAGCAAGAAAGATTAGGGGTAGGGTCCATCATCCTTCCCTTCTCCAATATCTGTCGCTCATTTCATAACAGGCTGTGGTCATGTGCTTTTTTCTTTTGATTGCTTTAGGCTTTGACCCGACAATATGTGTTCTTGTGGATGTGCGTGTGATTCTGTTTCTCATTATCTTGGTAACCATTCCTTAACTGCTAACCAAATCCGTAGCATCCCGTCCATGTATTCTGGTGCAAATGCTCTTCAACTCCTTTCTAATTCACAAGCATGCACCGTTATTAAACAAATGAGTGGAGTTGTGAGTGGCGCATTGCCCATCTGTCATCGCACTGTCATTCGTCTGGATGGCATATAGGTCTTTTTTTTCTTTTCTACACTCTCTTATCATGATCTTTTTGCCTTCACCACTCTGTAAGGCTATTGGTACTATGCTGGAATTCCCACAGACTCACGTGGGAGGGCATTACGCCCGCTTTTCTATGTTGCCGATTGCCTATCTCTATCAGCTCTTTTCTTCTTGCTTTCATTTCTTTTTTCTTTTTCATCTTGAGTTTTCTTCTTCCTTTGCTTTCTGCACCCAGCTATGTTTGTCTTTACCTAGAGTAATCTCTCTTTATTCTCTTTTCCCCCTTATCTTTCGTTCACTTCTTGCCTTCCTTCTCCAGCCCTCTTTTATTTGTTTTTTTTTTTTCACATGGTTTTTAGATGGCATCGCATTTTCGCAACATAACCTATCATTTTGTTTTCTTTGAAAATTCCTGGCGCTTTACTTTACAGTTTTTTTTTTTAATATAGTACCTGTCACTTGGTTTTCATCTTTTCTGGCAACAGTCAACATCTTGTGTGTGTCCCCCCCCCGTCCCTAGCTTTGTCATTCTACTCTAGGCATACCGTACCTCTTTTTCTCATCTAATTTTCGTTTGATTTTAAATTGCATTTTGGGTTATTTTTTAACGCTTTTCATTCATTTTGATTAGTTTAAACCTGTGATAACTCTGTTGGGACAGGCGTTCTTTCACTTTTTTTTTTCTTTTCTTTTGGTGGCCGCCGCAGTGGCTCAGTGGTTGTGGCGCTTAGCTGCAAACCCGAAAGACGTGAGTTCGATCCCATCCGCGGACGGTCGAATTTCGATGGAGGTGGTGTACTGTGCGATGTCAGTGCCGCGGGTGGTCGAAATTTCCGGAGCCCTTCACTACAGTGAAGCCTGAGTTGCTTTGGGATGTCGAATCTTTTTCATTGTCTTCGCTGCCGAGCCAGCTAAGAAGAGGAAGACCACTGGGAGTTTGTGCAAGGGGACATGCGCTGGGACGTTCTGGTTTTCATTTTGGTTCTAGGGTGCACTCATTAAAGCCCCTTCTAACCATCCAAGAGTTCAATCTCTGGGTGCCTGCCCGTGGCCCATCCTCAACATTTTGGTGCCGAAACCCGGGAGGCTGCGTGTGAATGGATCCTGGACCTTCCAAGGGCTGCGAGCGTGGCTTCCCAATGGAGAAGCTGAAATCCAAGCGGACGGCTCGACGGGTGCAGAACACCCGACTTATCAACGAGACAAGTGCTGTTCTGACTTCTGATCACTTGACACTTAGCCAACTCACCTGCCTCTACGAGCGCTTGAAGGCAAACAGCGAGGAACTAAAAAGGATTAATGACGAGCTCGAACTCCACATCTGCGATTGACTCAATTTTTGAAGCCGTATATGTGACGGTCATCGAGTATGAAGACCGCGCGACGCACACCCTTACCAGACTTCTCAGTTATCAGAACCGTATTTCGTCCATAGTGGCCCCTCCTTCCAGGGCTGTTGGTCTTGTTGTCGCCGCGTCTCCTGAAAGACCTGGAGCCAAGTTACCGAAGCTGACCATCACTCCTTTCTCTGGGGACTTGAGCCGCTGGAGCGAGTCCTGGGAACAATTTAAGAAAATTATACGTCAAAACACTGCTCTCATGGCCACAGAGTTATTGCGACTCTTCCTGATAGGAAACGCAGCCTCAGCCATCACAGACCTCCCCACAACCCTAGAAAGGGATAACTACTGAGGTGGTGGCGTTATGATCGCAATTAAAGATGATTAGCATCCATCTCTCGTGCAAATTGACTCACCACTTGAGCTGATTTGGGTGTCTGCTCCAGATGTGGACTGTTTGCAGGTGTGACACGACTGAGTTACTAATAGCTTTGGTGACCAAACTTGGATGGACTTGCCAAGGTATTACAACGTGCTTGAGAGCAGAGCGAGGCGTCACAGATGATGATTTGTGTGCTGCGAGCGAACACAGCCAAAAGTGACAAATGGCTCCGCTCTTTTTGGGAACTTGAGAGCTTGGGAATATCGGATCCTGATGTAAAGCGTGAATCAACTAGTGCGACCATGCGAGAATTCGAACGAAATATCCGTTTGCACGATGGAAGGTATGAAGTCGCACTACCGTGGAAGCAGGCAGCCGAGCTTTCCGACAACCGAGACATAGCTGTCACGAGACTTAAGAAGTTTATATCTCGACTTTCCATCAATGTTCACCTGCTTGATATTTATGACAAGACGATAAGAGAATACAACACTGTGGGACATGCCGAAGTGATTGACAGCCTTGCTACAAATCCTGCAAAGCTTGACTACATGCCGCACAAAGAAGTTATCAGAGAACACGCCCTGACTACAAAGGTGAGGGTAGTATTTAATGCATCTTCACATGCCAAAGGATGCATTTCTCTTAATGACTGTCTTGAAAAGGGGGATGATTTGTATCAAGACCTAGTGAAGATTCTGCTACGCTTTTGAACGCACCACCTCACCTTGACAGCAGACATCGAAAAGGCTTTTCTATAGACCTCCATTCGAGAGGAAGATCGAGATGCATTTAGTTTCCTTTGGTTCAGAGAAGGCGTCATTTCCAAGTATTTTGAAAATGACGTGCGCAAGTGGAGCAACTTTTGCCATTTGGAGCAACTTGCAGTCCGTTTTTACTAACTGCGACCGTTCTTTACCACTTGAAACAAGCACCCACCGGCAAAGCTGAGGCTGCCAGAATGCTTGCCGAGTCGTTTTATGCCGATGGTCTCATAAGTGGTGAGGACACAGACGAAGAAGCCCCCCAAACTGTGTCGCGAGGCTCAAGACCTTATGCAAGAAGCTGGCATGTTCTGGTCTCCATTTTGGTTTTAGGGTGCATTCATTGAAGCCCTTTCTAACCATCTAAGAGTTCAGTCTTTGGGTGCCTGCCTGTGGCCCATCCTCAACAGGGACTTTAAACAACCAAACCAAACCATCTTTTCTTTTGGCTTTTTCCTATCAAAGGGACGCTAAAATGAGGCTTAGAATGCAGACATGCGACTGTTGCGTGCACACATTCACAAACTGATTTTGCAGACATAGACGAGAGGAGGGGGGGGGGGGGGGGGGATAATTCAGAATATTCAAGCAGTCTGAAAAAGCAAACTCTTTCGGTAACTCTTTGGGGTTACAGCCGATTCTGTGAACCTGTCTGCTTAATTAAGGTGTCTGAACTTTTGGCACCTGAAAAATTAGTTTGTGACGTTACCTGAACTAGAATATTGCAGCCTTTTTAGGACATTGCTATCAAATAAAACAAATCCACTTCACTATTTGACTTTATTGATGAAATTGTTGCCTTAGTAGTGCCACCCTCCCGCTCCTGCATACCATGTGGGCAGTCTGAGTTTTGCTAGCCAGCTAGGTGACCTTTAGAAACCTCTCATTGAGGACTATTGCATTGACAAGTTTGGCAAAGGGTGCCACATTAAAAGCAGTAAATGTCCTTGTGGCATTTCACCCAGTTTGCATGACCTTATTTATTGGGTTTTTGCATGTGCCTTCTTATTATATCTACTTTGTTGCTGTTTGCCTGAATGTTGCTAGAATGTCTGTTTATCTGTTTCCTTTTGTCCGCTTTCTTCAGTGTGAGCCCCTCTCCTGGCTGTGCACCGGAAATTGCACATTTGTCGCAGTGCTTTATTTCTGTTATTTCTGTTTTCAGTTCAATATTGGTTGCAGCTACAGAAGGCAAAAGCATCCTAATATTTGACCCGCTGAACCACAAGCTCATTAGGGAAGTCGGGCATGCACACAGTGACTGTGTCAACTATGCCAGGTATGTGTCATTTATATATTTGAACCCAGTTATAACAACAAAATCCCACAAAAATGAAATTTTTGGTATGTTACATTTTTATTCACTCAGCGGATGTCCATAGAAACAACTTCGTTTTGCATCTGAGAAGTAAAGCATTTTCACTGTTCCGTGCAGCAATAATGCAGTGCTCTGAAATAGTAGCTTGCAAGTTGTCATGAGACCTGGGCCTGTTAAGAACTAAAAAGACTTTTTAAAAAATGGTTATTTTCTGATATGTTACATGTAGATGGATTGTATGCGATGTCATGGGTGCTGTGATGGTGTCTGTAGCATAGCTTCCATAATGCAGGCTGGAGCAGGTAGCTGCAAGCTGATTAGAAAAATGTGCAGGCTTTAGCCGTGCTTCTGATCTCGGACATGGCAGCCACTATGACATCAATGCAACCTATGTATGCTCTTGAACCCGCTTATGACAATCCCATGAGAATTAAGTTCTCATGGTGGTTCTCATGGTTTTATTGACCCAGTGGACATTTATAGAGTTCATTTCATCTCTCTGAATAGTAGATAGCTTTTACCATGTCATGCAGCAGTAATGCTTAAATAATGGAAAGTTGGGTGAGGTGGTTCCTTATACACATAGTCATCATCATAATCAGCAGCAGCAGAAGCATCCTGACTACACCCACTGGAGGTAAAAGGCCTCTCCCATATATCTCCAATTAACCCTGTCTTGTGCCAGCTGCGGCCATCCTGTCACTGCAAACTCCTTAAAGGGACTATGCAATGAATTAAAAGTCACTTGTAAATGTTTGTAAATGATGCTAAGAAGCATTCACACCAAGAGTCTTCGGAACTGAGCCGGCAATTTATTATGAATTTTTAAAAACCGCATTTTTTAAAATTCGCGGGCCGATTGGTGTCTTCGTAGTGACCGTCTTCGAAACCGAAATCGGGAAAATAGACGTCACTGGTCCCGTGAAGTCGCAGGCCACCACACGTTGTCATTCGCTGGAGCCACGACGTCACGGGCACGCTTCCGGTAGCCGTGAAAATCGTCTGCTCGAGCCGCTGCGCGACCTCCTCGGGCAAGCGCGAGCCAGGGCATTGCCTTCACGCATATGATTTCAATTTACCTCTGCCGCCTCTTTCTGTCGGGAGTTCGGGGACCACTTGCAGTGCCTTTGTCGCAGTGACAAGCAAAGAAATCTGACGTGCGCCGCGATCCAGGAAGGCGAAGAGAGACGCTGCCGACGTTGCTGCTGGGGTGCTGGGTGAGGCCGTGAGGCTGGGTGCGACAACCGGAAGCCGAACGTCAGCGAATGACGTATTCATGGGCGGGTCCCAGTCCCAGAGCTGTTTTCTTTATTTTTTCTTGGTGCTCCGCGCATACGAGTTGAGGGGGGAAGGGAGGAGCATGATTTTTAATCGCCGATAACTTCGTTGTTATTGATGCTAGCTCAAAAATTCTTGCGCTAGGGTGACGAGTGATGGAATGCCTATCTCTCCTCTGCTTTATGTAATCGCAATTAATTTACTGCATAGTCCCTTTAATCTCATCCGCCCACCTAGCTTTCTGCCACCCCCTGCTATGCTTCTCTTCCCTTGGAATCAGTCTGCTACCCTTAAGGACCATTTGTTATCTTGCCTTTGCACTGCATGCCCTGCCTAAGCCCATTTCTTCCTCTTGATTTCAGGGACCATTTGTTATCTTGTCTTTGCATTACATACCCTGCCCAAGCCCATTTCTTCCTCTTGATTTCGACTAGAATGTCATGAGCCTGTGTTTGGTCCCTGACCCACTTTGTCTGCCCTCTTCCTGTCTCTTAACGCCTATCATTTTTCTTTCCATAGCTCGTTGCGCTGTTCTTAACTTAAGTTGAACCCTTTTCGTTAGCCTCCACGTTTCTGGCCCGTAGGTGAGTACTGGTAAGATACAGCTGTTGTATACTTTTCTCTTGAGGGATATTGGTAAACTGCCTTTCATTATCTGAGAGAACCTGCTGTCATCCTTGTTGTTGTCTTGCACTACTTGTATAAGCAATAATGCAGCTTTCTGATGTAGTAGTCCACAAGTTCTATATGCCTGAGTGTATTAAAAGTGAAAAAACTTTGAAATTGGCTACCTTATGATAGATGTATACATAATCCGAGAATTATAGCAGTACCTTTGTGCGTTATGTGATGTAAAGAAGTGCTAGTGGTGATAACTGACCTGTTATGTGTTGTTTAAAAAATAATTTTGACAACAGAATGCAATCAAAGGTGATATAGTTTGATAGGCTAGATAGGTGATAGACTTCACCGCTCTGCAAGTGCTAACTGGGGCAAGAATAGTGTTGTGCATGCATCGTGTCGAAACAGCTGCGTTAATTTGTTCGCTGTATCTTGAAATGGATCATTATAGTCTCTTCTACTTGTGATCACTGCCTTGCCATACTGCCTCACGCTGCCTGTACTCACAGGTCCTCTGACCAGCATGCTTTTGTGACAGGTGACACCTCTCAGTGGCATGTAGTGTTCCGTATTAGCATTAGTAAAAAGCGGTGCTATTTGTGTGTTTTTCATTTTGTGAGTTTCAAATGTAGTAAAAAGGCAAGTCTCTCAAAGTGAAAAATTTCACAGGTTTCTAGACTCCCGGACATTTGCCACATGCTCAGATGACACGACCGTGGCATTATGGGATGTGCGAAACTTGAAGCGAAAGATACGTTCTCTCGTTGGCCACTCCAACTGGGTCAAAAACATTGAATATGCATCGGCAGAGGGGTTACTAGTGACCTCTGGATTCGATGGAAGCATACATACCTGGGACATCAATAAGTGAGTCTGTTATGATGTCTGCTTGCTATTTGCAATGGAACTTCATTGCTGTTATTCTGTATCATGGCTTTAAAGGGACAGTGAGGAGAGCTCTATCAATATTTTTTTTACAGCAAAATCCGATAGTTCGGCATTTCACGGCTTTGTTGCCACTTGGCCGGCAGCGAAAGATGCATTTATTTCTAAGAAATTTGGATTCGAAGTTGAAAAAGTTTTTCCCGCCGCTCTGATTCAAACTTGGGATTCTCTTATGACGACACAGGACTAAGTGACGTAAAACATGACGTGCACATGACGTAACGCAGACTCCGTGATTTCTGACGGCCAGCAGTGCGGCCTGGCAGCAGCCGAAAAGAAAGCTACCGCCGGCCGCACGTTGAAGGCATCTATCGGCTATTGCGGCCGTCGCTACTGTCGCTTCGTTTACGTTTGCACCGCGTTTTGCCAGCGTTATGATGGATCCCGTTCTCGAAGTCGTCAACGAAGTTCTTGCAAATAGACACCTTTAGCATACCGTGTACCTTGTTACCGTTAGCGGAATACCGGGAGCCCGCCTACCGCCGGTGAGCAGGCGCTGATTGGTCCCGATGCTGCAGGCGCGCACATAGCTGCCGGGTATGTGGCGCCATCTGGCGACATCAAGGAGATTTGCGCATGCATTGGCTGCGCCTCAGTGATTCGTGGCTTCTCGTGTCCTAGTGTTGCTAGAGCCATTGGTTCTAGCAACACTGTTTTGTCCTATGACGTCATGACGCTTGTACTTGCGAGTTTGGCTTGTGGCGGCGATACCTGTATTTTGGTTCTTGCTCTTTTCTACGTTACAAGAGCTTTGTTGTCAGTATGAGTGGCGTTTTTGTAATCAGGAGCTGGTATTCTGTCGATACAAGCCAACTTCAATTTCTTCTCAGTGTCCCTTTAAAGCAATTTATTGTCACATTATAACTGCAGTATTTTGTAGCGAAAGCTACTCTAGGCTAGCAGAAACACATATCACGGTGCCTGCCAAAGGCCACTACTGCGCATGCACTGTTACCATGGCAGCCATGGCGCTGCAGCTGGTGCGCCGCACTGTGAATGCACAGAGTCGCGCCGCGCAGCTGGGATATAAGCCGGAAGCGATGCACTCGCTCCTTAGACGCGCACCATGGAAGAAGGAGAGCAGCCGTGCTCGTCACAGCGGCAGCACAGGCTGCGTGAAATTGAGTCTTCCGATCCAGAAGTCGTCCCAAGGTACAAGGCCGGCCAACAGCGAGAAAACTAGGCGAGAATGGATGCGCGGGCAGCCGAGATGCCTGAAGAACGAGAGGAACGTCTCGCGAAGAGACGCCGCGAAGCTGCTGAATGACAATGACGGCGTGTTGCTACCGAAATGTCAGTAGACAAAACTGCTTTCACTACTTATATCCTGGCCTAGCTTAGCTAAGCCATTGCCAATTTTTTCTTGTTAACACAGCTTCATAGGGTGACTGGTTATATGTGGTAAGCACTGGGTTATGCCGACTATATCTGTGAGGAAGTAGTAAGTCTTGGGGTTTCATTCCTTTATCGATTAAGAGGAGTATTATTACTTAGGTTAGCAGCCTCAGAGGCAGGCTTTGTGCTTGACACTATGTGACTGGCCATGTAAATTGGTAGTTCAAGAGTGGCTGTTGCTTGTATGGCCTCTTTAAGGACACACGGTAAAGCAAGAAAGGTGCATTGTTTGTTATATTGAACTCTGGAACGTTTTTCTCTGCTCTTTTCTTACCTCATGCAGGACGCGCAATTTATTCAGTCCTGTATGGTTAGTTGGGAACCTTTATTTTTATTTTAGTTAGAGACTTAGAAAACATGGGCAAGGCTGCATCAGACCATGTATTTCCACATGTTTGCTATCAGTAGCAACACGTGTCATATTTTCTGTTCGAAAGACAGTGGCACTGGGTGTGCAGACATGAGCCAACTGATGGACAAGCATTTTTGCATGAATACTTGCCCAGATTAACCCTTGACACCATTATGTCTGTTTTTACGGCAGCCAGCACAGACAGGGCTTCTCAAAAACTGTCTCCATGTGCAAACTCGAAATGCCAACAAGCTGCTTAACCATGTAGCCTGGGATGGGGGTGCGCACCAAAGAATGGCGTCCTTGGAATGCATATCTCGGATTTGCCATTCTAGATGCTATGCTCACATTCGGTTATGGCAGCGCGGCTGTAGTTAACATTCTGTGGTAATTTGGGTAGCATTCCAAGACATCTAGGATATCACTAGGGTGCTACATTGGGACATGGTTGCTTGAGATGGACTGTTATCAAAAGGGCTTCACTCAGAGAACTGCAAAACAGATCACAAAGAAGGCTAGAGAAGCCAACTGACTTGCAAAGAAGCGTAAGATTGCCAATGGTACTGAGTACACGGGGCAAGTAGCTACTGAATAGATGTTTGAGTGAACATAGTTTCAGCAAAAAAAAAAAAAAAAAATTGAAGTAAATATGTCTTTTGTTTTTGACCTTAAATGTGTCAAAACATTATTTTTGGCTGCATTTCACTCATTACTAGAGCAGCGAGAAAAGATAGCAGGCTTTTTCCCAGCTTTATCTACATGCTGAGAGATGCAAAGCTACTGAACTAAAATGATACGCATTTACGTAGTGTATCTTTTTCTAGGACAGTTTTAGAAAAAAACTTGTGCTTTCGGAAAAAATCACAGAAAAAAATATTTCTTACAAAACAGTAGATGTAGTTCAGTGAAATCAAAAGGTAGTAGGGAATAGGCTAAAACAAAACTGAGTTGCTGACAAAACGGGTCTTAAATATGTCTCAAAATACACGAGAAGCATAGGGCTTCCCCTGTTTCTTTAAAGGGACACTGAGGATAACTCCATTGAATTATCGGTCTTGGCAAAAAATTAATCCCTGGTTCTTTCTGGCTGTCTTGTGACATTTGTTCGGCTGCAAAAGGTGTATTTGACGTTGAGAAAATTGGATTTAAAAAATCTTCTCACCTGTTGATTCAAACTCGTATAACCTCTTTACTGAGCAGGACGGGTTGCCACCATTTTGATGTGAATGGTGGTGTTATCTAGTCTCTGCGATCTGCGCCAAAAAATCGGTGTCGACGCACACATTTTACTTGCGAAATCAGCCCTTGATGGCGACACCGTTTTTGGGTCTTTTATTAACTTATAAAAAAACTCCGTGAGAGTGGTCTCTTTGTGATTAGAACACGTTACCCTATCAATACAGGCCAGCTCCTATTTGTCCTCAGTGTCCCTTTAACCACCGCATTCCATTCTTGGAATCACATACCAAGAGTGTGCTGGCATAGCCACATATGTTTTTTTTGTTATGAGTTTTGGAGCGGGTATTAAGTTTTTGGTTTAAGAGGGTTTAACGTCCCAAAACGACTCATGCTATGAGGGACGCCGTAGTGAAGGGCTCCGGATAATTTCAACCACCTGGAGTTCTTTACCGTGCACTGACATCGCACAAGTACACGGGCCTCTAAAATTTTGCCTCCATCGAAATTCGATCGCCACGGCCCGGATCGAACCTGCGTCTTTTGGGTCAGCAGCCGAGTGCCATAACCACTGAGCCACCATGGTGGTGGAGTGGGTATTAAGGAGAAAATAGGTAGTATATATTGTATTTACTCTCATAATAGGTGCAACCCCAGTTTGGTCGCGAAAAATCAGATTTTTTGTTTCCGTGCTTAATATGTGCACTCCGAACTTGGCACTGTGATCAGTACCGTATTTACACGATTGCAATCCGATGTCCCCCCCCCCCCCGCCACCCAAATCTCAGGTTTAAAAAAAAAATGCACACTACACAACCGGAGCGTATTTTAACAAAGTTTTTGCTCAACTGACTACTAGTCCTCACCATACTCGCAGACAACTTTTTTTTGGCAATGCAGTAGAGGCTAGGCAGGAAAAGGAAGTAGAAGGGTTTTGTACCCCGGCTGTGTTGTTCAATATTCAGCTCTAGAGGTTCCCCTCTTTCACCCCTCGGCCTTTCTAGCCCGAGCACTGAACAATCCACCACCACAGCATGGTTTTCATTGTTCAGATTTTCAGAGAATGGGACTGAGTTCCAAAGAATCTTCTACACAAATGGACTGATGAGGATGCGACTAACTCCAGACAACCAGAAAATGGTCATCTGCACTACAGGGGGCTACTTGGTCGTAATTCATGACCTGGACTTGCATGCATTGGCACATGATCTACGTGGGTTTAAGGTATGTACACTTGAGTGCACTCTGCTTTGCTGGCACTGGATATTAGGCTTTGACGTGGTGCTTTTTTGCAACTCCTGAAAGAGGCCAGCTAATGTTTTCCATTGTTTTGAATCTTGTTCTGAAGGAGCTTAGCCATGGTTTCAATTTTTAGATTAGCATAGCTGATGTACAACACAACCAGTAGCTACCTCCAATTTGTTTGCATGAAAAGTTTTTTCTCCCACGAATTCGTTTATTACTGTCACAAGTTTCATTGAGGTGCCCAAACATTGTGTCATTGAATATCTTGACATGAAAGGTTGGAAGTCCGCTTTCTGCTGGCAAAGCATCTAGCCTTGTTTTTACTGCAGGTCAATAACAATTTATTGTTTCCACTATGTGCAGTACACATTCATTGCTGCTCCATGCAAGCAGAATGCTTGTGGGTAGATGGCCAGAGAAGTCATGCTCGGCCTGAGCCGGGTACAGGAGATAGGTGCACCTCATCAGTAGAAAAAAAGGAAAGGGTAGGAAAAAGGGAGAGTGAAATTGAACAAATAAGTGCCCTGATTAATGGAAACATATGTCAAGTCAAACAGTTCGGTAGCTGGTGGAGTTGTGGTGTAATGTGTTTTGGAGGCAGGGAGGGGAGAAGAATTATAAGGAATGTGGATAATCAAGTGTACATCACTCCGGGCATCTATATTGCGTGCAAACTTTATTTTCACCTCACTTCTGTTTCGGTTGTGTCAGTGGCTGCATGACTGCTGTAATATTGTAAGCACAATTGTATTTCAGGTGCTTTGTATTGATGATGTGTGTGCTTTCGTGGGGGGAGTGAGGGGGGGTATATTGAGCATTGTTCAGGTATTGTCTGGACCGGCCACGTTTTCAGTTGGTAGGAACATTGTTTCATTTACTGAAACGAAGTAGAACCTCATTATATTGGGGAAGTTGTGAGCACTGCTAGCAAACTTCACTATATCAGTAAACTCACCATATCAGTTGGTAGCTTCTTTTGCTTTCATGTTCACGAAATTATTTTGAAATGTGACTGTTTTGTTTTGATTACAACAAGCCACCCACACGAGTGGTATTCAGCTTCCCCGTCAGTCCTGTACTGTGTGTGACTGTAATGACATCAGAGGCCGAGGCAAGCTCATCTTTTTTGGAACTTCCATCACTTTGTCATCTTGCATTTTGTTCTTCAGCAGCAGTGCCTTTTGGAGCCAAGATTTCATTGCATACTTTAATATCCCCGAGAATGCCTGACCATCGGGGCCTGGCCACCACATTCTACTAATTCTTCAAAACTGCATGGGCACTCAAGCTTTCACAAGTCAGCTCCAGCTCCTTTACCTCACTAAAATTGATTCTACTTCCCAATTTCTTGACTTTTGAGATTTGACTGAAAATGTTCATATTAGTTAAGCAAAGTCTAAATAGAAGTATAGAGGCCTTCTTCTGTTTTTCTCCAAATATCATGCTCCAAAGTATAAGAAATTGCCTTAATCTTGGTATTTTTAGGAAATTATTGTTCAGAAACTGTTCCTTGCTGCAAAAGTTTGTCTCGGCATGTAGATAGGCACTGAGATGCCCTGTCATGCCTCAAAAGGTTAACCGTGGATGTCGCCACTTTGGTTCAAAATAAGAGCGCTGAACCAGGGAAAAATTTTAAGGATTCCATATTTATTTTCTATAGTAAATATTGAGTCTAAATTTTGGAACAGAACTTTTTTGCAGTGTTTTCAGGAACTTTGTATTAGCATTGTTTGCATTAAAGTTGGAAACTGTCCTTGCATTGTTTAATTTATTGCAGATATCTTGATTTCTGCAAAAATGGCTGCATTGAGGGTCAAGAAATGGCATAATAAGGGAGTAATTACTCATTGACATCCACCCAGGCATAGCCATAGCCATACGGCTACAAAGGAAAGCCATACAGCTTTCTCAGAAACTTCGTAGTTAAAGAAAAATTTGTCCTGGTCTGCTTGGATGGATGTCAATAAGTAATTACTCCTTTATTACAAATCTGCTGCACCTTGGGGGATTCCCCTAAACATTTGACCAAGAAATGGCATGTGGGCAATGGCGCCTGACAAAACAAAATTAGCCAAATGGTCAACCCATTTAATTAGTTTCACGTGTCAGAAACTTGGAAAAGTACTTTTTGTTCTTGGTGAGAAATCATTTTTTCAAAAGGAGTTTCATTGGTGGTGACCAGGCACCTACCCTGCTGGCAACGTCTGGCGGTGTCTGCTATGGCCGAGTGAAACGCAGTATTTTGATGGCATTCGGCTAGCAGACGATGCCCACTAGTATACTGGTAATCGGAGGAGGCATCGTCTTCCACCTGAGTTTTAAAAGGTAGATGCTGCTTTAGCAGCCTGGGTTGTCTAATCATTCCTGCAGTAAGCAAAATGACTCTCCTGAGCAGTTGGCATCTTAATGTACCTTTAATTTTCAAAGCTGTTCAGGTCATAAACGAAACAATGCCTGGTGGAATGCTATATTGTGTCTGGATTATACCGGGTGTTTCAGCAAACTTTCAAAAATTTTTATAAATAGGCTTTTTGGGGTAAAAATATGGCTTTTGCAGCACAGTGTTACTAGTGTTGGCGGGCACCAGAAAAGTGGTGTATTGTCTTAAGTAGTGAGCTGGTTAACTAATTTTTAATACTTTACTTCTTAACTAGTACAGTTAGGCGCCTAGTTGCAATTAGAGATTTGTAACCGGTCGTTACTAATAGCCATATCAGTTTTTAGAATTTCAAAAACGCGTTTACTTTCGCCGCTGTGACTCGACAAAATCTGGCTGCATCGTGCAAAAATGCATGGACTTTTGAAAGCATGCAGGCAAAGCAACCCCTCCAGTGCACGTAACTAGTCGAAAAAGCCAAATTTCGTCGAGCCACAGCTCCAACGCTAATCGCGTTTTCTAATTTTTAAAAGCTGATATGGCTATTACTAAAGATCAGCTACAAATCTCTAATTGCAACTAGGGGCCTAAGTCAGCTAGTTAAGAAGTTAATTATTAAAAATTAGTTTACCAACTTACTACTTAAAATGATTCACCAGTTTTCAGGTGTCCGCCAACACTGGTAATACTGCACCGCAAAAGCCATATTTTTATCCCAAAAAGCCTGTCTATGAAAATTTTTGAAAGTGTTCGTTGAAACACCCGGTATATTCATGTAAAGAGAAATGACACTACCACAGCCTTTTCACCCTCACTTTAATATGTCTACAGAACGACGTGCAGTCTGTGTATACAGAGTGTCCTGTTCTTATTTATCTAACACGTTTGGACTGCCTTTTTAAATCCTGCATTTTGGTCAAAACTACAGTGAATTACATGACATGTATACTGCAAGCATTCTACCCTAACATATTCATCAAGAATTATTGAAATGGTGAAATCGCTCCATTAGGCTGTCTTATCACAAAATGTTCAACACTGATGACAGCTTCTAATGCAATGAGTGAGACCAGAAATAGAAGTAGTGTTTTACCTGGCCATAGCAGATGCTGGCACCACATCGATGTGACTCCATTTAAAAAATGATTTCTCGGCAACTAGAGTAATTTTTAAAATTTTTGATATGTGAAACTAATTAAATGGGTAGACCAGTTGGCTATTCTTGTTTTGTCGCACGCCGTTGTGCACGTGGTGTTTTTCGGCCTTCAATGTGGCCAACACAAATCAAAATATTTGCACTTAAATTAAAGAACAATACGAGGGCAGTTCTTAGATTTAAGACAAACAATGCTATTACAAGGTTTAAAAAAATACTGCAGAAAAGTTCTGTCTCAAAAGTTATACTCCAAATTTTCTTCAAAAAATGCAGAATTCTTAAAAATTTTTATGTGGCGTCATCCAGGGTTTGTCGTTTGGGGCAGGACAGGGCATCTCAATACCTGTCCGCGTGTAGAGACAAACTTGTAAGGCGAAAGCCTTACTTGCCCCATTGAGCGAAAACCCGTCTGCGTGTGTGTATGATAACACTCGATGGTACCCATAAAAAAATGGCGTCCTCATACAGACGGTTGGCACGTTCGAATGTGACCTGATGTGGGCCCTGGTGGGGTGGCGACTGCGTTCGCGAAGCGAGCACGGCGTTGCGGTGATGTCTACACAGAGCCATGTATACATAGAATTGCAAGCTGCGTGGCATTGGGTTACATCACGCTGCACCGCGCAGAGCAGAAGGGATGCAGCGGTACCGCAGCGGCGGCGGCTTCAAACAGCCATGTAGAGGCAGGGTGTTGCCGGCTGCATGTAAACGCAATTCCCTCTGTCAAATACGCCGTAGCGCACGGCGACTGTGCTCACGGAGTGAGTGAGTGAGTTTTCCCCTTCTTAAAGGTGCACTGAAGAGGAATTTGAACTCTTCTTTTTGCCATGGGAATTTGATCTACACGTTCCCAGCATTCTTAGAAACTTCGATTTATTGCTGTGTGCAGCCGATTTCCCTAATTAAATCTGATTAACGTCCAGCTCCCGTCTTTTTTTTTTAATTCCCCGCATACGGTGGGAGCAGTCGACCAACGCAGGCAGTGCCTTTCAGGCAGTCGCGTGGCAACATTGCTTTCGCTTTTATTTTGTTTCTTTAAAGTTTCCGTGAATAAATAGGTCTAGTCAGAGACTACATAGCTGAAAATTAGGCCCACAGAAATAAAAATACGTGTGGACTCTTTGCTTTCGCCGATCACTACGTATCACTCCGCCGATGGCAGAGCGGCAAGCCGCCACGGGACTAAGTGAAAGGTTGGTCAACTCCTCCCACCGTTTGCGGGGAATTAAAAAAAAAAAAAGCGGGAGCTCGACATTAATCTGATTTAAATTAAGGAAATCGGCTGCACAGGGCAATAATTCGAATTTCCAAGAACGCTCGGAGCGTATAGATTGAGTTCCAATGGTAAAAATACCAGTTCAGATTCCTCTTCAGTGCACCTTTAAACGTAAGCAGTTCTAAGTGTCTGTGCCAACTTTTGCGGCAAGGAATGGTTCCTGAACAATAATTTTCGCAAAATACCCAGAGTAAGGCAATCTATTACACTTTGGAACACTAAAGAAAAATATATTTTTCTTCAAAAGAAGGCTTCTACACTTCTGTTGGGACTTTTCTTAACCAACGTGAATTCTTCAGCCAAATCTAACACGTCAAGAAATTGTACCGTCTCCTTCTGCGTGGAATGATCATAGTGAGAAATCAGCTTTTGAACAGCAGTTAGATGAGAAACAGCTTTCAGGATGTGACTGTGTCATGGATGGCTTTCTAAAGGTTGACAGTTGTGAGCTTTAAAAGATGCATGCATGTGCTTTGTAATCTGAGTGTAGTGAATTATAGATTTTATTTCTAAGCCATATTTATTTTTGACGAAGGTTAGAAACTGCAAAAGAATGAAGACAGGAGGTAAAGAAAACAATTATAACGTCATGAGTGCAGTGGTGGCATATTTGTTTTCTTTACCTCCTCTCCTCGTCCTTTTGTGCAGTTTCTAACCTTCCTCGAAAATGAACAAACTAGCCCGCAGGAATGTTCTACTAAAGTATATTTATTTCTTCACTGCATCCATGTTCACTGTAATGGGGAAAAATGCATGTGTGGCTGTGGGAACTTCATCAGGACAGCGGTTTTTCTTCACTATAATTATAACATCACTACTTGCAGGTTTACTATATCATGGCTCTGTTGTATATTCCCAGCATGTTTTTTTTATGTTTATCTAGTTGCTACAGATGTGAAAAAGAAATTGCTCAAAGAAGGGATGGTAGCGTGCTGCTTCTACCTGGATGTTTTCATTTTGCTGGCAGGTTGATTTGGTTGAATACTATATTGATGTAGTCTTTCATATATAGCAAACCTTGAGCAATTGTTGAGAGCAGTAACATTGTTGCGAAGCTGCACTTGAGTGCTGAATGTGACCGTTTCATGGCACATCATTTATCATGGTCCTATCCATTTTCTTTTCATGTGCAGCTCCCAAAGATGTACCGTTGGCGGGCCTCTGAGAAAGCATCCTACCACATAGGGGACTGCAGTGGGCATCACTTCACTTCACGCCGCAACAGGGTTGAGCTCATCTGTGACTTCCCGAGTGATAATGATGCGGAAATCATCTCATCCCTCCAGGTGCATCCACATGGCTGGTGTGTGCTGTCTCGTAACACAAGCAGGAACGAAAAGTCCGAGGTGGGTGCCTTTGGGTAGTGATGTGTTTGTTGTGGAGGCTTTCAGTGGAACAAGGTCTGCCTCCCTTTGCAACCTGTTTACTTTAGGTGCAAAGTGCCATGAAAAGATGATAGCATCGACCAGTGGTTGTATTTGCGACTAAATTGCACCTAACAGGAAGATCTCTGTGCAGGACAAGATGAGGAGTGTGATTTGTGGTGTTTTACGTCCCAAAGTTTCACATGTGTTATAAAAGACGCCATAGTTGAGAGATCAGGATGAATTTTGACCACCTGGGGTTGTTTAACATGCTCTGAAATTGCACAGCACAGGGCACCTTATGCATTTCCCCTGCATCAAGATGTGGTCACTGCAGCCAGCATTCAATCCCGCATCCTTGCGCTCAGCAGCCAAACACCACACCCACTAAACCACTGTGGCAGGTGTGCAGGGCAGTACTCTCGAATTAACAGCACAAATTTCTCAAATTCAAATTTCTGAATTGTTGACACAACTGAAAAGCACATTAAAGTGCAACGCAAGCCATGCCTTCTAAAACCAATGCTATGGCTGCAGAAAATTCAAGTCAAAATATTAGCAAGCATACCAAGTTTGTGTTAATGACCTTTTGAGCAGGAAAAAAAAAAGTGAATCATGTATTGTTGAGCAATGCAGCAAAACCTGATACTCCTCCTACTCCCCCATCTCTAAACTAGTCAACAGTATTTTGTGCAAGATACAAGCATGCTTTGGCATGCTGCTTTTCAACATAGCTGAGAATGTGCAGACATCACTGCATACAGCTTCTGAATGCTTTACTAACAGTCCACACTGCTGCCCTTGTAGGGTAGTTCAATTTTTCAGCATTGTGCATTCACTGTTGCATGAAACAAGTTCAGTAAGTTTTGCCGTCTTGGCCGTTACGGAGCGACAACTGAAGTTTAAGGGCCCAGTTTTTTTCGCTGCAATGGAAAATCGGTGTCCAAGGTGCTGGATTCCATAACAGTATTGTTGTAAGTGCATCAGAAGATTTTTACCGAGAATTTTTGTATTAGTGTGTGTGCCCATATTTATGTATCGCAATGCTGGAAAACATGATCATCGAGCGTGACAGTGATTGCACGGCAGCAAAAAATGATTAACTGAAACCTAATCTAGTCCCAGTCGCAGTAAAAATAATTATAAATGGTTTTAGTCTAGTGTAATGTCCATTTGAGTTTTCATGTCCGAAGTTGTTGTGGCACAGAGTTTTACTGGACTGTAGTTACCACTTAAACTATTAAACTAAGAAATTCAAAACACTCTGGTGTCATCAGCAGCTGTTCCTGTTTTTTTACAACGGCATGCTGAGACTAATGCACACGTGGTGCAAACGCATCATTGCTGATGAGGAGTAGTATGTTAAAAATTGATGCACTCTTCGGAAAGCGGCATTGTAAAGTTTCGTTGAATGTGTCATCTTTCAACTCCATTGCTTAACAGAAGAGTAATAGCCTAGGACTCAAAACTTATTTCTATAGTACCTATATGGGAGGCAACACAGTCCTTGCAGGTACATTATTTTACATCATTCAGTGAAGTTGCAGTTGATGTCTTATAGAAAAGTGTAGTTATTGTCACATACTCTCATTATTGAGTTTGATCAGGTGTTACTTAAACCGTGATTTTTCAAGATCTTGAAAGCATTAATAACTCATGCTTACCTTGGAGAAATCTCTTGGCGCTCGTATGCACATATATAAAAAAAAAATGCCAGCTGGGTGCATCTAGACAAGTACTTTGGCATTTGTTCCATCAACAAAATCAAAGCCAGAGTGCCGTTTACGCTTAGTAATGCAAAACTGATTCACCTGAACATTATTTCTAGAGCCGACTTTTTGCAGTAAACTCATTTGAGTTGACCCAGTGCTGTGGATCATTTTGGGTTTCCAAACAAAGTAATTAGCTCTGCAGCGCTGCTGAATTCGAAACACTTCCATTTACTCCCATCTATGAACTCTTGTGCAGCCCTAGGAACTAATCTTTTTTTTTTGTGCAGAGAATAAAGAACCAGCACCTTTTCTTTTTTCTTGAAGTTTAACTCAGCTTTCATTATATCTTTGGGCTAACTAATGCCTAAATAACCTTTGCCTTGTGCCATATTGCTCTGGAATGCTCTCTTTCCAGTAATAAAACAAATATCAGTGACTTTAAGCGGGCAGTGTGAAACAGAAGTCAGTCGTTCAACAATTCCTTATTTTCAAATACTTCTGCTCTTGTTTTGCATTGCTGTTTTTTGTTGATTTATGTGTATTATCAGCTGTTTAAGCATTTGTTCTGTGTGTCCACTAGCAATCAAGAGGGCAAAGCTGCCGATTAGCCCGTGCCAGTGCATTGGATTGTGTAAAGGAAGTCAGTGCTGTAGACAGGGCAGCTGAAAAAAAAGAGCATAACTGCACTGGTTTTTTTGTGCAGATATTCTTTTAGCCTGCATGTGACATGCAGTTAGGCACACTGTGCTCCTGAAAGGGGCTCTAATAAAGTTGCGGCATGTATGGGGTGTTAAAACACTCTGCTTCATGAATATTGTCTATGAAGAATTCTTTTAATGTGCTTTGCAGAAGCTGAGTTATCTGTAGTCAAAATTTGAATAGTCTTCGCACCTTTCCCTCTCCTCTCGTCACTTTTTGCACACTGGAAGGTGGGCGCTCCTCCGCCGGCCCCGCCTCCGGGGGCGGAGCTTCCTGACCCGCCAGAGCTATGCGTCTTATTGGCCGCGGCCATGGTAGCTGCGTGACGTCTGAAAGAATCTAACCATTAGCCATCTCTCAACTTGTATACACAGGTGTGAGCGACGGAGGGAGGTGCGAGCATAAAAAAGTCACCGGGAAGGGCTCTCCAACTTTCGCACGCGATTGTGGGTTCTCTATTGCGTGTAGAAGTGTATTGTTTGGCTTAGGTGTCCATGACAACCCAATGCAGTGATTGCATGAGTCACTGCGAGCGGCTTTGAAACGATGCTAAAGCTTCAGAAAAGGTCTCTCCCAGTTGCCGTTGGTAAATTGGCTTTTGAGGAAATAAAATGGTGCAGTATCTGTCTCATAGATCTCAGCGGACACCTGAACCGTGCCGTAAGGGAAGGGAGGAAGGTTGGAGTGAAAGAAGAAAGAGAGAAATAGGTGCCATAGTGGAGGTCTCCGGAATAATTTCGACCACCTGGGGATCTTTTAACGTGCACTGACATCGCACAGCATGCGGGCGCCTTTTGCGTTCCGCCTCCATTGAAACGCTGCGGTCGGGTTCGAATCCGGGTACTCCGGCTCAGTAGCCGAGCGCCCTAACCACTGAGCCACCGTGGTGGATAATTTCTGCAACTCCAGTATTTTATTTTACTTAGACGTATTCGTTTTCAGCAGCTGTAACATATTTTATAGGTAATAGACAACTATAGGGAAGCAAAAGTGCTATTTCCTAATTTCCGAGAGGAAATTGATATTTAAAAAAAATGTCAGAATAGTATAATTTTTGCATGTCACTTAAGGTCTAAAAATAATTTATACCATACAAAAATACGTGATCTGGTTTGGTTTGGTGTGTGGGGGTTTAACGTCCAAGAGCGATTAAGGCTATGAGGGGCGCCTTAGTGAAGGGCTCCGGAAATTTCGACAACCTGGGGTTCTATGATCTGAATTATATCGAAATCCAAAATCTGTGCAAATTCCACTAAGAAATTGTGCAATGTTTTCTAAAAATTTGATTTTTTATCAGTTATTGAGCGGTGCGTGGTTTCACGCCTTTTCGAAACATTCATATTGAGCTCACCTCACTGGTGATTTTTTTTTTGGCAAAAATATTTGTCTTAGGTTACGCACGTTGCGATAAGTTTCATTGTTTTTTGAACAAATTAGAGACGGTCGGGTGCAACGCCTGAGACGTTTGGTGTGGAATGACCCATTTGTCAGAAATATAAGTGTGGTACCTTATAAAAATTGAAAAGTACTTTTGAGGAAAGGAAATGACGCAGTAACTATCACATATCTCGGTGGACACTCGAACCGCGCCATAAGGGAAAGGATAATGGAGGGTCTGAAAGAAGAAAGGAGGAAAGAGGTGCCATAGTGGAGGGCTCCGGAATAATTTCGACCACCTGGGGATCTTTAATGTGCACTGACATTGCACATCACACAGGCACCTTTTGTAAAACGCGGTCACCGTGGTTGTATTTGAACCCAGGTACTCCGGCTCAGTAGACGAGCGCTATGACTGGGGCTACATCTGGTTTCAGTCTCTCACTTTTGCCAGCATGCATTTACCATTGTGCCAGCTTATTTTTTTGAGTACTATGCGATGGTTATGTCCGCAGTTTGAGCAATGCCCATTAAAGGACCATGACACCCAATTTAGTTGCATGATTTCTTCTTTCAAATGATGCGGTAGAGATTACAATCACTGCGTGTTATTCATCTAAGACCGCTAAATAATTACTATAGTTCAATTTCTTCTTCCATGCTGTTTCAGATTTTTCAACCGAAAGATGGCTGTGACGTGTGTAGTTTGCCGTTAGGTGACGTGAGGCACAAAAAAGCTGCAAAAATATAAACGCTAATTTGTAGTTTTAATTCACTTCAAGACTTAAACCAGCCTGCTTCAAGCGCTGAAATTACAACAAACGATGTATCAGCAGTTATGTTGCAGTTTTTTTTCATGCCTCATGTGGCCTAAAGACCAAGTACACGTCACAGCCATCGTTTGGTTGATGAAACCGAAACAGCATCAAGAAGAAATTCAATTATAAATTTTTTAGCAGTCGTAGGTGACTATCATAGGTGATTCATGTACTTAATGTCTAACGCATCATTTGAAAGCAGAAGACATGCAAGAAAAATTTTGGTGTGTACAGTCCTTTAAAGGTTGTCACTGCACTTTTTGAGGAACTATTGCACAATTAAACAGTTCGGATACTAAGCTTTTTGTCGCACTAAAAATCAATTGATGGCTTTACTCATTGTTTCCCCGCACACCTGCTAATTATGCTCTGTGCCCAAGCTGCTTTATTATAAAAAAATGTTCGGGACTCTTTTGTTGAGCTGAACAGGTTTACACTGTCTTGTTATGTTCATCCTCACGAGAGCCTATTGTATTTCTGTCGTGCACAGTGGACCTGTGTACATGACATTCAAGAACCACCAATGACAGAGGGTAACAGCAGTACGAGCCACAGTGCTGCTGGCAGTAGCTCGTGCGAGGAACAAGACTGGCCCGACACGGACTCTGAGCTTGAAGACGAGTTGATCATCGGGAGCCTGCCTGAATGGGAACGCCAGCAGCCAGCGTCTGCGTCCGACTGGGCTAGCCCCTGGGAGCGCCTGTGGACACCATCGGTCTTCATTCATGAGGAACCCGCAGAGCTTTCCGAGTCACGAGTTTTCCACGTGTCGCTCGGCGGCCCCAATGGAACAGTAGTGACTGAAGGCGCTGTAGAGGACGCTGTGGGGCTGCGCCCTGGTGAACCACCCTTTATGGGCTTGCAGCCATTGGGCAGGCCAAGCACATCCAAGGATGTCCGGTGCAAGGCTGCACAGCCGCGGCTGCTTCATTACACCCAAGAGCCCAATCGTGGCAGGGGCTGGATCAAGGAGCTGTGCTTCAGCACCGACGGAAGACTCGTGTGCTCGCCACTGGAACGGGGGGTGCGCCTATTAGCTTTTGATGCAGACTTTCGGGAACTCAGTGACTGTGTGCCGACGTTGGCTCCTCGGCCACTGGTCTCTGTGCTGACCAATGTGAGCCACTCCAACTACGTTGTGAGCACCAAGTTCTCCCCAACCCATTTTCTGCTGGCCTCTGGCTGCCTGAATGGACAGGTGTGCTTTCACCAGCCAGTGTTGTGAGTGTAATGGACTATGAATGTGAAGTGAACGTTTTGACTTACTGCCAAATGCAATTCACGGGCTGTTAGGACTGGAGCGTTGGATGCGGGACAAAAGCAGGACAAGTTGTGTTGTCAGACGAGATTGTTGGGCCTGTGTGAATGCTAACAGGATTTCGGTTACCAAAATTTTTGACATGATTTTGGTCAAAAGCAAGACCTGGTTTTGTACTGATGCTGAGGGAGTGAACTTCATGTATGGCTTGTACCAAAGATGGCGGCCAGTCGAAAAGCGTGTGGTGCCATCCTTGTTATATGTGCTACACTGATACAGCAGCGAATTTAAATTGTTTTGTGAAGTTCATGCCTTCGCATTTTGTTTGAGTATCAGTGCAGACACAGACAAAGGTATTTAGTGTAGTGAAGCTGAGTAGGGGTCCTAGGAGACAAACATGCTGTAAATCGCTTTAGGCTATTTGCATCATTACTGCCACCTTTTCGGTCCCCATCATGCACATCAGGAACATCCACAAAAGTGGAATTGTTATTTTAGAAGTGCTGATTACACATAACTGTTGTTTTTAAAACACTTCGACTGGTCATGATGCTCTTGTATAACGGAGTGGGATGGTGGGTGGTTTGCCACCTATAATAACCATGCCACAGTTCTGTGTTGATTGGTGGACAGTGTACTGTACAAGCTTGGCCCGTGTGGGGAAAAAAAAAATGTATTCCACTGTTGACTTAACTTTTTAAACATTTTTAAAAATTAAACTTCTAGCAGAGTAATCTGTGCACCGAGGAGGAATCTGAACTAGTCTTTTTGCCGCGGGAACTCTATCTACACGTCCGAACACTCTTAGAAACGTCTAATTTTTCTGTGCAGCCAATTTCCCTAATTTAAATCGGATTAACGTCCGGCTCCTGCCTTTTCTTTTTTTTTTAATTCGCCGCAGACGGTGGGAGGAGTTGACCAACACATGGAGTGCGTTCAGGCAGTCGCGTGGCTGCCTTTTTTTTTTTTTAATTCGCCGCGGACGGTGGGAGGAGTTGACCAACACATGGAGTGCATTCAGGCAGTCGCGTGGCAGCTTTACTTTTGGTTTAGTTTGTTTTTTAGGTTTCCATGAATAAATAGATCTAGTCAGAGACTACAAAGCTGCAAATTAGGCCCACGGAAATAAAAATACACATAGACTCTGACTTTGCCGATCACTATGTATCACTCCGCCGATGGCAGAGCGGCAAGCCGCCACAGGACTGGTTGACTCCTCCCACCGTCAACCTGCAAGCCGGCAACTGCATGCCAACGCATGCAGTGCACACCTGCATGAGGGGGCAGTTATGCGCCTTCCCTGTGGTTCAGATGTCCACCAATATGTGGACACCTCGCCCTCACCTTATGCTACGTATATCCTGGCATAGCAGAGCTAAGCTACTGCCTATTTTATATGCACCACAAACCATGCAGATGGCGATGTGCAATCGCTACTGCGCATCAGAAAGGGAGACTGTCGCCGAGGCGATGGAGAGGGCGCGGCGGCGGCTCCGACGTGCCAGCTGTGCGCCATGTGACATCACCCGTTCCTCGCGCATGCGCAGCTTGGCCTTTCCAGAGCTCCGCGAAATGGCTCGGCGACTAGCATAGCGTTGCTTTTGCAAAAAAAAGGGGGGGGGGCGAGCCGGGACGTTTAATCGGACTTAAATTAGGGAAATCGGCCCCACAGGGCAATAATTTTACGTTTCTAAGAACGCTCGGAATGTGTAGATTAGAGTTCCGGAATTAAGAATACGAGTTCAGATTCCTCTTCAGTGCACCTTTAATCTGCAAAGGTCCTGCCAAAGGGGCAGCTGGTAGGATGGCAACTTGCTGTCTTCAAATCAATACAGGTGCGACTTGCAAGTTGTTGTCATAGGCAAACATCCTAAGAATTTGTTCCATTTTTAGCGAAACAACCAAGACGTTGTAAATGTTTATAAGTTTTTCTGTTTTCATATATGTTTCAATTCTATGACTGCCGATTACAAATGACAGTGAATATGATGAAATGAGTTTTGTTCATCGCATAGAAACATCCCGTTTCTTTTGTTTCCATGTCACAGCCCACTGTTTCTTTCGTTTTTGTGTCACAGCCCACTGCTTCGTTTTTGTGTCACAGCCCACTTCTTCGTTTTTGTGTCACAGCCCACTGTTTCGTTTTCATGTCACAGCCGACATGTTTAGTCTTTCAATCAAGGAAGGAAAGATCAGAAAGACCAGCAATCTTCACTTTATGCTGTACTGTGAGACACATAAAAACACTTGTCAAATACATCAATTCTTGTGTGCAAATGGTAGATTGTTGACAGTATTGTGAAACACGAACAGAAGAGTTTTTTTTCGATTTTGAGCGCAAGTTGAATATAAGAAGTATGGTGAAAGTTGCTTTCAGAATATGGGCAACCACCCTCACTTGCTGAAATTGTTTCATCTTCAAAAGTCTGGCTTTCAGGTTACTGTGGGGAGGTTATCAAAGTGCAGAAAAATGACATCAGGCATGGTTTCTGTGCCATTCTGCCCAGCGGACAGTGTTGCAACAGCAGCACTTATTCCTGAATACCCCATAGACTTTACTACTGAGGCCTACTTCAGACACTATTTGTACAGAGCAGATGTCTACAGCTAGTACCATTCAGGCAACAAAGTGCAGGCGAAAGAAGCGCTGCATTTCCATTGCTCGAGTGAGCAGTTAAGATTGGAGCAGTTGCTCTGGACTGAACATTTAATTTTAACTGGTCTGTTTGCACTGTCCTGCCTCAGATAGCAGCAGTGCACCAGTGATTTTGGAGACCTAGTTTGTGCACTCGCACTGCCCCTTTTTTAAAGCTTGGCACTGTTGCAGTTGCATTTGGCTAGACCGGCTAGCACTGAATCTGGATGGTCTTGCTTAGCCCGACGCTTGACCTGCTTCCGTCAGGTCCATGTAAATGAGCATATTGTTAAGTTTTGTGCTGTACAGAAGCGCATGAACACAAAATAAATACGCATCTATCGTCTGTACAGCTTCGGGAATGCACTGGCTGGCCCATGTTGAGTGTTTATTTGTCCACTTAGTTACAACAACTATCTTGCAATGGCCCCTCCACACAAGGCCACGTTGCACAATGAGTAGCGCCTGGTGTCCAGCAGGAGCCATAACAGCCTTGACAAAACATGTATATATCTACACATACAAATCAACGAGCTCCAGCTTGCCTTCAGAGAATGGTGCAGCACTGATTGGTCTTGCGGGCCTGAAAATGAAAAATAAACCAGGCACATGAGTCACTTATGCTATTTAGCATGCACCCCAGCAACAATCAATGCACTGTTAATGCCTATGGCCTGCTACTGTTTGCACCTCTTACTAACAGCAGGTTCTGCTCTCACTCTGGTGTTTATAAGGAATACTTATGGCATCACCAACCTTGGTTGGGCACCGCATCATTTTTAGGCAGCGGTGTCCGGGCCCTGACTGACATCAGAGATTACTATGTGCCTTTTCTTGCCAGGTCTGAATTTGTTAAGTTCTGATGTCTCTGCTGTTTAACAGGCGAGTGAATGCAATCGCCCATGTATGGCAACAGCCTGCTGCTTTGAGGTATAGCAAAGTGGAACGCCTGTGATGACTGCTCCCCGCAATATGTGTTCAGACACCTTGTGAGTGTTGGCTTTCTACGATGTGTCTTGATTCATGGTCACTCCTCACATTCAATCAAATGAACTTTAGTAGCAAGGGTTTGCCTTGCTGCACTTTAGGTTCTCAATTCTATCTATTCACACAGTTAGCTACTGTTAACCTCAAGATGAGGCTGTAAGTGGGGGTGGGTGTTTGAAAGAGGGAAGTTCAGCCAAAGGTAGCACAGTATTTCCACAACAACCAGTACAGGCACAGTGCTAGAAGTGAGACGTGCTGTAGTGTAGATGAATGCCTCCTACAACAGTGCTACTACAGAAAGTATCCTAAATCGCATTCTTTGGAAAGTCATCCACTTCTTGTATACTTTTCAAGTGGAGCACTAATCATGCTGTGCACGAAATATAAATTTTCTTAAATCCTTTTCACCACACATAGCGATCATTTAATGGGCTTCTGTTTAACGCCAGGCTCTTTGTGTCAGCTGCATGCAACGGTCTCTCATTATCTGAAGACTGGGACTGAAGCATTTCACGATGTTGGGCTACATTGAGTTCAGGGTGGATGACAGTACTGTGCGGCAATACTGGCTCAAGGATAGCGCTACCACACTCAACACCAGATGGATCCTCCCCATCGCTTTGTCACACTGTTCCAGCCTGTACTTCCAATGGACCAAACTGTTGCCACCGCTCGCAGAGCATTTTTTGCATAGCAAGGACAGGGCACTGAAGAGGGCTAAAATTGGTACTTGTGTCTGACTTTTTTTGTTCGAATACCTAACTAGCTCATAAAAGTGCCTAGCTGAAGTACAGTGCATTTTAATAGGCATTGCGGAGAATCGGGGGAGGTGTTCCCATGACGTCTCGCTTTGCTGGCGGGGAGTGGAGCGCCGCCACATCTGCACGTGATGAGTTCCTGCAGCCGAAGAAAGCTGTTGCCCCCATGACAATCACGCTGTCTGTTGGCGCTAGTACCACAGCAACGCTGGCGCGCCCTCCCTTGTTAGTTAAGGTGACCAGTCCTCATTCAAGTTCGCACTGTTATTCAGGAAAATGTCGTACCAACTCGCCCAAGCATCCGCTTTAACAGAAAGGAGGACACTGCAGAAAAACAAACCCTAAGGGGACTGAGTGGGGTGAGTCCCCGCAGCACATGACCAGCTGGACAGTCAAACAGACTTATGAGCCAAGCTGGTAAAATATCTCTCGGGAACATCTGCACATATTAGCTGTGCAAACACTTTGTGCCAAGCATAAACAATGCTAAGTATACTGTCAGTTACAACTTAAGAATGTGGGACAAGCCATAAATCTGCAAACTTATCATTGTCTTTTAGGCTTTTCAATAGTTAAAAGTATTGGAACTGCAGCTAGTCAGATAAAAAATGCAAATCTGGAGCAACTGTACAATGTGAACTTTGAAGTTGCAGAAGACTGAAAGCTCCCTTATGAACGCAAGTTGTTTGTAATGGAAAATGGCCATAATAGAAGTTTAACATAGAAAAACCAAAGCAATTATTCGCTTGCAAGAACCACACGCACACTTTTACTCCTGTAACTAAACTAATCATTTTCAATGCAACAAAAAAGATTTTGTTTGCATTAGTAGAAAATATTCCTACTGCCAAGTATGCGACATGCATTCAAAGTTCAGGTTTTCACACTTCCGTGTTGCTGCATGCACACCTTGAATGTGCTTTGCGTTCGAAGGCTATTGCGTTCGAAGCAGGCTATTGCGTTCGAAGTGCAATCACGCTTTCTCCATTGGTAATGAAGAAGCGTTGTTTGTCTACAAGACAGCCCACCAACCTCCTCTACCAGCATGTGCGTGCCACTGCTGGAAATTTCAATTAGGTGACGCGTGAAAAATATTCGAAGACAGTTGCGTGCTCCGTTTACTTTTGTCCACGCCTGTACATCAAGGAGGAGTCAAAAGTGAGCAGAGGGAAGTTTTCAACACCCAACCAAAAGCAGTAGTTTGGTTTGGTTTATGGGGGTTTAACGCCCCGGAATCCGGATCTGCGGTCACTACCTGCCCTAAGTAGACATGTTCTCTTACTACTTCCAGCACCTTGCTACCAATGGCGAACTGCTGTTCCCTTGCTAGGCTGTTGAACATTACTTTGGTTTTCTGCATGTTAATTCTTAGCCCCACCGTTCTGCTCTGCCTGTCTAACTGATTGATCATGCTTTGCAGTTCTTGTCCTGAGTGGCTTAGCAAGGCAATGTCATCAGCGAATCGCAAATTACTCAGGTATTCTCCATTAACTCTTATCCCCAACTGTTCCCATTCCAGTCCCCGGAATACCTCCTGTAAGCAGGCAGTGAAGAGCATTGGCGAGATCGTGTCTCCCTGCCTGACACCTTTCTGAGAGGGAAATAACTAGAAGAATAAGAATGGGGTGGAGCGCATATGGCAGGTTCTCTCAGATCATGAATGGTAGCTTACCAATATCCCTGAAGAGAAAAGTATACAACAGCTATATCCTACCGGTACTCACCTATGGGGCAGAAACGTGGAGGCTAACAAAGAGGGTTCAGCTTAAGTTAAGAACAACGCAGCGAGCTATGGAAAGGAAAATGATAGGTGTAACGTTAAGAGATCGAAAGCGGGCGGAGTGGGTGAGGGAACAAACGCGGGTTAATGACATCTTAGTTGAAATCAAGAGGAAGAAATGGGCTTGGGCAGGGCATGTAATGCGAAGGCAAGATAACCGCTGGTCATTAAGGGTAACAGAGTGGATTCCAAGAGAAAGCAAACGTAGCAGGGGACGGCAGAAAGTTAGGTGGGCGGATGAGATTAAGAAGTTTGCGGGGATACAGTGGCGGCAACTGACACAGGACAGGGCTAACTGGAGAGACATGGGAGAGGCCTTTGCCCTGCAGTGGGTGTAGTCAGGCTGATGATGATGATGAACGCCCTGGAAATGTCAACCACCCGGGGTTCTTTAACGTGCACTGACATGGCACAGTACACGGGCCTCTAGAATTTCGCCTTCATCGAAATTCGACCAAAATCAAAGGAGTAGTGGACGAGAGCTAAGAAGAGTTACCGGATATGACAACTTTGTACTGTGAGCACTGAGACTATGCAAGCACAACTAGTTCCACTGCAACAAGAAACCATGCTAGCCATGTAGAATATTAAGGACCAGTTTCAAAAAGCTAAGTCTTCATTTATTGCAGAGGTGGACTATGCATCACCTGCTGCATGATACTAGTGCAAGAAAGAAAAAGGAAGCGAGACTTAGAAAGCTGTGTCAAGTTCAGTGTACCAGTAGGATAGATGCCAATACTTCCTTTAGCAGGAAAGTGGCCTGGCACTGAGCGTCTAGATATAGTGAAATAGACACCACACTAAGAAACACGCTGTAAGCTACAAAAGACTACAGGCATAGCCTTTTGAACAGAAAAAACCTTTATCAGGGCTCGCAAAAGAATCTCTCGTGGACATTCGTTAACCAGGCCCTTACTGTATGACCTCAGCATCGAAGATCTTTTATTGTAAACTTACATACAGGATTACAAAAAAGCTGTGAAGCTATGAAAGCTTTTACATTAAAAAAAAATGATTGTACAACTGGTCTTGTAGCGTATACTGTGCAGATTCACTTGAAAGCAATTGATAGACTGGAAATTGTATAGTGTGTAGCCGAGCTAAAGCAAGTCGCTTCTAATATTACTCATGCATCTTGAAGCCACAGGTTTGCAGCAAAACAGTATTTGCAGAGTTATCTAGGCTTTTATTAGGATGAACAGCCACAAATTTTATACGATGGCGAATAACATTGCAAATTAGAACGAATGCGAATATGTAGCTTTCCCCAGATTGCATCGTGGTAATATATATGGGTAGCAAGGTGCTTTTCATTTTCAGAAAAATGGGCTAAAGCTTTTGCCTAGAATGCGCACACTAACTCCCTTTGAGAGGTGCAGTAGCCAAACAATTTTCCAGACTCCGATAACTCACACGCATGTGAAATTTCAGACTTTACCAAGGAAGCGTCCTGCACCTCAAAGGGTAATGTACAGCCCCCGTCAAAAGTATACAGCCCAAGGGGTTCGCTTGTGAGGCCTGCAGTCAGCCTCGTTATGCACCCTCAGCGACCATAATCTCTCGTAAGAGGAATGGCTGTGCGTCCTTAATTTCCCCAAGCTTTGGACTGTTAGACGTGCTAGGGGGCCCCGCTAAACAGCTTAGAAGCAAAACCCTTGGGCTGTATACTTTTGACGGGGGCTGCACATATTCATAGCCTATATTTTGGACTTTGTGGAGTCCGAAAGCTCGATCTCTTTTACCTAACCTAGATGCGGGCAAATGCCGCAGTCTTAAACAGTCGAGTCTTAGCCATCGTCGCTGCCAATGCAGTATACTCGCGCGGCCAGGATTACACATTGGGGTGCTTGACCCCACCACTGGCGAATGAAGCGATGGCGCTAGAGTAGCCCACTTTTGAACATGCTTTACTGTCAGTCTGCATATTATTTTATTTCCTTTTGGTTGCCCCAACCTAACAAATGTCAGTCTGCAAACAGAGTTGGTAACTTGTGTTACACTGCATGCCAGCTGCATAAAACTATGAAATACTTCTCTTTGGTTACACAGCTAGTGGGCTGAGAGTGAGTGAGGTGAAAAAATGCGAGTGCTCGCAAACACCTGAATGCCATGGTGATACCATCAGTATATGGCAGTGCTGCAATCAAGAACTCTTGAAAGCAGGCCGCCACTGGGGTCACAAGGAGAGCCATGCACGCTGCACTGTGTATTCACCGTACCACTGCAGTGCTGCCATTAGAGTGCCTAGAATACTATACTGACTAGTGTGCTGAACACGGGTGCAGAAGTGGCAACGAATGCAATGCCTTCCTGAGGAGGCCGTGCAGGGCACTGCAGTGTGGATCCGCCGCAGGTTGTGTGCTCCACGCTGAGCCGACTGTGCAATTATTTAGGTACTGCTGAAGTATAAAATCTAGACAAGTCTTATAAAAACATAGATTTTTCCGTGCTAAGTGCACACTGCTTGAGCAGTCAAGCTGTGGGATCTGTGTCACATGCTGCACTCACTGTGCTGACCGCATGCACAAGCTAGAATCGGTGATGTAGAGGAGAGTTTTGATGTATTTGTTCACTGAGTGATTGATCGATTGGGTTTTTATGTGCAAACCAATACGATGCTCTGTCTATGAGCCAGACTGCAGTGACTGGCTCTGGGCTGACTTCTACTGCTGGTGATTTTATAAGGAATGCAGGCCCTTCATCAACACTCGGGACACACACTCCACGAGGGGTACGCATAAGTTCTCAGCTATATGTACTGTCTGTTCTTATGTACAGTACTGTGCACCTTTATCGTGAAGAGTTAAGCAAATTTTCTCACCTCAACCGCTGGCTTGTTTGTGGTAAAACTGAGCACAGAGCTTGCATATTATGGTAACCTTTGTTTCATAGCAAGTTTTGCAGTGACACTTGATTGAGCCGCAAATGATGCAACTCTGTAATCATCTGCGCCGAGATCGATGAACTGAAAGCAGCCAGTGCCAGATTGTGGGCTGCAGTGGCGCCCTTTGCGTAGTGGTGCTTTGCTATGGAAAACACAGAGGGCGCCACTAATGCTCTCGGTGAAACCCCAGGATTGGCGGCTTTCAGTTCGTTGATTTCGAGGCAGACGATGACGAGTTTGCATCATGTGCAGCTGAATCAGGCAAGTTCTGTTGACAAACTTACTACAAGACAGAGGTTACCGCAATACCCAAGTTCTGTGCGCAATTTTAGCTAAACGAGCCAGTGCTTGAGGCGAGAGAATTTTTAAAAGTCTTCACGACAAAGAAGCACAATACTGTATTATGCTTATCTTTCCTCTAGGTTCTGGTGCTTATATTCTACTGCCTTGTTTATTCATTTCTTTTCCCCGAGATTGCAACAAATTTGCATCGTTTATGTTACCAATGCTATCCCCCCCCCTCTAGTACCCTCATGACTGTCTAGGAGAGGGGTAATCTGAATAAACTTGTCTAAGAGTGAGATTACTTGCAGTGACGTAGCTTGGGCAGTATGCATACCTCTTGCTTCTCTTTCCTTTATCGTTGATGTATTTAAGAGAAGGAAAACTTAACAAAAATAACTTAAAAACGGAAATTCCAAAGTTCTGTTCTCATGCTCAAGGCTTGCACTGAAGCTTCGAAAGTGCAGTGTTCAAAACATTTGTGAACTCAGCTAAGCTTCCCACACATATCTCATTCCTGCTAAAAATTGCCGACGATTACGTTACTTCCTAATGCAAAATTTGAGCACAGCTCATCAGCTGTTCCAGCTTTTCGATAGACTGAGGCAAAGAATTCGAGCAAGACATGTATGTACAATTACAAACAACTTGTTATTTTTCACGCATTTTCCTTCTTCAAGAAACACTCCACTAACAGTTCTTGATTGTGGTGAAGGAAGCTTTGTGGTCAGAGAAATAGATGGATATATGCTCGACTTGCTTCACCAATGCCTGGTTCTCAAAGACGAGGTCTATACAAGTATTTCGCGAGGTTGTCGCAGCTGTGGGAGGCGTTACAAGCAAGAGGAACGGGATGTTCTCCTGCGTAAGTGGTAAGAAATTCCTGTTTGTCTTTATATGTACATTAAAGTACCCACCCACCCTGCCACCCTGGCAGGTGGCAGTTAATGGCTGACCGCGAGAGTTTGCTCACCGTTGTCAGCGCTAACGCATGCAGCCCACATCTCTCTCATCACCCCACGTACCTATAAATGCGATTCAGGTGTCCGCTGACCCAGGAAGCCAGTTATGCGCACTTCCTTTCTTTAAAATGATCGGAGCGTAAAACGGCAACGCCAATGGCAATGAACACCGACAGCCTATAGCTTCAGCACCGCGTTTCTGGCACAACGTTGTCAATGCCTGCAGCCCACAACTCTCTCGTATCACCCCACGCACCTATAAGCGCGATTCAGGCGTCCACTGGCCCAGGGAGCCAGTTATGCGCACTTCCTTTCCTTCAAATGGCACAACGTTGTCAATGCCAACGTATGCAGCACACATCTGTCACTAAAGCCACGTAGCTTAAAGCACGATTGAGTCGAGGTGTCCACTGTTCCTAGAGGGCAGTTATGCGCCTTTCCTTAGCTTTCCAGGCTCCCGCTCCATTGATTTCGCAGCTTAAAGCGCGAGTAAGGTGTCCACTGCTGGTTACAACGGACAATGGCGACGCCGTGAAACGGGCGCCAAAAAGTTGCACTCTAAAAAATGAACTAAAGCCACAATGGATTACCTTCCATGCTCACCGAAAGGGCATGAATAATGTTTGGTGGCTTGAATGGCCACCACACAATAACCATAACTGGGATAATTGCCACTGCCTGCCATAACCGGCAGTCAATTAAACACTGTGATTCACGCATGTTTTGTTTTATAAGGTGCCCCACACAACAGGGGCAAGCAGTTTTTTCGTTCTTATTCTTTGCTACATAGCCTGTAACATAGTACAGCAGGACCGGCCCTAGTTAATTTTGTGCACCTTACATGCGCACTTTTAGAAAAACCCGTTCAGGTATTGCTCCATACTTGCATCTGGAAAGATTTTGTCTTGCTTGAGTCGCTTGTAAAGCTTGCAATACACATTGTGAACAGTTGCCTCCTTTTAGTGGATTATGTATAATTTAGACTCACTACAGAATGGTGACACAGGGCATAATGATCGTTACTACAGGATGACAGCCTCATTAGGCTGGAAGGGTTTTCTAGCTTGCCTTGACCTAAACGAAATTATTTTAGTATTTTAACCCTTTGAGCGTTTTTGGCGTATATGTACGGCGGCGGTTTTCTGTCCCGCAAGGTCTTTGCTGTACGAGAACGGTTTGAACCCTCAGTTTGAAATATCATGCCATAACTACGATGCATGCTCACTGGGAAGTGCTGCCACCTCCTAGGACTTCCAAGAAGCGTTTGAAATTTGATTGTGCTACCGCCTTACGGGGATAAAAAGAATTTATTTCTAGCTGAATCATTGCGAGATTGCAACGGAGGCGCGTGAAATTTGATTTTTATCTTCATTGCAGGGGCCGCAGAAGTTGATTTTTATCTTTATTGGCGCTGCTTTTAGCTTGTTTATCACTGACGCTCAGGAAGTATTCTTGCGGTCCTTGTTTACTGAGTTTCCTTCGAGTTCTTCATATGCACGGCAAAGCACGGCAAATTCGACCCTCACAGGGTTAAACCCGCCACTAGTGAAGTTAAGAAAAAACATTGGTGTACATAATTTCGAATGCTTGCTGATGCTTGAGTAGTGAAGTGGGGTGGCTGGCTCATGCCCAAAATTAATGTAAAACAGCAGAGACAATTAATGGAGAGTGATGGGACAAGGCTGAAACTGTTCCCTATCACGTGGTTCTTTTTTTCGCGGGCTTTCTTTTAAGGCAAATAAAGGAAGCTGTACCAGTGGTACTTGGTTGCAAACATAGCAACCGGTTATTTTTCTATGGGATCTGCAATTAATACATTGACACTTTCTTCCTGAAGGCAATAATTAAAAAGTTGGCCAATTAGTCTCTGCTAATTAATTATGTTTGCATAATAAAAAAATACTGCAGACTAGGACACGCAACTGGCAACAACCCTCAGTTGGTCTCACAGGGTTAGGGCACTTCGTCTTTTTTAAAAGCTTGGTTACATTTAGCTGGGACATCCTGTATATAATTTTGCTCCAACCTCTGGACATGCAGCCCCTCTGTCGACGGCGCCAGCCTCGTGCACAACAGAGGGCAGGCACTCAGCACACCTGTCAGTAGGCTCCATGCACTATACTGCGGTGGAATGTTCCATGGAAGAAGACATTCGAATATATATTACTTAGCGGCCGTGAATACCGTGGGGTGCTCCATGTATACCAATGTCTAATGCATCGAAAGAAGAAAACATGCAAGCAAAAATTTGGTGTTTATAGTCTTTTTGAAGTACTGCTACATAAGTGCTGATTTCGCAAAGCCACCATCAATTTAATTTAATAGATGAACCCATTCTGCCTGCAGGAAGTATTACATACAGTGGGGCAAGGGGTACAACTAAAGTTCATAATACAAGGCAGACAAACAGACAGATTGTGCACAATGGGTAACAAATTAGCGCTACATCAATTTAAATACAAAAATAATCTTGGGCTGTGAATAAAGCAAGCCTTAGTGACCATGAATCTTTAACCACGTTGACTAACAAAAATGCAGCAAATGGCAAGCCTGCCTATGGCACTACATTGAAGGGTAGATTTATGAATTCTATTCATAAATGATAATAATGCATACAAGATGGCGAGATCATTGTAATGTAAAACACAGCACTCACTGTCTTGTAAAATGTCTTTGACTGCATGCTCAGATCCTCAGATTTTGCCACAAGGTCATCCAATTTCTCGCCACGCTCCAGGACAGCTTCGATGGTATTGTGCTGCATAAGTAAATCAGGGCACGCTCACTGTCACTGTACATAAACATGGTGCAGGCACGTACGTACCAAGATTATTTTAGTTTCGTCGAGGTCGGCTTGGATCTTGGTCATTGCATCTGCTTCTTTGGGCTCCTTGGGGGAAAAAGAGGGGGGGTGACAGGTATGTGAGGCACAGTGCTCGCAAGCATAACGAAAAGATGGCGCTCTAAAACTGTCGCACGCTTTACCTGGTACTTCGCCAGATATGCCTCCAGTCCTTGATACTGGCATGTACTAAAGCAGAATCACAAGCCATTAGACAGGCGAACGAAAACTTGTCAAATGGCTTTACCTCTCAATTAGTGAAGACCATGTATGCGACGGAATTTTCGAGGCAAAGTCTTCCAGCACCTAGAATGGGAACAAACAAACAGAAAGCGTGAGTTGCGCTGGGGCAGTACGAAAGCTGGCGATTACCTTGTTGATCAAAGTGTGCGCGACTCGGCCTGGGTACTCATGATCAGAGACGACAACACCGGCTAAACAGTCGCTGCGAACGTAGACGTGGCACATATATTCTGCACAAGAGACGGAATACCGATAAAACTATCATTCAGCCGTGGACTGTCACGCCTACCGTTTTCCCGCACCGAAGACCGAGTCGCTGCACAGCTTCGCGACACCAAGATCTGACTGGAAAACTTGAGGAATTCCACAACACTGCAACAGATAAAGGTAAACTGTTAGGTAAACATTACTTTAGATCCGAAACACCGAGAAACTTCTGCTCCCAATTTTGACACATGGGGTTTTATCAGGCCGGCGCATACGCACCTCGATCGCTGGAAGTAACCAAACGACGACACTTCGTGCGCGCATTTTAATATGACGCTTTTTGTTGGATGCTTGTAGAGCACGGCTATGTGAAATAACTTCACCATTCTGGCCCTTCTCTCGGTCTTCTCTGGAAAAAGAAGAAACACCGATTGGAGCTTGCGTGAAGGAAACTCGGGAAGCTTCCACTTCGCGTTTTACTGCTGCTACTGGCGACATCAGCCATTAATAACGTTTCATACCTATTTAGAAAGAAGGCTAAGCAATAGGCGACCTAGCCCGGTCATTCACGGACACAAAATACATCGTATACGCAAGGCTATTCACCGATTTCCACAGCAGCCTACTCACAGCAAAGAAGTTCCGAGACCAATCGACGAGGTATGACACAAAGCGGAAGTAGCGGAAATGGGCTTATGCCCCAGAACCCAGAGTCCTCGCTAATAATGGCATAAACAAAAATCAAGTTTATTTGAAAATATTAATAATGTTTATTGTTTTAAAAGTTAATTTAATTAATAATATAGCAATGAAAAAAAATTTTTTTATGCGGCTTTCATATGATGTTTTCAAAAAGTTGAAACCTTTCGAACGAGAGTACGTTAATGCCCCTCTTTCCGGCTAGTGAAAGGCATATGTGAGTGCTGTTGTACTGTGACTCCTTAAAATCTCGATGAATCCTTAAAATCTATTGCAAGTTTTTTGGTTTTTAACGTTGTTTGCATGCCTTAGAGCCTCTTCTTAACATCTGCTCTGTGATTTATTCGAATTATTGTCGTAAGTCATTTTCATTGCTTATTTGAGGCCGGCCCTGTTTTGCGGTGTGTATCGTCGCCGGGTTCTGACATTATTGTCTGATCTGTCGGCGTTTCTTTTTCAAACAGTGCCTTTTGCGTGTACAATACGATTTAACTGCACTGTGCATACTTTTGTCGCATGTTTTCTACCTGTTACCATTTTCGCTAGTAAGTCATCGCTTGTCACTACACGGTTACCATGGTCTTCTCGACACGAAGAGCCTCTGTGTAGTAGAATTTTTGAAGGATCTTTAACGAACGAGTTTTGCATTATTTACCGTGTTTTACAGGCCTTAAAAGGATCACATGGCTAAGCTAAACCGTTTGGTGTCCTCTTCGCGGAGGAAGAACAGGAAGAGGCACTTCAATGCTCCATCGCATATTCGACGGAAGATCATGAGCTCACCGCTGTCTAAGGACCTTCGGCAGAAGTATAACGTCCGCAGCATGCCCATCAGAAAAGACGACGAAGTTCAGGTAACTTTGCGTGCCTGACTGGTTTCTGTTGCCACGTGCGATCGTCTTCACGTGCGTGACTGTGGCGGTGTGAGCGTTAGCTTTGCACGAGAGTAACCCCTTGGTGGGAGCAGGTATTTTTCCTGTGCTGCCTTGAGGCCACCTTATTTGCGGGATCACATATTTTGCTGTATAAGTGTGTAACGATTATTCGGTCTATGAAACTGAACGCAAAACGTGCAGTGGTGCACCGGACGGTAGTGCAGTAGTGCATGCGACTTGCATGCGATCCGTCGTTCGTCGTGCAAAGTCTGGTTCCCTTCTACCTTAATCCTCCCTCCCTCATTTTCAGCGGCAGTAAATGCTTCACTGGGTACCGTCGTGACTGACCTTTGAAGTGAATACTCATTCGTTAAATCGGCACGTGCATGTGGGCGCGGACTCATCGTGGAAATCTGGTGGACCAAGTAGTCTGTGTGTAGTCTGGCGGCAGATAATTGGCTGCTTGGTTCACCAGTCGGTGTTGGTGATCTAACTTGTGGTACACAGGTTGCTGAATTTGGCTAGGCCACGGTGGTGCATGTGGTGTTTGCCTGCTCTAACAGCAGTGCAAGATCTAAGTGTGGTCAAATGTCCAGTTTGACCTCATGCTGTGAAAGTTTTGGCCACTTAGTTCTTGCATTGGTCCAAACATGGTGTAGTAAAGCACTCTAATTGCTCTTATTCTGCCAAATTCATGGATATTATTTTCGTGCAGGCTGTTTGAGTGGCTTGGCTTGTAAGGACTGCTTTGTATAAAGGAAGGAGAGGAAATGTGATGTGTCTAGATGAGACGTGTGGTTGATCTCTTTTGCTATCAGTTATGCTATCATCAGCATGTTAGCAAGTACCATTGTTGCACTTGCTGTAGTAAGCTGGTACATGCCATTGTGGTTGTGGCTGGAATGGCAATTTACTGACCACAAGATTAGTGGACACTGCACAAGTGTGCGAAGTGGAGAACTTAAGGCAGTGACATTGTTTGCTCTTGGTTGTGTGGCTGCTTTGATGCACTGTCTAAAGGACAACTTTAAGAATAATTGAGTGCTCTCTATAATATAGAGCATATGGAAAGGAAGGGAGGAGACTTCTCTTTATCTGTATGAGAGGGAATTTGTTGAAAGGACGCAGTTGAGTAGCCCAGAAAGCCTTCCAGTGAATTCAAAATTTCCGCTGGCTCAGACTTACCGACAATAAATACTCCCTCACTCGCGTTGTGTTCAGAGCAGGGGTGCGAACGAAGCAGGTACAGTAATGCAAGAGAATGCGCCATTGTACCCTTTGCACAACTCCTTTACACACATCACAACTCCTTTCCTGAGCAGCCGCGGTGACTCAGTGGTTATGGTGCTCGTCTGCTGACACGAAGGATGCGGGTTCGATCCCGGCCGCGGCGGTTGAATTTCTTTGAAGGAGAAATTCTAGAGGCCCGTGTACTGTGCGATGTCAGTGCACGTTAAAGAACCCCAGGTGGTCAAAATTTCCGGAGTCCTCCACTACAGCGTCTCTCATAGCCTTAGCCGCTTTGGGATGTTAAACCCCATAAACCAAACCTTACACATGATAACTTGTGGGGTTTCAGCCGTCCCCCTCACCTTTTCTAAAAAAAATACAGTGTAGGGCTGACTCATCTTCCCTTGTGCTTGCCCCTTCTGTTGACAGAGCAGCTTAATGAAGGGGGTTTTTGGTTGCAAAAATTTTCCTGTAAATCAGCTTTCCTGCAAATCTGCAGGCTTGGCGCATGCACATGTCGTTACTGGAGAAAGGTCCATTTCATCCAAGCTGTGTTGAACTGCAGTTTGCGTGCATTCTTTATGGGGCCATGCCCAGCTGCAGACTGATGCTTCGTGCTGCAAGCTAGCAGCTTAAGGTATTGTGCTGATGAGGCTTCAGAAAGTTTAGTGAATGTCATTTTGGTAAAAGTTGCTTTTGTAGCATCACTTCTAGCTAGGTCATTAAAAACCTCTCAAAATTAGTTTTCCATGCAGAAGTTGCCATTAGCAGTGTTCAGTTCATCCATTTTCTCTTAGGCTGTGCCTTTGTAGTTAGCGCTATGTAGGATTCTGGTAGAATTCTTACTTTGCATGCAAATAGGATGCAAGTAACATTTGGACACCTGAGCACTTTTTGGTCTTGTTTTAGTAAAATTGTAAGTTTTGTAGCTTCCGGCAGCTGTGTACTGTGGTGAAGAGCACCCAACGAGAATAGTGAGGAAATAAAAGTGCGCCTATTGGTAAACGTCACTTAACCCTTTCCGGTCAGGTGTAGTTTCCCCAACTGACTACTGCATCGGTCAACATTCTTTTGGACCTTCTACCCCCATGCAAACAAAGGGAGTACCATGACATGATTTGGTTATAAACATTTATTGGTTATTAGTTTATTGGTCATAAGCATTTATTGAAAGCATATATTTCTCAGTTTTCATTTTTTTAAAAATTCTGGACGGTCGTCAGTGTATAATTTCCAAGAGTCACTTCCCGGTGTGTTTTTGCTGCCGATTGTGCTGCTGCACTCTTCACATTCGCTGTCGGAACTTGTGTCGAAGGATTTACATAGTTGTCTTCGTCACTAAATTCATGTTCACTGTCTACAAAGTCATTAGACAATTTTCCGTAAAATACGCCTACCGGAATGGAACTCGTCGTTTTTGGCACCTATTGATAACCTCGAAACCACATGACCAAGAAATATTTTCCAGTGGTATGGTGCTGCCATCCCTCAGTAGAAAGGCCAAATAGCTAATTTACAGGTTACAACAAATCTAACCAGATAGGGCGCGAATTTACCAACAAAAACAGTAGGCAAAACGTTGTGTCGGGCCATGCCCAACAACTGACCGTGCGGATACTTATCCGCTGTCGGGCGATGCCCGACAGATGACCAGAAAGGGTTAAGCTGTCTAATGATACCTGGTTGCAGCATTACATGATTTCATCAAGGACAGCGCAGTGAGCTACGGAAGGGGAAGTGACAGGGATAATGTTCAGAAATGGAGACTAGTTTTAAATACCGGTCATGAGGAAATTATATTTTTGTGGCCCCGCCGCGGTGGCTCAGTGGTTACGGCGCTCGGCTGCTGACCCGAAAGACGCGGGTTTGATCCCGGCCGCGGCGGCTGAATTTCTTGAAGGCGAAATTCCAGAGGCCCGTGTGCTGTGCGATGTCAGTGCACGTTAAAGAACCCCAGGTGGTCGACATTTCCGGAGCCCTTCACTACGGCGTCTCTCATAGCCTCAGTTGCTTTGGGACGTTAAACCCCAATAAACCAACCAATATTTTTGCGGAAATCAAGGACGTGGGCAAGACGAGTAATGTGGAGGATAACCAGTGATCCATTATGGTAGCGGTGTGCATTCCAGGAACATGGCAAGGTATGGAAGAGGGACATGGGAAGATGAGGTCAGTGAATTTGTGGGTATTGGGCAGTGAAAGCGATCTAGGACAAATATTAAGACCAGTGGGAGCGGCGTTTTATTGCCTGGCAATGCTGGTGAATAGGCTGTCTGTCATGCATGCAGAAGCCCTCATAGGCTGGTGAGGCTGGGGCCAGGTAGTCGTGGGTATAGGTAGCAAATTTTTCTGTAACACCTATTCATGTTGCTCCAGTGGCTTGGTCATGTGACTGGCCTGCCATTTAAAAGCAGTGCTGTTCTTGCATGTGATAGCGTACAGGTGATCCTAGATATTTCAAATCGTTGTACTGAAAAGCCAAAACATTTCTTGGAAATCGCATGTGAAAATATAGTGCTTTTGTTCGTGTTTATTGAACTCCCGTTTAGTGGAACATTCTACATGTTGAATTAAAGGCCGCGGCCCTACAAGTGATAGTTCTTAGGTTGTTCACACAATCACTTTCTATGCGAAGATGCTGTAAACTGTTTCACGGTAGGAAGGGGGTGTGGTTGTGGGTCTGGTGTACCTGTTTTCAGCATGACGCTGCTCTCATGCTCTAAACCTCTGCTTGTTACATGTTGAAGCGAACCTAGCTCATCAAAGGCTTCTGGCCGCTCTCGCCTGGCGTGCTTTGATGCCAAAGTCGCCGCAACAACCAGCTTCACTTAACTCTTTCGCTACCGCGGAAAAATGCACGATTTGGAGCGTACTGAAAGAAAATTTTTTTTCTCAAGAACTAATACACCCAGCACATATTGCAATGCAAGAAATTGTAGCTTATTAGTTACACTTCTGAATGAAACAAACACCAGAGTTGTGTGTGCAAAAGTAAATGAACATTTATTTGTGAAATTTGCTAAAAACACAAAAAAAAAGTATATAGCAAAAACAAAAATTACCGGCTGCACTGAGCCCGAACTTGATTAGAGGAAAACTGGAATATACAAACTGTTGCACATGTTTATAGCTGTCATTATTCACAGTTTCAGCTATGAGAAAAATTTACTGCACTTTCCATGGCTTGTCAAGTCAGGGGTCATGACTGTGGTGCCACTGTGAAGAGCAATCAAAGGTGAAGATGTGAAGTAGAGGTAGACTGACAAGTGCTTCACATAAGGATTTATCTTTGTTCCTCCCTTGTTCTCTGATAGCCGAGCTTGTAGTTTCTTCTTTTTTTCATTCTTTTCGGTTGGTGTTGAATGGATTCTATGAGAGGATTGGGGGCGTGGACTTCTTTTCCCTCATCATACCCGAAGATTTCTTGAATGAGCTGCTCCCTGAAAGCCAGCTGATAAAATTTGGCATTTTAGGCAAGCTCTAAAACATCAGGATCGATGAAATAAGTTTTATCGATGTGGTTCAAAAGCCAGGACACTTTTCAAGTGTTGCCAATAGAAGCTGCCGCCACTGAATCATCCGGGTCTGTTACATGCAAAAAAACAACAACAAAAAAAAGCGAAAAACCAATTTTGAGAAATGACTTTTGATGGCAGAGGGCCAGAATAGATTATTCTGGTATTTCAGTAGAGATACAGTCGTGGCAGGTAAAAAATTCCAATGTATATGATGATTCCAATGAACATCAGAATCTCCAACAGATTCACGTCTTCCCATGAGCCGTCACGTCGAATTTGCTGAAAATCTTCATCCATGCATACTTATTAGTGTTTCCGCACACGATCTTCATCATTTCCGCCGTGAAGAGCATAAAAAAAAAGTCGAGAAGTCAAGCGAATCTCCGAGCGCCGCTCCGCAGCGATGTGCCGATATGGTCACCTAGCTGTCGTCTTGGTTGAAAAACGCGACGCGACCGTGAGCATTTGGCAAACTGTCTTCGCCATACGTTGTCAAGACCCTGAAGCACAAAAATAAACCACTGTCATCAATTACAAACCGTATGCACCGCAGAAAACACACAGCGAACAAAAACAGAACTTACATGCAAGTACGCGCTGACGTTCCAGGCTCCCGAGGCGAAGTCTCGCTGCCGAAACCGAAATCCGACGTTTGTACATTGTTGCCCGACTAATAACCGCTGCTTTCTTTGCAAAAAACGAAACCGAAACCGGCCGACGTGCTCGGTGTCAGCTTTCGCTTTCGAGGAGCGCGCGGCGACGCGGACGCCATTTTCTCCGGCTGACGCTGCTGCGGCCGTCCAAAGTTTTATTTTTCACGGCGCCCCCTCATGTCAAAACACTGAAACAAAGGCTGCAATCGAAAGAGCAGTTGTTGAGCTCACTAACTAGATGGCGGAGCACGTCCACAACGCTCCAAAATAAGCTTTTTTGCGCGGGCGATTTGAATCGATCATATGCGAACGATCGCCTACGGCGCGGTAGCGAAAGAGTTAAGGGGGCACACTTGTCTTTGGACCAAAAGATGGCCTAGAAGTGGGTCTTTTGGAAATGGCATTTTTTAAATTTACAGATATTAATCTCCCAAGTTTACCAATTTTTTTCTTTTTCGAATCAGTATTCTGATCACAATACTGAATTAGGATCATGGTTTGGGCTGAATTTGTGTAGGAACAGACAATGAAATGTCATTCAAATTTTTGGCACCCTGGCTGCTTCGGTACATGTATATCTCAGCATCAAGGGCAGGTAGTGATTTTTTTTTCAAGGGAAGCAGAAAGTGCAATGTTTGCAATGTTCAAAGCAGAATTGATCAATCATGTCTCAAGAATTTTTTATTTTGCAAAGAGTTGATGCTTGATAGGCACACCTTGAATGTTATTTCAAGTGCTGTACAACAACCAATAAAGGCTAAATAGGAAAAAAAAATGCTTTTAACATTGTACTTATGTAGTCATGTATAAAATAAATAATTTATTTTTTGCCCTAAAGGCCCGGAACTGGGCATTACATTGGGGGAATGTTTCAAAGAAAGCAGCACCTGATAACAAATGATAGAAAAGGTACAGTAGGCAAAGTTGAGTGAACATTGGGGCATAAGACTCAAGAACTGTGCAAACATGTTGGTTCAGCATAGCACAAGGAATAACAGAAGCAAAGCAAAAAGGTACCGGCAGAAATGTAACTGCATTCATAACACACTTACGAATCAAGCACTATGCGACACATTTGCTGAGTTCAAAAATGTTAGTGAAGCTGTTCAAAAAAGACAATGACACATTTGCTGAGTTCAAAAATGTTAGTGAAGCTGTTAAAAAAAGACAATGATTCGGTATTGCAGACGGTGGCGGATGGCAATACATTTTATTAATTTGTTGCCATTACCACTGGCGACTTCCGATATTTTAGTGTGCGAGCGAAAATTGGGTGGACTTAAATGTGCATGATCCAGGCAAGCAGAGATCAGTGACTTATTAAAATCGATTATATTAAAATCGATTATCTTGAAAGGTAATGTATAGAAAAAGCAAATGCCGATTTGAAAACAGTGTAAAAAACTGAGCAAGGTGGTGCATTTTCTTTACGGTTGGACGAAAGATACGGATATTAATTTTTTTTTTATTGTTTGCAATGAATACCAGCAAAGAGGTGGTCTGCTTGCACCTTTTCAGGTTGATATTTTCTCTCCCCTCCTCTGGAGGAGAGTGGCTTTTGTGCAATCCTTGCTGTGTAGCATATTTACATATGCCTCCTCTGCATCCTGCTTATGCAACGCCTGCATGACTGCTTTCATTGAAATGAAACGCTTTTTTCATAATCTGGGAGGGGTTGACTATTGTGCACGTTTAAACCTCGTTGGCTTTAGTATGGTCTGTTGTTGAGTCCCATTTCTAAAACCAACCTGCTCCCAGGGTTGGTTGGAGTCTTGGAATTGCTGAAACTTTGTAGCGTGCTAAGGCTAATAGGTCTAATTTTTGAAGTGCTTGGTGTCCTCTTTTTTGTAAGTTACGATGACATTCTTTTGTGCTTTTGGTACACTTGGTCTTAAGGCATTGTGTGTACAGGGTTGAAAGCTTTTGCCATTCTTCAGTAGATCAGCAGGATCCTCTTCTCCTACTTTTTCTGTCTACATTATTTGTAAAGCTTTTCTACCTCTTAAGTTAGAAGTGGGGTTTTCAGTTCTTTACCTCTGCCATTTCTGCTGTTAGTGCTAGGCTTTTTTTTTTGCTGTGGTACTATTTTGTGTATTGTAGCGGAGGGTTCCAAATTAATTTTGACCGTGACCTCAGCTCAGGATTTTGAAATTATCCTGGAATCCTCACTATGGAATCAAAATGCCAAAACACCCATGTACTGAGTGTTCAGTTGCATAGCAACCTCGTTGGTGCTGTACCCGAGGTGGTTGAAATTAATTGGGAGCCTCCTGATATGATCTGCCTCGTAGTTCACAGTACTTTCCCACATAGAAATGTACCTTTGTTTTCTTGTAGCTTGGTTGCGTGGTAATTATGTGTGCACTTTCATGTTGCTTGTTAAGGGAACATGCAATCGCTAAGTGCTGCCGTGAGAATCAGTGGCATAAGGCGCAGTAAGCATGACCGGCCCTCTTTTTCATGCATGCTCCTGGTGCTGCCCATTCTTGACAGCAGCGCTGTGCAAAGCATTAGAGGCCACGGGATCGAATGTTCCTCTAACAGTAGATGGTACTGTACACGTACAGCTGTCGGCAGCATTGTCTATAGAGAGTATTCACCAACGTCACTTCGGCCGTCATTTCGTTGTGTGTGAAGCACTGTGAAAGGCCGCTTGTGTCTAATGAGATTATAGCCTTCTGCTCTGGCAGGCACTACTGAGGCCTGATTCTCACAGCCGGTCTCCTCTACGGCGACGGAGGCGGTAACTGCGGCCGTAACGGAACGGAGAGTTGTTCTAATCGAAAGAGGCGCCGGACACCGGCAAACCAGTTTGGATGGGCGCTCGCTGCTTGCTACGTGCCCACGCACCCGCACATCGCCGCCAAAGCCGCGACTCTCACCAGCGCCATCTTTTGGTCGCAGCAAGCAAGCGGTGGGTCACGTGAAGCGAGCTCGCGCTGTGACTGTTGTGTTCTCCGTGGGGCGGGGCTCCGTCACCGCTTGACGGAAATGTAGAGCAGGACCCAGCAGCACCGGCTGCCTGACTTGGGGGGGGGGGGGGGAACAGTCCAAGAACCGGTCCCTCCGTCAGCTGCGGGTGCGACGGAGGTGACGGAGCAAGGGAGAAACCGGCTGTGAGAATGTGGCGTGAAGTGGCAACCTAGACAACAAAATGGTGCCCGTGACGTCACGTGAATAATACCTGCGCTACTCAGTCTCGTACATCAGGTACAAAGATGGCAAAGTTTGCACTCTTGTTTGTGTTGCCTACGTCCTCTATCAAAAAGTAGTCCGTAAAGTAATACTTTGCCTGCAGGTTTATTAATAACAAATTTGTCATGAGCTTGATAAAATGCACTCTTGTTGCTGACGGCAAGCTGTCGCTTTGCGATGCCTTATACCACTTGGCCACAAAACAGTCATAGTAACACGCCTTCCTTTATTTTTTTATATGGGCTACTACTTCCTTACCTTTCACAGGGTTGCACCTGATGTATGAAGTGGAGTATAGTGTTCCATTGGTGTTCTGTGTAGCAAGCAAAAAGTAGTTCAAGCAAACATACTCAGTGCGTGCACTTGAGTACATCCACTTTAGACGTACAGCAGAAATAGACACGAGCACTGCGGCCCTGACAGAGCGGCTGCCCTGACATTTGGCTTTTTGTTCTGCTGCCTTCCCCTCCAGCGGTCTAGACAAGTAGGCTCATGTCTTAATGCTGTGCCTTGTGGAAGTGCATGAAATGTGTGAAATTCAATAGCTATAGCTGGGGGAAGGGGAGTGAAGGTTTTTGGCGTTCTATAATTGAGCACGTGGGCATTGTCATAATTTTGAATTTCATGTCATGCAGGTGGTGCGTGGCCATCATAAGAGCCAGCAGGTGGGCAAGGTCGTGCAGGTGTATCGCAAGAAGTATGTTATCTACATTGAGCGGATCCAGCGCGAGAAGGCCAACGGTGCATCTGTCTACGTGGGCATCCATCCCAGCAAGGTGGTGATCGTCAAGCTCAAGATGGACAAGGACCGCAAGAAGATCCTCGAGCGGCGTGCACGTGGCCGCCAGCTCAAGGACAAGGGCAAGGGAAAGCACACCGAGGAGAGTGTGGCCATGGAGACGTAAATTGCAAATTCACCTGACTTTAATAAATGGCTTGGCCTGCCGTGAGTGGTCTTATGTGAAGTCTCGCTGGAAAGTAAATGCTGAGGCTTGCTTTACCTTGGCCCTACGTTTTTTGATAGGGGCAGTTGGAAGAAAACAGCAGTGGTGTGCCAGTGTGGCGCCGACCCTAGCGATTGCTGTCTAGGCGGTAGCGTTGCGGTCGCTTCAGGATGGCCGGGCCGTCTGCTACTCTGATGAGTGGACAGTGGCTTGTGTGCGCACCAAAAGGTATTTAGGGAATACAGATTTTGTTTTCAGCATAATCTCTTTTGTGTTAATGAAACGGGACTGTTCAGTAGCATTTATTACTAACTTTAGCCGGGCACATCAACTACTTGTTGGCAAATGGGCTGCTCGTCTTGTTGTGACTTCCCACCTGTGCAAACTTTCAGGGAGCTGATGTAGTGAGGGAATGCTGTGTTCTGTCATGGAAGCTTAAAAGCTCGTTGTTCGGGCTTCTTTGACCGTATATGCATGCATGCAGGGGCAAGTTAGATTCTTTAGCCTCCGAGAAGCCATTTTGGAGGCTTCTGGACGTCGGATTTTTTATTCAGCGAGGTGATTTTACGAAGTAAATGGCAGTTTGCACCCAGGCCGAGGCTGTGAAATTCAGTAGCCGTTTCAATTACTTCAGAAAATGTTAAATCTTTTATTCCTTAACACAAGCCAAGGGAAAATCTAATAAGGTGCCTTTCTGCTGGAGTTGGTGCTGCAAGGTGAGCACTAAGGGAATTCAGGGCTGTTACTGCGACCAGCCATGTCGAAGTGGACCTGCGAACTACTTTGCACAGCCGCATATTACCCATGTGAAGAATTCGATGAAGCCCAACTATGAGGGGGCAAGCGACACACCGCGTTTCTTCGATTTCACCATGCGGAACGACGGAAAGAAGGGCTTTCTGTTTCGGCTGAGATCTACACCACTCAACACCGAGCATCCTGCCCTCTTACCTCAGGTGTAGAGCACACGCAAACTTATCAGTACGGAGACGATGCGTGGCGCGAGCCAGCATAGACCAGTTATGCTGCAAACTGACGAAGTGACCGAGCACAGCCGATGGGCATGGTACTGTTGTCTCTTTCGAGAAAGAAAGAGCATTAAACGATGGGTTAAAAATGCAGAAAGTAAAAATGTGATCAATTAAATGGGTAAGAAGCATAGTGTAGAACTATATAGATACTGGAAAAGGTGGATCAGGAAGGGATCTTTCTACGGTAACTCGAGAGGCAGTGTCCTACTCTTTGAAGCTAGGTCAGGGTTTCTTAGAACGTGCAGCTACAGGAAGAAATTTAACGAAGGTGATGATACGTGCTGTTTGTGGTAAATCTCATACTCAAATGTGAAGGTATCCATCCAGATGTCAGCTGCCGCCGTGGCTCAGTGGTTATGGTGCTCGTCTACTGATCCGAAAGACGCGGGTTCGAACTTGGCCGCGGTGGTCGAATTTCGATGGAGGCGAAATTCTAGAGGCCCGTGTACTGTGCGATGTCGGCGCACGTTAAAGAACCCGAGGTGGTCAGAATTTCCAGAGCCCTTCATCACAGCGTCTCTCATAGCCTGAGTTGCTTTGGGACGTTAAACCAATCAACCATCTGGATGTCGATGCAGGCACAGCCACTCTTCCTGAGGCCCTAGGGTTTAGAGACAGCAGTGGTCATGTAAATAAATCTGCGGTGGAAGTTAGCAAAAAACGATTGGAAGATTGGTGACTCAAAAGTAGGTTAGAAGTGTTGCAAAACGTGTTGAAAGAAAAGTTTATTTACAGTACAGTGAAACAAAAAGAAAAAGCCTTGCATGGTGGAAACTGCCACCGCACTGTTTCAAAGGGGACGCTCCTATTTTCCATCCATCGATAAAAAGCGGCGACGGAATGGGGCCGCATCTCCAGAGCAAGTTTTCCCACTGTGTTTATCTAAAAACATTGCCTTGGCCTTTATAGCGATCTTGTGCTGTTTGCAAAAGTGGTTCAAGGCAACTTGTGTCCTGTATGTACTCGTGTAAAGGGCACATCCCCCAAATTGACAGTCGGTAATATGAAAAGTTGTAGGGTATGCATTTGTACTGTGTGCTCTTCCGGATGTAGCTGCCGCTGACTGGTTCAGTCCATGCGAGCAGGTGGCATGATCCAGTCCATCAGTCATTGTGTGACTAGCTTTACTCCTCCATTCTCTGTTCTCTCTCCTGAAAGTGGAGAGGGGTTCTCCTCTTCACTTCGCCACCTGTTGCCTCTGGGTGTTCCCTCCCAGGGATGTTTTCCTCTGCTTTTACACCTGCCAACTCTGGTTTCAGACACACGTGCAGGTTTTTGCAACATGGGGGTTCCAGTGCTAACGCATCAAAAAAGTAAGCCAGAATTGAGTTTCTTGAGTTATCATTTTGCCCATGTGGCTTGTGTCTGTGGGTGCCAGCAGATGTGGAGGCCAAACGCAAAAGGCATCCGTATGCTGTCCGATGTTAGCGCATGTTAACCTCTGGTGGTACAAATTAATCCGGAGGCCATCACTGAATAGTCCACCACAGCCTATGTGTTCCTTTGGGACTTTAAACCCCACAAAAATTGTAGCATATTGTTAACTGGAGGCTGAACAGATGTTGCTTGCTTGGCTCACTAAACGGTAACAAACATTAACCATGTGCTGCATAATTGGGATCCTTCATTTGCTGGTTTTACTTTTTACAGAGTTCAGGGGGGAAAAATCTAGCAATATTTTTTTAGTTCAAATTTGGGTGCGAATCAGTTATTCAGCCAAAAATTCTTTAATTCATGATTCTTCAGTCTTTTTTTTTGTTTTACTACAAGCACTCGTTCTTGTGCTGGGCACAAAATGTCCTATTTCTTGCTCAATATTTCACAAGCACAGAGATGGCAGGTTCCGCAGAAACTTTGCCAAATTACATTTTTGCCATCTATTGGAATTATTTTGAAGCATAAACTATCAATCTCTTACACAGCACATTGTGTGCATGCGAGACCTGCCTGCCTTGCAGAGTGATAGTGTATTCCAACAGGAGAATGCTGAAAAACAATCATTTCTTTGCCATAATTGGCGTGTGCCACTGGTAAAATAAGATTATTGTTGAGTACAAATCCAGTACCAATAGTGTTTACCAGGCATGTTTTTTGGGATCATAGACAAAGGAACTTGATTATTCAATAAGTTGATAAATATGCCTAGCTTGTATTTTAGTCTTGCTGACAGACAAAATGTTATTAGTGTGTAATAACGGGATAGCGCTAGTATTGTGGGGCTTGGTGTATCTATTCTGATAGCTTGGCTTTGTACAGTTTTAAGTGAACTAAGGTGAGTATTGTATGTATTCTCCAACATACGACGTCTGTTAGAAAGGTATCCGACTTTATTTTTTTTTTTGCAAACACCTGATGGATATGAGACAAGCGCGCTTGCATCAGGCGACCTTGAGCCTTCATGCGCATGCATGAATTTTTTCCCGCCTGCCGATAGCGTCAATTGCTGGGAAGCAGCGTTTGAGTGAGGCAGTGTGCAGTGCTCTCGTCGGTTTTTTATTGCAAGGAAAATGGCGGAGTGAAAGGAGCAGCGCTACTGCAACAAATTTTGCCATAAACTTGGCGACAGCCGAGTGGAAACCGTTCGAAATATTCAGACGGCTTTCGGTGAAGATGCTATGAGCAGCACACAGTTTAAGCAGTGTTACAATTGTTTTAAAGATGGCCGCACATCGGTGGAGAACGAGCCACGCTCCAATCGGCCATCAGCATGCCAAAATGACCAGGTCATTGCCGAACTGAATGCTATGGTGATGCGGGACTGTCGCGTGACTATCCGAGAAATTGAGGAAGAGGTGGACATGAGCAATTTCTCCGCACATTCCATTATCACCGAAGATTTGGCCATGGAGAGAGTTGCGGCGAAATTCGTGCCGAAGCTGCTCATGGTGGAGCAAAAGCAGGTTCGTATTAAAGTGTCACAGGATATGCTGGATTCCACAAACAGTGATCCCGACTTCAACACCATAATCGGTGGTGACGAGTCTTGGGTGTACAGGTACGAGCCGGAAGCCAAATCTCAATCGTCACAATGGCAGCATTCCACGTCACCAAGACTTAAGAAGGCCCGCCAATTGCGAAGCAATGTGAAAGTGATGCTGACTGCTTTCTTTGACACCCTCTGTGTGGCAGACCACGAGTACGCACTCTACAGGGTCAAACAATGACCAAAGATTACTACAGGGATGTCCTCCGTTGCCTACGTGATGCTGTGCGGCACAAGAACCCGGAGCTGAGGTCAACAGGAAATTGGCGCACCCATCGCGCCAATGCTCCTGCACATTCCTCGCACTCGAATCAGATTTTTTGGTGAAAAACCATACTCCTGTAGTTCAACAGACTCCTTACTGTCCTGATATGGCCCCTGCGATTTCTGGCTGGTTCCCAAAATCAAAAGGCCATTGAAAGGAGTGCGATTTCGGACAAGGAAGAACATTATGGCTGCAACGACAGCTGAGCTAAACTCCATTCCGAAAAGGGCCTTTTCGGAATACTTCCCACAATGGCAGCACCGCTGGGAGAAGTGTCCCAAGTAGACTACTTTAAAGATGACTAGGTTTGCAACGCTCCAGTTATGCAAGTTTTTTTTTCAACGGCCAAAGGTCGGATACTTTTCTAACGGACCTCGTATTATGCAGTATTTAATGTGAATATATACAGCATAATAAAGCGAGAGCAGTGTTGCACGGTTAAAATGTTGACGGGCTTTCGTAGTAGCCAAATGCCGTAGGTGATTTTATTTTTAAAATTAGTGGCGTGGTAATGAAATGTAACGTTATGGTTCAATTCAACCCCTACAAAGGAGCAGTGAGTGCTAGTAGGGATTACATGATAATTGACTCAATGATGAAACTAAAGATGATTTCTGAGATAAATTGAAGACAATGAACTTGGTTTTAGCATTAATAACTATGTAATTATTACAGCAGTTCATAACCTTCGCTAGCTAATACTGAGTTTGGAAACCAGGGACGGAATATTTTTATCGTTTATGATGGTGGTGTCTGCGTACAGTGAGCAATGTGAAGATGTTAGGTAGGCAGGCAAATCATTAATGTAAATAAAAAATGATAAAGGTCTGAGAATGGAATCTTGTGGTACCACTAGATTAGTAACTAGGTTCAGAAAAAAAAAATTCGAAGTTTTGATTACGTTAAGCCTATCTCGCAGATAGCTCCTTGATAACATTAGTTCTGGGCTAATTATTCATTCGCTTCTAATTTCAAAAATGATGTGTGGTGATTGTATCGAATGCTTTAGTAAGACCAATAAGAACTGAGCCTCCAAAATAACCATCATCAATTGCTTTCGTTAAAAGGGCGATGAGAGCGAGGTCAGTCAAATATCCCGGGCGAAACCCGTACCGAGACGAAGAGAATATTAAATTTAGTCACATAATTGCTTAAGCGTGCAGCAATTAACTTGCCGACGATTTTACTAAAATACTAAAAAATGGCGGAATACATATTGGGCAGTAATTTGTTAGTAAAGAATGATCGCCTTTCTTAAAAAGTGGAGTTACCTTTGCCCGTTTCAATTCGGAAGGAAAAATGCCGGTCTAAAATATCAGATTAATAAGACACCTTTAGCACACCGTGTTACCGGTACCGGAGTACCGGGAGCCTGCGCGCAGCCAATGCGCATGCGCAAATCTCTTTGACGTCGCCAGATGGCGCCACATACCCGGCTGCTATAGGGTGCCTCGATGCCAGCGCCGCCGTTCAGGGTGGTGCCATCCTTTGACCGCTCCAACGCCGCCTCTCTCTCCCTGCGGCGCCATTTTGAATCACAGCGGTCGGTCGGGCTGGTCTCAGTTGCTTGGTGCAAGCAGCTGAGCTTCCGTGTTTCGAGGCCCGCGTCTGCGGACGATCGCTTTATTTGCTTGGACTGAGGAGCTTGTCAAGTCCGCCGAGGCAGCATGACGGGTTGTTGTGTGCCAATGTGCGCCGGGTCAACGCGTAAAGGCCTACGCTAGCTGTTTTCGCTTCCCCCGAGACTCCGAGCGAAGGAAAAAATGGGAAGCTCAAGTAAAGCGGGATCAGCTCTAGAGTATATTGCTTTAAATGTTACACCTCACTGTGCTTTTTTACCACTCTGTCTCGTTCTGCTCTTTCGTGGTTTGCATCTTTTTTTTCATACTTTGTTTTCATGTTTGCGGCGAAGGTTGCACCGCACTGTGCACTACAACATTTTTCCCGTAAATCTTGTTGACTTATTTCGTGGTTTGAACCTTTTTTCATGCTTTGCTTTTATGTTTTCCTTTAAGGTTACACCCTACGGTACATGCCCCACTTTTCTGTCCCAATGTCTTGCTTGCTTATATTGTAGTTCGTGTTTTTTTCATTACCTGCAATTACAGTAGACATTAAGTGAATAATTTGCATTATCTTTTGTTTTGTTCTCTGTACTCTCTGTAAGAGAGTAGGCTGAAAAGCTATGTTACATATTTGTCTTCCTCAGTAATAAAGATAAACTTTTAGGTAGGAGTTATTTTTCGAACAGCCTAACCCATGAGAACACAATTTTGTAGACAGAATAGCAAATACACGGATAGCCAACGTTAAAAACCGCGTTTTTTTTTAACAAACCCCTCTATGGTCAATTTTTTTCGAAAAGCGTGACTTTTCAATGTCGATTAATTCGATTTCGAATTTAAAATTTGCAGAATTACTGCAGTTTTTTGATGACTAAAACCGAATCTTTTTTGGGCAGGTTTACATGCATGGTTTATTAATGAACACCGATTGGCTTGAATAAAATAAATATGAAAAAATATATGTAGAATTGTGTTTCACAAACTGAGGAATCTCAGGAGAGCAACCGGTGCGTATGTCCAGGGCGCAAGCGAAGTGTGCATGCGTGCGCACGCAAGGACATTCGGTGGTTGTGCGCCCCTCATAAAAATGAAACGAGTGAGAAACTTCCAATAATCCTTTATGCTATCACCAACGAGGGGTGATTCGTTTTCTTTGGCCCCGAGAAAGAAAACGCAGGAGCAGTGGCAACGTCGGTGTACGGCGGCATCATTTGTATATACCAGCGCCCGCCCCATAAGCAATGTAATTGCGCCCTTGTGAGCAATAAACGGGCGAACAACTCGCAGTTACCCTTTGAAAGATTACAAAGCAAACAGACACCAGTTTTTGCGAGCAGAAGCGGAAACAGCCCGCGCGACGATAGCGAAACCAGCCGCAGCGCTCGAGCGGCTGACGACACGCGGGCGTCAACAGAACGTGGGAATTAAAATCCAAAATATGGTGAAAAAAAAAGAGGCAGCAATTTCTTCTATCCGCATGGAGCAGCAGCACCTGCCCGGCAACAGATCTTTAAAATATTAGCGCGTTTCTCAAACCAACAGACGGAACAGTAAATGTTCAACCTCGACCACTTGGGGCTGTAAAATTAAGTCATGCAATTACGTCTTCGACCCGCGGATGTTAAAATGGCTATTATGAATGAAAAGATACGCAGTGCGATGTTGATGAAAAAGACTGTTCCAGTCAAAAGCACTCTCACGCCCGCCGAAAGTAAGAGTGGCGCCGTTACACCCGCTAGCGCAGCTGATCCCGTGTGATTCAATATGGCGGCGCCCGCGATGTTGTCTCCACCCTGTACGGCGGCGCTGGCATCGAGGCACCCTAGGCTGCTACGCGCGCGGCTGCAGCATTGGGACCAATCGGCGCGTGCACACCGGTGGTGGGCGGGCTCCCGGTACTCCTGTAGCGGTAACGGTAACACGGTATGCTAAAGGTGTCTATTATAACATGAAACATCAGATAGGTGTGCAACTAGTTTTATGTTACTAGGATGAATGTTATCAAACCCTGCGTTGGTTACTTTCAGTGCACGAGTGTCATTAAGGACTTCATCTCTTATGTTGTTAGGAAAACAAAAAAATTAATGTTGCAAACGATTCAGTGACGTAGTACAGTTACTGATAAGAGGCTTGTCCTAAAAAAAGGCGTCACTGAAGGCCCTGGCTATTTCTGATGGCTGGTCATATGTAATATAATCGTTTGTGATAGGATTGGATACGTAGAAGCGATGGGTCTAGTTCAAAAAGGAATTTAGGACAGCCCATTGTTCCTTTGGGTTGCTGCCTGACTGATCAAGTTTGTGCTCATAGTACAACTTCTTTGCTTTTTTTTATTTTTGCTGAGGGTGTTACACAATTTCTTGTATCGGGCATGCAGTGCGACTTAAAATGATTGTTTTTTAGTTTTTCTATGCAGGGTATCTGTATAGAATTTGTCGGTTTTACCAGACGGAGGGGAAACCGTGTAAATATAGTAAGGTTCCGTTAGAGCAAGCTCGCACGAGCGGCCAGATAACGCAAATAACGTCACAAAAAAGCGCCAAGGCGCCGATGGAGATGTATGCAATGGCGGCGCCTTGTGGCGCGTGATACAAGCTGCAAGGGGGGGGGGGGGGGGGGGGGTACAGGTTGCCGGTCGGCCGCATGCTTTGTCAGCGCTTTTGAGGAGACGACCCGAGCGCTGGCTTCAGCGGGCGTCCGCCGCTCCGTCGGTTCTTTCAAGCTGCTGACGAAATGCCGTAGATAACGGTGACGAAAGTGCATCCCCAGTTGCCTCATCCAAGTATCTGGGGGTGTGGACTGATGAAGAAAGGGAATATTTAAAGGCTCACGAAGAAAGAAATCTCAAGACGAAAGTAAAAAGGAACGCGGCCATAATGAAACATTGAGCACTATGGGGATGCAATTTATATGAAAAAATAGGAGAACTGTGGAAGGGGGGTTATGCTTCCGGGGCTGACATTTATGGACACGGCACCGTGCTTGAAATCTAATGTGCTGCAAAGACAAGAGGTTAACCAAAGAACGGTGGGAAGATTAGCTTCAGGGGCTCATGGAAAGACAACAAGCGAAGTTGTAGGGGGATACGGGCTGGTCGTCCTTTGAGGCGCGGGAAGCACAGAACAATATATCGTTTGAGGAGATACTAAGAAAAATGGATGAGAAGAGGTGGTCTGACCAAGCCTTCAAATACTTGTACAGTAAAAACGCGAATACGCGATGGAGGAAAATGACTACACAGCTTACGACAGTCTACATGGGTAACAGGGTAAATGAAGTTACCACGAACATAAAAAGAAACCCCGCGAAACCGAGGCTGCTAACTGACAACAAAAAATGGGAAAAGAATCTTAACGTGAATACAGAGCTGGAAAGAGCGAAATCCGGAAGGAAACGCTGTATGATAATTAAAGAGGCAGTGCCTTTCAATTTGAGGCTACATCAGGTTGCCTCGTAGCCAGGCAATATAGAAGCAAATATAAATAAGGAGGCGATATTTTTGTAGCATGAGGAAGCAGTGCAGAAGCATTAAACATGTTCTCGTAGAATGTAAAGCTATACATCCAGATATCAAAGTGAATATGGTGAGTCTTTCAGTATCTGGGTTCTAGGGATAGCGAAAGCAAAATTAACGTATCAGTGATAGGAACGAGCAAGAAATTGAAAACTTTATTGGATGCATGGGAATTCTCGGAGTCTTGGGTGGTACGCCTACTCCGGCAGCCCACTGGCCTGCGCCGCAGCGTGGGCCCTGCGAACCAGTCCTCGTTGTTGGTCGGGGTCCTCATTGTGTAGAATGGCCTCCCACTGCTCCATATTGAGATTAGGAGAATGAGAAGACTCAACCATTGCTGGCGTAAAGGCAGAATGGAAAATTGCACAGACCACCATAGAAATAAAAATAATAGCGCTTAGAGCTTATAAAATAGCTTGGTATTAAAAAAGAGAATTGATTCAAAGTAATGTAGGGCAGAAATACAAATACATAAAACAGTCACTTTAATTTACTAGGAAAGCGGCACTTGCCACTGCCTCAATTCAAGGGGGATGCCAATAACAAGCTTGCTTGTCTGCTTACCGGCTTGCCATGCCTTGCCCTGACTGTCTGCCTGCTTGCTTACCTGCTAGAGAGAGAGAGAAAGGAATTTTAATGAGGGAAAGGTGGAGAGGTCGGCCGGTGGTAACATGGTAGAATGTCGCAATATTAGTGCCGACGTCGATGCCAGCCAGATCGGCATTTCTGAGGCACAAGGAAGGTAAAGTGAATGTGTCCGCGGTAGAGGTCAGTAAAAAACGGTTTGAAAAATAGTTGGTGTCGCACTTTGCCACCTGGCACGTGACACGCGTGGTACACGGGTGTACCACCTACCACTGGGGTTAAACGGAAGAGCCAGTCTGCGACTTGTCACGGTTGGCAGGTGGCATAGTGGAGAGAGGGAAATCTCCCTCACCTCCTCTAGGGGAGAGGAGGGAGAGACCAGAGGTGGCTGCCACGGCAAGAACCCTGTCACCTGCCAAGGTTGGTACAAGGAAGAGCCAGCTGCCACCTGCCATGGTTGGCAGGTGGCAAAGTGGTGAAGGGCAGCTCACAACGTGGTTCTTATGCTATCGCAAGTTCACAGCTAATGGTAAACCAGAATCAATTTATTTCAACATCACACGATACAAATGCAATGTTGCGGGTGCAGGCAAACGCTTTCTGGAGGCTTGACGAGACCTACGCCCTACTGAGAAACACTTGGCAGTAACAGCAGTGATGGTCACATTGTTAAAGAAGAACACACAAAATACTGAGAAAATTCGGGAGAAAAAATGGCTTCATCTCTTCGTCTGTTTAGCTTCATTACGCGGATCTATTGGCATTACTGTACACCAGGAAGGGGGTGCCAGGTCCTATTCTCGGGCAAAGCGGCTGTCTCTTAAGAAATGGCGCGACTAAATCTTGGCCACATAGTGTAGAGACATGTCAAACGACCATAATACTGCGAATACCCCTATTTCACACACAAAAAAATCAGTAAACCACAAGAAGACAGAAAACAATGCTTCTCGGTGGACAGCAGTTGATGTTTTCCGCTGGTTTATTAAGGTCTTCATTGTTCTAACTAAAGCCGTATTGTCTGATGCCACCCTGCGGCTCACTGCTACTATTAGCGATCAAAAAAATTTATCTATATCGGGGCCCACATACGACTCCGAGGTCGTTTGTGAGATCATCTGGCTAACGAAGAGTTTGGCATGCTCGCTAAGAAAAGTTGCGCATAGCGCTCTTCATTCCCGCACCAAAATTCTCCGCTTCGTAGCAAACTTACTATTTGCTTCAAAACTTACTGAGAAGTTGACTTACTTCTCAGACTCCTTAGGCTCAACTCATGGCCTGGCAAGTAGGAAAGTCTAGTGGTATAGCTTTGAAATAGCGCGCTATTATCGACGGGTCACCGGTTAACCATGCTTAATGGGCTTCGTAAAGAAAGAGTTTAATCCCCACATGCCGAAATTTCGGCACGTGTCGCAAGCACCCATCGTAGCCTGCTGTTTCAGCACTCTAGACAAGTGTGCGGAACACTGTACCTGAGACTACTCCCGTATACGTGATCGGCGCACGTGTGACCGACCTATAGTGGGCAAAGCAATCGGCTGCTGGCACCCTGGTGCAGCCGGGGCGGAGAGGGCTGTAGGAGCAAAGGCGAAAAAAAAAAAAAAACGTGTGAGTACGCGTGCTACTCACGTGAAGAGACCAAAATGGGCATTTTTACCCGCTAGGCCACACCCCTTGACGTCACCTTGTTTGCAGACATGGAGCCTTCTTTGCCACTGGTGCAAAATCGCTAATCTGTGCGCTGCCTCTGGCGGAATAAAACCAGCCGCGAGGGGCCGAACGACCCCAGTCGACTGCCGCGCAGACCTGTTGACGGCGGGCTTCGTGCCGCGGCGCGCTATCGGATTGCGTCGCTTCTCTGGTTCGCACCGCGCACCTCCGCGCGCGCGACGAATTCCGGCCGTCTTGCGCTCACCGTCTTCCCTGCTGTCCGTGGTCGCGACCGAGAGCTCGTTCGACCGCGCTGTTGTCGCGTTCACTGCTTTGGATTTCGTTTTTATACAACCATCGGTAAGTGATGGCAATAATTCTGTAAATTAAATTTTGCATGGAGATTCGCATTTCCACCGAGATAGCACGAAACATCATTCTGATGTTGCACGATTATTGTGCAGGTTGCCGTAACATTACATGCTAGATTGAAACGTTATGATGATGTCAAAAAACAGCGTACATGTTATATCCTAAACATTAATTTAACGCTAAACATATAATGTTGAAGCTGTATTCTGAATGTTAACGTATTGCAGCCGTAAACTAACAACAAATGTATATTTCACGGCCTGTTTTCCAGAGAATTTTCTACTGCTCGTTCAGTAATTATTTTCAACTAATAGAATTTTGCAGTTTCTCGGGATCGTGCCATAGAATTTTGCAGTTTCTCGGGATCGTGCCGGCCACTGTACTCGCGTCAAAATTTAATGAGAAAAAATTTCATTACTAACAGTTCACCGCTAACACTTTTGAGACATCCTCTATGACTGGGTATATAAGCACGCACATTTCGAAGGCGAGTGTGTGAACTGCATGCATTAGGTGAACTGTATTGCAGGGCTCTGCTTTCGTCGTCTTTGCCCCTTGCTCCTTGAAATGTCTTGACTGAAACGGTCAGGCTTCACAGTTGGCGGACCTAGTCTTGCTGGTTTACTTTATTTTAGCGAAAGTCACGGAGATGCTAAATTATGCTAGCGGTTGATACGTTTAGGAATTCTTATACTTGAACGCTTATTTGTTACATTTCGGAAAGATTTGTTACTTTTTTTTTTCGGGAACAAGTTATAACCAGTGGCATAACTTCGAGAGCCGAAATACGTGGCAAATACTGGGGCAGTACGGAATTCCTCGCGTTAGAGCGACAACCCAGTGAAACACCATATCCCAGGGATATCCGAATCAGGACCGAATATCCTAGTCCCTGGTCGTACCTCCTTGGGATATACGTCGGATGTCCTCGCTTTAAATGTCCCGCAGATGACGTCCGCTGGACACAGCATTTGGACATATATCTAGAGCATATTTTAAACAAACATTTATTGCACAATTAAGCTGCTTGGTATACATACCAACGGCCTTCAAATTTGTGCGCTTTTAAATAGACCCCTTCATTCTACCAAGTAGACATACTTTGCAGCCACCTGCAAAAATCGCCGCAGTAGTTTGTGCGATACAAAACGTTCACACTGCAATTTATTCGGCAGGATTATGCGCTAGCTTTTAGCGTCGCATCCAGTTTCATAAAATATCGTGGCTCCGCGCGCATCAACTACGTATGTATCGCGCTGGGCACGGCTGCATTAACAAAATATCGTTCCAGTGTCGACTGCGAAGCACTCAACGTGAGTACCGCATCGCTCTACCGTGACAACATTAGCTGAAGGCAGCAGAACATTAATATGCTGCACAATTTCGTGATTGCAACAACTGTTTGGTACCCATTTGAGTGCAAGCACAGCGCCAGACCCACGGTACTATAACGGTACGGTGCCCACGGCCAGCCGCCACATTTTGGCTCGGCAAGGCTTCTGCTTTTGCTTCAAACTACGCCGTGTTCGAGCCAAGTACGTCACGTTATGCGCATCGCAATGTTAAAATCTAATTCAGATTCTTGAAAATTGTACAAAAAGGTAGTTACTTGCCTATGCACTACTTAAATGTGAGCAAATTTGTTTCACATGTGCCATGGACGTGTAGCCGTTGGCTGTAGTAGCTCGCTAAAGTTAACCTGCTAGTAGCGCCCTCTCACTTTTTGTGCTGCTTGCACTGCCACGGCCACGGCTTGTCCATTGCCAGGGTCCATAGTGCCTTTGTTTTTTCGCCTTTCGCGCCCTTTGCATGCAGTCTGTTATGCGCTGTTGCCGCCGTTGGGACTTTTGCGCCGTTGCGTTGTTTGTTCCCGCCAATTTCGGACTTCTTTGTCCGTGTTCTCAGCAATCATGGACAGGAGTGTGCCTTCAGGTAAGCGTGCTTTCTTTGCTATTATAAGCGCTGACGTTCCTTGCTAATACGCAGGGTATGGCGTTGCTCTCTCGAAGCGGACTTTTCGGCGCCGGTTAAAAGAGGCAGTTTCGGGAAGTATTGCAGCGGCTACCGCGTCCCGTGAACCATGCCCAGCATCATTAGAAACAGACCAAATCTCAGTCTCTGAAACTGTTGCGGAGCCGTCAGATGATGAGGCGAGGCCGTGTCATACTCTACCAGACAACTCTGCCCTACCAGACTATGCTTCGTCCCCGGCGTGTGGTTCGGTTGAGAGCGATGACTATCGCGAGCCCGACATGCGAATGTTGGTGCATGGTCGCCAACTAAGGCGCGGTGCTGTGGCAACTGTGAGCTGCGAAAGTTCCGAAGACTGTCGCACCACGGATTTTAAGGGAGGATTGAGAGAGTGGGCAGTCAAATATAACCTCTCGCACCGGTGCGTCACGGACCTCCTTAAACTCTTTCGCAAGGCGCCCGTCGATGTGTCCAGCCTTCCGATGTGTGCAGCTTCTCTTCTCGGGACACCAAGAACGGTAGACGGTATAGTTAGTATGGGGACTGGGCAGTACTACCACTTTAGCCTTGTTGCTGGCCTGAAGCACCTTTTCAGTGCAACACATGAAATCCCTCAGTTGCTTGACCTAGTTGTCAATGTTGATGGTTTACCGCTCACAAAGAGCACCAAGGCCCAGTTCTGGCCAATACTTTGTCAGGTCAAAAACATTGAAAACAGTGTGCCGTTCCCCATAGGTGTCTACTTTGGTTACTCGAAGCCTGCTGACAGTAGTGACTTCCTGAGAGAGTTTGTCGATGAGCTGAATTCAGTGCTTGAAGGCGGTGTGTACTTGGGAGGAAAAATTGTGCATGTACGTATCTTGGCTTTGGTTTGCGATGCACCTGCCCGTGCATTTGTGCTCTCCGTCAAAGGACACAGCGGTTACAGCAGCTGTACTAAGTGCACAGCAGAAGGATGCTATGTCAACGGCAGGTTATGTTTTCCGGAGCTAAATGCTGCCCGTAGAACAAATGAAAGCTTCAGGAACCAAACTGATGAAGAACACCACATTGGGAGAACTGCACTTGAAGACCTGCCACTTGATCTTGTAAAACAAGTTCCATTGGATTACATGCATTTAGTGTGCATAGGTGTGGTACACAAACTGCTAAGGCTGTGGTTTCAAGGACCACTGTCTTGCCGACAGGCAACTCCAGTGAAAGACAGCATCTCGGAGAGAATTCAAAGCTTGGTAGCTTACATTCCATGTGAATTTAACCGTCGACCACGGCCATTAAGTGAGGTAGAGCGATGGAAGGCTACAGAATTTCGCCTCATTTTGTTGTACACTGGGCCTGTAATTTTTCGTGGTTTGCTACGGGATGACTTGTGTGCAAACTTCATGGTTCTGCATTGTGCAGTAACAATTTTGGCTTCGCCATGTTTGTGTGTAGAGCTTGTTGACTATGCCGAGCGATTGCTTGAGCACTTTATCACCACTTTTAAAGACTTGTTCGGTGTCCATTTTGTGTCTCACAATGTTCATGGACTGATGCACCTGGCTGAGGATGTGAGAAATTTGGGGCATCTGGATGGGTGGAGTGCCTTCCCATTTGAGAATTTCATGCAGAAGCTGAAGAGACTGCACCGGAGGCCTGGAAAAGCACTTGAGCAACTGTGCAGGAGGATTAATGAAGAAAGGGCCTTGTTCAGCTTTGAACCTAGAAGGCGTCAGCCAAAGCAGCAGTTGTTTTACTGCCACAGTGATGGCCCTTTACCGCAAGGCTTTGAGGGTCAGCAGTACCGAAAGCTTATTGCAAAAGCAGGTTACACCCTGACTGTCGCATGCCCAAACAACACATGTGCCTTATCAGATGGCTCAATAGTTGATGTTCTCAACATAATTGAGGAGCATCGGTCCAAGGAAATTCTTCTTGTTGGCTGCAAATTTTCTGTTGTGTGTGATTTGTATGAATATCCCTGCAGGTCGTCTCTCCTAAATGTATTGTTGGTGTCACACCCCTCTTCTCTCAATGTGTGGCCAGCTTCTGAAGTCTTATACAAGTGTGTGAAGTTTCCATTTGGTTCTGGTTTTGCCATTTTCCCACTTCTGCATCTTCATTAAGAGATTTCTGGCTGTTCAGTCATTGTGAATTCTTGTTTCGTCTTGCTCTGCATATTCCAGTTTGTTCTAAAAACTTCTCAGGGAATCATGGCACACAGTTGTGTTAGCACTGTCAGTGGGGCTGTTCGCTGTGTCACCTTCAGGTGCAAAGCAAGAATAATGAAAGAGAAAATTAAATTGACTGGTTCATGTAGTAGTAACCTATTTCTTTTTTGAGATCTCTCACACCACCAGACTGACAAGTCAAGTGAACATGACTGGTGGAAGCTGATTTTTGAGATTGCAATAAATTTGCCTCATGTAAGGAAGTGCTTTGGTTGAATTTAATTTTTACATGGCACTGATTTTTCTGTACCATTTGGAAAATACAGCAGTGCACCCTGACATGCAGACATTCAGCTCGTGGCCTTCTGTCAAATTCTCATTACTTAAGTATCGTGCGAAATTATCATTTTGCTTACCAAGGAGTGACATTGCCACAGGATTATCAATTGAAAATGGTTATAGGGTTCGTTTTATGGGGTCCAGCATCCTGAAGAAACTATGTGAAAGCTGTTGTGGAGGGCTCTGGTAAGGTAAATTTCAACCACCTGGGGTTCTAAAATATGCGCTGGCTTGGACAGTACACAGGCGTCTAACATTTCATCTCCATCGAAATGCGACTGCGGTGGCTGGGATCAAACCTATGTCTTTCGGGTTAGCAGCCGAGCACAGTAGCCACTGCACCATCAGTTATCGGAGCAGTTAGCTGTTGAAGGCCAAGCTTTACGATTTCTTGGAGCTATGCTCGTGAGGTACCAACGCTTAAACTTTTCTTTTTTTACATTGTAGCAAAACCATTTGCTGTTGTCAAATTTCCTGATGAGGGAGATGCGGTTGCTGTGGTGAGATCAGCGTGGCTAAAGCATGGCATGTGCCTCTGGCCGCCGAAAGTGAAAAACATCGCAGAGCTTGTGAAAAACGGAGCTGAGCCAAGGCCTGGCTGGATCTCGACACGTTGTGCGGTCCTTGGCTCATTTGGTAAGCTGTGCACATTTTGGATGTTCCAAAGTTTTGTTGCACGTTGCAACCGCTTGCTCAGAAAGTAATTTCTCATATTCCCTTTCATCAGAGATGGCTGTATTTTTCAAAATTATTACAGGTTGGTTGCAGATTTCATCGCTGAAATCTTGAATCTTATTTTGCATGTGCAGGAATGAAGTACAAATGTTTCATTATTTTGGAAATTTGGTGTCTTTTTAATTGTATTTAATGAAAGATGATGTCACAAAGAGAATACATCCAGACGAAGCGAGTGCAAACTGACACTTGTTTTAAGGGGCTCTGAAAGGGCGTACTGTAGGCCTCTGGGCATGCTTTGTTGCCCAAATTAGCTGTGCATTGAGATTTTATTGTGTGTGCCTCATTGTGATTTTATATGAGCAATTCCTTAGAGAAAAATGATTCAGCACTACTTTTTTCAGACAAGCACACAGACACACATTCTGTCATGTCTGTCTGTGTGCTTCTCTTAATTATAACTTGTGCTGAATAATGAAACACCAGCTAGCTCTGCAACATATAGTATTAGTAAGCAGTCTTTTAAATTATGCTTTTGTAAAGTTTACTTTGTGGCATTAACCAATGTTCTTTAACACACTTAGAATACTTTTATAATAAGTGTCATCTTTCTAGAAAACTATCATGAAGCAAGAACCAAGCTGGCCAGAGCAGAGATGACATCATCTCTTGAGACTGAGGTAGACGAACCAAGGAGGAGAAGAAAACGGAGCCATTTCATTTGTAGCAGCTCTGACTCTGACGAACCATCCCAGCCGTATGCACGCAGCATTCGTCCACCACCTACGCCTCCCAGCACTGCCAGACTCATGAATGGTAATCATGTGCAGCTAGTGTGCATTTGTGGCACTATTTGATTATTAAGCACTTCATGACAAGCACTGTATTTAGCCTAATCTTTGTAAAGAGCATTCTTCTGAGATGAAACAGTTTGCCAGAATTTCGCTCTATAACTCGTGGTGTGTATGACGCCTGGGCCCCTTAACTAAATTTGAGATCCTTTAGTAAGTTTGCCTATTGACCGCAGTGTAGTAGGTAGTATTTTGGAGAAGGTTTCTCATAATTTTTCAAATAGGAAATAAGTTTTTGTACTGCAATTCTATTGACAAAAATTTATCAATCTGTAAAATGCTAGCTAGGCAACTACCCAAAATTGAGTAGTCACCCTTTAATTAATGCAGGCTAATAACTATTCTCCACTGTCATGTGTCCACTTGGTATATTACAAATTTTAATAGCAGTATTACTTGGAATTAATGGACTGTTATGAGATTGCTACACTGTGTTTTCCAGGTTCTGAAGACGACTTGGCAATTCCAGGGGTTGGCGACCAGTGTTCACAAGTCATGAGGGTACTTTTAGTTCATTGCTCAATATCATCTCATTTTATCGCCTGCCAACTAGCAGCCCTGTGCTATGTCGGCACGGCTTGAAGGAACGTCAGTGCATATTCACAGATAGTTGTGACTAATATGAAGTAACTAACTAGAATGGCATCTTTGCAGGGAAAACAGCCACCAATACAATATAAGAAAGCGACAAAGGTGCAGCGGACCTACGACTCATTCAGTGCTAAAGGTAATAGAAATTTTGCTTGCCAACTGAAGCCTGCCTTTGACAGTTTCTTTGGTTACCAAACTCTCTGACAATGTTCTGCGTGAGCTGTATGCGAAATACGAGGGGGTACCCAAAAGAAACCGGACTAAATTTTTTGGTCGGCAAAGCTTCTGTGGTACCGCGTTTTGCCACTAGGACCGCATAGAACGAACATTCCAGAGTCAGTAAGCCGAGTTCCGTCGTTGAAGGAGGTCAGACTAGTTTAGGCAGAGCTTTAGAGTGACGACTGTTTTGTGTGAACGTCGTTTTTGCAATGGCTGATTTTCGTGAACAGCATGCGCCGGTGAAATTCTAATTTTTACTCGAAAAAAGTTGAATGGAAACTCTTGAAATATTAAGAAAGACGTACAAGGACGATGCTATGGGGACAACTCAAGTGTTCCTGAATCGAATCCTGAATCAAAGCAACAATCATGCCAATGGAAAACTTCAAATTCACCTCGCCCCAAGAAAGCTCGTCAGGTGAAACCAAACCTCAAAATAATGGTGATTTGTTTTTTCGCCGTGAGAGGAGTCGTCCATTGAGAATTTATTCCGCAGGGTCAGACAGTTAGCCAGGCTTTCTACTTGGATGTTTTGAAAAGATTGGGCAACAGTGTGCGGTGGAAGCGGCCAGATTTGTGGCGGTCGGGTGACTGGTTTTTCCATCATGGCAATGCCCCTGCTCACACAGCCCTGTCTCTACGATAATTTTGGACCAAAAATTGCATGACCCCTATTCTTCAACCCTCATACTCTCCCAACCTTGCCCCATGCTACTTTCTTTGTTTCCTACAATGAAAAAATAGGTGGATGGAAAGCGTTTCGCTGATGTTGCTGACGTGAAGAAAAAAACGACGGCGGCACTGTCAAGCATCACAAAAGATGAATTTAAACAATGTTTTGAAAAATGGAATGAAAGATTCGACAAGCGTATCATTGCAAGTGGGGAATACTTTGATGGAGATTGAAGGTCTGTGCTTAAAATGTGAAGAAATAAGTTCAAACAAAAATAAGTCCGGTTTCTTTTGGGTACCCCCTCGTAAGTATTTTTTAAAGAGGAAATGCATGCCACTATTCACAGGAAGCAAGCCCCGTGGTAGCAGTGGCACCTGTCCAGAAAAATTGTACGACGGCCAAGACAGCTCGGTTTGTGCTGCTTCTTAAAAAAATTCTTCTCATTATAACATGTACAAACAGATGTATTATATTGTGATGAAGATTGAAGGTGAAATTATTTACCTTAGGAGGGTTAGTTGTGTGGTCATGTTTTGTAGAAGAAAAAACTACAAAATATGACTGAAAATATTATGACATATGTTTTCATGCGCATTTATGATAAGGTAAAAAACTGCAGCTTTGAACTACTATTTGTCTTGCATTTTTCACCAAATGAATTTTTTTCAGTAGCTTGTGACTGATATTTTATAAAAAGGTTACCTGTTTAGTTGGTTACTAAGAAAAAGTGCAACCAGGGTGCAAGAGTATGTTTCTGTTAGATAACATATTTGCATGTTATATTTTTATTTTAGCCTAATTGTTCATACAAAATTTAACTGCTAGCCATTGTACCTGCTGGGCACACTGGTCATTTTGCATCGAGTAAATTGTGTACTTATTTCTTTCTACAGTTCAGCAGACAGTCAAATCACACAGAAATGAGCCATACAGTTCGAGCACCTGGACATGATCACGGTGAGTAATCTGTAAATTGGCCATAGATTCTAAGGCAGTTATAGTAGTCCTCATCTGATCAGTTATTAAGCGCGTGTATACCTCTGGACCGAGTACTGTATAGTTGTGAACTTTCCTACAGTTCTTTCACTGGATATATAGTGCCCCAAGCTCATATCAGCATGCATGCTGAATTGAAACTTTTTCTCTCAAGGGTTTGTGATTGCTAATAAGTGAAGGAACAAAGGAATTTCTTGTTATGGCTTTACTGTGGAGCAATTGCTGCTGTAAAATCTTCATTCGAGATTTGAATTTTTTGAAATGCAAATCTGAAATGTGTTCATAACATAATGTAAATGCAACAGTTGTCAAGCCCAAGTGCTCGCATGGATTTCAGCTTGTCAATTATCTTGAAATTCACTGCAATGTTTTGTAAATTACGAAAATGCTGCACTTCAACACCTGTTTTGTGTATGCATCACATCTATTCAGATCCACCTCACCCTGAAGTGCTGAAGCTGCTGCACTCCATCCGCATGAGACAGCTGGAGCACTCATCTCAGCTGAACTATTTGACTTCGTGGGTGAAAGCAAAAACTACTTTTCTAGATGATGATGATGGTGAAGATGACTGCATTGAGGTGCCACATGGATTCGAAGAATTCTTGGAGTTCGACAAAAAATTGTCCACCTCAGCATCCATGAAAAAGCTACTGGTAATTTTTTGTTTTATTTCTTGGAACATATTGTGGTACTGCGATGACAATTTGGCATTTGCTTGCCGAAGTGTGCTCTTTTGGGCATGCTTGAGAAAAATCACTTCTTTTGCAATCTCTGGTGGGCGCAATGAAAACACCCTGTTATCTGTAGAGGCCTTACAGCTTGCGCATCGATGCAGTATAGCTTGAGCATCAAATGGTGTACATTGTTTTCCTTCTTTTTAATCAGCCACACATGCACTTCTTCGGGATGCTGCTTATAAAGCGAAGCTATTTGGTTTTGCAACCTTCTCCAATTTATAAAGATTCAACTAAAATTGCAATTTGGGTGCATTTTTAATGCGTGAGAATGTATAAGGCAGAAAATATTTGTCAGGAGAATAATGGGATAACACAAGGGTCTGCCTTTCAAGATTTGTTTGGAAATATTGCTCTTATATCAAGAAGCACTACTCAAGAAAACTGTAAATTCAAAACAGCAAAATACCTTGGAAATAGTGTGATATAAATGGCAGCAGGAAACAAACTGCACATCTATCCACCGGTGGAAGTCGTCAACAACAAAACAAGTGACCTTACACCTGCTCCTACTGCTCGGAATTGATGTGGTGTTTGTTTTGTACCATGTTTAACTGTTGGCCAATGTAATGCCTGCAGTGTATCCATACAAATCATGTTAAGTAAGCACTTGTGTCATGTCAGCCTTCTTCATTAAAAGTTTTTTGTGCTGCAGATAACTAAAGAGGCTATCTTATGGTGATGTGTGGTGTTATATGGGCACAAGTGCAAGGCATGATAAGCATGCCTATAAAGCTTGGCACTAGGAATGTTCGGTGTGTTTTGATGTCAAACGTGATCTCGAGGCCCAGGTTCTTACCACTGTTGAAGTGCAATAGCTGTGTCTCTCTGAGCATGCACGATTTGATTTTTAGCAAGCTTTTCATATGACCTAGGTAGCCATGCAGGTAGCTTTATTTTGCCTTTGTTGCTTTATCTGCAGTGTTCCTTACTAGTCTAGCAAGTTACCTGCAGTCAGACTTTTACATTCGTCCTGTTTACAGAAAATGCGTTGGAAGAAGTATGGTGGTACAAGTCTTGGCGATGCAACTAGACGCATACTAAAAGACATGTTGTCGGATGAAACGGCCAGCCACTTCAGTTGGCAAGGGGGCAAAGGAAAACTGCATTTCAAAAGAACAGCCTGTTGTCAAGTAATGTTTGGTATGACTCTTTCTTTTATTTATTCATAGATGGAAAAATCGACGTATGCACGATGTAGTGAACACTGTATAGCATGGGCAGTAAAGCCGTTAGGCAAGCTGCTCTGTATCAGTCTATGGGCCTTGGTTTCTAGCTTTTTTGATGGCTATAGTGTATCACAAACTAATAGTTACGTGCTCAAAGCAAACAGTGGCAATGCTTCGCTTTATGTATAGTTTCTAACCAATTTGTAGGGCTGCTGGAAGGGAACACGTGATTTTTCTTTCTGCTTTTTATACTGCCTGTTAATGGGTGCTGTCCAGCATGGCACATGACCACCACAAGACTGCTTTACCACATAGCATAGCACAAAAAAGAAGATATACAATTGTTTTGAAAGTACAGCACATTATAAGAGAAAAAAGGACAAGGACAGTGTGATTTAAAAAAAATAACAAGGATGGACGTTTTGAATTTTTAGTGCAGCACATGCCACTGCTACAAAACATGGTGGTAACACATTTTTGCATCATTTTTGCATTTCTGATACCTGTCACATAGGTGATAACTGCAGTCTGTTGTGTGTGAAGTTAAACGACTTTACTTATATGAATAATTGAGTCAAGCTTGGCTTTAAAGTGACTGAGTGCCTTATTTTTCTTGCTTTTCTGTGAACCTCTTCTTTTTGTCCTGTAGTTTTTATGGTAAACTTTTTTTTTGTTGGTTTGGTAACAATTCATCTGACATCTTGTTAAAAATTATGTCTGTTGTAGTTGCACAAGAATTTCATTTTTTTTGCAGATGTTTTGACTACCAGTTCTTTGCTTCGAGACGGCACTCTAGCTCAAATTGAGCAGGTTATCAAATCGTGGCTTCGGCACGCAAAAGAGCGCATGGAAAGGAAGGCAAGCAAGAATACAGTAAATGACAGGCAAGAGCATTCTTTTTGTCTCTGCATGCACTGATAGTAGTTTTATGTTCATTAAAAACAATTAAAGGAGCGTAATAATTAAGGAAAGAATGGCGGCACCAGTATTTTCATGGGTGCTGCCAAGTGGCCTTAAGATGGTGGTTTCAAGTAAAAGCAAGCATGTTTATACCCCCGTCACACGTTAGTCTTTAAGGCCTTTCCAGCCAAAGTTTCTCGTTTCACCAAAGGAGCAGTGATGCTGCAAGTAATCATTCACCTCAAAATGTTGAACACCTGGACTTGTGCTCCTACGGTTGCAGTTGGATAAAGCGGCAGAAGTATAGCTTTAAAGCTGGAGTGGAGCATTTTATTCATTCTTTGAGCTTAGAAATTAGAAATTTATTTCATGATATTTCCTTCATAAAAAATAGTGATAGCTTCTCTCGTCAGCAGCAGCAGGTTTTGTTTATCGCTCTGGCCACCATTTACTCGGTGTTGCTGCTGCATTTTTACTGTCTTGAGATCTTAGCATAACATGAGACGTATCCAAAAACTAGATTCAGGCACTTTTTTTACATCTGATATGTTTCAAAGTTATTTAACTGCTTAGGTTTTCTCTTTGCGGTGAGTTTTCTATGCATGGTGGTGCTGCAATCGCAGCTTCTTGAATGCTGCTGGCTTCAAAGGTCTCGGATGGCCATCTTTGCTTCTAAGACCCTTTGAGGCGATGGCACATTACGCATGCTGCATAGACGCGCACCGTGTGCCTTTGAACAGAAGGGCCCCGATTCTCTAAGGCCTTTGCAGTGCCCATGTGACAGGCGTATTAATCCCATTTAAAATATAACAGCATTAATGCAGTGGTCGGGTGTCATGTCAGATTTTCACATTGCGCACTCAGGTCAGGTATCATACCGGAATGCAAAATTAAGTGGCCTTGTCCCGGTGTTCATAAAAACCTTACTGCTGCAGCTGTTTTTTTTTCCGGCTTGCAGTTACAAAGCTAATATTCAACTGCAGGACGAAACTACAGACATCGGCGCTGTCTGCTGAGCCGGCAGCCTCTGAAACTGTGGTGGCAGCCTCGAGAATTATGGCAGCAGCCCCTCCTTCTGATGACAGCCCTGGTGATGAGTCTGACGTGTAGCACTTAAGTTTGTCGTATTTGCTTAAGGGGGGATGAGGGTCTTGAAAACTTGCTTTTTATTTTTCGACGTAACTTGTTGAAACTTAGCACGCAGGTGTATCATAGAATGTTGATTTCAAATATGCATTTAGATTTCAAATATCTCACCTGGAAGGAAATTTATTGCAAAATAACATTCAAATTAGGCAATTTCTTACGGGCCTTTATAGTAATTTATCAGTTAAAGAATGATTTTTTAAGAATAAGTAAACATTTGCAAAGGCTCAAAGCACATGCTAAAGCTTTATTTTTTCCTTTAAACATGATATATGAGCAATTAGGCGAAGTTTGGGCTAATTACCGCCACGTCATTTTTTCTTTCCAACTTTGTTGTTTATTTATGATCAACAAAATTAGTTTGTAGACATTCTGTTAGCTTTATTAGGATGTGCTTTGGGCCTTTCCAAATGTCTGCTTATTTTTTAAAAATGTTTATTTAACTGATAAATTACTAAAAAGGCCCGTAAGAAATGACCTAATTGGGATATTTTATTTTGCCATATATTTCCTTCCAGCTGAGATATTTGAAATCTAAATGCATATTCGAAATCAGCAAGCAATGATGCACCCAGGTGCTAAGTTTCAGAAAGATATGTTAACAAATAAAAAAAAAGTTTTCAAGACCCTCATCCCCCCTTAAGAGGAGGGTAGCCTTCAACCAAAAATTATTGACGAAGTTTCAGTTCTGAAGTCTTCAGGAAACGTAATTTTGTGTGTCTGTCCTAAATATGCCAGTTAATCTCATGAAAAATGTGCTTGTGCACTTCTGTAATATGTTGTGCTGGTTTTTGTCGAGCGTTTTCAAGAAATATTGCTGTAAGGAACTTGCTGAAATGCTTGTCATTTATTTTTCTTGACAGCACGGAAAGCAGTTAAGGTGACATCATCATCCTGCCTTCAGCACTTGAATTTTAGGATTTTTGTGATAGATAAGCAGGATGATAATTGTACCCTTATTTCAATCCCTGATGTCAAGAAAAACAAACAGCCTGCATTTGAGCAAGTTTCCTGCTGCAAAATTTCTTGCAAAATTTGATAAGAACTTGCATAGCAGTTTAGTCAAGTGCACAGGAACTTTTACATGAAATTAAATGACGTATTTGGAGTCTGCACATCAAAATGCTTTGTGAAAATTTCATAATAGGGGACTTTATGAATGATAATTTTTCTTTGAAGGTCTTTGTAGTCGGAGCAGGCATGCTATCTGTGGCCTTGCTTCCGTGATAACACATCAGATGTGCTCTCAGTACTCTTTTAGGGCACTTTCTTGCTGTGCCTGGTGGATTTGCCAGAGCTCCATGCCAGTGACACATGCTCTGTCTTCATCATCATTGTTCCATTCATGGTAGGTTGAGTGCAGTATTCTCGTTAAGTTATGAAGTGCACATATTATGTCATTTCTAGTCCGCAAAGCACAAGCATTGTTTGCAAAAAACTGTTCCAAGTCTGTATGCTGAATATGCTACAAGCTTTTATAGCATTCAGTCGAAATTTCCTTACGGTGTGTATTTTTTGTGATCCCTAGTCTATGTATTATAACGTGTGCATACTATTATGTGTTCTAGTCTGCAATGCATAAGCAAGGTTTGCAAATATGTTTCACTTCTGTAGGCAGAACATGCTACAAGCTTTTCTAGCATTCAGTTAAAATTTCCTTGCAGTGCATATTTTTTTTGTGAACTCTAGTCTCTATTATAATGTGTGCATATAATGCGATTTGTTGTCTGCAAGGCTTAAGGAAGGTTTGCATAAACTTTGTTCCACTTCTGTATTTTGAACATGCTGCAAGCTCTTGCAGTTTGAATTTCCTTAGTGTATATTTCTGTGATCTCTAGCCTGTATAGCGTATAATGTGGGCGTATTATGTGATTTCTAGACTGCAAGGCACAAGCAAGGAAGCAAGGTTTGTGTATGCTGAACGTGGTACAAGCTTTTTCAAGTTGATATTTCCTTACTCTTTATTTTTCTGTGACTTCTGGTGTCTAGGCTATAACATGCACATATTATGCAATTTCTAGTAGGTGTAAGGTACAAACAAGATTTTCCAAATACTTTGTTCTGCTTCTGTACGGTTAACATTTCACAGATTTTTAGCATTCAGCCAAAGGCTACTGTTTGTCAGCTCGACCATGCAGTTGAGTTTAGTTAATTTTCTTTCTATATTGATAACATTTAACATAATTCTCTGAATGTGTAGAGCGTAAACTGTAAAACACTAAACTGCTATGAAAAGTTTTAGGAAATCTGTGGAATGTTCCACTTCTGCACATTGAACATACTGGTAACAAGTTTTGATGGGTTGCAGTTTGCGTGTTGTCTTCATTTTAACAGCAGCAGTGTTCAGTAGTTTTCTGTAACTCGTTTTGTGCCTGATAGTTTGTGTACGGTTTCTTTCTAAAAATGTTCTTTTTGGTGCATTAACTGAGGAGGTACTCATTTTTGTATCGCTGTATTCAGTGAAATAAATTTCTTGATGTTGGAGCTACTCTGTGCAGTTTATGTCGGTACATACAGCTGAATATTTATTGGACACCTCCCATGGGCTTCCAGTGCATCCCTTCAAGCATACTGTGTCTAAATGCTGACAAAACAAAGTAAGTTGGGCTAGCCGGTTTAAAGTCATGCAGGGTCTAATGCAGGTGACAAAGACTGAGATGGAAGCACGGCACATTCTCGTGTTTTTGTCTCAGTTTTGATTGTGGTGGAACTCATGTCACATGAAAAGTTTAATGTGACAATTTTGTTGCTATTATTATAGGCCCTAAACACTTCAGGTAGCAGAAAGCTTCGCTGCAAATGTCATGTTGCATGGGCGTGTTCATTTTTACACGGACCCGGGCTGTTTTAGTGCTTTGAAATGCCTGTTAAAGAGCAAAATGAACCATAGCCACGACAACCCTGCCGAGTCCCCTGTATATCCCCAAGGATATTTTGTGGACCTCCGTGGGATACAGAAAAGGTGGCCAAAGTGATGTGTAAGGGATGTCCCCAGATGATTTTGGGATCTGCTGGGGATATCCGCATCTCCTGTTGTGACATCGCACGGATGTCCACAGGACGTCAGTGTTGTCACTGGGAAGGGTCGAGATGCTGAAATACAGCGCGCGAGGTTGCCCGCACGTGCCAGCCCGAGCGGCCTGCATTTGACGAGCCCCGTGTTCCGCGATTAGCATTTGGCATTTCACAAGGGCAGCGCAACGAAATGCCATGTTTAGTGAGTTTCGGCTTCATCCAGTCAGAGCGCAAACAGAGAAGCGTGGCGCTTTGCCTAGCTTCGATGTGGTGGGCAATGTCTTCGTATGTTAAAGCGACGAACTTTCCTCCGGCGCGTGCACCGAGATACTCTTCAGTGTCGCTAGTTATGTGTGTCCACGAGGAAACGTTGAAAAACAATGTCGAAGAAAACGTCGAAAACCAACGGCAGGGGAAATTACCAACGCGTGTACTGCAAGAGACTGTAGTAGATAAAGCAAGCCGCACCAGCTCACTCTCGTCCGTGTATTTTTCTGCTATGCTAATAAAAAAGTGAAAAATTAAGTAGTAGTAGTCGATTACTTCTCTGTAATTGTTCAGTTACTTTTCAGGGGCTGTAATTCACTACTGAAATTGGTTACACTTCAGATGAAGTAATGGTAATTGTATTCAGTTACCCTTCTGTAACGTGCGCAAGATAGCCCACCGGAGAACGCTCCTCTTCATCTGGCGCACATAGGAGCTTTTCCAAACATTTGTCAGCTTCGCTACATGCCTTCACAGCGCACCCGTACGCGCATCCCCTTCTGTGTTATGTTCCCATTTGTGTCTCTTATCGCTGCGAAGAAATCTGTTCAACGAGCAATGCCGTCTTGGAAAAACAACCTTCTGATTTCGTTCCCCCTTCCAGCACTGCCCGTGTTAAAATGTTCTTTTTCGCTTCCGACCAGACGGCCTCGAAGTTCTGAGCGCCGGTAGTGGTCTCATCGTGTTGGTGTTTTTGAGCTTGTTTTCGTTTCGCAAGACTGCTTGCTTTCCAGTAAAATCTTGCAAATGCGCAATGACGCGTCTGCGTGCACCGGTGCGCCCAAGACCGTGAATGTGATGTTGGATGTGGGGTTCGGGAGCCGCTGCTTGAAGGAACCTCGGTCATGCCGACGCCCGTTGCACCAGGGCAGGAGTACCGTCAAGTGAAGGGGCTGGGTGATGATGGGCGAAAGAGACGACTGGGTCCATTCACATTTTGTACAACGACAAGAGAAAACGGGAGAGTCCCTAGGCCGCAATCGTTGCCGAGTTTTACAGGGCTCTCATACCCTAAAGTGCCTAGGTATAGAGCCGACTTCGCCGAGGAGCGAGGGGCCTGAAACGTTCACTTTTACCACAGACTCTCACTCCTGCAGTTATGGACAAGTCCCCGTCACGAGTTGAGCCTGAGGGAGAGGAGGATGCCGTCGAAGTAGCGTAGGCTGCGGTAGATCAGCACGTGTTGTTCCATGGCCAGATGGCAGTCGACACGTGTTCCGACACCGGTGCTTCTCGACACCCTAAGCGCGAGGCAGTCAAGCCGGAGTGGAACCATCGGAAACAGCACCTTTGTCTTCAGACATGGTCGCGGCGATTGGCGGCGGCGTTCGACACGTGAGGAGAGACCTGAAATTGGGCCTTGTTGTGTTCGAGTTTCAGCCCGTCGTTCTTTTGGGTCGAAGACGGCCGCACTCCGACATGGCAAAGCACGGTGGTTGAAGCCAGACGACAACCCGGTCCTCTCGGGTTGGTCTATTACGGCAGGCTGGCTGCTTCCAGAGGAGACTTGCCGACGCCGTTCTCAACAGCTCCTCCGCGGCCCAGAAAATCCGGAATGGCCAGAGTTGTCATTCGCTGGTCTTGAAGAGGTGACTTGAGGACCGTGGGTATGGCTTCGCTTTCAAATCCTAGGCTCCACAGCGAAAGCCCCAAACAACCAACAAAAGAAGCATAGGTGAGACGTTCTGCGCAACAAAGCACTGACGCACTTGCAAGCATTCGGAAATTACCCGAGACCCACTAGGCTTCTGTCTAGTGCCAAAAAAAAAAAAAAAGTCATGCTCCTGAATACTGATCCCTCAATTTTGCCCGCATTTAGGGTCAAAGCGAGCGCCCACGTCACATCTGAGGCCGCCAAAGACAGACCGACAAGTTGCAAGATAAACGGTGGCGTGGCAAAACCTATAAATTTCGAACAGAAACCCTATTTCTTATCAGTCAAAGCTCTGCCCTAGTACCTCTCTAATATCGAAAGTGTGCTTAAAATCTGCCCACGCTCAGATTAATCCACTCGCTCTTCTCAAAGAAGCTTGGTCGGTCGAGACAGATTCAACTGTTCGAGTTAACCTCACGAACATGCAACTGCGCATCAGAGTGCACGTTCATTCGTGTGCTGTCGAAATTCTCCCTTAAACACATTGTGTCAGTTCCTCACCACGTGACAAACACCTATACAAAAAACTGCTACAGCTGTTCTCCACATATTTCTACACCCTTACATTCGGTTACTCTCTGAATGACATGATGGTCTAACTATCCACGCGCCGATAAACACGAGTACGCAAATGGGCACCTGAAGCACTTTTAAATAAAACTGTTCCAACCACTTCCAAATACTCGCACTCCCCCCAGGGCCTCAACTACACTGCCGCCAATGTAGCAACCAGCCCTTGACGTCGCAACCAAATTCGACACGTCCATGCATGCAGTTTACCCGCGTCGAGAGGTCCTATGCCGATAATTGCTGGTCGACAACTAACTGGAAAAGGTAGTGTCTCGCGCAGTGTCCTATCGCTTCGAGTACAACTTTTAGCCTGCGATCGTGACAGGCTATTCGCCACGAAGAAGCGCCGCTCGTTAAAGCTATTTCACATAAGGCGACGCGCACGAAAAAGTACAGCCCAGTCGCATTGCGTTGCGACGCTAATCGCAGCCGCTATTTCACATGCTAACGATTTCAGTCGGTGCGGCGCGAGCGACTTTTCATAGACAACTGCTTTGGCGTATATAAAACCCAAACACCTTATTATGCGTCTCTTTTATAATCGTGAGTAATTGTATTGAGTTGTCGTGCATGTTCATGTTCGATAAAACATTTTTCGGGTTTTTTGCGCTCGTTAATAGATACGCAACTATATATGAGCAGTCAGCCTTCCTTGAAATCCTATTGGTTGGCGGCTGGGCCGTTCGCAACGATCGCGCCAACGGTGCGGCAGTGCGACCAACTCGTTGGAAGTCTGTCGCAAAGGGGCTGCGACGACACCGACGCGCCGTTCTGCCGCAAAACGACGGAAATCGCGCAGCGCTGCGACTACAATCGCATCATTTAGACGCGTCTTTGTCTTCTGCAGTGCTCGGGGAACCTGCATGTATACGTACACGATAGTTCTCACTCAAGCTACGCGCAAGCAAATTGGCAGTGCTGCGCGCCCTATACACTCTTGGACTCTTAGGTAGATTTGTCTTTTCTCTTGCCGCCTTTGTTTCAAAACGTCCACTCTCCTCGCGGACGGACGCATTTTCAGCGGCTTCGCACCTGCACCGCCTGGATATTTCGCTTTTCCTTTCCTGCCATTGCTGTCAGCTTTCAAACCAGCTGTGCTTGTCGCCTGGCCAGAAACTGACCGCGAGTTTCCGTCGCGCACCGCGGGGGGCCTTCTCTACTGGCTCTACATCCTTCCGTTCTTTGCTGGCACGAGCAGCTGTAAGTACAACTGAATCTAGAGCCTGGTGTTTTCTGCGTTTCCGTTTAGCCTTTGTCCTTTTCTTTTTTTCTACGCCTAGGCTGTTCCGCGTGCGTCGCCTGATCAGAACTATAGTTCCCTCCAGTTTTTGACTTGCACCTCGTGAACTTTCTTCGGATTCAAAACTGGTCTCGTTGCCTTCGCAGCGGGCTGTCAGCTTCCCACAGTTGGCAGATGGACCTTCAGCTGCCCTCGAGTTGTGCAGTTCGCTCCCCTGAAGGTAGTTCTCTTCAGCCTGCTTATCACCCTGACTGCTTTCTTCTGAAACACATTGCTCGTCTACAATTGGACTCTCGTCCTCTGCGTCAGCGTGACTTTCAATACTGCGTTTTCACACAGCCTTTATAAACCAGCTTCACTTAAGTAGCCACCCCTCTGGCTTTTTCACTGACGCTGCAGTGACGCCTCAAGTACTAGTACTAGTTCACTATACCTCAAATCTCAGCTGCTTCGATTCACACTGCCTGAAGGGCTTCCCTTTGTTTCCCTCCTGAAACCTCTGCCTTTGGGGAAACCTCCCTTTTCGCGGGCATGTCGGTTCGACGCCTGCACCAACTCCATTGAAAGCGCTAACTATCCCGCTAACGGTCTCCGTTGCCTCTCGTATACCTCCCTCAGAGGGGAATCCTCGCACTCGTGTCCCGAAGAGGCCTTCTCTGAATGCTCCCTCTCAGCATTGCGCCTAACTACCGCGATCACGGTCTCGAATTCTGCGGCTTTCCTTGGACCGCCGTGCAGGTTGGGCGCGTTCTTTGCCACTTCCCTCGTGGTGTCCCGTCTAAGGAGAAGTAGCCTCACTCACTTCTCCAAGATTTTTCCCTTCCTGCAATGGGCTGCCCTTCGTTGCATCTCAAGCCGGAGTTTAAGCCTCTTCAGTTCTGCGTATAACCTTTATCTCCCCTTTTCTGCTTCCCACTCCGATTCTCGTTTCTTCTGGCTTTGAAGTCGTTTCCACTCCTGTTCTTTACCCACATTCGCGTATTTTCCCAAGCAATTTCAAAATCATCCTCTTCCTCCATTTCAAACTTTTTGATTGCCTGAATAATATCCGAATATTTCGAATTTTCCTCCCAATCCCCTCCGATCTCATTGCACAAGAACCACAGTTCTGCCCTCGACAATCATGTCAGGTCCATGTTGGCAGATTTTACATCTTGGTCTTGCTCTCTCGTGGTGATTCTGAGCAACTACCCCTGTGATAGACATACCAACAACCGATCAAACAGCGGTTCAAATTATTAACCCAGAATTTGAAGCCTGGAGGATCCAAAGCAAAACCAAACTCTCACCCGCAGATGCAGCACCAAGTCACCCTGTTCATCACACCACTGTCAACCGTGTCAGATGTGGGGTTCGGGAGCCGCTGCTTCACGGAACCTCGGTCATGTCGACGCCCGTTCCTCCAAGACAGGAGTACCGTCGAGTGAAGGAGTTTGGTGATGGGCGAAAGAGACGACTGCGTTACATTTTGTACAACGACAACAGCAAACGGGAGGTCTCTCGGCTGAGCTCATTGCCGAGCTTTATAAGGCTCTCATTCCCTAAAGTCCCTAGGTAGAGGTCGGCCTCGCCGAGGAAGGATTAGCCTGAAACGCTCACTTTTGAGCACAATCTCCCACCCCTGCACTTATGGACATGCCTCCGTCAAGTGTTAAGCCTGAGGGAGAGGAGGATGCAGTTGAAGTAGCGTAGGCTGCGGTAGGTCAGCACGTGTTGTTCCATGGCCAGCTGGTGGTCGACACGTGTTCCGACACTGGTGCTTCACAACACCCAAAGCGCGAGGCAGGCACACCGGAGAGGAACCATCGGAAACAGCATCTTCGTCTGCGGACATTGTCTCTGTAAATGGGGATGATAACGCCCGCCTGCTCGCCTCAGCGGCGTTCGGCACGTGAGGAGACACCGGAAATTGCGCCTTGTTGTGTTCGAACTTCAGCCCGTTGTTCTTTTGGGTAGAAGACAGCCTCACTCCGACACGGCAAAGCATGGTAATAGGAGGCAGATGACAATCCGGTCCTCTAGGGGTGGTGCATTACGTCAAGCTGGCTGCTTCCAGGGGAGACTTGCCGAAGCCTCGACAGTAAGCGACAGATTTACACTGTACGCCCAGTTTTTATGCGGGCATTAGAAACCATCTTAGTTTTCAGTGTTTTCCTCTTTTTATAGGTGTATTGATCAATGTCATACACAGCAACGTTAGAACGGCGAATATGGTCTTCAAGGTCAGTTAGTTTGTCTATTTCATATTGTCCTATTTTCTTCCTATTTTTGTTCTTTCGCGGTCTATAAAGAGGAACCGCAAGTGAAGCTATCATTTGCACTTGATGCAACCTGTTGCAGCCACCTATGTGCTTATTTTGGCCCTTTCTTTTAAAGAGCAGTTGCGTGCTCCGGCAAAAATAGTGATGTTTCAAAATACCGAACAGAATCATTTTAAAATAGCAAAAACAAGAAACCAAAACCGAAACTGAGTTTCAACCAAAGTATGACATCACGACATACCAAACTATGACGTCACGGACACTGTCATGAAGCATATCGTGTGCGCGTTGATTGGATAAACTGGCGACTGTAAGTTACACCCTGGATCATTATTTCTCTGAAATGACCATAAACAAGCTCAAAATTTTCTCCTTCAGCGAACGCAGAGCGAATATCAACGGGTATACAGCTTGTGACATTACACAAGCAATATGACCCGTCGCCCCGATTGAGGTCACGAAATGGGAAAATTTAAAATTAATTTGCGCTGAAACATAACGCCACCCGGCTAAGAAATTTGGCACACAAGATGAAAAAGCTGTGGAGAACGCACCATGAAAGTTTGAATAAAATCCGCGGATAAAAAAAAAGACGTTGCCTTTAAGGAATGGCAGTACCCTTGAAATAAAAATGTTTGACGGAATAAAATTTTTTTTACTGTTCGGAATTGTTACGAATATCATGTTGATATGGTCAAAGGGTATAATGCTTCGATAAAATATTTTGTAATTTTTTTAGCGTAAAGTCTTCAATCGAAAAGCGCTAAACTTGCCCCTCATGCCAACAGTGACAACTCGTAAACGAACTAAAGCGCACCGTTATGCTTTGTAATTTATGCAGGTGTACTTATTAGCTTTGCAGTAAACTAGAATGATGGGTCTGTAATAAGATCGCAGACAATTATCACAAGAAAACTGAAAACATACTCTAAAATTGGCTATCCAAAAACATAGATATTCAGATAACAGGCCGCAACATGAAAACTTATCAGTGGGTTTCAATAATCCCAGTTCATTGCATCCCTTGATCTGTATTAAATGACCGGGCGTAGTTTCAAGGCAAAATTTCCACTGAGTGTAACTTTATTCACTTTGGCATAACATAAAAAGAACGATTTTTCTTTTTGAGAAAAATAATATTGAGGATTACACGTTCTATATAAGCAAGTTTATATATACACATAAAAGCGAAGTCCTAGGTGCTAAAATGTTCCACACCTTTAGGAACGTTCTCCATGAGCCTTTTCTTGATCTTTTTTTGCACATGTAGCAGCTCGCCTTTTTGTATTTATTTTTTTCTTTCTGTTTCATTGAGCACGGCGCAAGTAACAATCTTTTGAACGGCACTAATAGAATCGTAATTATTTTTGCAAACTTTAGAAGAACGTTTGCGGTTATGAAGAGAAATGAAAATGTAAAACATATTTAAAGAAAACGACATTTCAAGAGTGTCTTCATACCTTAAATCATATTTCTTTATACACATTGGAACTTGCTGGCGCAGCACCTTTTCATAATTGCGATATGGACAGGTTGGTATGGCTTCATTATAATTAACAGCGCGAAAGAGCAGCAAGGACGGAGGAGTGTAGGCAAATGGCGCTCACATTCAATTTAAATTTTAGTCAGGAAACATACACACATATATGAGAAAACGGCACATAAAAAGCAAAGCGTACAGGGGGACGCATACATTCAAAATGACATATGGACAAAAACGGGGCAACATGAGAAGTGCTAACGCATGTGGATAAGCACGATACTAAGGTTTCGAATTCTCTCTTGTGGATTGTGACAGACGGTTTGTCGGTTAAGGTCTTTCGCTTTTGTGATGTACACGAGTACGTATGCTGCATCAATTTCTGTGATAAGCAGGGCCATATGTCAAAATAAAATGTATACCGTCAAGAAACAACGGCACACACCCACAAGGACGGCAGTGCGCTCCAAGATATGATTGCGCGTCATGTTATCTTGTGCTGTCATGCTCTATTAACTGTACGCTGAAACACCTCCCGGTCTCTTCGATGTACAGAACACTGCAGGACAGCGGAAGGCTGTACACTGCTCCTTTCGAGAAAGGAATGAAATGCGATACATGCTTGGCTTTGCACGTGTTATTAAAATGCCGCTGACTCTTTGGTATTTGTGCTCTCTTGTTAGCTAGCCACTGCATAAATACTTCCAACATGTTGGAGCAGAAAAAACTACGTCCATGTCGTACCGTGCCCCTACTTTGGTCAATCCGTGCGAAGGACGGTGAACGTATCGCAAAACTAGAACATTATTTTGTCTTTTTCTTTGGTAATATAATTCGATATGCCGCCGGGCTGCATGGATCCATCTTAACACTTTTTCACACGGCATAATGATCACGTTATTTAGATAACTAGCCGCTTTAAGCCTGCAGTCACTTTCGCAGAAGCTCTAGCGGTCATGCATGCGTGCTTGCACGACCTGTCCAGCGCCGCCTGTGCGCAGGAAGACGCGATTCTTGTCTTGATGACTTTCGAATGCACTGAATGAACTCTTAAGAGACTATAAGTCACCCTTGAGCTGTACTGCCAACGTAGCTGATCAAGTATAGCCACTGAGGTCAACTCGACAAACAACTGCTCGCATTTTCTAGAAAGCTCAGGCGACGTCCCTATATATATATGCATGGTCTGTTCTGAAAGTAGTAGGACTCATTTTTTTAAGCAAAATGTATTCAAGAGAATATTACAAACGATTACAATTTTTCAAGGTAACACCCTTCCATACCTACACGCTGCTGCCAATGAGTTTTACATTTTTCGTGCGCCTCCAGGAACGCCTGGACCGGAATGCTATTTAGCTCCCTCGTCACGGCCTGTTGAACCACCTCTACCGATCTATGATGTTTCCCCTTGAGCGTCGATTTTATTCTCGGGAATAGAAAAAAGTCTGGCGGGGCCAAGTCGAGACTGTAGGGGGGCAGAGGAAGCGTTGCCGCCTTGTGGTGGGCAAAAAATCGGGGTCCTTATTCACATGATGAAGATCCTACCGGTTGGCATTTTCCTCCTCTGACAACACTCCCGGCACCAACTTCACGCACGCTTTCCTCATGGATAAGTTTTCTGTCACGATCTCAAAAACTTGGGTTTGAGAATGCTGAAGTCATCAGCAATCATTCTGATACTCTTTCTACGATCATTGTTAAGTAAATGTTTCACTCGCTACACATTTTCGTTGGTCTTGCTGGTCGAAGGGCGTCTGGAGCGGTCGTCTTCCTCCACTCTTTCCTTACCTTCTCGGAACAGCTTGTGCCACTCAAAAACCACCTGATCTACCCATGGAAGCGTCACCGTAGGCCTCCTTAATCATATTGTGAGTCTCTTTGCCCGTTTTACCAAGATTTACTCAAAATTTGATCGTGTATCGCTGATCCAGTAAACGCTCGATGATTCTGCGTGACGAGACGTTTCGACAGGGGTTCACAGTACAAGCGACCTCCTCTCTTCAACGGCCAAGAGCCGACTGCCGATTTTCCACAGCATTCCCAATATCCCCCTTCAACGATACTGCACGCGCAGACCACCTCTCGTCCGCCCGTTCGCCCAGGAAAAAACCAGTCCTACTACTTTCAGAACAGACCCTGTATATATATATATATATATATATATATATATATATATATATATATATATATATATATGAAAGAAGCCAACAGCCACAGAAACCAAGGGGCACAGGGGATTTTTTTTTATTGATTTATTTATTTTGTGGTGTTGATCAATTTAGAATATTACTGAATATGTTATCGCTTAAAGCTAATTGATTAGAAAAGCAGAAGAAAAAACAACCACTGCCGCCGGTGGGATCCGAACCCACGACCTCCGAATTACACGTCCGGTGCTCTACCTCTGAGCTACGGCGACGGCTGTCAAATCTTCTGCTTTCGGGGGTATTTATGTTTACAAGTAACCTAACCTTGAGAGTGTTCATCAGCGCCACCCACGTTCATAAGCGGCGGACGTAGAACGTCCTGAGTTACCGCAGGTGTGACGTAGAACGTCATCGAACGGAGAGGGTGGAAGCTGCGTGAGAACCCTCTTATGCTTCCTATGGCGTCAAGGCTGCCAGAACCGAGGCCCTCGCTAAGCAATTAAGCAAAGAAGGGAAGGGGGATGAGGGGCTCGTTATAAACATGAAAGAAGCCAACAGCCACAGAAACCAAGGGGCACAGGGGATTTTTTTTAATTGATTTATTTATTTTGTGGTGTTGATCAATTTAGAATATTACTGAATATGTTATCGCTTAAAGCTAATTGATTAGAAAAGCAGAAGAAAAAACAACCACTGCCACCGGTGGGATCCGAACCCACGACCTCCGAATTACGCGTCCGGTGCTCTACCTCTGAGCTACGGCGACGGCTGTCAAATCTTCTGCTTTCGGGGGTATTTATGTTTACAAGTAACCTAACCTTGAGAGTGTTCATCAGCGTCACCCACGTTCATAAGCGGCGGACGTAGAACTTCCTGAGTTACCGCAGGTGTGACGTAGAACGTCATCGAACGGAGAGGGTGGAAGCTGCGTGAGAACCCTCTTATGCTTCCTATGGCGTCAAGGCTGCCAGAACCGAGGCCCTCGCTAAGCAATTAAGCAAAGAAGGGAAGGGGCATGAGGGGCTCGTTATAAACATGAAAGAAGCCAACAGCCACAGAAACCAAGGGGCACAGGGGATTTTTTTTTAATTGATTTATTTATTTTGTGGTGTTGATCAATTTAGAATATTACTGAATATGTTATCGCTTAAAGCTAATTGATTAGAAAAGCAGAAGAAAAAACAACCACTGCCGCCGGTGGGATCCGAACCCACGATCTCCGAATTACGCGTCCGGTGCTCTACCTCTGAGCTACGGCGACGGCTGTCAAATCTTCTGCTTTCGGGGGTATTTATGTTTACAAGTAACCTAACCTTGAGAGTGTTCATCAGCGCCACCCACGTTCATAAGCGGCGGACGTAGAACGTCCTGAGTTACCGCAGGTGTGACGTAGAACGTCATCGAACGGAGAGGGTGGAAGCTGCGTGAGAACCCTCTTATGCTTCCTATGGCGTCAAGGCTGCCAGAACCGAGGCCCTCGCTAAGCAATTAAGCAAAGAAGGGAAGGGGGATGAGGGGCTCGTTATAAACATGAAAGAAGCCAACAGCCACAGAAACCAAGGGGCACAGGGGATTTTTTTTAATTGATTTATTTATTTTGTGGTGTTGATCAATTTAGAATATATATGAGCGCCATCCAATGGCGCTCATATATATATATATATATATATATATATATATATATATATATATATATATGAGCGCCATTAGCCTACACTCCTCCGTCCTTGCTGCTCTTTCGCGCTGTTAATTATAATGAAGCCATACCAACTTGCCCATCTCGCAATTATGAAAAGGTGCTGCGTCAGCAAGTTCCAATGTGTATAAAGAAATATTATTTAAGTTATGAAGACACTCTTGAAATGTCGTTTTTTTTAAAAATAGGTGTTACATTTTCATTTGTGATATATATATATATATATGATAACGCCGTAGGATAGCACGTCTTAACCTTTTTCATAAATTTTTCCATTCTTTGCCTTTTGATAACCCTTACATAAAAAGAGCCCACCGCATCGCCCGGTCCAGCCACAGTAACGCAGTGTATCCCCTACAAGCCCATACTGTGACATTTCAGCAGTCATTTTTTCAGCGTACTGCACGAGACTGGAATGACCTGCCCACCCTAGTTGCCATTATCATCAACCCACTAGAATTCAAGCGGAGCATCGCCAACCTTTCATCTTAACATTTTTTTACCATTGTTTGCCAGATACCGTCCACTCCCTCATGTAATGTCTCAACCGAGACCTTTGAGGAAATAAATAAATAAATAAATAAATAAATAAATAAATAAATAAATAAATAAATAAATAAATAAATAAATAAATAAATCGTAGGCCTAACGAAGTATTAAATTCTCCATGCCATCCAAGCGAGTATTAAAGGGACACTGAGGAGAAATTGAAGTTGGCTTGTATCGATAGAATACCAGCTCCTAAACACAAAAACACCACTCGTCGTGCTTAAAACAAAGCCCTTGCAAGGTAAAAAAGAGCAACAACTAAAATACAGGTATCGTCACCACAGGCCAATCTCGCAATTTCTTACAAACATGTATGAATATTACGAGCTTGATCGATATTGAAATGTATATTTTTCGTTTGGAAACAGTTAGTGCACTTTTATTACGCGAGGAAGACAAAAAAGTAGAATTCAAAGACTCACCATAAGCCACATGCGCTGCCTAATTCTTCTCTGTTCTTGCTGGTGTCACTATCTTGAATGCCCATGTTGCCCTTTATGCGTTTTTTATATGTGGCATTCCTATATATACGTGTAAATTTCTTTAATTAAAATTCAATTTAAAGTCAGCGCTGCCTGCATGTTCTCTGTCCTCCTCGTTCTGTTGCGCTGTTAATTACAGTATATCACCCTTCTACTAAGTAGCGAGAGCCCTCGCTTTCAATGTTCTCCCTCTCCTCACCACTTTATGTGGTTCTCGAGTAAAAAAGTTTCCCTCTCTCTCTCTCTCTCTCTCTCTCTCTCTCTCTCGGGAAGTGAAGCGACTCTTTATTTTCTTTCCTAGCGACGAAAGGCTACTGCATCGCGTTAGATCACGTGCCTGTAGTGCATGCACTTCCCCGAAGAAGTTTATTCAATTTTTTAACGCGAATGAGCGCGGCGGCGTGTTGCCACTTATGTTCGAAGTTGGCAACCGCTCGAATTCTTACATAGAGACGCCGTGCTGCCTGTACACCGCACTTCGGACTGCCAGCTCATTTCGATATTGAGCAGACAGCACAGGAGATCTGAAGTTCAGGCCAAACAATACCCTGTGCGTCTCCAGATGTCTTATTCTTTTTCACTTCTGGAACGAACTCTGGCGCGCAGATCCGATTTCGCGGTCCTCCCTTTGCTATGCTGTTCTGCCGTTGTTTTACATTTCCCACTCCGTACAAAAGGGCACGTGTCTCGCACGACAGTCCGAGTCGGGATTTTGGGCTGAGAGAACTGAGCGAATGGCCGCTGCATGAACCCTGGTTGTGGGCAGATTTCGAAGGTGAGCAGTTGAGACTTGCACCCGGGCCAGTTGCTATGCATGCATCGCTCTGCAAACGATGCGCAGTCTGGTGGTAAGCGACCTCTTAGCGTTGTATTCATAGGCTCGTGGTAAGGACCTCGTCAAAGTTGACTGGACCTTGGAAAAGACGGTGAGGCAAATGTAGAACCAGCAGGCGGGGATTGTTATTCGGGTTAAGCATCATAATGGCTGAATTAACCGCCATAACGATTAGTAGACATTTTTAGCATACCGGGGACCTACTAGCGGAGTCGTATACCAATTTACCGGACGCCTCCTGCGCACGCGCAGTGTCAATGCGCGTTCGCGGGAGGCGTCCGGTAAACCGGTATACGACTCCGCTAGTAGGTCCGGTATGCTAAAGACGTGTATTATTAGTGAGTGTGATAACGTATACAGAAGATAAACACGTGCTTGACATGTGGACGTCTCAATTAAGCTGATATTTAAAGTACTATAGGGCAAGATCCTACTGTCAAAAAAGAAGAAAAGGGAAGAAAGACAGCACAGACTGATTCTGTAACAGGGGAGCAACACGACTGATTAAAGGGAAAGAAGTGTGCATGGACTTTAACGTTTTTATCCAACCGGCGAGGTTCGCAGTGAAGCACTAACGATTATGTTCACAGGTTGAAGCTCAGCTGGGGAGCTATCCGGACTCAGTTACTTCTTCGTGCATTGGGCAAGTCAGAAGCGCGTGGCTGTTGTAAAACGCTGCGCAGACGTGGGCTTTGTACAGTGTTGTACAGTAAAATGTTTGTACAGTGAACCAACTGTCAAAATGGGGACGTTCGTGCAAACGTGTGAGATGTTTGGTAGCGGCTAGATGAAAACGTTTCCTCCCCAAGCATTCATTCTCTCTTGATTACCTGGAACCTCGTGCTCTACATCAGCAGTTCGGAGGTCTGTGCGGTTAGTCTGGCCACAGCAGTGTAATGGTGAACATATCTGCTTCGGAGAAGCCCTTGACCTCTGAAAAGTTTGCCTGCGCCGTGCGGATAATACTTGGGTCTGCGCTCACCGCGACGTTTGAATTGGCAGCCGCAGATAGCGAAGGTATCACTCTGGCTCGGGGAAAAAGGCGGCAAACGCGCTCTCCGCCATCGCTCGACCTTGCGTGACGACGCGGATGCGAGAAAGTCTTTGTATCACGAGCCACTCTGTTGCGAGACTCGCATGCACACTCCGCCCGTGCGGCGCTGATAAGGCACGCGGCCAAAGGCGGCTTCTGCCAGTGGCGCCTGGACGTGCGCAGGGCGAGCATGTGGCTGCGAGCGAGCGCCCGCGGCCTGTCCTACGGTGGCCGGGCGGGCCTGGAGCCGCAGCAGCGGGCCGCTCGCCGGCCAGCGGCCTACCGCAGCGAGCTGGCGGCCGCGCGTCGCGTCGTCGTCAAGCTGGGCACGGCGGTGCTGACGCGCGAGGACGAGTGCGGCCTGGCGCTTGGCAGGCTCGCCTCCATCGTGGAGCAGGTGTCGCAGCTGCACAACGAGGGCCGCGAGATGCTCGTGGTCACCAGCGGCGCTGTGGCCTTCGGCAAGCTGCGGCTCAACCGCGAGATGCGCATGTCCATGTCAATGCGCGAGACGCTGGCGCTGCGCGAGAGGAGCGCGCGGCCGGCCGCCGAGGAGGCGCACAATCCCAACAAGCGGGCCGCGGCCGCCGTCGGCCAGAGCGGTCTGATGGCCCTCTACGACGCCATGTTCAACCAGTACGGCGTCAACATCGCCCAGGTGCTGGTCACCCGGCCGGACTTCTACAACCCGGAGAGCAGGCACTGGCTGCGCCAGACGCTGCTCGAGCTCATCCGACTCAACATCATACCCATCATCAACACAAACGACGCCGTCTCCTCGCCGCAGGTGGAAGACCAGGTGAGTGGCAGAAGGAAGTTCTGTGGGAAATGAGAGGCATTTCGAGGGACTTTACGTTCAGAATCCATATGCAAGTTTGCCGTGCTTCTGAACAGACTGAAGTAAGGTCTGAGGACCTGGCTGCTTGACGTACGCAGGCGCACAGCGCCGAAGTGGGCCTCACCGACAACGACAGCCTTGCAGCCCACCTGGCCGTCCAGGCGGACGCCGACCTGTTGCTCATGATGTCCGACGTGGAAGGCATATACACGCACCCTCCCAACCAGGACGGTGCCAAGCTTCTACACACCTACAACCCCTCATACAAGGGCAGCATTAAATTCGGATCCAAGTCCAAGGGGGGCCTCGGAGGCATGGAATCGAAGGTGAGCGAGACGCTGATGTCTACGTTTCTGCGGGATTATCATTCATGTTCGTACATTTTGCCCGAAGGGCCTTATAGTTTAGAAGCTGGGGAATATATAAATGCATAAGCTGTGAACGTACAAAAAGAAAATATGCCGACAAATCTCGGTGAAAAAACAAAAACAACAAAGATATGGCAATCTGTTTTGTACAAACCAGAGCGAATTTTGTAAATACATTTAAAACGCGAGGCGAAAATTCTCTGAATGAGAAAAAAAAAAAACGCTCCTTCAATTGAAAACGGTTTTTCAGGCTTCAGAAAAAAGCTGGTGCCATAGCGCACGGGAAAACTAATTCACGAAAGTGTTAGTCCGCGCTGAAATTCATTTCACTTTAATCGTGTGTTCAAGCCGATTAAACGATATATGGATAGCAGCAGATAAGTGTCATGGTTCAGCGCGGTTCGATTAAAGAACAGTCAGGCTCAAATGAAACGCGAACACGCATATGCCGTACTTTTCTATTTTAGAGAGAGACATTCCTTTCCAACCGGTTTATGAATCCGTATACTTTTGTAGATCCTATAACCTGAAACACGAATCACGCCAGTTGTGCACTACAGCTAAAAGCATGCAGGTAAAATATTTTATTCCATTTATATGCGCTTCGGAAGAAAACGCCTATTTATATTTTCATGTCTGCGAAATCATTCACTAAACGTATGCCGAAAGCCTGCTTTTTTTCTGAACCAATTTCATCAAGGTATCACTGACATAATCATGTCTTTTGTTGCTTATGAAAAAAGCTTCGGCAAGCTCATGTACCATCTGCTCACCACTCACCTCAAAATTTTTATTCTTACTAGTAAAAGCCGGCACGGGTTATCACGCGTAGCCAAAGGGCATGCGCCGCAGTGAAAGGGTAAATTACAGCCTTTTCCCTTCTTTATCGAAAACTGGTGCTTCCTTAGTCGTTCATGTATGAACTATACGTCTCCCGTTTTCCCAATGTATAAATAAGTGATGTTTGACTGTCGAGGGTTGTTGGCAACTGCAAGCGCAATAGCCTAGAATTGTTTTTTTTTTTTACCACGAAACCCCACAAACATGATAAGCTCTTTAAGTGCATAGTGAGTGAAAGGAACACCTAGCAACGGGAATTTAGCATCTTTCTCCGGAAGTGTTGAAAAGCATTGGTGATAAAAGACCCATTCGTAATAATGAACTCAGGCGATAGGGTCTCTTTCCTGCAGTGCTCCTCAGCTTTGGGTTGCGCCGTCTCGATTCACAAAGCAAACTTTTCTATTCCTCATGTTGCCCTGTTTTGTGCCGTTAGGTCTTGCATTAAAGATAATCATTTCGTTCATTTTTAAAACACCGGCGGTTTGGCCCTGGACAATTTTATGACGTTGCTTGAATTCTACTATCTCTAGTCAACTTTTGTAACATCTGACAAATATAGATCCTTGTTCAATGCGAGGGTATTTGCCTTGGTTCATGTGTGGCACCTGTACTTACTGATATTTTCTCGGCACACATTGATCGGGATCTGATGTGCTATTTGGACGACGAGATGGTTCTTAAGGTATTTAGATGCATAGACCAATATAACCCTTGCCGGCCTTTGCTGGTAAGAACAAACATTTGAGGCGAAGTCATGACCAGATGGCACGTGAGCTTGCTGAGGCTTTTGTTGCGAAAGCAACACTACGCGAGTTGCCGAGCCATTTCGCGGAGCAGACGCAAGGCCATACTGCGCATGCGCGAGGACGGCGCACAGGCGGCGCGCCGCCGCCGTCGCTACGCGGGTGACGCCGCCGCGCTCGCCAGTTGCGCATGCGCAGTAGCGGCGCATAGCTGGCGTGCCGGGGCCGCCGCCGCTGCCGCGCGCTCTCCATCGCCTCTCTTTCTCCTCGTTGCTTTCGCAATCCTCCAGGTTTAACCAGAACTAAACCACTGCCATTTTTTTAATAAGGAACAAAAGAGATGATCGTGTCAGTGATACCTTGATGAAATCGTATCAGAAAGAAAGCAGCCTTCAGCACGCGCTTAGTGATTGAGTTGGCAGACATGAAAATATAAATGCGTTTTCTTCTGAATAAAATCTGTCACGAGTCTGCGCGTCTCATTGTTCTTTTCACGTCCATGTTTGGGTTGAGTAGTACCTTGCTTAACGATGTATGACCGATATACCCAACAACGTGCAATCTTCAATCGCGTTTCATTACCGCCTGACTGTACGTTTTCCTCTTAGGAGCATTATGGAAGCCGGTCAAAAGGACGTTACGATAAAAAAAAAAAGCTGACAGGACACGCTGGCACTAACAGCTGAATAAAGATTCACTTACGCAAATCCTCAGTTGTTAGTGCCATCGTGTCCTACTTCTTTCTACTACTAACAATGCCTCCTGTACGCATCGAACGTTGATGCCTGCTTCCAGATCAAGGCGGCGTCCTGGGCTCTTGAGCGTGGTGTGTCCGTTGTCATCGGCAGCGGCTTCGAAGAGATGTCCATTACGCGCATCGTGCAAGGCAAGCGCGTGGGCACCTTCTTCACAGAGCACCGATCCAAGATGATCTCCCTAGAGTCAATGGCCGCCAATGCGCGGAAGGCGAGCCGCACACTCGAGTCCCTGGCCGCGACGCAGCGCTCGGCCGCCGTGCTGGCCATGGCTGATGTGCTAGAGGCGCGAACGGCGGACATCATGGAAGCCAACGAACGGGACTTGACCGTGGCACGCGAGCAAGGGCTCAGTGCGCCCATGCTGGCGCGCCTGGCGCTGACGCCAGCCAAGCTGTCGGCACTCGCTGATGGTCTGCGCACCATCGCGAACACGTCGCCCAACGTGCTGGGGCGCGTTTTGCGAAAGACCCGCGTGGCCGAAGGCATGGAACTGAGTCAGGTGACGGTGCCCATTGGAGTGCTGCTCGTCATCTTCGAGGCTCGCCCCGACTGCCTGCCGCAGGTGGCGGCGCTAGCTGTGGCAACAGCCAATGGACTTCTACTCAAGGGCGGTCACGAGGCGGCTCACACGAACCGCTGTCTCTGGCAGCTGCTGCAGGAGTGTCTCAAGCCGTACGGCGTTGCCGACGCCCTGGCTCTGGTTAGCACGCGTGAAGACGTTGATGAACTGCTTCATCTCGAGGGTTACATTGATCTGGTCATACCAAGGGGTTCGAACCAATTGGTGCGCGACATCCAGCGCAAGAGCCGCGGTATTCCCGTGTTGGGCCACAGCGATGGCATCTGCCATGTCTACGTGGACCGTGAAGCGGACAAGCAGAAGGCCATACGCATCGTCGTGGACTCGAAGTGCGATTACCCGGCAGCCTGCAACGCCATGGAGACCTTGCTTGTGCACCGTGACCACGTGGAAGGCGGCTTGCTCTCCGAGCTGTGCTCTTCGCTCAAGGCGCAGGGCGTCAGCCTGTACTCGGGGCCCCGGATGGCGCAGCTACTCACGTTTGGACCGCCGGCGGCGCCCTCCATGCGCATCGAGTACAGCGGGCCCCAGTGCGCCGTCGAAGTGGTTGATTCTGTCGATCAGGCGCTCGAGCACATCAACACGCACGGCAGTTCGCACACGGACGCCATCGTGACAGAGAACAGTAAGTGATGTGAAGCCACCGACTGGAAGACCTCGCAACGCTTGCTTGTTTTTCAGAGGACACTGCGGAGCGGTTTCTCCGGGGAGCGGACAGCGCCTGCGTGTTCCACAACTGCAGCACGCGATTCGCCGATGGTTACCGCTTCGGGCTCGGTACGTGTCTGGCGTGCTTGCCTTCTTCGATCAACTGTACCAGTTTTTCTGCTTGCCTCGAAAATAGTTTGCTCCTATTTTCCAACATCAGTTTGGCCGAGCTGCAGGGGGTTGGCCGAGCTGCAAGAAAGCATTTTCAAACGCATGACACGTGTCATGCGTTTTTCCATGTTCAGCGGTAGTGAGGTAGTGATATCTCCACGCGGACAGAGCACGCCGATATTGTCATTGTGAGCTAAGCAGGAAAACGAACGCAAGACGTTCATTCGAGCACCGAGCGAGAAGCCCGTATCTAAAAACACGAATACAGCGCGAAGAAGAGTCCCTGTAAAGTCAGAGCGTGTTACACGTGTTGTGTTACGTGTTGTGTTGCACTTCGCTTTGTCTCGCCGGTGCGGGCTTATTATTGTCTAAAGCCATATTCTCGAGGTTCTAACCCCCCCTCCTCCACATACACGTACAATTTTCGTTCACTATCATCCAATAGAATAACTGAGATATTTGCCGGTCGCGAATAATACTAATGCATAAAAATTTTGTTACGCATCACATAAGAACATCCTTAGAGATTTAGAGGTGCACTAAAGAGGATTCTGAGCTCGCGTTTTTACGGCGGGAACTCGATCTACACGCTCCGAGCATTCTTAGAAACGTCGAATTTTTGTCCTGTTAGCTGGATTTGCCTGTTAAATCTAATTAAACGTCCCGGCTCCCACTTTCTTTTTTTGAACTCACCACCGTAAGTAGGCGGAGTCAACCGACGCGTGCAGTGCCTTTCAACCGGTTGCTTTAGCTTTTATTTTTTTTTAGGATCTCGGGAATAATTGCAGACAACATGGCTGCAAATTAGGCCCACGGAAATAAAAATACGCGTGGACTCTTTGCTTTACGGATCACTCCGCCAATGGCACAGCGGCAAGCCGCCACGCGACTGCCTGAAAGGCACTCCATGCATTGGTTGACTCCTCCTACTTTCGAAGGTGAGTTCAAAAAACAAACAAACAGAGAACCGAGTCGGTTAATTCGATTTATTATAGAAATCGGCCGCACATGATAATAATTCGAAGTTTCTAAGAATGCTTTGAGCGTGTAGATCGAGTTCCCTCGGTAAAATGACGAGCCCAGAATCCTCTTTAGTGCACTTTTAGTAAGAAAGGAAGTGATCACAAGTGATTCTTTCTGAAAGTTCTTGAACACGCGTGCATTCGATCCGTATGTTTTTCAAGCTCGAATGTTATTCTGCAATTGATCAGTTAACAAAGCGCGCAACATTCCACTGCGGTGGCTCAGTGGCTGCCCAAGGTGACTTGATCGGATCCCGGCCGTGGGGGCTGCATTTCGATGAGTATAAAACACAAGAACACCCGTGGGCTGTGCGATGTCAAGGCGCGTTAGATTCCCAGTTGGTCGAAATTAATCTGCAGACCAACGCAACGGAATCTCAGCCATAACCCGGATGCAGCTTTAGTTCGTTCTGCCCTACTTAGTGGATTCTGAGAAGACGGGGACCCCTCTTCTAGGGCAAAGTTTCTGCCTGGACCCAAGTATGAAAGCTGTGGAAAAATCAGCGCCGTGTCATGTATAGCGCTGTCTGTAAAAATGGAAGTTTCATATATCATACCATGCTAAGCTTCGCAACTCAGTGTCGGTATAGAAGACGGAATGTAGTTAGCAGGGCATATTGCCAGAGAAAGGGTTTGAAGAAATTACCTAGCGATGTGTGTGTGTGTTTTTTTTTTTTCAAATAATCGTCGCTATATGTCTGGTACGTCCTGCACAAATCACTGGAATGTCAGACAAGTGTCCACAAATCAAGGACTTCGGCGCTTGTGTGCTGTGCGATGTGCTGTGCGATGTCAGTGCACGTTAAAGATCCCCACGTGGTCGAAATTATTCCGGAGACCACCACTACGGCACCTCTTTCTCTATTTCTTCTTTCACTCCCACCTTCCTCCCTTCCCTTGCGGCGCGGTTCACGTGTCCGCCGAGATATGTGAGGCAGATACTGCGCCATTTCCTTTCCTCAAAAACCAATTTACCGCAGAAGCTGGATAAGGAGCATTCTGATTAATACCTTAGAGGCTGATCCTCAGCTGCGCGGGCGGCACTTGGAAAGTGAAGTGTCGCATGTAACGAGTAGCTGAAGGATGAATGGCAAGATTAAGCGGTGGTGGGCACCACAGCTCCGTCACTTCTTCCTGTGCTGTTTGCTACGTCATGCTGGTATGTGGGGCTGGTATGTGGGGCTGGTATGTGGGACTGTCGTGGCTGGTATGTAGTGTACGCAGTGTCCCGAAACTGTACACGGGCTATAAGGAACGCCGGCCACCTCGGGTTCTTTAATGTGCACTGACATCGCGCAACACGCGGGTGTTTTTGCATTTCGCCTTCGATCCCAAGGCCCTGAGCTCAGCAGCCGTACGCCAAAGCCACTGAGCCATCGCAGCGGGCCCAGAAGGCTTCCTCGATCCGTTTGAAATGAGACTGCGCCCGCTAGACGTTTATATATCTCGCTTTTAGTGCCGTTGTAGGCGCTTGATGTGTGACCTTGTCCCCGTCGTAGGGGCCGAGGTGGGCATCAGCACCGGACGCATCCACGCCCGTGGGCCCGTTGGCATGGAGGGACTGCTGACCACCAAGTGGCTGCTCAGGGGAAGCGGAAACGTGGTCCAGGACTTTGGAGACTCGGGCACCATGACTTACCTGCACGAAAACCTTCCCGCTTCATGACTCCCTAGGCCTTCGTCCACTGCTTCGTGTACATAGTCCTCGTTCATATACGCTTCGAAATAAAGGGGAACGCGCACGTGAGCTGCTTGTGGCGCACATTCAAGCGTGCGGCGGCAACGGTGCATGAGCGGCACGTGCTCTCACCGATAAAGTACAAGGGTTTGCATGGATTCGTTTCAAGTGCCAACGTATCTCTCAACCTCTCACTCTACTATTTCGGCACTTCCAGCCCGGCGTAAGCTCCTTTTAACTCGAAGTGCACGCAATGCTTCCATGGGTAGATTCTTGCGTTATATCTGTAGTGAAGTGCCTTCGTTTTTGCTTATATATTTCGTTCGCTGCTCCCATTGTGAGGCAACAGATATCGGGCTTCCTTATCACCGATTTCCGCAGCATTTTTTGAGAGCTCCGTTGCATAAGACGCGCGCCTAGTTAGCGCAAAGCGCTGATATTACGCAACTCTCCACCCTGAAAATAATAAAAAAATATAAAAGCGAAAAAAAATAGAAAGAATAAGCGATCCGTTGACAAGCGCGCGTTATTCAGCAAGTTCATTTTGCTGCTCGTTGTTAGGGTCCGAAGTATGTCTTGCATCGGCACTTTTTCGTGACCTGTCAAGAGATGTCAGAAGGGCTGGTGCATAATGGTAGGGTGGTTTACTGCGACTGCTGTAACGGGGATTTTATTTTTCGCCCCTTACATAGCGGGCATGACGAGCGGAACAGAGCAAAATACATTGAAAATAAATACCAAGAGCAGTTGACTGAATTATATTTATGCGGGTGTGCGCCCGGAACTTGCACAGGCGGAGGTGTTCGGCTCTTGCGGCAGCGGATTAAGTGACGAAGAAATTGTTTGATGAAGAAATCGGCGTTTTCCGTCAACCGGTCAATCGATTTGTACCAGGCAGCAACAAAGGCTAAAAAGCGGAAACAATGATGATAGCCAGTGCGTGTCATTAAAAATTTGCAAAGAGTAGTAGATTTCAAAAACGGAGAAATTTCTGTGAACGTCGAGCTGAGCTAGATTTCAGGACCGAGTAGGATTTTTCATAGATGCGCTTGAGGGCACTTGGCGTTCGCCCATCGGGGCAGCGCACAGAAGAGGCTGCAATCTTTTCACGGCATCAACGCTTCACGGCGGAGAGACAGAATATAGCTGCCGTGCATGGTCCGTCGTTCCCCGGTAGCAAGCAACGGGCGTGTTCACGTGACGCAAATTAAAAAAATTGGCGCAAAATGTGGCGCAAAATTTCGCAAGGGTTTTTTTTTCTACACGAGTAGTGAGCTAGCAACTGATACCACAGTCGCCGACTGCAGGTCCGCCACGTTACACTGATAAAGCTTTACTCAAGTGCTCTCTTATACAGCAATTCGAGTAAGTCGGCTTTATGTACGAAATCTTGATTTCATAGATTAAAATACTGCTATCTTGCACTACCTCACCCCCCCCTCCCCTCCCCTTCTTCCTCCTCCCGCCTTTGGCACGTGCCTAGCGGCTGACAGCAGCAGTTTTTAGGCGTGTAGTGGAAGAGCTGCTTTGCAGGTTGCTTATTTTAGTTCGCAAAAAAAAAAAAAAGAAAGTAGGGTTTTAACATCGTTTGTAGACGCGCGAAATCATATGTTTAGCGTTATTGGCTCATGTTCTTGCTTTACTGGGTCTTCGGCATGTCTGGCGACGATATTAGACTCAGGTTAAGCCCTGGTCGGGGTTAAGCTGATCTTATCTGTTCTCGCCGCAGAGGGAAGTTGATGGAGACGATGATGTGCAGTGCACAGCGCGAGAATGTGCTGCAATTCAACACGAGACGTGATCGGCTGCGGCGATAGCATAGTGGGTAGAAAATATAGATGAGTCTAATTAGATTAGACTTCCCGCACCACTAAAGTATAGCGGGTGGAATTGTGCGTAGAGCCATCCAAGTTCCGCCATTGCAGACAATGCGGCGATAGCATAGTGCTCTCGTGCACTGGCCAGCGAAGCTGAATCTGTTCGCGCCGCCAGGGGTTCGAATCCCAGTGACGGCAATGTTTACTTTGTTTATGTACTTATGCTATTATCTTGGCGCAAACCGACAAACATCGCACGACCTTGCTCGGGGTTTACCCATCGGAACAGTGCTTCCGCACTGAAACACTTAGTAGCGATTCCTGTATGCGCTCAAGATTGTAACAAAAAATAGAATCCCACGAATAAGAGTTCTGACGTGTCGGACTAAGTTGTGACATTCAGCTTCTGAATGAAGCTAACTGAACGGAAGCACGTTTTTTTTTTATTTGAAAACGAGCCTGCTCCCTTCCAATGACGCCAGCCGCATGTAACAATACACTAAAATAAATTACTAGCGTCTAATAACACAGCCAACACAGAATTTTAGCGCGTGTTTTGTGTCTATTGAGCGGCTTTAAGAACTTGCAGACCTGCCTATATTAAGCTTCATATTAGCTCCTATTCCTGCAATTGTTGACAGTATGCTTGTGTTGTATGTTTTGTAAGCTGATGTACTTGGAAAACTGGACATCACACTGTTGCCATCTCTTAGTGTTTAGTTGGGGCTCCTGCGCAGCTTTGCGGGATTTTGCCTTCAATGAAGAATTACACGGATACCGGCTTCCTTTGCGGCCTTGCGCGCTGGAGAGAGGCTTTGCTCCGAAGGTTACGCCTCCGTGTCGCGCTCACCCATGCGGTGACGTGGACGCGGCCGGCAAAGTTCCGTGCCCTCTTTGGCGACTTCTACCCCTCTCCTGCTTGCGAGGTGGGCACAAGGTACCCACTGTGGACCTGCCCCTCCCTGCACGCCCTCGGGCAGGGACATGTGCTCCGACGACATCTCCGTGGCTGAAGCGCGCCTTTGCGTCAGGCAAATATAGAGGGATAAAAAAATATACAATAGAAACGACGTTGCTCAATTCTGACGTTGATTCACATAACGCTTTTGCTCTCCTGTAAATCCATCGAATACGGTCAAGCCTACTTATAACGACCGCAGTTATAACGAACAAGGGTGGAACTATCGTCAAAATATGGGTTAGGGCTATGGCACGGCATCTCAGATAAAACGAACAATCGTGGCTGCACATCTCGGTTATAACGAATGAGGAAGCGCTGTAAACTCGCCTCCGCAGTCGAAAAACGGCGCCTGCCGCCAGCGCGGAGGCCGAGATCCCGCATCGCCCCTAAGGAACTGTCATCTCCCTTCCTCCGAAGAAAAATGAAAAAAAAAAAAAACAATAAAAATGTCCAATTGAAATTGCAGTTAACCGCCGGCCAAGCGCACCCCGAGAGGCAGAAAGGTCAATTGGTGCGTGAGTCGCCAGCAGAGTCGAATATCCACCTTCTGCTCCAGCTGCTTCCGCGTGCAGGCAGCGCGCAGACAGCAGACAGTCTCAGTCATCCTTGTGTAAGCGGTCGAACAGTGCGTACCAAACAATAAAATTAGTGGTTTTTGAGGAAAGAAAATGGCGCAGTAACTGTCTCTCACTTCTTTGTGTATACCTCAACCGGGCCATGATGGAAGTGAGTCGCAAGAGGCGCCCGTGTGCTGTGCGATGTCGGTGCACGTTAAAGATCCCCAGGTGGTCGAAATTATTCCGAGGACCTCCGCTATGGCACCTCTTTCTCTCTTCCTTCTTTCACTCCCGCCTTTATCCCTTCCCTTACGGTGTGGTTGACGTGTCGACCAAAAAAAAAAGAAAAATTGGTTTCGAGGAAAGAAAATGGTGCTTTAACTGTCTCACTTCTCGGTGTACACTTCAGCCGCGCCGAGAGGGAAGGGAGGAACGTGGAAGTGAAAGAAGAAAGGAAGAAAGGGGTGCCGTAGTGGACGGCTCTGGAATAATTTCGACCACCTGGGGATCTTTAACGTGCACTGACATCGCACAGCACACGGACGCCTTTTGCATTTCGCCTCCATCGAAACGCGGCCGCCGCGGTCGGGTTCGAACCAGGGCACTCCGGCTCAGTAAGACTGAAATCAGACAGTAGCCGATGGTTTTTGGAGTAAAGTGCTAGTTCCCACATAGTTTTACGTCTAAGTGGCTGTACTGCCGCGCAAAGTTTGTGTGAAGAAACTAGTAGCTGCGGCGAGGTGTCGCTTTACATGGAACACATTGCGCTGCCAGGGCGCTTTACACAATGGCGACTCATACTGTACGTTCTGCGCGGACACGCGCTGTGGTAGCTTCGTCGCTGCATCCTTACAACTTTGTCGAGGTTAGGAAACGAGTTGCTCTATCTACCATCAGTTGCCGCGAACGCTTCAATCGCTACTGGCATTATCGCGTTCCTAATGTGGCTCGTCCGCAGAAAGGTTCTCGACCAGGCGGGCATAACCGCGCTAAAGAGTTTAGAAAGCGGATTAATAGGGGATTTTTTAAAGAAATCAACGCTATTTTCGTCTGACTGTATTTTTTAGTTGTAATATGGTAAGTCCACTTGCTACGAACTTCGGATGCAACGAACCCAATCCGCGTGACGGCCAGGTTCGTTTTAAGTGGCCACGGCGTTCGGCTGCTGGCCCAAGGTCGAGGGATCGGATCCCGGCCACGGCTGCATTCGATGCAGAAACTTTCGCTTGTTGCGCGATATAAGTTCACATTCAACCACAGGTGGTCGAAATTAATCCAGAAGCCTCCACTACAAACGTGTCGCACAGCTCCCGTGCAGCTTGGGGACGTTGAACCCCACATATCTACTTGACTACTCTGGGCCCTCTTCGCGCAGTGAAGACACTCAGAAACGGCCCGTTACTGTTAATGAAGAGAAAACACCGTGGGCGAATAATGAAGGCGGAAGTCGAACCGCTGACCTCTCGCTTCAAAGGCCACCGACTGAGCCGTGGGAGTACCGCGCATTCCTTTATTAGATAAAAAGAAAAACATCATTCTTACCTCAACGGCCGTACGTCACTTACCCTGACCGGGTATCTCTCATCGAAACTCAAGGTGGCAAATATATGATTCAGGATAGGGCAACCACTCGGGATGTCGACTTTGAGCCCCAAAAAGTCTGCTCTGTAACGCACACTTCGTTCACTAAAAATAGAGTCGGCAGTGACTCTTTGCTTGACAATCTTTCATGCCGCTCTTCTAGACTGAGCAGCCCTATAACCATATGAATGTCACATGGCACGCGCGAATTTTAGAGCGACAGCCATATGTGTGTGGTGCTTGCGGCAGTAGCCAATGAGTAACTCGGGGTACGAATGGCAGCGCATGACTGAGCACATAAGCAGGTGAAAGTAGAACGGCAGGCTTTAAAATTCACATAAAGAAAACAATTAATAGTCACGTTGAACACACTGAGAAGGAAACAACACCTACAATATGCGGTAAGGTACTGGAAATGTGCTTGGGAGCAATCTGGGCCGAGCAGTGCCGGCATCTCTGGATCATGGGAAAGAAACTGCGAAGTAAAATTGCAAAATTGGGATAGTGTAAAACTGTAGCCGCCGATCTGTGAAGTTAAAATAGAGATATAGTGTAAAGGAGCTCGGTAGGGAGTAAAATTGGTTTGGTTTGGATTATGGGGTTTAACGTCCCAAAGTGACTCAGGCTGTGACAGACGCCGTAGTGAAGGGCTCCGGAAATTTCGACCACCTGGGGTTCTTTAACGTGCACTGACATCGCACAGTACACGGGCCTCTAGAATTTCGCCTCCATCGAAATTCGACCGCCGCGACCGGGATCGAACCCGCATCTTTCGGGTCAGAAAGAGTAAAACTAATAAGACTAGGAAAATTGGCTGTGATAGCGTGGCAGCTGCTGGCGCAGGACGTTGCTGTTTCGAGTGGCCCTTGTCCCGAAAGTGAAGCGGGCGACGTCAAAATGTAGAGGTGTGAGTTCGTCAGCCCCATCATGCACGCGAATGAATGACCGAATGCCGTAGGACGGAGACAAGATGTGGGCGTTGCAATGAGGAAGGCGAACAGGACGCTACGGACGAGCACACCGGGTGCCTTAATACACGTCCTAGCCGTTCAGCTTTCCTGCCGGCTACGGCATTGAGACCGTGATTTTTGCCTCGCAGCACCAGTATGGCTCGATGTCCTCGGAAAGATTCATGAGCGACGAGAGCAACAGCGGACCTGTTTCGCCCCTTTCGGGCCCACGTGGCGATATAACAAACGATAACTACTACGAAAAAGACGAACCATCACTCGTCGGTGGACTCGCAATCTTTTCAGATAAGTTAAGTAATGATGGAGTGCTTGCGCTATTCTTGCATACGCCTACCGATGCGCTCTCGCCGTACCGTTATCTAATCAAGTCGCGACCTTCAGTCCCGATATCGACATATAGGCATGAGCCAGCTGAGGGTCTTGATGCGTTCGGAGTATCTTGCAGAAGAAATGCGCACCTACGGCGTGCAGCTTCAGAAGACGCTAGAGGCGCACGTGAACATGTTTGCAGACACTCAGAACCGCGTGGTCACGATCGCAAAAGTAGTAGTAGTAGCAGTAGAATCACTTTATTTGGCGGCTCAAAGTCAGAGCGGGCCAGCTGGTCTTGCTGGTTGTGTGTTTTAGGAACAAAGCTCGTGCCGGTGTGAGCTGGACATTAAGTTGAATTTGACGGAAAAGTATAATGGACGAAGTGGACAGAGAAGGGTGTGGCGTCGAAATAGTTTGCCTGTTATCGCGGAGGTTGGAGATGTATTTCCTGTACACGGAGGGTATGGCCAGTGAATTGCAGGGGCCCGGTTTAATGCATCCAGGGCTAGCTATTTTACCAGCTCGTCGCCTGCAATCCCGGCAGCCCACCGCATACATACGGAGGTGCGGGGAATAGATCCGAGTGAGCCTGCTAATTCGTCGCGGAGCATGGGTGGAATGTGGCCATTCCGAAGGGCTCGAAGTCTGTGAAGATGGTGCAAGTAATAGAGACAGGTTGTATCGATGCAAGCTCCTGAGCACTAAACACTATTGGTAAGACCTCCAGGGTAGTAGTTGAGGGTGGCAAGAGTATACGGTACTAGGGTGTGATGGTTTGGTGGTGGGGCTGGTAACGAAAAGTGATGGAGAAAGCTGCCGCGCCTGCCTCGATGCTAGCCGCATTTGTGTAGTCACGTACAAGAGCAAAAAAACATGGGCAAAGAAGAACTTGGACAACACGATGCTCTTGAGCATCTGTGTAAATGAGCACGTGGTGTTCGAGTGGCACATGATGAATAGCCTGAGCTTGATGCCGCCCCGGATTGAGACGGCTGCTGACATTTTTGGTATGGCTGCGAAATGTAGCTTGGGGAGAGGAAGGAGGAGCGGGGGGGGGGGGGGGGGGGTGCCTACGATAGATGGATAGGAGATCGAGTGGAGAAATACCCGCTTGCTAGAGGAGCCAGCGACCATGCGGAAGCCCCGAGAGGCAAGAAATCTGTCGGTCCCTGGATGTGCTGTTGAAGTAGTTCTGAGAGTGTGAGAAAAAGCTCTGTTGAGTACAGGCGTACGTTCGATGTATACACTGGCAGGTGGAGTGCAGCCTTTCATAAGGTGTTTAATGCTTTTTAGATTTGAGTCTTCTGCCTCCGGATAAACTTGATACGCGGGATAGTTTAAACTGTTTTACTTCAACTTAGGGCATGTATAAGTTGTTTCGACTGGCCCTCGTGAAGCCCCACGTGTCGTCTTAAAATGCGTCTGACCATGTGCGTGAGGCGATGACGTGTCTATCGTCGCTGTGACAGTCGATTGAGAGAAAGATTCGTGTATTGCATACCCAGCACCCGACATGTGGCTACACGGAAGATTCCATGACGAGGTGGATGAGAGAATGGTGTTGTCTATAATATTTTGTCTGGGACGCCAAAAGTAATTCCGATTTGTATGGAGCGGGAGTGAGGCCCATAGTGGCCAGATGAGCCTCACTCCTGCTCCAGACTAATCAGAATTACTTCGTATCGGTAAATCATGGGCACGCAAGCATCTTTATTTTTGTCCAGGGATATTGCCACGTATCATTGTAGTGTTTGTTCGTTCACGCTCAAGGCTGCAGGAAAGGGCTGTTATCATTTTTGTTCGTGACGCGAGAAGCGACCAGTCTAATCTCGATTGATCGCAGCCATGAAAGGCTGCATCTAGGTTTTTCCAGATTACTGTAGACGATCTTGTCCTGCTATCTGGAAGTTTCCTTGCTGGCTTTAAATTGAGCGATGCCGCGAGCATCGGACATTCGTAGTTCGACGACCGCCGAGCACGCCTGTTGCTTACGCCGCCGCCGAGTGATTCAGTTCTTTTGAGGGCGCAAGTCAGCCCAAATAAAGATCTTCGTTTGAAAGTTTTTCCTGCTGTCTTCCTGACCGCTGGACTGCCGTCACTACACCGTGACATCTGGTGGAGGGGCTGGGTAGCCTTCCAGGTACCGGACAACCCCTGCAAGTCGTGGCGCCAGCCCTTTGAGTTATTCGCCGGAAGATCTGACTCCAGTCTACCACGCAGCCTCTGGAGCCTCCAGCCATGACTTATGCCGCAGCAGTGCGCCGTCCTGTACCTCGACGACGCGACACAAGCCCATTTCGCCCTTAGCCAGTTGCGCTGGAGCGCCGCCCTCTCGCCCCAACTCGCCCGTCCTACGAGCGTCGTACACGGCCGAGGAAATGCGTCGAGTGGAGAACACCGGACCAGCGCCGCCCACAATGCTTCCACTGCGGAGAAGCCGGTCACATTCTCCGGTACTGCCCGTACAGGAGAATGGGCATCCGAGGGTGCCCTTACGACGCCCAACGACGCCGACCTGGCCAGCGACCAGCCGAAATCGAGGATTTTTTGCGTCGGGAAGAATACTCATCGCCGAGCCGCCTATCACGTTCCCCGTCGCCATCGTCCCCGCGCTTTGTTTCTCCTAGCCGAGGTTACGCCGTGCGTGGACGCTCCCCCAGCCCACGAAGGTTAAACTAAATAAAGCAGCCTCTGGAGGTGAGGTTGCTTCTAAGCGCAATGACAAAGATCCTCCATCGACGAGTACTCAAGACCATGCCTCAACTACGACGACAACACCGACGACGACAACACCGACGACGACAACACCGACGACGACAACACCGACGACGACAACACCGACGACGACAACACCGACGACGACAACACCGACGACGACAACACCGACGACGACAACGCCGACGACGACAACGCCGACGACGACGACACCGACGACGACGACACCGACGACACCGACGACGACGCGGCCAGACTTGAAGCTTTTACCGCTGCCCAGTGAAGTAACGTCGCAGTACGCCCACCGCAGCCTCACTACTCGACGAAGCCGAGATCGGACACCGAAGACAACGTACAATACCAGAACGCGAACAAGCGACCTTGAAGTTACGGTCGACGGTCACGCGGTTACTGCCTTGGTCGACACTGGAGCTGACTACTCTGTCATGAGTGGCCCACTCGCTGTCCGACTCAGGAAGGTGACAACAACCTGGGATGGCCCGCTGATCCGCACCGCAGGTGGCAACCTGATTACGCCGTCAGGACGCTGCACCGCGAGAGTTACTGTAAATGGGAGAACCTATGCGACAACCTTCCTGATCCTACAGCAATGCTCGAGAGACGTGATTTTGGGAATGGACTTCCTGAACGAACATCGGGCAATCATCGACCTTCGATCTAAGTCGATCAAGCTTTCCACGGAAAAAGCCATACCTGTTGCGACGAGCGCGACTCATCACGTTGCCTTAAACGTCCTCGATGAAGCATTGAGCGTGCCGCCCCGATCAAGTGTCCTCGTCGGCATAGGTACTGGAGACATCGAAAATGCCGAAGGTGTTATCGAGGGGAACACCCAGTTACTCCTGGATCGAGGATTGGGCGTCGCGAGGGGAGTCGCCGAAATCCGAAATGGCCGAGCCCAGGTGTTGCTAACCAACTTCACCGAAGAATACCGGCATCTAAACAAAGGTACGACGATCGCTTTCCTCGACGAGCTGGCAGACATCAGAGACGTATTTGCCCTACCCGACCAACCTGCAGAACTATCTGAACAAGGCCATCAACCCACGTTCGACATCAACCCAGCATTACCCCGGAGCAGACAAGACCAAATACGCAGTCTTCTTCAAAGGTACACCGATTGCTTCTCATCAGCATCGAATGTGCGACGAACCCGGCTTGCCAAGCACCGCATTGTCACAGACGAACACGCACGACCACTGCGACAGAGCCCCTACCGCGTATCGCCGTTAGAACGCCAAGCTATCCGCAAGCAAGTTGAGGAAATGCTTCGTGACGACGTCATCCAGCCATCGAGGAGCCCCTGGGCAGCACCGGTCGTCCTAGTGAAAAAGAAAGACGGCACCCTTCGCTTTTGCGTCGATTACCGCCGCCTGAACAACATTACGAAGAAGGATGTCTACCCCCTCCCCCGCATCGACGATACACTGGACCGGCTGTGCAACGCTAAGTACTTCTCATCGATGGACCTGAAGAGCGGCTACTGGCAAATTGAAGTCGACGAAAGAGATCGCGAGAAGACTGCGTTCATCACGCCAGATGGACTCTTCGAGTTCAAGGTGATGCCATTCGGCCTCTGCTCTGCCCCAGCGACGTTCCAGCGAGTAATGGATACGGTGCTCGCAGGCTTGAAATGGAAGATTTGCCTAGTCTACTTAGATGACGTTGTTGTCTTCTCCTCAAGCTTTGAAGACCACCTCAGAAGGCTTCGGATAGTGCTGGAAACGATCAAGTCTTCAGGCCTGACACTGAAACGAGAGAAGTGCCACTTCGCTTACGAGGAGCTGCTGTTCCTAGGTCACGTCGTAAGCAAGGATGGAGTTCGCCCAGACCCCAAGAAGACGGCTGCGATCGCAGAGTTTCCACAGCCTAATGACAAGAAGGCTATACGCAGATTCCTTGGATTATGCGCTTATTACCGGCGATTCGTCAAGAACTTTTCGCGCATCGCTGAACCTTTGACCCAACTTACCAAGGCTGACGTGCCTTTTAAATGGGAAAGGCCGCAAGAGGAAGCTTTCAACGAACTGAAGCGCCGCTTACAGTCCCCTCCTGTGCTCGGGCACTTTGATGAAAACGCCGAAACCGAAGTTCATACCGATGCAAGCAGTGTGGGCTTAGGAGCGGTCCTCGTTCAGAAAAATGGCAGACAGGAGAAGGTTATCGCGTACGCTAGCCGTTCACTGTCGAAAGCCGAGGCCAACTACTCGACCACCGAGAAAGAATGTCTGGCCATTATTTGGGCCACGTCGAAATTTCGCCCCTACCTGTACGGACGACCATTCAAGGTTGTGAGCGATCACCATGCTCTGTGCTGGCTAGCCAATTTGAAAGATCCCTCCGGCCGCCTTGCTCGTTGGAGCCTGCGCCTTCAAGAATTCGACATAACTGTAGTCTACAAATCTGGCCGCAAGCATTCCGACGCAGACTGCTTGTCGCGAGCCCCCGTCGACGCAGCACCGGAAGAGGAAGACGACGACGCTTTCTTAGGACCAGTAAGCGCGAGCAGTTTCGCGCAGCAGCAGCGCTCGGATCCTGAGTTGCAAAGCCTGGTTGATTATCTGCAAGGCAAGACCGCATCGCCTCCCCGAGGGTTCAAGCGCCAACTGTCGTCCTTCGTCCTTAACAATAATGTCCTCCTGAAGAAGAACTTCGCGCCCAACAGGACAGTACATCTTCTTGTCGTGCCCAAGAATCTTAGGCAAGAAATTATGCAGGCATGTCATGATGAGCCGACTGCAGGGCATCTCGGGATTGCTCGCACGTTGCACCGCATCCAGGAGAAGTACTATTGGCCACGGCTAGCTACCGACGTTTCCCATTACGTGAAAACGTGCCGTGAGTGTCAGCGACGCAAAACGCCTCCGACTAGACCAGCCGGACTCCTGAACCCCATACCACCGCCAACTAAGCCCTTTCAGCAAATAGGGATGGACCTCCTCGGCCCCTTTCCGACCTCTTCATCAGGAAACAAGTGGATCATCGTGGCCACCGACTACATGACCCGCTACGCCGAAGCAAAAGCGTTGCCTAGTGGTACCGCAACAGAAGTCGCAAAATTTTTTGTCGAACAAATTCTGCTGCGACACGGCGCCCCGGAAGTGCTCATCACAGACAGAGGAATGGCGTTTACAGCGGAGCTGACGCAAGCCATTTTAAACTACAGCCAGACAAGCCATCGGAGGACCACTGCCTATCATCCACAAACCAACGGACTCACAGAGCGTCTGAACAAGACCATCGCAGACATGCTCTCCATGTACATCGACGCCGAACACAAGACGTGGGACTCCATTCTGCCCTACGTGATCTTCGCTTATAATACTGCCGTCCAGGAGACAACCAGGTTTACCCCATTCCAGCTGGTATACGGCAGGAAGCCCACGACAACACTCGACGCAATGCTCCCGCACGTTTCTGACGAAGACAACCTCGACGTCGCCGCCTACCTTCATCGCGCCGAGGAAGCCCGAAGACTTGCGCGGCTTCGCATTCAAGACCAGCAGCACACCGACGCCCGACGCTACAATCTGCGCCGACGAGACACGCATTACAAGCCAGGTGATCGTGTTTGGATATGGACGCCAGTTCGCCGCCGTGGATTGAGTGAAAAGTTGTTGCGACGCTACTTTGGCCCGTACAAGGTTCTCCGTCGCATCGGTGACCTCGACTACGAAGTCATCCCCGACGGCACGACAGCATCTCAGCGACGCCGCACACGCCCGGAAGTCGTACATGTCGTACGCCTGAAGCCATATTATGAACGCTAAAGGACTGGAAGTTTCATTGTCCGTGTTTATTTTCATTTTAAAGCATCGAGACGATGCTTCTTTGGAAGGGGGGTAATGCCACGTATCATTGTAGTGTTTGTTCGTTCACGCTCAAGGCTGCAGGAAAGGGCTGTTATCATTTTTGTTCGTGACGCGAGAAGCGACCAGTCTAATCTCGATTGATCGCAGCCATGAAAGGCTGCATCTAGGTTTTTCCAGATTACTGTAGACGATCTTGTCCTGCTATCTGGAAGTTTCCTTGCTGGCTTTAAATTGAGCGATGCCGCGAGCATCGGACATTCGTAGTTCGACGACCGCCGAGCACGCCTGTTGCTTACGCCGCCGCCGAGTGATTCAGTTCTTTTGAGGGCGCAAGTCAGCCCAAATAAAGATCTTCGTTTGAAAGTTTTTCCTGCTGTCTTCCTGACCGCTGGACTGCCGTCACTACACCGTGACAATATGTAATTGTTTCGCATCATTACCATTACTGACTGATGAAGTGCACGAGTTATTTAAAGCATGCAGCCTCTACAGAGAACATGAAAGACTGTTCGCAAATATGGGTATTTGTACTCCAGCCTTCTTTAATCGCATATAGCTCCATGATTATTTTTTATTCGTGTCTTAAGTACACAAATAAAAGCAAAATCTTAAAAAGGTGCTTTCAAATTTAATAACGCACTCGCTTTCTCAGTATCGTACCCATTTTGCTCACAGGGATATCTTGGATCTTCACTATATGGGATGTGCGTCGTCAAAAAAAAAAAAAAAAATGGAGCTTCAGATACGTAAAGACTGTCTGGGGAGCGCTAGATTCTAGAGAAGGGAACAACACCACATATGAACACTTCGAGACACGAGCGCAAATGGCGCTCGTGTCTCGTGGTGTTCCTATGTGTGTGTTGTTCCCTTGTCTGGAATCTAGCGCTCCCCAGTCTCAGTATGCATGGCCAGCTAGCCCCCTACAAAGCTTTATTGATACTCAAAGGTTAAGCCAGCCTCGAGGTTATATTTTTAATTATTGAGCTCATATGTCAAACGCTGATTTATTTTCTTATTTAATTGTGCTTCAATGCCCCATGCTACAAGGTGTTAACTGAGAGAGTGGCGGTTGGAGAAAGTAGGTGAATTTTTTTTTTATCAATTCCTTGGAATGCGCTTGATTTAAGTGGTTTACTGCGTCGGCAGGAAGATGATTACAGTCCGTGGCTGCTTAAACAAACAAAAAAAAGACGGCGTGAAACGCGGTTATTTTCGAGTGTCAAGTGGTAGAATTTAACGAAAAGAATTAGCCTGATTTGAAGCGTGATTCGAGGTTTGGATGGTTAGATTCGGACTGATGTTTAGTGTCACTTTCTTAGAAAGAGTAATCAGATTGAATGGAGACCATTGCGCGATTTTGGATGGGCTGGATGGCGGCAGAGAGGTTAGATTTTGTGACAGTTTGGGATGGGCAAGAAGCAAGTAGGTTAGCAATTTTACTGATGTCGGTGCTAGTCTTAGGTTACGGCTTAGCTAGAAAACCAAATACGCGGTGTATGCTGGGAATGTCGGATGGCAAATTGAAGGTACCAGAAATTTAGAAGGGTATAGTCGTAAGCATTACTATCAGAAATGCCGATAACTCAGTGTTTATAAGAGTTGACTGTAAAGATTTCGGAACCAGAGATCAAACACTCAGGTTACGGGCAGAACAGCCCGCTGTGACTGAAGTTGATTGAAATTAACGATGTCTTAATGCATTAGCACTAGTATTGCCATCTTTGCAAAAAGTGACCGTCGAGTGTTTGAAGCCTGAGAGGAGGAATCCAAACACGGAAAGGCACAAAATGCGACCGCTTCCAAACGAAAGAGCGTGCGGGCATTTGCACATGCCAGTCCGAGTTAGAACGCGTGGCCGGTTTGAAGCCTCTTGGTAGGAGTGGAGAGGATGAATCCAAAAAAATTAAAAGAAGGTGAAAGGCGCAGTGACTGTCTCACTTCACAGCGGACACCTCAACCGCGCCCTGCAGATGACAAAAGTGGAGAGGATGGTGGAGTTTTGACGTGCTATTATGAGCAAAACACGCCTGCCGTTTTTAGTGATCAGTGGAAGTTTTTTTTTTTTATTCAGCAAGTTTTATTCAATGACAACAAGGAAATTTGTACCGATAGCCAGTGAGGCTAGTCAGCGGTCCAATACAAATAATAACACCGCTAATAATAAACCTGTATCGACAGAGAGGGGACAACTGATGAATTCTACCCCTTCGGTCTTGATACATGTGAGTGATTTCAGTTTGTCAACACAAACCGGTTGCACAATTAGAGTCAGCAATGCCGAAGAATTCCCTTGCGCGTCACTTCCGCATTGATCGTCTGTAACTTCTTTCAAAGGGACGCTGAGGAGAAATAGAAGTTTGCCTGCATCGATAGGGTGCAGCGCTATAACCGCAGAGACCACACTCACCGAAAACTAAGCTTTTATGAACTAGAAAAGGTCAAAAAACGGAATACGGGTGTCATCATCACTCGGCCAATTTCTGAAGTGTAGGAGCACAGACCTTTGGGCTAGTTGGTTCACAGCAGACACGCACAAGCGCAAAAAAACACGGACAGAGAAGAGACTTGGACAACACGAGCTTATGCGCTCGTGTTGTCCAAGTCTCTTCTCTGTCCGTGTTTTTTTGCGCTTGTACGTGTCTTTCCTGAAGTGTGGCTGAAATGGCTGAAGTGGCTTGCATCGACACCAATTTCTTTGATCGCATCGCAGAGGCTACACTACACCGCCATTCACTTCAAAACGGTGGCAACCCGTCCTTTTAGGTAAGGTCGTCATGAGTCTGAATCTACGGGCGCGAATGTTTTCAAATCCCAATTTCTCACCAATAAATGCGTCTAATTGGCTGCCGGATAAACGTCGACCTAGACATAAAGAGCCAGAAAATTAATTTTTACTGCACTGCAGCGGTGGCCTAGCAATAAAGGAGAAAAAAGAAAAGAAAAACAAAACAGCAGCGGTGGCCTAGTGTTTTGAGCATCCGCCTCGCATGCGGGAGATGCGAGGTTCGATCCTCACTGCCGCCTGGTATCCACCGGTGATACGACCACCATCATCCTCATCATACACTTTTGCCGAGAACAATAATTGGATGGAGTTCTCCTCACTGTCTCTTTGATGTTAAGAGACATGACCTATTACACCATGATGCGATGTGGCCTATCAGGTCAGACTTAGAAACGAGCCGATCACCGCTACTATCAATACGGCAATAAATTCAGCAATCATCAACGAACGAACGCGTGTAAGAACAAATGCGAGCTGCTGGTGGTAATGTTAATGTAAAGGCGAGATTAGCCTTACTTGCTGTGGGTTGCAAACAAACGCCTGTAGGTACTATCATTACAATTGTACAAGTGATCGGTTTCCTATCGCATTATATTTGAGGTCTTTGGAAAATTTTATCTTCAGTATCCGCTGGTTTATTCCGTTACTCGTCTTTCTTTCTGCACGAATAAGAAGCTGCACTTAGCTCAAGGGGTACGCTAACTGCTCTTCCTAATATAGGACAAGATAAATTATCATAGAGCCACAGCTGCAGCCGAAAATACGTCGGAACGACCCCGCGTATTTTAGGCAGCTGCGCATTTCCAGGCGTTTCTGTCCGGCCTGCGAGCTCAGCTAATGTCCCACGTACGCTGTCGTCTCTTCAGGGAGCAGGTTGAACAAGTGAATCAACATCTGGTCACAAGTGTGCGCTGTTTCATGATAAAGCGGTAGCGTTGTAGGAGGCACTGACGTCACCAATTATGAGCGGAACTCCCGAACCTGTTCCTTCCCGGGAATGGCCCGCGAGCGACTCACGACCACGACGTCACCAGTCATAATCAGCTGCGTACGAAAGGCGACCATCGACCAGCAAGTAATGGACCGCTGTGACGCGGAAGCATCCACGAAAACTCGCCGCCCCTGATTTACTGACGTCACCTGCGCTATAGGACTTCAAAACTGAATTGTGCTGCCGCGAAAGAAAAAAGAGCTCGGCGATGGTGAAAGTGGCACGCGTACTTGACACCCGTTGGGGTCAGAGCCGTGATCAGTTTAAGTGTGACGCGGAGCTTTCCGATAACCGGCATGCATGCAGCACTGAACATGATAGAATCATGCGTGGTTCATCGCGCTCCTTTGCAAACAAGCCTGACGAATGGGTTTTGAGAAAAAAAAAATGAATACACTTAGTGAGAACGAAAATGAAGCAGTAGTGTTACCGTTTCCATTAGAGCACTAGATCACACTTACTTCATTAATTATTTATTTATTTATTTAGAGCATACTGCAGGCCCAGTAAAGGGCCCTGGCAGGAGGGGCACAATAAGCACAATACAATAAGTACAAAACAAAAGTACAAGGCAAGTCATGAAACAAAAACAATTCAATGGACGGCCTGTTCTATGGCATCAATGTCAACTATTGATGATGGTGGTAGCTGATTCCACTCGTTAATGGTGCGGGGGAAAAAAGAAAATTTGAATATGTTAGTTCTGGCAAAGTAAGGTTCTAACGATTCAGTGTGCCTGTTTCTTGTTGACCTGGATGTTATCGGTTGAAGATACAAACCGGGAGCCATTGACAGTTTGCTGTTTTTCATTAGAAAGAGAAATCTTAACCTTAGTATTAGTATCGTTACTTATTAAGTTTTAAGCTAGGTTATATACGTGAATAGTTTCAATTAGGCAGCTACACATCGACAAAACCTTAAATGACCCTTGAATGACGTAATTTATGGTAAGAAATTTATTCTGAATGTCTTTTTTTCCCTGCGCTACGAAGATAGCGCGCGAAACTGCAAAGGGAAACAAGACTGCGGCCACTCGCTCGCGCTAGTAGCTGCCGAGGCTGCGCGAACCTGGGCGCTTTACGCCAACGGCTAGTACGGAAGCACTGCCAGCCACGGGATACTGAGTTCCTGCGCGTAAAGATTTCCGGTTTCGCGCGCTTTGTTTCTTTGGAGTGCGGTGAAGAAGCTTCGCACTAAAGCCAGGGCACTAGGCAGTAGCATTTGTCCTTGCTGTTGATGCTCTTTCTATTACAGGGAAAAAAAAAAAAAACATAAACGGTAGAGCGAAGCTTACGGGCTTCATGTAATAATCAACGAAAGCTGTTATAACTTTGGTTTAGCCTTTCTGGTTCACACGTTCAATCTCTGCAAGAAAAAGTGATTTGAGGTTTAGCATTGCTAAGCACTAAATGTGCGAAAGCACAGTTTTTTTTTTGTTTTTGTTTTTGCACTTGGACACCCCACGTACCTGAAAGCGCGAGTGAGGCGTCCACTGGCCCAGGGAGACATGCGCGTCTTCAACTTTTTCACCGTCCATGACAATTTACCCAATGTACGCCGGCGGCCTGTACTCCAGAGCCGCCTTTCTCCAGCAATGTTGTCAAAGCCAGTGCGTACTACTCTAGTGCCGTGTTTCTGCCACAACGTTCTCTACGCCAGCGCATGCAACGCATACCTCTCTGTCACTACCGCCACATAGCTCAAAGCGCGAACGTTAGTTTGATAGTAGTATCAGCTGATGAAGAAGAAGATGCGCAATGCACAGCGCGACAGTGTATAGTGCTCTCGCGCGGTGGCCAGTGGTAGAGCAGTGGTCAGCTGCTATTATGGCCAGGCGTAATAGCAGCTAATGAGCCAGAAGGATGTCGGTCGACTGTCGTATGCCAACCACTCATAGAATGCGCGGCGAGGAGGTTCCGTCGGCCTTGGCGGTGAGGGGCGAAGTGCATCCTCTGCAAATAGAGCGGAGCGGACCACAAGCCGGTCGCCACTGGATAAGCGATAAGCATATAATCATCTAATCTATGGGGAATGAGGAAACGGTCGTGCTTGATAAATGGTAACACTGATTATCGTTACAAGTACTTACGTAGTACCTCCTGCAGCAAGGGTTGGCGATAAGGCTCACACCGGCGTGACGCAGCTGGCTGGGGTGAGGGGACAGGGTACTTTCAGCGCCAGGTGTTTCTTCTATGTCCCGTTTCTGCCCCTTGCTGAAAAGAGCGAGCAAGGACCCGTGCAAAGGGTTTGCCGCTAAGAACTTCCCGCTCGTAGAAGTTGAGGAACGTAGAAGCCGGGTGCTTCGAAGAAAGCAGGCGGGTAAATGAAAGGCTCGGCTTAGCTGATGTAATTTCGGATACACACCTTGGTTTCTCAGTGCCCCTTCAAATTGAAGCAAGCGCCCCTCAGATTCAGCGAACTTTAGAGACTGGTGGTAGGAACGTTTCACTCTGCGAATGCAAAAATAGGCTCCCGTGGTAGATAACAGCGACGGCAGCAGAGAAAGACAAAAAGCGCATTGCTAAGTTTGGAGGGCTGCTTTCATTGTTTCAGTATTAATACTGAGGGGCCGTTTAAACTTTGTCAACGCAATGAAAAAAAGAAAGAATAGCGTAATGGGGGATAGGAAACCCTTGTCTATGCAGAGGAACGTAACACAACCATGTTGTTAGTTGTTTTTAAAAGCCTGTGGCCTTGCGTAATGGGAAAGAAATAGAGTTGGGCAGCTCGTCCGCGGGATAGTGCTTATGCGGCGACGTCCGCTGAGGTGGCCTTCACTTTGCATATCCGTCGCGGCCGCCGACTTTTAGCGAATGCACGATCCATCCACCAAAGTTTCCCCATGAAGAATTTGAATTTTTTTTTTTTTTCACGTTTTCTGAAGGAGCATCTGATCATCCGCGCTTCTCTTTGACCTAATGTCTACTGGTAGGCTATCCTCACAGGATGGTAATTTCTATTTGCAGTGCTCCATTCATGCGTTAGTGCAATTCTCTTTTATTGCTTCCAACCGGTTTCAATCATTTGCAATTTTCACGTTTTCCGAAACTCTCTTCCGCAAGGTGGTGTTATGGAACGCTTTAAATCTTAATATGATGAAAGGAGGGGGGGGGGGGGGGCGGTAGGGGAGAGGGTGTGTTGCTCTTGATAGGTAAAATACCACTGTGCTTTTTTCGGTCCTGCATTCGAAAAAGCAGTCATTCAGCCTTCACGAAATGGGGCTGAGGGTTGGCCTGGATACGAATATAGTCGGGTGCAAGCGAAATTCTGTCCTTGACCATATCTTCAGTTGCTGTCTTGATTATGCCTCAACTGTGGAAGAGTGACATAATACGAATTTCCGCTTTTATTTCTTGTGTTTGCTGGTCATGGGCCGCAAGAGACAAAGGCGGCCCCTTCCAGCTCCCCCCTCCCCCCCCCCCCACACACACAAACACACACACACACTCTCCTCTTTCCTTCCCTGATTTGAAGCCCTGCACGCCTATTTCAAATATATACTTGGGCAGCTGCCACGTTAGATGACCATATTCGTCTACTGGAACAGCAGAGAGCACCGCTGTAATGAATGTAAGTTTTCCCATGAACTTAGTTCAGTCCAAGTTTCAGCAAGACGAACTTGATAATGGTTGTGACGATGGCTTGATTTTGATGGCGCAAAACACGATGTGGGGTCAAGGACATATTCTCAAGCATTTAATCCCAGAGAAGCCCCGTACTGGGCTAGGGGAAAACTTGTTACCATTGAAAAATCGGTAGGTACTCGGCAGCCAGACTTGGGACTTCAGCATGACTTGGGCCAGCTGGATATACACTTTTCCTAGGGCGCAAAGAGAAACACACGTAGCGCAGTGCCACACTCCTTCTGCGTGTTAGATTGCTGTTTTGTTTTTTTTTAACAGAATCTGCTCCAAAGTAAGCCCGAATTTTCTGAAGATATTCGCACGAGACATCACGTTCACACTGCGTGCAAGGACGGCGTCGTTCTGATCACCATTGCATATGTCGGTCAAACTTTCTCAGAGAACACGAGTTGTTGAAGGAAGGCTGGGCTTAGATCGATTTTTGCCACAACAGTCATGAAACGAAAAAGTGAAAATACGGAACTTAATCCGAAGGCAAAACTATCGGGCATGGTGGGAGCGAAAGTAAGCAAAGCACAAAAGAACACATTCGCACGAGACACAATGGCTGGACTTCAACTGAACTTTTACCAGCACATAACCACCAATGAAACCACGGGGGCGTCATACCCACAACATAAATGAAAGATGAAACAAAAGCAAAAGCAAATAAAAAAAAACAATGAAAGTTTCTTCACACGCTTCCTGATGAAGAAACTGTTGTCATCAAACTACAAACCTAATATTCCAGGGTGTGTCTGGTTTGTCCGCTGGCAGGATTATAGGGATGTCCCAGATGCCGGCAAGAACGCAAGCAAGAAATCTGTATACTAAAATAAATAAACGAAATTACGCCAGCATCTCAATTAAACGACGGCATGCGAAATAGCTTTTGCGCCTCACTCGCACCCTAAAAAGAAAGTCGTCGTATAGGCCGGCCAAGCAGCCGCCACTGACACGGCCGCTCGCCTTCGAGTAAGCCATGGCAACTCGAGAGGCACACAGGAAGCTTCGCAAGCCTTACCTTTGAAATTTGAGGTCCCCGGGGGACTCCGTGAATGTCCGGCACTCGAGACGTTGGTTGCTCACGTGTTAACGGACTCTTTGATGAACGCCAACGACGAGATGGTGGCCGGGAAAAGAGACGCTTTGCGTCCGCCCCGTGCAACTTGCGCTCCTTGCCCCGATAAGATTGAACGGACAGTGAGCTGGCTCTCTTGAGCCTGATGCTTGCCTCTTCCATCGCGATTGTACTGCTGGCAATGTGCTATAAGTACAGTGTTATGCAACATGTAGCTGATCTTCGTACAACTAAAAAAAAAAATTGTACTCTTTTTCTTGAAACCCACAGTTCGCTGGCAGCAATACATTTCTAGGTAAAAGGCCTCTTTCAAGCTTTCTTCCCTGTCTTCCCGCCATGCATAAACTATAGTTGTAAGTACGAGCAGGGTGTTGTGCTGCGTGTATTTTGTATTGACCATCTTTTTGCAGCGCTAGCTGTATCAGCCCAATTTATTCGGTTTCCTGTCGTCGCCGTCGCCCCGTCCGCATGACCCCATTCCTCCCAGTGAAGGGGAGACTCAGGGCAAAAAGACAGACTACTATATAGACAAGCGCAAAGCAGCCAGGTCTGGTGTACGACTACTCTATTTGCCCTGGTCTCCACCCTCCGGCGAAGGCCAATTTGGGCAACCGAGTTCAAACCGGAGACGCTAACCCGTACTATGGTGCAGTCTACACTTCCTCTCAGCCACGAATCAGCAGAACCATTCGTATGCTACTGTGGCTTATTTGTGTTTGATCAGTGGCAGTTCAGTGGCAGTGGCAAAGGAGTTCGTGGCAATCATGCATGGCGTCATTATGGCGTTAATCCTTTCGCGCACCACCTAGCGCGGATCCCTCGTCATCCCCTGAGAGTAAGCAGCTATAATTTTTTTTGTGTGTGATTACCTCAACAGTAGACAGTTAGGTCGTTATTATAAGTGGTAATGAAACGAGTTCCGGTTTCACGACCACAAGTAGAATCACGCGATGAAGAGCCTGAAGGTAATTTATTCTGGTTGAAACTCCGATTTACGAGTATTTAATACTAATGAAATTTCCAATATAGCCACGAATAATTATAGCCATAGAGTTGCATTTCTTGGCTTCGCTAGCTGCATTAGTTTAGTTGAGTTTTCAGAGGAACTACCTCTTAGAATCAGTGATTCACACAGAAAATAGCAGTGAATTAAATAAAAAAAAGGAAGCCCAGGTTTATTATTAGGACACTTTACCACATTTTTCTTTGCCTCTGATAGTCTCCGTTGAGATTTCTAGCACCCTGGAGGCCACAGGCGCATGCCTAGTGCAGCAGGAGCAAAGCCGAAGCTGTAGTACATGCAACGTTCCTGATTCTCGGCCAATCAGAAAACGGCTCTGCGCCGGTATTATCCTTATGCAGCGAGTTTCTGCGGGTTGTGACATGCTACGCATGTCGGTTTGCGGTTGTGACATGCGTAGATGTTCCCCAGGCGGCCGCTCGTGAACCCACTCATCTCCCCTCTCGTGCAAGAAAGGCCACCCTGTAATGCCATTGCATTTTCATGACAAAAAGAGTGCCATGTTAATGCGACACAGAATAGGAACGGCTCAACGAAGAGCAAACAAGATATCTAGCAGGTGTGGTTCGAGTCCGCTTTAACAACGCGAAGTCCCCAATCCGACGAAGAAACGTCTCCATGGTCGCCTGTGGAAGAGGCGGTCTTCACCGCATGCAGAAAAGCTCGAAAAGAAGCACGCTTGCCGTCAGTGCCTTTTTCGTGGTTAGGAGCGCGGTCGAATCCGACGCACGCGTGCGCCGTGATGGCCGCTGACACGTACGGTCCACTATTTCATGGAGTTGTGCATGCGCCTTGCACGTCGATAAGACGTACGTGAAAAACACACCGCAACGAAAAGACAGACAAGAAGAAACAACTCGAGCTCGAGCTTGCGCTGTCCTTTATTGTCACTGTTTTGCGTTTTTGTTGCTCTGTTCACTTACAATGCGAATCATTACCAAGTAGCCCTAATGCTACTTTGCTGACGTCGATAGAATGCCATTGCTACTTAGTGTAATTAAGAGATAGCTCTGTAACCGTTGCCTTAGGTTTGTGTTAGGGCCATGTTCACGAAGCTGTTCACGTGTGTTCATACGTGAGATCAAATTTCACTTGTCGGGGGTTTTAGCTATGGTCATGCTGGTTATATAGACTAACATTCGGAGCTACGGACCAATCATAATATTGCCTTAGTTACCGGTGCACTATCGTGATTGCGTTGGTCGCGAACAGGCCTTACGCACGGAGACGTATGAAGAACTTTGAAGACCTGGTCTCGGTTCGTATGCTGGCACAAAGGAAGGATTGACACCACTCAGAGAGAACTACACGCTTGAAATTTTCAAACACAGGTTTACATTAGATGAGGCAGACATAAGTATATATTAGATGAGTCGAAAGAAGAAATGAACATGCTTCTATGATAAGCTTGTTGCAGCATAGAGTTCTCGCAATACCTGCTGCAGCTTTTATAAGAATGTCTGTATCGATGTCCCAGAAGAAGAAATACTGAAATGTTGGTTCACTTACCAAAAATGCACCTCTTGTCCAAGCCAGCTGCGATCAATATAATCGTCCGTCGAAGGTACGGACAGAGGGCGTTTAGCGCAGGTCTCCGGGCGATTTAAATGTACGACTGTTTGGCAACAAGAACGAACAAAAGAAAAATCTGCCTGTGTAGTCATCTCTCTGCCACCCATGGACATCCAGAACGTCTAGAGTATGCAACCACTGCGTATTTGCGTGTTTATTGTAGTTTGGAAATAAAAATGAAATGCCCTAGGGGTACTGGCGAAATCCAGTGCATTACTACGAGAAACGCACCTCCTTTACGGGCCAGCTTTTGCTTAGTTCGTAATCGAAGCTGGCAGTCCCGGCCCAAGTTCTAAACGAGATTTCTTTCTGCCTCTGCGTTCTGTCGCTGAATATCCAAACTTCGGCAGAAACGCCTAAGACTGCTTACGTGTGGGAGTGCGAAAGCATTACTGTTCCTGAGTCTATTGTTTACGTGTAATGTTTGTTGCGAGTTTTTTGGCCGCCGCGGTGGCTCAGTGGTTAAAGCACTTGGCTACTGACCCGAAAGACGCGGGTTCGATCCCGGCCGCGGCGGTCGAATTTCGATGGAGGCGAAATTCTAGAGGCTCGTGTGCTGTGCGATGTCAGTGCACGTTAAAGAACCCCAGGTGGTCGAAACTATTTCGGAGCCCTTCACTACGGTATCTCTCATAGCCTGAGTCGCTTTGGGACGTTAAACACCCATAAACCAAACCAAACCAAACCAAACCTTTTCTACGAGTTCATGTGTTTGCGTATCGTTGCGCACGAGACCGCAACGTTTTGATCCTCTCCCTGCACGGCAATGAGGTTGGCCGAGTTTGCATGTCGTTGACGCAAGGCGTAGACGTTTGGTTGTTTGGGACGCGCACACCACACACACGCGCGCGCGCATGACAACACCCGGAATGCTGTAAGACGAGCGGTTGCATCACAGTTTTGATACGAAAGTCTGGAAAGGCATAAAATTAATGCTGCATATGTCGTCGGTTCTAATCCCTGTCACAAGCTAGCCTCAAACGTGACTAGCACATGTACGCTATATGCAATGAGAGATCGTATGACACCACCCGAGCACTGCAGGGCAAACGGTTGCGTCACAATTTTGGTAGGAATGCTATCAGGAAAACTGGCGCCACATTCAGGTCGGCCAGTGGGGACTATATACTATAGACATGCATGAGATTGTCTGAAGTGGCGGTGCTCGGCTTGCTGTGTGCGTCACACAGCCGCCTGATGACTTCACCATATTTTTCTTGCCATCGCTGGGATTTTCTGTACCATCTACGAGCACACGCACACACGCACGCCGCCGGCGTTTCGCGTTTCTCGTAATGAGACTAGTAATGCTTTGGCATTAATAAGTAAAAGGTTGCTCATAAATAATAAAGAAATATTACTCAATCCGATCGGCAGTGCAAGGAGGTTGAAGGGGGCCAGTGACAACGGCTGGACCGCAAGTTGATGGCTGTTTTGCCTCAGGTTGCCGATACTTAAACTTGCACAGAACATCTCAACGCAGTCCCCAGCGGTCCAGCAGGAATGCTACCCGTCAGGAAGTATAGCTTGGTTTTCTTTCTTTTTTTTTCTCCCAATAAACAGACACATTTCTATATACTTGCTATGACCAAATCAAAAAGCGTAGAGGAAAAAATATACCAAGGATGCATGACACTTGGCGACAGCAGTGCACGCGTCACTATCTGTTAGAATTTTACCGTATAACAGCCTTCTTTTCTTACAGCCAAAAAATCAATGCTTGCATTACCACTGTTCCCGCAAACAAAGGCAAGCACCCTTCGAGGTCTGGCGCCAAAATTTGGGCAACGAGAAGTGCAATTTACCATCGCTTTTCTGTGTGTTTTTCCCCCCAATGCGTGCCTGGTCACAGTTCTCTGGTCGGAAAGCAGCCATGAACTGAACACCAAATAGCCAAAGCCTGAAGCAAAGGCAGACTGCCGACCACAGCTCGGAAATCATCCACGTCAATTCAAAGGTTTTTGTCAATGGAAAAACAGCGTAGGTACGACACCGAGCGAAGGGACCTACAGGGTGCGGATTTTCCGTTGATCACGCGCATGAACAAAGTAGATGACATCACCATTCGTCGTCGAATTCAAATGCGTACTGCTAAAAGCACTCAGCTGGCACGACTTGCGCAGAGATTTTTTCTGCCACGTTTCAACGCACTTCAGCATTTCAACAGGATGAAAGACGCTACCCCACTTCTGTCCGTGCGACTTGACACCCCTGCGTTTCGTCCCAGCTCGGCAACACGGACAGTGCGAAGGCAGCGGAGAAACATAAATGACCAGAGGAGACTTTTGTTGTTGTTTTGTTTCTAGCGCGCACAGTATCGGTTTATTGGATGCTATATGATTCACATACCAGATGTTTTTTTTCCTTTGTACCAACAGCAATTAAATTATTGTCTGAAATACAGTTTGTAAAAATACTATAGTGAATATATATTAAAATAGAGTCGTAAAAACAGGGAGATCACAGAAGGAACAAAGGGGTTTCAAGTTCCACATTTCTGTCTACTCTGATACAACAGTATGGCACAGCGAGAAACAATTATTGCCCACAGCAGCGCCCCCAGCCCCGCTGTTGTTCATCGCGGAGAGGAGGAGGGGGTCAGCCTGTCGATTCCGGTCGAGCCAATTGAGCGCCGTCGCCCTTTCCAGCCAATCGGCAGACACGTGTGCTTCTTCTCTCGCCCCCTCTATTTTTAGCCCAACGAAACGGGAGGAAAACAAAAACGATCGGAGCTTTCGTTGCTTCAGCCAGTAAACACCAGTAACCGCGTGCATTTCAGTTCCTCTCAACCACGTTCTCAACCAACGAATGCACTTGTTCTTTGGCGCTATACTTTTTTTTTTCGAGAGGTCACGAGTATTTGACTATTACAGTGCTACACGCCCGACTCGGTGGTGCGTTGACCTGCTCTTTCGGCACTATGTAAATATGTACGTGAAATGACGAACTCAGCGGCGGAAGGCGGCCGACAGAGTTACAATACCCGCAACGTGGCTACACACGTGGGTGCGTAAATTGCATTTGTGTGCGAGCGACTCTTGCGCGCCAGAATTTAATGCTCGAGAGTGAGAATGGTGTGAGTGAGTTCCCACGCGACGACACAGGCGCGAACGAAAGACACGCAGTAACCGCGCCGCCACCGGCACGCACGGGAGGCGCTGAAGTCGCTACCCCGAATGCGATGAGCGCATGTCCACGGTGCGCGCGGCGAGAGATAGCCTCGCGTTCTGATGTTTACCGCCTCCGTTTTTTCGTTCCAGTCCTTTTGCAGGTGCGTTCATCAGCGCACCGTGCGCGCCGCGTGGGCCGCGAAAAATGAAACGAATAAACGAAGGGAAACGCAACGCAGCTGCCTGACAATAGTGGACGCGCACACACACAGAATAAGACTCTCTACAGCGGAAGCCCTGGGTGTGTTCCGTCGGAGGGAACGCGCGCGCTGCCCGACCACACCGTGACACACGTCGTAGTATACAGACCGGAGAGAACGGACAGGCCAGCGGCGGGGAGAGCGGACCAATCCTGCTCCCCCGAAACAGCAAAAATACGTGTACTCTCAATGTAAGACATCTAAAGTTACCCAAAAAGTTACAGACACCGAGAAGGCATGCGGATACCTCTGCGAAATGGAAGACATGGTTAATCAGGAGTTTTCGGCCCTGACTTGATCACAAAGAGCGAGAGGGGTCCCTCGCGCGTGGCTGCTGCGTGCGCGGCCGGCGAGGAACGGGCCGTCCAAACACAGGCTGCGCCAGCCGCACAGCACGGTACGCGCTCCACGCACTTGCTCGGCCCTCGAGGGAGGCTGCAACGTCGTCCCACGGCCGACGGGTAACCGCAAATGCATGACGCTCTAAAGCGGCGCAGCGTCGGAGAGGTCGTAGCCGGCGTGTCGCAAAGCAGTTTGCTCGTCACAACGCTCCGTGATAGGCCGGCGTCTTGCACGGCGCAAATCGGTTTTTAGCGCTACGAAGCGTACACACGCTCTTACTAATCAGTTCTCCTGCAATGCGAATGCGTAGTGTGATTCGGTAATGAGGCTCTGTTTTTGTGCGTCGCCGTCATTTCGGCGCTTGCCAGCGAGCGTCAAAGCAACGCCTTCCGCGATCCTATTTCACTCGACGACTGTTGACCGACAAATCGAATAGAGCGCGGAGCGGTAACACGCATAGGACGACGTTACGCTCCCGGGGCTGTTCACACATTCAGCGTGCGAGGAGCGGGCTAAACTTTGGAGTGCATGCTTTCTTCTTCGCCCACTGGCTTCGTGGGGGAAACAACGATTCACGAGGAACGCCAGGCGATAACGCTCTGGGTGGAGCCGCGGCATAAGTCGACAGCTACGGTCAACAGCAAAAAGAAAGCGAAAAGCCTCCGCCGATTTTTCGAAGCGCAGGAAAAACGCAGCTCGCGGAGTTTGTGCGCCTGCGTCGGGAGGAAGCAACAAGAGGTGTCTAGAGAGCCCTGCGTGCTCACAACAGCTTGAAACGATATGTTGTCACATGCTCTAACGCCAACTGCTTCGCGCGTCCGCTATACGCGACACGCCTGTACAAAAACTGTGTTTGAAAGCGGTTTTGAACGCTCGAACCAAGAACTGCGTGCGCAACCAAACAAGCACCATATATAGGGTCTGTGCAATTCAGGCGTTCGAACCAATGGCGCGTATAGAAACTGTACACAGTGCGTGTGTGTCTCGCGAGTATGCAAAATAACGTGCGGCTCCAAGCGTCGCTAGGGACAACACAGGATGCTCTAAGAACAGCGGCGATCCGGCGGTGGCTGAAACCGAGGCGGCCCTACGCCTTGAGAACGGACTGCAGCAGCATCTCCCGGTGCGAAGTGCGCATGTGCCGGATCAGGGTGGCCTCCTTGGCGAATTTCTTGTGGCAGTGGCCGCACATGAGAGGCTTCACTTGCAGGTGAATGGAGCGCAGGTGCCGGTTGAGGTCCCCTGCGAAGAGCCGGCGGCACAACCCACTTAGCACCGATCACCCGGGCAGGGAAAGAAACTTCTCTCGTTCGCCACAGGGCGGCGCTGTCTCGACAGACGCGCTCTGCACTGTTCCGAAGAACGAGAGCGAGGCGTGACTCAGAAACACTCTCATCTTTGTGCCGTCGCTTGGTCAGTACGCCGACGTAGAAAGAAACCTGTTAGTAGCAATTTGTGTATCACAGAAGATTTCCAGAATTTGTGGCACAGCTGACCGTCGTTGGCGTACTGTCCCATGACCGGAAACTTAATGGTGTCACCCCTGCACTGCCATGTGATCCAAGTGGGCCTTGGCCATGCGGGAATTGGTTATATCCCTACCCCACCGCAGAAGAGCTCGTTATGCCAGCTAGTAGACGCTTATAGGGAGAGCATTCTGGCGCAAAGAGAAGTACACACACGCTGCACAAGAGTGCGCAGTGGTGATCGTCCTGATGTCCTCTCACTGGAATGTTAGTTCCTTGTTACGCCAGAATGCTCTTTCTAAGCTGCTTGTCTCCGTTCGGCTTGTGGACACGCGCAGCCCACTTGGAGGACATGACCCCATTCTCACTGCCACCAGGTGAACACGGCTATGTGCAGAAGGTGATGACGTGGTCCCGAAGTGGTGACATCGTCAGTGTTCTTGTACCGAAAGACGTGCTATAGCTGCTGCTCCCAGGCACCATGAGCAGTGCTATCGTCTACATGGGCTTAAGTGAGTGCACTGAAAGTGTGGGAGTAGAAAGTGTGGTCCTGTCGTCCAGGTGGGCTTGGGAGTGGGTGCACTCAAGCGGCGAGGGGTAGAGCATGGCCTTATGGTGCTCTCGTTCAGGCGGGGTACTCTTAAGAGATGGAGGGATGGGTGCAAAACAGCTATAAAACGCACCTCTAGACATGATAAGCTATTGACGACACGTGCGCTATAACAGTCGCATAGAATCAAATCATCGAAAGCGTAACTGCCGCAGATTCCGTTCAATGCAACAGAAGAAACTGCAACTTTTCATGTTGAAACAATCTGCCGTAACTGTTACGACTGCAGAAGAAATCTACCTGTGCACGGCCATGAAACAAGCAATGATCAGGAAGTACGGTGCAAGAAGATACCACGGTGAAAAGATCGGAGCTTAAGAGACACTGCAGCGGCACATACCTAGGTGAAGCCACATCGCTTCCATGGGCACGGAAACTTTAAAAAGAAACAGCGCAAGGCAAATCGGAACGCTACTGCCTTGTTTACAACTTCGAATAATGAACCAACCCAGCCAGTGAACACTCTTTTAGCACAAATGCGTACTAAGAGCGAGTTTCTCGACCTCATGACTAGAGGTGGCAACCAGCCGAAATGCCATGTTACTCACAAACGTTAGTTCATTATTCGTAAAGAGGTAGTCAGAGCAGGTACTTCGCCGTTTGATGGTTTCAGCCTGTAGGGTTAATAACAACTGCTTCAGGTGGCAGGCGTGAAAGTCGGGGGGGAGGCAGAGCGTTCTGAAAATGGCCCTGTGAAGAACTGAAGGAGAGGCCCTCTCCAGTTTTCCATTGCAAACGTGCAGCACCACAACTCCACTCGAGTTTCGCACTGATTGCGCCCACTCTCTAAGATAATTATTTACTTCTCGTAAGTCTTCACCAATATTCCAACTGTCACTTGTCCTCTCCTGCTTTCTCCAAAGGCTTAGATGTCCTTGAGGATTGTAACTTTATTCGTGTCTGATATTTCTGTCCATAGCTGTGAGCATCTGTTTTTAGACGTCTCTTTAACTCTGGGCTTCAGAGCCCATGTTGGTTATTTGCTCACTATCCGGTTGCCGCAAGTGGATATGTAGTCGTCTTCATTGTTTTTGCTTGAAGGCTTTCGAAATAGTGAATACAGTTTGCTTCACTTCGAAAAAGCCAAAAAAATATCTTCTAACTCCTGCTGGCACAGATAATAAAATGCGAAAAGCTTTTTCCCCGAAGTTTGTATTTGTATTTTTATATATGTTCCACGATTCATGTTCTGTGGTCCTTAAATTTGTGCTGGAGCCTTTTAATTGTCCAGTTGGTATTTCTGGCGAGTGATGTACTTCTTCTGGGTGAAACCATTTAACTTTACTATAACGTCCTCTTTCATAAGGTCCTTAGGCAAACTAGAGAAATGTGGGAGGAAAAGCACTAAGCAACACGCGGAAGCAGACACCACTTTCTTCCTTGCTCACTTATTTTAGGTCCCTGTAAACGAAGGACAGAAACCGTCGCACGAACCGGGCAGCGCGATGACGACCATAATAAGGAAGGGAAGTAGTAGCTACCCCTCGTCATCACGTATGATCACCCGTCTTGCCTTTATAGCGCATGCAGTAAACTATACTTTGCTATGCTAAACCATTGCATATTGATATGTACAAATAGCACAAGGAGGCACACAAAAATGCAAAGGACGAGACCAGGGGTGGTCCCGTTCTTTCCTATCTGTGTGTCTCAGACTATTCATTTTTTTCAACCTTGTGACTCCTTCGAAACTGTGTGCGGCATAGATACAAATGTCACTCCGACAAAATACATCTAAACATAAAGTCCCGTACGCAACTAATAAGTTTTCTTTCATCTCTTTTTATAACCAATCATAAATGGCTCATTCTTTCTTACGCAAACTCCTTCGAATTATTTCTTTGAATAAGTTGTATTAGCCACCACGCGTGTCGGCAGTGCGGCCACATAGAACGCAGCTCTTTAGCTGTGCAGTCATGCTAAAGAGCTGTGTTCTACAGAGGCGTGGCAAACATTGCACCTAATCCCCCTTTGTTCCTTAGTCATCCTTTCCTGAGCGTATCCCTGTAAACGCGCAGGAAAGCATGACGTCGCGCAGGTCACGGCGACACAACATGAGGAGTGGCTCTTGACCCGCGCATGCATCGCCCTTGACGCGCAGACCGCCGGAAGGCGCCGCCCACCTCTCTGGGAGAAGCCCTTGGAGCAGTGGGGGCAGCCGAAGGGCTTCTCCTTGTTGTGGAAGCGCTGGTGGGTGACCAGGTCACTGTGGCGAATGTAGCCCTTGCCGCACAGCGAGCACCTGTGCGGTTCCGTGCCCGTGTGCACGTGCAGGTGTCGCGTCAGGTCACAGCGCTGGATGAAGCTCTTTCCGCACTCCTTGCAGTGGAACCGCTCGTCCTCCTGCGAAGGCTGATGCTGTGGGGTGTGCCGCACAGCGGCCGCTGCACTGCGCTCACCTTTGTGCGCACCGTGTGGATCTTCTGGTGGCGCGTGTAGTTGCCCAGGCGATTGAAGGTAGCACTGCACATTTCGCACTGGAAGGGCCTCGAGTTTTTCGGTGCGCTCTCCGGGGTTTTCTTTAGGGATCCTGGGTTTTCGCCGGCACCTGCATTGCATAAACCGCCACCACGTGTAGGCCACAGAAGCAGCGCTGCAGCGAGGTCTGGTACCTGTATCCTTGTTGATAGGGTTAGTGCCTTCCAGCTTGCAGATGGCGTTGATGCTCACTTCCTTGATGGTGGTTCCGTCTTCATGGAGAATCTGCGAAAGATCGCGCTTAGCAGATTCGGCGTTTAATGCCACCCACACGTCGCGGCGGGCACACTCACCTGAAACTTGACGGGTGACATGGCGTCAGGCACCAAAAGAAAGTTCCCAAGGATCACCGAGTCCACTGGCAGCACATCCAGGTTGACCGTGGCCAGCGGGTTGCTGGTGGTGATCTTCAGCTTGCCTTCGAGCACAGCTTGCGCTGGCGGTGGCGGCTCGGGCTTGTCGCGCGAGTGCTCCGGCTCGTCGGGCGCCGAGCAGCACTTGTCCTCCTTGGCCGGCGAGGCGGGCCGCCTGCTCTTGAGCTTCTTGTTCTCCTTGCCGTCGGGCTGCGCGACCAGACTGTTGGGGGCGTTCTGCTCGGCCAGGGGAGTCACGAACAGGTCGGTCATGTCGGCGGCCTCTTCGAAGGCCGTGCTGTGCTTGGTGAGGTCTTCGAGCAGCATCGACGGGTCCTGGTTGATGGTGCTCAGAGCCACGTCCTTGCTGTTCTCGTGCAGCAGCGGCGACTCGCTGGCGAAACCATCCAGGTTGAGGCTGTGGTCTTCATACGCCTCCACCTTGATGAACTGCACCCCTGATGGGCAGAGCGCGGCGCTCAGCGCACGAGCGCCACGCCGGGGCGACGGCCACTCACCGCTGTCCTCCTGAGCGCCGAGGAAGTCCAGCCCGGACACCTTGACGGCGTCGCCGGCTACCAGCAGTTGCTGTGGGTCGGCCTTGGCGTCGCGGCGGCCCTCGAGCGCCTCGTCGTCCTCCCGCCGCCGACCGTCGTCGGCCGCCAGCACGTAGTGCACGTCCTGCTTGAACTGGCTGACCAGCTCGCCCAGGCTGGGCACGAGCAGCAGCGAGGGCAGCGCCAGGCCGTCGCGGTGCTGGGCTCCCATCACCAGGCTGTTGATGTAGTCCATGGCTGGAGGGCTCTGCATGGCCCCGCCAGGCGCTAGGGCCCGGCTCGCTGAGGCTCGCCGCTCGCCCAGCGCCGTCGCATGGCGTCGCGCCCTGCAGTCGCGGCCCTGGGGCCCTCGGGCCGGCTCCGTGCCACTCCGAGCGGCCCGGGAGCGCGCCTCTGGCGACGATCGAAGGCGCCGCCAGTGCGCACGCTCGCCGCCCTGCGCACTGGAGCCACCGCCACCGACGCCGCCACCGGCGCCGCATTGATCGCCGCGCGCGCGCGCCTGTTTACATGCCCCAATTAGCCCGCGCCGCTCTGGTGATGGTCCGCTCGCCAGACCACGGTGGCCGCTAGTCTGTCCACGGCGCGCCATCTTCGCGGTCCCCGCGACTGTGCTCCGCCACGACACCCTGGCCAAGCCGGACGACTGTTCATCAACGCTGCGGTCAGTGGACCCGGGGCGCCCGAACGGTTCGATAATCTCCAGGAGCACGCGCTCAATGCGCATGTGCCACGATCGATGTCGTGAGGATGGAGCCGACAGTGCAACCCATGGCCGAGCAAAGCCTCGACGCGCTCTGCAAAAACACCAAGTTCACTAGACGCCAGATTCAGCTCATGTACAGAAGCTTCAAGCAGGTGAGTGTCGGCATTGCACCGCGGTGGCCCTGTCTGTGATGCCGCGCGCCTCCGTTGGCCCGGCCGGCCGAAGCCTGCGGCGGCGCGCTGTGTCCCTGGCTGGCCTCCTAACGCACCGGTCGCTGCAGCTTCAGCTTGCCACTAACGTTCGCAAACGCTCTGTGACGGCTAGAAAGCTCTCTTAGCCTACAGCCATGAGTCGCAACACGACAGTCGGAGGGAAAGGCTGCTTTCCAATAAATGTCACCGGTATAACTTCACCGTATGTACACGATGTACCATAACGGTGAAGGAGATGTCAACGAGCAGCGAGATCGCAGAGGGAGCTGTCAGCAGCCCAGTCAAGAAACGAAAAAAACCGCGACTATGTGTGCTCAAAAGATGTATGCGCTTTGTAAAAGCCCAGTTGCTGATTTAATTATTTTAATACAAATTGGTACCGTCCTGTTAGGCATGCTTCACGGCAAAACAGCACGCAGTGAATCTGCGTCGCCAGTATACTGTTTATATCAAGGCCGCTAGTGTAATAAAATGAGCTGTTTGATCGTGTTCCCGTTCACTAATGTCTCCCATTGCAGGATGTCTGCACCTGAAGTTCAGTGCAATTGTTTTTTCGATTATTCCGTTTGTGTGTTTCTCACCGTGGCTTGTCAATGGTGCGTGAATGGTACGGTTATTTGTGCAGCTCGGCACAAGAAGCGAGCCCTGCACGCAAGCTCACTTGTCCAGCAGTACAGCACGCAAAACACGTACATGCGTGTCACAAATGCATGCGACTCGTTTACTCTTGCAGGAGTGTCCCACGGGGTTCGTGGAAGAGGACAACTTCAAACACATCTTCGCACAGTTCTTCCCCTATGGAAGTAAGTAGGAACCTCGATGGTACGGCGCACAAAATAATATGCACAAAATACAAGCGACTGGAGAAACTTCTGGCCGGACAAGTTCCCGGTTTGCTGGCGCGAGCTTCTTGAAAACAGATGCTGGCAAGGCGTTCGTTGGAAATTAATTTGTCGTTTAATTGCTTTCCTGAGAATCTTTTATAAATGTCCAAATACATGTGCGGTCTGCTTGCACTGTTCGGGCCTACAAGAGCTAAAAACAACAAACTCGCACATTTTTTGTGCATTCAAAGCATTACTCCGTGCCCATTTCCTCACGACTAAATGTTACCATTCACCCATTTACTTACCCGCCTGAGGCAAAGTAAAATGCTACATTCCTGGAATACCTAACCGATATTAGGATGCATAAGTTGAAGCTTCATTTCTTTTTGTGCTGTTTTAGTTCTCATGTACCATGCCTTCAAACTGTGTCGCGAAAATATAATATGAGCATTGATTTAGTTCATACAAGTGAAACGAACAACTCAGAAGGCACAAGAGCATAACAAGAGTGGAAACGCGCTGGTTGGCAACGTGCACCTGAGAGAGTTTCAAGGTCTCCACGGAGAAAAGCAAATTTACATAGTATTGATTTTTTTTTTCAGAACCTCTATTCGAGCACTACGCGACCTATCCTCTTGGAACGGTTGTGAAGAAGATCAAAAACTCAAGCTGGGAATAGTTGCATTACATTACAATATATGCGACATGGTGTGCGTTGGGCTCGGTGGACACAAGATAACAAGATAGAGGTGATGGTTGTGCGACTAATAAGTTTAAATGTGTTGCCTTTTTAATTACTAGTCACTTTATGCTGCATGTTGCAATCGCAGTCACGAATACTGCATCGATTTGGGACTAATAGCTACTTACCTAACTTGCCGAAGTTCAGTAGGACTTGAGATATCCATCAGTCAGTTCCCTGCTTTTTCTCAGCCTACGCCAAGTTCCGGCGCACGCTGATCGCCCAGTTTCGGTATGAGGTTCGAAAAATCAGGGAATTGATTTTGAATACCTCAAGACCTATTGAACTTTGACAACTTCTGTAAATAAGATTAGTCTCGAATCGATGCAGTATTCAAGGCTGCGATTGCAACATGCAGCATAAAGGGAATAATTAAAAAGGAAAGTAAAAATTTTCCGCTAAATAGTCTAATAACCATGACCGCTGTCTTGTTATCTTGTGTCCGCCGAACCCAATACGCACTCAGCGAAGGCAGCATCCACGTGTCCATCGGCATCATTATTTTATAAAGCTATAAAGATTTTTAAAAATAGCCGCGTATATTTTAAGAGCGAAAAAGGCAAGAACAGTACGCTCATGAGTTGACTGCTTCGCTAAAGCAGCCGCCGCGGTGGCTCAGTGGCTATGGTGCTCGGCTGCTGGCCCGAAAGACGCGGGTTCGATCCCGGCTGCGGCGGCTGAATTTCTTTGGAGGAGAAATTCTAGAGGCCCGTGTACTGTGCGATGTCAGTGCACGTTAAAGAACCCCAGGTGGTCCAAATTTCCGGAGCCCTCCACTACGGCGTCTCCCATAGCCTTAGTCGCTTTGGGACGTTAAACCCCATGAACCATAACCAAACCTTCGCTAAAGCACTCTTGAAAACCAGCATAGGACCGCCACTGCACAGGAGTTTTAGCAAGGCTTCGAGAGCTTGCTCTCCTCACTCGAAGTACCTGTTCGGGCAAGTGGATATTACATTCGTCGACTTGTCGCCCCCTTTCTTCTGACTCTTACCCGAAACCGTGCTTGCTATACCCATCCCTCTGCGATACAACTTTGCTCTGCCGGCTGGAGGTCTCCAGCTGTGGCTGGAGGTCGTAGTCACAAATGCCTATTTGTATTGATGGAACAGCAGACACTCTGACGTGCAACACTTGCAGATGTGAGGAAACTATAGTTCACATCTTATGCTTATGTCCTCGCTTCGACAAACTACGAACGACCCTACAGACGGCCATAAGCCAACTGGATGGTGGACTTTACACGGAAGTGCCATTATGCACTAAAAGCCACAGCCTAGCAGCTCGATGGTCCACAGAGCCATTCGACTGCTGCTGCAGTATTTGAGTCCACAGGCCTTACGGTCCATTTATGTGCACACCAATGTGCTCGAGCTTTCCTCTCCCTCCTCTCTCCATTTGTCAAACCCCTTGGCTTCTAGCAGCAGCTTTCGAAGATCAGGGCATTTGAGACATACAAACGTATAGGCGCGGCTTCAGGAAGTGCAGGAGGATCAGTGTGATAACTACTTTGGAGACATGCAAAGGCCGGTGCGAACATGAATGTACAGGCTGCACGCATGCGCAGCTCAGGCGTCCGCCGCAGCTACATAGCAATGGGCGCCGATGGGCGGTGCAAGAGAGACCATGTTCGAACGAGTGGCGTGCACTCTGTTCACCCACGGCACACTGTTGCTCATCGAAAACCTTTTGTAGAGATGTTTACTGTCAGGCTGGGTGCATATCCCATAGTTGTTCGTGCCAAGCTTCTGGCTACGTGGGTCAAGCGTATGCACCCGAGCACTATTTCGTTACACTGGGACACAAGGCCTCATTTGGTTGTCTTCTGTCTGAAAAAAGATGGTTTGCACTTACCGATCTACCTTTTCCATAAACTGCACTGCAAGTCGTTTTTTTTTTTTTTGCTCTCTCTCTTTTTCTTGTACCTAGCGAAACACTTCTCCGCTGGCTCAAAACACTTTCGTGTTTTCGCTCTGCCTGCAGCTCCAACCCGCACACTTTGTCGGAGCAGCCAGCCACTTGCAGTCCTAGGCTTGAGGCACATCCCTGGACGTTGAGAGGGTTTTGCCACAAAACGCCGACCAATAGCAATGGAGCACGTAATGGGGGAAATGGCGCTGTTTCTTCCTTTCTCTCCCGCTTCTTTTTTTTCGCGGAATAGAATGGAAGGAAAGATCGGCTGAACACTGTTTCAAAGAAGGATTTGTTAATTGTTCAAGAAAATAAAATGTTCGACTTTATGCCCCGCATTCCAGAGTAGCGCATTATTTTTTTAGAGCTGAGCTGACCGTGATTCTGAAGATCTCCAAACAGGATAATCTTTCGAGCGCTTCCATCTCGGTTCAGACGAATTCGAGATCGCTGGAAGTGGTAGCCTCGTAACACTTAAGCACCTCTCTTGAGTAAGATGTTTTCGATTCCCGAAGGGGTTAGTCCTTATACAGTGGTACGTTTTAAACCACGCATCGGGAAATGTCGTCTGCGTAATGCTCCATCTTAGACCCACCCCTTCACATCCAGGCATGCAGCATTAATGAAGTGTGCCCCCGACAGAAATTAATTACAAACAGCTTTCCGGGGGCTTTACCGGGTGACCTTGGCATTTTCGGGCCAGTTCCGGGAGGAGCGAGAGCAACGTCAGCGGAGCGTAGGCCCATAAGTGAAGGCGCGCTATGTGATACGAAAGCGACAGGCATGTTGCGAACGTCTTCGCTTTTCTGCATTATGTAATTGTCTGCATAATTTACCTTCGCCGGCAGAGCGAAAGACAGACGCCGCGTGGCATTCTCTCGCTCACTTCCAGGCCGGCGGCGAAGCCAAGCGCGCCGCGGTGGGCGACGCGGGCGCCTATTTACCCGACGGGAGCGGCGAAAGTGAAATGGGTCGCTTTGTTGTCGTCGCGGTGCACGCAGCACGCACGGAGGTGCAGGGGCCGGGTGGCCAGGGTCGCGGCGGATCAATGGCGCGCCGCCGGGAGCCGGGCCGCCTCTTTCCACGCTCGTTTGGGGATTCCTCCTCTCTGCCCGGGATGCAGGCCGTGGCCTTGGCCGCGCTGGGGCGCCCCCGGGGACGGTTAGGCTTCTCGGGAAGCGGGGATATTTGCATGCGCACGGCTTCTGTGTACGCTTCGACTCGTGAGCACAGCGCAATATACAAGGCAGCGAGGCAGGGGTAAACAGAGCGAGAGTGGGCGGAAAAGGGCCGACGCGGATGCCGGAATAATGGGCTGAAAACATGTAATCTCGAGCAGCTGTTGAACGAATGAAAGCGTGAAACAGTTGAAATGTTATGGCAAGCTCTGGAAAACCTTGTAAAGAAAGGTGCCAAAGCACAAGAAAATAACCGATCAAAAAGAAACAAACAAAAAACAGCCTAGTTCATTCCGTGCGAGTTCATACGGCCTCGATCCAGTCGCATTTAGTATAGCATTCAAATTTGTCTCCCTGTGAGCCCGAACCACCCACTCCTCGTGAAAAGTATACGTGCACTATACTGAGTGAGTTCTGCATATACTACACACATTCTTTTACCGCTGGAACTCAACTGTGAACCGATCTGCGCGCGTCCTCTTGGCCGAGAACACCGTCAAATAACGCCAGTGTGCACCCCTCATTCGTTGCAGACGCCTGCTCATACGCCCGCTACGTCTTCAAGAGCTTCGACCGGAACAGGAACGGTGCCATCAGCTTCAAGGTGACGTACAAACCTCCTTTCCGAACAACTGAGAAATGAGTTCACGAAAAGGGTTCAACTTGAATTGAGGACAACGCAGCTATGGAAGGGAAAATGATAGTTGTAACGTTAAGGGACAGGAAGCGGGCAGAGCGGGTCAGGGAACAAACGCGGGTTATCCTAGTCGAAATCAAGAATAAGAAATGGGCTTGGGCAGGGCATGTAATGCGAAGGCAAGATAACCACTGGTCCTTGAGGGTAACGGACTGGATACCGAGAAAAGGAAAGCCTAGCGGGGGGGGGGGGGGGGGGGGGGGCAGAAAGTTAGGTGGGCAGATGAGATAAAGAGGTGTGAGGGGACAAGGTGGACGCAGCTAGCACACATGAAAGGATTAATTGGAGAGGTATGGAAGAGGCCTTTGTCCTGCATTGGACGTAGTCAAGCTGATGATGAGTCAAAGCAGCTCCAACTACTGGGATCGGAAACGGAGATAAGCAATGTTTTTCCTTGGCGTGGCTGGAAGTGAGCAGGTACGCCCCCATCCCCCTTCATTCCCCCCTGCCCCTCCGGGGATACAAGCTGCCTCTGTAACTCTGGCACAGCTTTACTGTTTATATGTAGGTTCTTGTACAGGCCAGCGTTATCCTCTTCATTGAACTATGCGTGGCGATGCTATCGTCGACCTTTAAACTAGGAGACAGTAAACACGCCACACTTGAGCGAAATTTCAGCGGCACCGAGCCAGTGCCCCAAGAAAGAGAAACCAATGTAGTTACCGAAGAGACGCGAAAAGCACCTCATGCCGCCACAAACGGCTTTGCAGGACCTGCTCTACTGCCTGTCGCTGCTGTGCTTCGGGAGCGTGCAGGAGAAACTGCGCTGGGCCTTTTCGCTGTACGACGTCAACGGCGATGGCTTCATCACACGCCAGGAGCTCCGAGACGTCGTCTGTTCGGTGTACGCGCTCCTGGGCCGCCGCTCGAGCACGGACGAGAGGGCGCTGCGCGAACACGTGGACCGCGTCTTCCAGGTACTGCGCGAAGACGCTCGCGTCTTTTTCTAGTGCGAAATCATTATGTGGCGCATCAGCAACGAAACCCGGCATCGTTTATCAAGAAAAGGGGCATCAAAACCTCATGAAGTCACCATCCACTGTGTCGCATGCTGTTAGACCATAAGACCGTAAGAGCAATGGGTGATCATAGGCAATGAAGCAAAGACATTAGGCGAGACAGCAGTAGTTCGTGATAGGGATATTAAGTGATAGTGATAGTTGTAGTTTTGGAATGATAAAGGACGTTACTAAATAACGATCAGGGTCAATTAATGACAATATAAATGATACAGGCCTTTAGGTAGAAGGCCTTTGCAGTAAAAGCCTTCAGGTCAACGGCCTTTAAGGCTAAGGCATTTAAGGTAAATGTATTCCGTGTAAAAGCCTTTAGGTCAAAGGCCTTCATGCTAAAAACCTTCAGGTTGAAGGCCTTTAAGTCATAGGCCTCTAGGCCAAAGGCCTTTACGGTTAAGGCCTTCAGGTCCAAGGATGCTTTCTCATTCACAACAGGTACGAACCTTAAGTGACCACTGTAACTTACTGTCAACCTAGCCTTCAAAACACGAGACAGTCTGCAGCTTCACTTTGGCTCGGAGGAAAGCCAAGTAAGCAGCGATGTTGCGTACTTGCTGAAAGCCAAGGATCTCTTTTTGCATTCACCCCAAGTCCCCGCATACTTATGACTAGGGGTTAGATTTTTCTGTTTTTATTTGTTGAAAATTCGCCGGCCTTTCTTTAGGTGTTTATTTCAGAACGCAAGTTTCGGGGGGGGGGGGGGGGGGGTTTCGGCGAATATTATTTTAGAGAAATTAAATATACTGACTTTTTTCGGTGATTTAATGTCGCAATCCTGCGAGGTCAAAAGTCACTTAGCCTATCTTGACGTTTTTGTGAGCATGAACAGTTTATTTGCACGTAATTTACCTGAAAATGGCAGTACCTGGAGCTGTGAGTGTAGAAAGAATAGCTATCGTCATTAAAAAAAAGTAATGCAAGTTCAATGAGATAGCCGGCAGACAAAAACGCAAGTGGAAATTTACGTACAAGAACTAGGTTGACATGTTATCCGTTGTCGCGCTGCAGGCGTTGAGCGACAGGGTGGGGCATCGCGTGGTCTGCGTGCTAACGGCAGCGATGGAACTGTAGCTCAATGTTTGCGGTAGCCAGGAGATGATAATTTTTCGTGACGCGCTCAGGAAGGGTTTCATGTCAGTGTCCTGTATGCAGTTGATAAATCTATATACTTGACAGAATTACTGATCTAAGCCGGTGATGATAGAGAAGCAACTGTGCTCAGTTAGCTAGCAGGCGGCGAGGAGGTGGTATTTCCCGGTCTGAAGAGGCGCGTAAGCTGGCGGAGCAATACCTCAAATCAGACACCTATCATCAAGCAAATGCAAATGCGCAAAACGCTATCTATCATCCGCATTACCACGGGTGTAATCGGCGTTAAAGTTCCCTTGCTCTTCCTTCATTATTCTCTAGAGTAAGGGCGGATTTATGGACAACTCTCGATGGGTGCTGTAGAGGTCAGTGTAGTCCTAGCCCCACCCCACAAACCCCTAACCCACGTATGGGCTAAAGTATCGCACAAGACATTTCATTTAGCGTTAGCTTTCGAAATCCACAGGTACTGTATATATCAGGGACAAACCGCTAGCCCATTTGCTAATGTAGCGTTTGATTGCGCAAAGACATTTGCACGTCAATCATACCACGGTATAGGCTAGGCATAGGCAGCGGCGACACCCTGCTGAGTGGTGTGATCCGCACACGTGCGCCTAACAGCATGCCAAAAACACTGCAAGCCGTACGTCAGCTTGCCCAGCAAGAGTGTCGAATACCGTGTGCTTTCGTTTGGCAAGCGAACCGCGCAGAATTAGCTTCACGCAAACCAATCGAGTGTGGCACTGCGCCACAAGAGACAGTTGGCAATACATGATGGAGTGCGCCCGTGCGGTAGAAAGAGCTGAAATCCAACGCAAGGCAACTGCAGAGGCTTTAGCCACTTTAGCCGTTTGCCCCCGTGTGTGCCAAGCACCACGCTAAAGCCGGACGCAAGATGAACATCACACGCACATATGAGCGCGCTTTTCGCAATGCCTTATCTCAACTGTAGACGCCTGTGAGCGACGGCGCGAATAAGAAGGCAATATAGACAATTGTGCCACCATATTAGATTGGAAGACGGGCGTTCACCAGACACTGTTGTGCAAAGCCCTGGGCAGCAGGCGAGGTTCCGTGTCCTCGTGCTATACAGTCAGCGTTGCAAAAACTCGGATGAGAGAAGGAAAACGGAAGGACGACACGTGCGCATCTCGCATGTCGTTCACTGGGCCCGCTGAAAGGGCTTCCGCTTCTGTAGCGTGCCTCGATCACTGCTCAATTGCAAAACCCGTGCCGTTCTGAAGCCGCTTTTCATTACGCTGCCAGCCTGATTGCCCAACACTCCGCTCTTAACGCTTGCAGGGTCAGTGCCATGCGACGTTCACCGACAGTGCTTTTAGTTGCGCGGTGAAACAGTAAAAAAAAAAAAAAAAGAGGCATTTCTCCTCCCATGTTTCCTTTCGAAAATTCGAAAACTACAGTTAAAGCTGGACAGCGAAGGGTCACGCACGTGGCCAATCTGCTTCGCAACGCAAAAGGGTTTCTTTACGGGGCAAATGATAGGGGGTATTCTTAATCCGCCGCAACCGATGAATGTACCGTATGCACTCGTGTAAGTGTGGCACTTTTTTTTTTTCGAGATTTTTAGGGTTGTGTATCTCTATCACGAGATCGACATTTTCCATTCGCTTTTTCGAACTACAGCGCAATCGAGGTTATGCTATTCCGCTCTTGCGAATAACCATATTGTCACGTTGTAGTGACGGCAGTCCAGCGGTCAGGAAGACACCAGAAATACTTGCAAACGAAGCTCTTTATTTGGGCTGACTTGCACCCGCAAAAGAACTGAATCACTCGGCGGCGGCGTAAGCAACAAACGTGCTCGTCGGTCGTCGAACCATAGAGTAATATAGAAGTAAAGAGCGGACACTCCCGTAGGCCCCAGCGGCCGACTTTTGTGCACAGCGCACCTAGCGGACCCGGGGAAACGCACTGGCCTCAGAGATGAGAGGCAGTACTTTCATTGCGTCTTGTGCGTTCTCCCCTCTCGCGGAAGAGGCGGTGTCACATTGCCCAGCTGAGCAGCTGGCCACCAGCGTGACGATTACGGAGCACGCAACGATTATCCAGGTTTCGACGCTCGTCAAAAGCGTTTGGCTTTGATCGCTTGCCTGGACGCCGCGGCAAAACACGTCACCCACAAGCCGCAAAGGCGTTATGCCACGCATCGCGTGCGCTTGGCAAGCGGCAGTGAACCTATACGTGCATTCTGCCAGGGTGACAATGAGCGCATCAGTCACTCCGCAGAAGGAAGCCAAGACATGCCAAGACCATACTCTTTTTCTTTTTTTTTTTTTTATTAGCACGTTCAGTGCCATCTGGCGGAAACGGGGAAGCGCCGAACTCGGCCGCGAAAGGGCCCGAGTGTCCGCTCTTTACTTCTATGTTACTCTATGGTCGAACTACGAATGCCCGCTGCTCGCGGCATCGTTCAATTTAAAGCCGCCAAGGAAACTTCGAGATAGCAGGTCGAGACATCTAGAGTAATCTGGAAACACGTAGATGCAGCTGTTCATGGCTGTGAACAATCGAGATTAGACCGGTCGCTTCTCGCGTCTGGAACAAAAATGATAACACCCCTTTTCTGCGGCCTTGCGCGAACGAACGGACGCTACAATGATACGTGGCATTACCCCCCTTCCAAAGAAGCATCGTCTCGATGCTTTAAAATGAAATTGAACACTGAGAATGCTTCGAGAACTTAGAGTGCTTGAACATTCCTAATAAGGTGTAAGGGCAGCGGTAAAAGCTTCAAGTCTGGCCGTGTCGTCGTCGTCGTCGTAGGGGTCGTCGTCGTCGTAGGGGTCGTCGTCGTCGTCGTCGTAGGGGTCGTCGTCGTCGTCTTCGTAGGGGTCGTCGTCGTCGTCGTCGTAGGGGTCGTCGTCTTCGTAGGGGTCGTCGTCGTCAAGGGGGCATGGTCTTCTGTTTTCGTCGATGGAGGATCTTAGTTCTTGCGCTCAGAAGCAACCTCACCTCCAGAGGCTGCTTTATTCAGTTTAACCTTCGGGGGCTGGGGAAGCGTCCACGCACTGCGTAGCCTCGGCTAGGAGATACTTAGCGCGGTGACGATGGCGACGGAGAACGCGATAGGCGGCTCGGCGATGAGTATCCTTCCCGACGCAAAGAATCCTCGATTTCGGCTGGTTGCTGGCCGGGTCGGGGTCGTGGGGCGTCGTAAGGGAACCCTCGGATGCCCATTCTCCTGTATGTGCAGTACCGGAGAATGTGACCGGTTTCTCCGCAGTGGAAGCATTGTGGGCGGCGCTGGTCGGGTGTTCTCCACTCGACGCATTTCCTCGGCTGGGTACGACGCTCGTAGGACGGGCGAGTTGGGGCGAGAGGGCGGCGCTCCAGCGCAGCTGGCTAAGGGCGATAGGGGCTTGGGTCCCGTCGTCGAGGTACAGGACGGCGCACTACAGCGGCGTAAGTCATGGCTGGAGGCTCCAGAGGCTGCGTGGTAGACTGGAGTCAGGTCTTCCGGCGAATAACTCAAAGGGCTGGCGTCACGACTTGCAGGGGTTGTCCGGTACCTGGAAGGCTACCCCGCACCTCCACCAGATGTCACGTTGTAGTGACGGCAGTGCAGCGTTCATGAAGACACCAGCCAGTCTTGGAAACGAAGCTCTTTATTTGGCTGACTTGCACCCGCAAAAGAACTGAATCACTCGGCGGCGGCGTAGAAAGAGAAGTTTATTTTTTTCTGTTTTAACATAGAAAATACAAAACAAAACAGATGAACTTAATTCTCTGATCAGTCAAGCACATGCGCAGTGACGCAGCACTGAGCACGTCAGTAATGCAGTAAAAATGCCGATACTCGACCGCCGCGCAGGACGATAAAGTATGTCGACCATTTGCGCAAGAACTCAGCCTCGCTCATTGACAGAGCGTCCATGCATGCTTGTTCAAAGAGGCGCGTGCGCAGGCGCTGCAACATTGGGAACATTGTTCTTTGCGGACGCCCATTTAAGGATGCCACTCCACGCTGCCGCCACAGAACGAACATTCCGACACACAAGAGCATATTTTGAAACACTTCGGGAGAACTAGTGCGCGCTTCCAGGCGGGTTAAAAACATGCGTGACACTAATGTCCAAAAGGTGCGCGCAACTACACACTCAAACATTGCGTGCTGCAAAGTTTCAAACAGACCGCACTGCGGGCATCGGGCGGAGGGCGCCACGCCCCACGCCGCAAGGCGGTCTCTTGTGGGCAGGACCCGCCAGCCTCGCAGCCAGCCGAAGTCCCTGACATCTGCAGGAAGCGTAGCTGAGGTCAGTTGGCGCCAGCGTGCCCGTCTCGTTTTCTGGAGTTGTTCGCGGGTCAGCGCAGCGACCGTTAGTGCTTCACACATTCTGAAGGGCGGGGTTTCATCAACATCCAGATCGGGAACGCTGGCAGTCAACGACGTCAGTGTGCGACGCACATTAACGAAAAATGCCGGCGGCTGCTCGGCTGTAGGGCCAACCACGTGTTGTAAAAAAAACACGTTACGCGCTGTACCCAGAAAATATGTGAGGAGTGTTCTCCCGGGATAGTCTGGGTTGCGTACAAGATCTCGTACTCCTCGCAAGGCGAGCACATTGCACATGGTGCGTATACAAGGTATACCAAACCCACCCATGTACGATGGAAGGCGCATGAACATTCGTGACACAAGTTCGGTTTTGCCCGCCCAAACGAAAGAGCCACAGGCCGAGGTTAGCCTGCGCGCAAACGTGCGCGGTGGGTTTGCGACGCGGGCGACAAAAAAACATGCGGCTAGGATTGTGGACTTAACTATATAGCAGCGCTCGCAGGCGGCGGCGTAAGCAACAAACGTGCTCGTCGGTCGTCGAACTACGAATGCCCGCTGCTCGCGGCATCGTTCAATTTAAAGCCGCCAAGGAAACTTCGAGATAGCAGGTCGAGACATCTAGAGTAATCTGGAAACACGTAGATGCAGCTGTTCATGGCTGTGAACAATCGAGATTAGACCGGTCGCTTCTCGCGTCTGGAACAAAAATGATAACACCCCTTTTCTGCGGCCTTGCGCGAACGAACGGACGCTACAATGATACGTGGCAATATTTCGGGAGGAATAAGGGAATAATCCCCTTGCGCATGACAGCTCTCTGCGATGTGACGCTAGCAGGTGCAAGGGGGCTAACCCCGACGTAATGACGATCGGTCGACGCCACTGGCTGGAGGGCCTCCTTTAAGGGGTGTTTGCCGCTACATTCTTGAGCTGTATCTGGCTATAGTCCGAACACCCATCACATGAGGCGTGTTCAGCAGCGCTCGGGCACTGCTGCATAGCGGCGAAGACCCCGTGATTAGCGCTTCGAGGCGGAATCTGAACGGTATTACGCGTCGTCAGCATTGTCTTATCGCGTGTCGCAGGCAACTGTCAGCTCAGCTCGGAATGTGGGGCAGGAGGAAAGTTGTACACACCTTACAGCGCAATGACTTTGTCAAATTTATAAAAAATAATCGGCGGTCAATCAGGGGGGAAAGCCTTTACACGAATGTATATGATATATGGTGTTGCTTAACTGACTCCATATGACACATCTTAAGGAAAGTATATACAGCGCAAAAAACAGGGACAGCAGAAAAGACACAAACACAGGACTGGCGCTGATTGCGTCTGTTTGTGTTGGGCTGTTTGTGTCTTCTCTGCAGTTCCTGTTTTTTGCGCTGTATATACTTTCCTTAAGATGAGCCACCGACTAGCCCATACCAAAATTTTGAACCATATGACACGGTTGCGACATATTATGCTGGTGAACAGGAGGCTGTGTTCAAAACCGACACCAGAGCAGATGCTACACTACTCGTCCTGAAAGCTTAATCATGCCTGTAAGCAAGATACAATTTTGCTCGTTCATTACTGTGGCGTTGAAATGCGTTTTGATGATGTATAAGTGCAAAACAAAACCTGTTCGTTAACCTTTTTTGTCCTTGCTCCGGAATTTCTTATACGCGGAAGAATGGTGAGCAAAGATTGATAACTGGTGGATGATTATGAGGACAGTCTAGGCGTAGTGGCGCATACTGCAGGCCCAAAAAAGGAAAACAATAGACTGAATATTACTTTGGGCCATCAACCCCATATTTCCATTGTTGGCCTATTATAAGCAAAACAAGCCCAGTGAGGTGCAAAAGGACATGCAACAAGTGATAACTGTCTCCTCACATTCGCAGAAAATGGATGTCAACCAGGATGGTATCGTCACCATGGATGAGTTCATGGAGATCTGTTCCAAGGTATGCATCCACGGGAACTTTTACCGTTTTCGTTATTATTGCGATCGAAAATAAAAAAGTGGTTTCTATGACACAGTATCTAACGCAGCCGCCAATCACAAAGACCATGGAGTGTGTCAAAGTTTGAAGCTTGTGGGTATCTTTCTTTTTCTTTTTTTGCGGGAAAATAAGGGATTTAAGGATCCATATAAACTACGGATTTTAAGACAGATACGCGAAAGCTGCTATCTGCGTGCATCACACACTTGGATGACCAAGTTTTCATTGTTGACCTTTGATAAAAGTACACACTTCAAAAGACGTCAGCGCTAGCTGTCACGGCAATGTCACGGCCTAAACGTTCTAGTTGTGAGCAACCAAGCGTGGCATGGGGCGTGGATAATGTGCCCACCTCATTCGCGTAGCCCGTGCCTGGCGCTAACCCTCACAAAACAAACTCAATCGCCCCACACGCGTGGCAAATGCAATTGTAAAAGCAGAGGAGGAACAGCTAGCGCTCACCATCCGCATCACCAAGGGTGTAACCGCCATTAATTTTTTTTTCTAGGGGGGGGGGGGAGGTAATGTAATTCCGTGCTGAATTTTTGCAATATTTTGGGGATACTAAGTTTCACGACATGGCCGCAAAGAATTTCTCGACATGACAGCAGCTTCTGCAGAAGTCGGCCGCTTTATGCCCCAGCTCTCTCCGTCCTGGCAAGAACCAAATTATCCACAGCACAGTTCCAGCTAATATGGGTGCCAGCACATACCTCCCGTCCAGGAACCACGGGAGCTCATGAATGTACTCGAGGATTCGTCAACCAGGCACAGAGCGACCAATGCCCCTGGTTCAGGAGTGAGCGCCTGGTAACTTACCATTAAATCACCCTCCACTATCGAAACGATCGACTCAAATACCCACCCCCGCACAAATCCCTCACCAAAGTAGAGCAGGTCGCCTGGCGGCAACTTCAAAACGGGTACATTCCCAAATCCTTATAACGACTCCCTGATGTATTCCGCGGAATACAATTCCCGCTGCATTCTCTGCAATCATTCTAAAGCAAACCTCATTCACATCCTTCGAGAGCCCAGAGGACCAACCACCTCTGAGCTTCCAAATCTCGAACCAAAGTCAGTGGGAGACTGTGTTGCTCAGCCCTGACCCGGAGGTACAACTCCGGGTAGTATAGGAGGTACTCACATGACGTCATCCGCAAGGGGCGCTAGCTGCCGGCGCGGCATTCGCCATGTTGGTGGTCGCGCGCGCGTCCGCCGCAGCCAGCCGCAGCGTTTAAATAGCTGGTGATGGGTGAAATGTGAGTGCATTTCGCGTCTCAGAAGGTTCTATTTTGTGAAAAGGTCGACCCCCCGTAGGAATGCGGAGGCGACGGCATGGTGAGTAATTCGAAGGGTCTGTTCGCTTAGCTGTAGCTTAACTTGTCACCTCTATCTGCTGAAAGTGACGTGTTGCTACGGCTTGAAGCAGCGCTACGTAGCTACAATCAAAACTGCAAAGTATTCTCGCTGGGTCCGACGTTCGTGCTGCGAGCATTTGTTTGACCGTTCTGCCGCTGGAATTATCAGTTTCTGCGGCGCCAGTTTTGGAATTTCGGTAGTTAATCGTGCTGTTTATACACGATGTGCCCTGCATGACTAGCTGACAGTTATCAACCGATATTAAAAGCTGCAAGTCGTGCAAATTTTTGCGTGCAGTGCAGCCAGCCAGTTTTGCTGCCGAGTTGAGGCAGCTATGTTTTATCACGGCACAGAGGAATTCTGCTGCAAACTTCATGCACAATAAGCGTACGCGGTCGCTGATGCATTTAACAACGTGCAAATATGTTACTGATCACTAACAGTTCAGGCCGGGTACCTCACAGCGTACCGTGTTTACTGCGCAAGCTAGCGTGAAACGACCGCAAACATGGCGCGTTTGCCGCGGCGACGCTCGCGCCGTCTGGTAGCGCGGCCTCAGTGAATACCTCCTATAGGTTGGGCCCTGGAGGTCGCGATGAAGCATGGACTTCAAGCCACCTAGCGCAGTGGAGGGGGCCCACGCGCTGTCTAAGCCTTATTCCTAACCCCTGTCCTCTTGTCATATGACAAAAGTTTGTTCCTCCTCCTCTGGCCGAGCGCATCCTAAGAGAATTTGGACTGACGCCAGTCTGGCCGCTTGGTATCTGGATTGCATTTCACGAGTTCTCTGCGAGCCCGATTCTTCGCGAAGTACGGTACATTGGCGCCATTCTTCACTACCGCCTCAGGTCACCTTCCCCAAGGCAGATTTAATTTGTACTCTCGCGTTCTATTTGTATTCATTTGGAGCAAATGCACATATATTTGATCCGAGAACCAGTGCGTTTTTTAAACATTAGCACGACTTACTCAAAAGTCGTAGAATTTTTATTCAAACTTGACGCTTTTGTGACCGCTGCCAAGTTATCGCGAAGTGAGAGACCCGAACTGTTCTCAGCCTTCGATCTTTTTGCCCTATGCAGTGAAAATGGCCCCGGTTTGAATATTCATCCATTCAAATATAGGCAAGGCGCTTAGCTCTTCAGAACTCTTCGAACCTCGTTTAAAACTCAATTCTCTCTTCCAGGACGACACCATCGCCAGGTCGTTGACTCTTTTGGACACGACGCTGTAGCGCTGGTAGTCGAGGAATTCTCGGTGTCTTCCGAGAGCAGAGCGACAAGCCACGATCAGCGAGCACTCACGTCAAAACTTAACCGTCGTTTTGAACTTCGCCGTCCAGCGATCCTGCGGGCCGCAAAGTTTGGAGCAAACGTCGCATGGTTCCCTGGACAGCCTTCGTGCGGCTACACTCAACAGAGTACAACGCATCGCTTTCACGCAAAAGTATGCAAGAGTGGGCTCAGTGGCGCGTCGCAGTATTAATTTCTCTTACGCTTCACTATTTCGCGTTAGTGTAGGAGAAGCATTTGACGACGGGGCTGAACACTAAGTCGTGAAGCAACCGCATGAAAGTTGGTCACCCGTGGCGATAGGTTTATAAGCCTAGCCCAGCTCAACGCAGTCTTTTGATACAATCACTTTTAAGAGGTGCCCTGTCGGTGCCGACCGGCGCGTGCCGTGTATGATTCGCGTAATTCGCGCCGGGACACTCCGTCATTGCGCGTACTTCGATAGAAGCCTGGCCAAAACTGCTGCTGCCGACAAATCTGCAAGGTACAACGTGGGCAAGGCCGATTATCTCCGACTCCGCAGAGCAATCTTTCGAGGAAAAAAGCGCCGCGACAAAGTTGTACTGCTCGAGCGCGGGTATATGAATATCGAGCAAACTGCTTTGGGGAGCCGTTGTGCGTTTCATTTTCTCCTTTCCACAACGTGCGAGAGCCGAGGTCCGGCCGCTGCCCTTTTTATCTCAGCTTAATTTCGGAGTTCTTCCGCCTCAACTCAGGGCAGTGAATTTTACGTGCGACACTTTCTTCGGACCGCCACTTAACTAGCCTTGCCGATATCGTCGGCCGTGGACAGTGCAGAGGAAGGACAGTCAGGCGCCCCTGTTCGGACCGGGCCACTCGTAGCAAACAAGGCCAGTCCCTTCAACTGCCGGGGCAAATGACCTGCTCCTTCCTCGAACGCGGCAACGGGTCGGCCATCGAACAATCTAGCGTTCCACGTGAGCAGATAGCACACGGCTCCTAGTTCGTACTTTGATGCACAGCCACCGCAGTACGACTCAGCAAAACACTGTTGTGTAGCACCACATCACAGCTGACAGAGCTCGCGGCCCGACAGGCAAATGCAAATCAGCTTAACTCTCCCGCGGGAGAACTTCACGCAGCAATGAGCCATCGGTGGACAAACTTAATATGCGCCTGCATAGATCGCGAGATGGCACCACACGGTCCAGCGCATTATCGAGCGCTCAGCCAGTTACAGGGTGCATGAATTAAACCCTCCCGAAGTAGAGCGGCCTGCAATTAGCCAAACCAAAGCTCTCTTCTCTGAAAGGCTAGCAGTGACAGTCGCACACGGGTAGCCCACAAAGAATATGGAAGTTAAGTGGTTAAGTTTCCTATTCGCGGCAACTGCCAGCTTTCCGCGTCACATGCAACACCGGTGCTCATGGACTAGCGGCGCTGTTGCTACGGGCGGGTCGGGCTTCGCAGTACCACGCAGAGTGCATTTACAACAAAAATACTGACTGATGCACTACACTGCTTGCGTCATCACGTCCCGATACTCACTTTTACAACAAGGGTCGAGACGGCGAGTAGGATTTGGCAATCGTGCCTGCGCAAACCTACGATAATGAGCGGGCACATATCGTAAGACAAAACTCGGATTCTAGTGACTGTCTGTAGCATTTTCGCTGTCCAGTGAAACAAAAGGCTTCCATAAAAAGATGTCAAGTTGTCTAGTTTTGGAAGTGTCACATTACAATAGCGAAGGCTTGCAATATGTAGTCTTCTCTGCACCTTGCCAGATATATATTATATATATATATATATAAAAAGGAAGATATGAAAATCCTGCTATTTTTCTTTCACCCTGCCTCCTTACTGCAAGGGTTCCTACAGCTAAACAGAACTTCACATCTGTATCTTTTCTCTCCTTTCAAGCATGCCACCAGCACGGAGATATCTCCGTGGCCACCAGGCAAATGACAAGATGTGTGTCAACTGTTAGCTGTGTTTTGCAAAGTTACACTACAAAATGCTCTACACCATTTCCAGAGATGGACACATTACATGAACTTCACAACCTAAAGCACGGTTTCTTGAAACAGTGACAACCCATGTCTAATGCAGCCAACACAATTCTGTGATTTGTTTCAGAATGAAACAATAACATGGTAGTCATCTCACTTGATACTGAGCAATGCACAATGAAGGAGATACAGAGGGAGGCAAAACATATAGACTTGAGCAGATGCCTTGTCCTTGTTTCAACATCTTTCCTCTGTGCTGTAGGGATTAAGATTCACCAACTTGCCCAACTTTCAGTGCTACTGAAGTAAAGTGGTTACGTTCAAATGACAGACATGTACTAAATTTTCTGATACTGGATGTCCAGCCAAGAATATTAACACTTTTGAGCAGCCACAGTAATTGACGACAAAATATCGACACTAGAACCAGACTGTTGGCAAAACACAACCCAGTGTAGCAAAACACTATTGGTGCTCTGTTTTAACTGAAGTGCAAGGGTGTGCTTGCAAGGGAAGAAAAGGGCATGTGAAGACAAGGCTGGCCCCAAGGCCAATCCAAGTGTTTCCGTGACAGTCATGTACAGTGTAGGGCCCTGCCAAGGTCCACCAGTGTCGACTGGCTGTGCTGTAGGCGCACAGCATATCTTGCCATATAGCTATAGCTATGTTAACATTACAGGTTGTTGTGCCTAGCCAGAGAAAAAGCGTGACAAATTAAGATATAGCACACATATTTTAGAGCTGTTGTATGTCAAAGTGGAAATTCATCGCCAACAAATTCTACTATGTAGAGGGGAGTTGTGCTTTCAAAGGTGACATTCAGTGTGACGCCTTTCAACCAGGGAAGGAGGAATGAAAAGTGTGTGGCTGGGACACTAGCCAATGAATGTCAAGTGGGTTCTGAGTTGAAAGTCGTGCACATGCCTCGCAAGTGCACAAGAGCAGGTCAGTTCCTGTAGGCAATCAGAGAGCAGCAGTGTCGTAGCCAGAACTCGTGGTGGAAGGGCACGGAGGCCGTTAGCAGCAGCTTGTCTCCTGTGGGGGCCACCCCGACAGGTGCAGGCGATTGCATGCGGAGAAAGTGCTTTTTTACATGAGTTCAAAGTTTCTCAACCCCTTGCAAGAGGCGACAGCTCGACCTGGTTGCTGCCATTTGCTGATACAAAGTCGCCTTACTATGTTACAAGGGTGTGTTTGTATGTCAAGGTTATGTCACCCGCTTCATGTTTGTACAAAGATCGCTATTTTTATATGTGGACGGTATGCGTAAACCCTTGCAACATGCTAACCTATTTGCAATTAGGCAAGCCATGTGTTTTTTCCCTGCTGCATCTCCAAACCGCCTGTAAGTTGCCAATCTTATGCATCCCCTCCAGTGGTTTGTAGACTGGGGCTCAGTATGACTGGCAGCTCCTGAGCTACATGTCCCCTCCTAGGCCTTGTTGTGTCTTCCATGTTCACATTGAACCACTGAGCTCTCCAAATTATTTATGCAACCATGTATAACTTGCATGACAACCGTATCAGTATGGCTCTGGTAGCCCAACTTATTTGCATGCGGGCAATTTCTGTGGATTTCTAAGTGCTGTTTTTCATGGATCAGTGTGTGTTGTTCTTGGTGATCTATGTGTTGTACTTCAGATAAGCATCAGGGTTCTGCTGCAGGCAAGGTGAGCCAGGAGTAATGTGGCCCTCTAAGGCATAAGAGCATTTGTGTGCAGGCCAGTTTAGGATGTGTTTTAAGTGTTTGTGTCTTGGGTCAGACCCCTCCATGTTTGCAGTGTGTTACTCTGTTGTGGACAAAACGGTGGCGTCTTCTCAGCTTACTGCATGCCATCCTAGAGAAAAATCTGGTTGGCACTGGTGAGACGGCTCAATAAACTGGGTTTCTCAAAGTGGCTCCTGTATCCTGTATTTCATTCACAGCCATACCAACAACAACTGAAGAGATGACAATGCCTTTTTATTTTCTAACAATGCACAAAACGAACCACACTACCTTCTTGTTCAAAGTACCTTGCATTGGCCAGCACCTGGTAAAACTTGGCTTGCATCTCCTCTTCTGAGAGATCTCCACCATGGTTGCGGAATTCCTTGAACATCTGCATGAGTATGCACCTTCAGTTGTGGTTACCTGGCAGTTCTAATACACACTACTAGCTATTTCAGACTACACCTTTCCTTTTTTTTTTGGAGCCAAGCTTTTTACATGGGAAAACAACATACAAAGGAGAAATGTAACCATCTGGTGATCTACTAGCTAGACAGCGAGTTCTTTTTTCAAACCAAGAGCTGCCGTTCATTATGAATGCCTAGTTATTCTTCTGAACACTGCAGAGAGGTTACCTTTTTCCAATGAAGTTGAGAATTACTGCCATGTATGGCGCTGTTTACCTCTTAGTTTCATTACAGGAAAATACCTGTGGACCAGTAATGGCACACAAAACAAAAACTGTGAAACAGACAGAAAATACTGTGGTGTAATAAAAACACTGGCTAGCAGTTTAGCATTGCTAAGCATGAAAAAAGCACAGTTTTTTTTCAGGTGGACACCACCGCCACGTACCTGAAAGCGCAACTGAGGTGTCCACTGACCCAAGGAGCCAGTTATGCCTGTCTTAAACTTTTTCATCAATTTACCCAATGTACACCGGTGGCCTATGCTCCCGTGCCGCGTTTTTGCAGCAATGTTGCCAACACCAAAGCGTATTGCTCTAGTGCCGTGTTTTTCCCACATCTTTCTGCCGCTACTGCCACATAGCTAAAAGCGCAAATATTAGTTTGATAGTGATATTAGTTAATGATGAAGACGACGTGCAATGCACAGCGCGAGAGTGTGTTGCAGTTCATCATGAGGAGTGATCGGCTGTGGCAATATCGTAGTGGTCTCGTGCAGTGGCCGATCTCAATAAGACTGATGACCGGGCGGGTTAGTAGTGAATCACCTTTTTTCCTGAGTTGCGTCTTTTGGCTGGTTTTAAGATGAAGCTGATCTGTTCGCACCATCGCCAAGGGTTCGAATCCCAGTCGCGGCAATATTTTATTTATTTAGTTATTTATGATTTGCCCAAGGTCACCCTCAAGGTCAAGCATCACACAAACCGGTGAGCCGGTTTGACTTCGTGAAGCAGTGCTTTTGCACTAAAATAGCATAGATTAAAAGTGCCCCTATAGATGTCCCAAACACACAACAAAAACAATATGGCCAACAAAATGGGCCATGCTCCCACACATCAAAGACAAAGCATGCTTTATGGTATGACCACAGCCTTGCAACTGCAGGCTGTTGTTGGCCTTGAATGTCAAGGCAGCTAAGAAGGGCATGAGACCATCTTACCTACTCTACTAATGAGAAACAGATGACACAGCAGATACTGCTCGTTGCTGCGTCTAACAGTGCAGCTAATATCACTAGTCCTTTTAGTGCAAGCTGCTCAACACGAATGAACCTGTCAAACTACTGCAACAAAGCTTTCCAAAGATGCTAAAGCAAGATGCCTGGCTGATAAACATTCACTGCCTTTTGGCATGATGTACTGGTCAAAAAGGCCAACCGCAGGTGGGCTGAAAACTACTACTTACAAGAGATGACACAACTATAAAATGATAATAAATTTCGGGCATGACTTGGGAAACAGTGCCACCATTAATACCAAAGTGAGTTCACATTTGATAAAAGGGGACAAAAAATGCATGAAATCATAATTTTTTTACTAGTTCAGAAAATTATTCCATACATAAAAACATACCATATTTACATGCATATTGCACAGCCATGAATATAATGGGAAGAAATAGTTTGAGATATCATGAAAAAGAAAAAAATAGATATATGATTATAACGCGATCTCCACCTGTTGAAGCCAACTGTAGCCGAGGGCACAAAAAAAAAGGAGACAGCAAGCAAAAATGTGGAAGCAACAAATACTTCAGTATTATTTGAGAGGCAAGACTTTATAAATGCGCGTGACATCATGCAGCACAGCGAAGCCCCTGAAGCATTAACGCACAAAGCTTCCCGCGTAGCAGTGGCCCCCATTGTGCCACCTCTGCTTCAGGCTTAGTGTAGCCCAGTCCTGTGTCCATTAGCCCTTCTTTCCTTTCCCTACTCCACTCAACTCTTTCAGTGCCTTCTCTGTCTTAATGACCTGTGCCGCCTTCTTTTCAGATTCATAGCCACCCTCTACTTTCCTGTGCGTGCCACATGGCACCAAGGTATCCTTCTTTCCAGATTCATAGCCACCCTCTACTTTCCTGTGCGTGCCACATGGCACCAAGGTATCCTTCTTTCCAGATTCATAGCCACCCTCTACTTTCCTGTGCGTGCCACATGGCACCAAGGTCATCTAAAAGTTGGCTTCTCCTGTACGCTCATGAGTCTCATGGTGAAGACCACTGTAGCTATTTTTAGCAGTGAGAGAAAAAGAAATCGCATTATATTTGTACCTTGGTTCTGAATATAACGTGAGACGCGTTCGAAACCCAATGAACTGAGGAAAAAAACTTGAGCTATATTAATGCAAATGCGTACAGTTAGAAGATTCATGCAAGTTCAAAACTATAAAACCAGTCACATATACATAAATGTTCAAGAACCAGTATACAACACAGCTCTACATAACACAGTTTATTCCCCAAGATACTGATAATTTTTTTCGCACATTTAAAATCTAGTGATTTCATTTCATGAAAAATTTTTGAAACAAATTTCCAGAGGTGGGTGTAATGTGATGATAGATAAGCATCTGTGGTACCAGTTCATGAGTCAGTGCAGTGCGGACAATGTAAACAACACAACTAATTGACATGCACATGGATTTGGAAGCCCATGAAAACGAGACTACAACAGGCTGCATTTTAAAAGGCAATGTATGAAGGCGCCAACGAAGTAATTTGAACAGCCACCAATTCTGGTCTCTTACATTTCATTAGGAATGCCAATGAAAGAGCTTATGGTGTAAAAAATTTAGACTCTCCAAATGCACCTTTTAGCACATTCTGACTAACACCAAAGGGAGTATGGCACTCAGACATCTGAAGTTCATTTCGCGTGACAGCAGAAACTGTTAGAAAAGCCAATTTTCTGCTATCTTTTGTCACACGATTTGCACTGTAGTTCATTCATTCTTTCAAGCTGGATAGACAAATGGTTTGCATCAATCAATACACTGACAGCCCTCTAGAAGTGGTGCTCAAATTTGGGTTGTTTTATCATTCAGCTGCATGATGAGCGCCTATTTGCAGTGCATTTCACTACCCATAGCCTGAAAGTTAATGCTAAGGTTAAAGTTGGTAAAATTAAGTGAAGGGTAAAGTTGAAAACTTCACTGGATTCATGCACGTCCTGATGTGAGAAGAAAAATAACAAGCTCAAACATTACACAAAACCCCTTTCAAGCAACACCAAACAGGCATTGCGCTAGACTAGCATCGTTGCTTTAACTTCTTAGCTCCTTATCAGCTAACTAGTCATCATCATCATCAGCCTGACTACACCCACTGCAGGGCAAAGGCCTCTCCCATGTGAGCAAGCACAAATCTGTAGTGCAAAAGAACCATTTGAACCATGCATTATACCCCAACACGTGGCAGGCAGTTTAAAAGGCACCCTCAGCAGTGGCAAAGTAGGCATCAAACAAGCCAGCTCGTGCATACATGACACAATTTGAAAGCAAAATTTTTTTTCCAACATCCAGGTGCGTGCCACCGTCTGGACCAGATCAGACAACTCAGAAAAAAACTGAACACCATATTTTATAAGCCCTGCACACAGCAGTATCATGGCTGCTGACAAAAAAAAAAAAAATGGATTAAAAGCACAAGCACTAAGCAGAATGCTCCTAGCCAGAAGGCAGGATGGCTGGTATACCAGACATCCTTTCATTTACTGCAAATATATGTGGCCACAACCTCCTAGACCACTATCTTGGCAATGCATACATGGCAGGTGCTGGGCACTCCGTGCCAGTTAAACAATGCTTGGCCAAACCCACACAAGGGGTTTTTAAACACGCGCTGGGAAAGCATGCCAGTTTTGAGCGGGTGAACCTGCCCTTGCAAGAAACTGCCACGATTGTATACATGTGTAGCATTGCTTACATGGTGGCACATATCAGAATATGAACTTCAGTAGTTAGTCGAGTGCTGTATTTCTCACCTCTCCATTTGTGACAACCTGTTTCTGGGTTTCCATTTACTTAGAAAGACAACCCACTACACTCTATGCTTGATCAATTTTAGACAGGGGCCTGAAAACTTTGACCACTGTCTGCTTGCAGAAAAATAAGCAAAAATTAAAACCAACCAAGGTTTTCAAATTCAACACATTGCTGCAAAGTGCTTCTTCACTAGCTTTTGCTACCACTGTTATTTGTCACCATAGGTGAGTGGTAATTTTCTGTTAGGCACACAAGATGAATGGGCAGTCCGTACGGCAGAGTTTGTTTATCTGTGAAGGATCATTGGTCATACATGTGGAATTAGCTACCACGATACAGAATACCCTCACAATGATGCACACAAGGTGTGTGGAAAGTCATGTCATGCTTAATCACAGTGTTGCCGAAAGCCGTGATATCAATCAACAAGTGTTTAACCTCGTCAGACTATGTGTACACTATGACACACATTCGTATTTTACAGAATTCAAAAATAAATGCATCATTTGTGCAGCCTAAGTGCTATTGGGAGTTACAGTGCAGTGTGCTCCCATGTAGCCAGCCTTTTAAGAACTGGGAAGCAATACAGGACACTCCGAGCAGCTTTCCATATTGGTTGTTTTGTCTAAATCAGTTTTCTGTTCTCAATAGCCAAACATCTCCCAAATTTTTCGTGCTTTACAATGAGATTACTAGCAATTTTGATTTTTGGTTTGAATACGCATTCTGTTGTGCAAGGATTTAACTAAAGATATGTCATAAGATGTTGCTGCATGTTTCCAAAGGCACAGGAGTCATAGTAGGGAGGATGGACAAGACCTATGATGGAAGAACTCTTGGACTTATGGCAGCAAAATTTTTTATGGCAGACTTGAGAAATGTATTTACAGCAACGCTAACAAGCTGAACGTTTGCTTGGGTCTGACGAGGTTCAGGTGGGGGAGACTTCTAGAAAAAAAAAAAAAATGAAGTAAAATTGAAGTAAAATAAATAAAAAGAAAAAAAAAAGATTTCTTTAGATTTTACGATCCTCTGATAGACCATTTTTTTAACTTCCAGAAAAACATTAGTACACTAACTTCAAAACCGATTTTTGACCCTTTTTTGTCAACACATTGAGTGGAAAACTGGGAGTTGTTACAGGCTTTATATTTGTATTTTTCTCAAAGCAGCATTTTAGGAGGTTTATGTACCTTTTTCTCAGGAACTATAAGACGTAAGCAAGCAAAATTTTCCATAAGTTTCAATCGAAGCTTTTTACATGACTGGAACAAAAACCAATAACCAAAGTCAATTTGATTTATATAACTATGTATAAAAAAACATTCACGGGTGGCAATTTTGTTGTGCCAAGAAAGGAAATAAACATAATAAATTTATTTCTAGCTCAAATCACATATTTTTAATTTCTAATTGTGCAGAATAATCGTTTATACTTTCACAGAAAATTTCAGGATTCTGCATACAGTAGATTTTAAGATAAAGGCAAATTAGAAAAAAAAAAATAAACAAAAATGCACAATAGTAAACAAAATTTTTATCTGCACTTGAGCTCTAATGCAAGCTGCATCCATACCTTTTATTAAAACTACAGCCAATTTTTTAAAACCATCTTCGAAGTCGCCATCATATGATCACAATTTCGCCAATTAAAAAGCTGAATTTGCTTCTAAGCTTATCTGTTTAGCAGCCTATCTGCCGTCAACATTACACGACAGCTGATTAAGGCGCTAGTAGCCCATAAAGCACCCTCTTTCCATGAACTACACCAATAAAATGTGAAATAGTCGAAATTATCGACAATAAGCAGAGACACCGAACTTGTGGGACTACTCAACGAAACTGAAGCACATATTTGCTGCCCCAGAAGGGCCACCATAATCATGGTGCCTGAAATGTACCCAAGGTGCTCCTGAAGACATTAACGAGCAATGCCTCAAAGAAAGGCACTGAGTTACTGGAATAATTGCACATCCAGCAAACAAGTGAGCACCTGAAAATATGATGCACCTTTTTGCACCACTGACTTCTGCTATGACCCAAAAGAAGAAAAACAACATCTTGATGCAAGGCATCATGAAGTAACTTTTCAATAGTGCAAGGATGCTTTACTGAATGTGGAGCATTTCGAGTGCAAAAAAGATAATTTCACACAAATCTTCATAACACAAGGAAGGGGATGGTGGGGGTGTTCAACATGGGTTTTATACCAGTCTGGCATAACTGAGTGTTTGCGCTGTGACTTTCCTTTAGCGTCACCTTAGGCATAAAGGTACCAACCACTCACCAAAATGTTTAGTAAGGTTGAGATGGAAATGAAAGGATCTGCCTCACATTGCAAAGATTGAGCCTGCCAATATTCAAGAAACGAGGAGTTATAATTTTAATTTGGCACTGAAAACCACATAAAACAAACCGAAGTGCCATCTATCAGTGCAACCCTTCGATTATCGTTATAACCGACTAAGTGAACACATCTTGGCATTATGTCACTGATTTGATTTAGGTGCACAGTGTTATTTTTTTTTTTTTTTCAGGAGTGTTTCCCATGTTTTACAACAGTTTACACTCTCTCCATTGTGCTCTTTGATGAATAGCAACACTCACTTCGCATGGCCCACGATGTGCTTTTAGCTTTTATCACTAGATAGTGCCACAGTGTTTTGCATTTCTTGGATGAAGCAGCAACCTCAGTATGCTAAAACTTTCGTTGACGAGGCATACATCACTATGCGGCAACAACTTTGGGTGTGGAAACTGAAATGAATGCTCCTCTAAACTAAAAAATCTTCAGTACATCAAAATTTTCAGTACATCATTTGTGCTGACATGTAACCGCCATCATGTTCGCTGATCATGGTTTCCAGCATCAGGACACATACGGGGATGCATTAATCACAAATTTCTCGGCAAAAATCTTCTACAGTGTTTCTAATAAAACCCCTATGGAATCAAAGCATCTTAAACAGCAACCCTTCCATTGCAGTAAAAAAATTGGGTGCTTAAAATTCAGAGTTTGGTTCATTAAAGGAGTATCGAGAGCTAACTTTTCATTCTCTGCTTTCTTTCTTGTAATTATGAGTAAGACATTACTATACACGAATCACCACTTGGTATTTGTCTGCAATTGCCATTTGATTTATAATCTAATTTACTCTTTCAGTGCTCTTTTCAGAGCTCTTTCTTTCAGTGCTAGCTAAGAGATAGCCGGCCCGCGAGCTCATTATATCAAGGTCAATCGCTGCAACACCTTTACTGATGGAGTTCATCAATACACATGCTTCAATGGAGGCGGCGTTGGGCAACTGAGGAACTTCGTAATACTGAGGAATTTGCAATATGGAGGTACAGTAAAACCTAGTTAATTCGAAGTCGTTGGGACCGCGAGAAATATTCAAATCAACCGAATACAGCAAAAAAATGGGCCCAGGTAAAAATTTCATTGCAGGAAAGTGCAACTTTTACTGAATAAACTTTGTGATTACCGTATATTGCCACGTAAAAGTCTACCGTCAAGCAAACAGCCCATGCTGGCTGAAAAGAAGTTGACTCCAAATACGAGTCTGTGTGTACTCCCCCACGCCCTCCCATCCTGCCCCATAGATAGATAGATAGATAGATAGATAGAACTTTTATTCACGTCAATTGCCAGACAACATAAATCAGGCCTACCAAAGCCTCAAAGGGCTTGAGTGGCAGCGCCTGGCAGACAGCTAACATTGGCAAAACAAAGGAAAATAGAGACGCTGCAATGAACTTTGCAAAAAAAGAAAATGGTCACCAAACAGAATGAAACAAATATATAACTATTACAACATCAAGAAAGATTACAGTGATTTGAAATTGATACAGTAAATAGCTGAAATAACTACGGGGCAGGAAGCAACACGGAGACATACCGCAAAGTTTTTTTCAGGGTGTATTTAGTTTTCATGCGGAGTACAGTAGGAGGCAAGCTATTGAAACAGGCAGGTACATAGTAATGACGTGTGCGCTTACCGTACCGGGTTGAGGAGCGAGGAATGCAGTAGCGGTATTTTGGTCTTAAATCCCGAGCAGGGACATATGGAACGGTGAACTGACTGTACCAGAAGTGTTTTAGCACAATAGTTTCTGTTAATAAAGAGTTAAAACTTGGAAGCTTTAGTCTTCTAAAAATATCAATGTCATTACCAATGGACAGGTCGTAAGCAATATTCTTTAGAAGCAAACGCAAAAGCGAATTCACCCTATGTTGCCAGCGAACCGTGCAGTGACCATAAACAGTAATTCCGTACCTAAGTACACTATAGGCTAGAGCATGTACAACACATTTACGGACAGAAAAAGGCATAAAATATCTAATGTTATACAGGACACACGATACAGCACGAAGCCTTTGGCAAACAAAAGAAAGGTGCGATTTCCAAGAGAGATCACTGTCGAAGGTCAGGCCAAGATATTTGACCGAATGCGCATATTCAACTGGTACACAGTTGCAATTAAGACAAGAGGAAGTATGCAAATAAACAAGGTCAGTTAATTCAACTTGTTTTAATGGGTTATGAAAACAGATCAGTTTTGTTTTAGAAGTATTAACATTAATAAGATTAAACTTAAACCAGTCCATGGCTTTAATAGCAGCTATCTGTAATGCTGTAACAGCATCAGTGTATTTCTTTGCACATGCAACAATAACAGTGTCATCAGCATACTGAAACAGCAAAGATGGCACACTGTTAGCAAGGTCGTTAACGTATAGATTGAATAATAAAGGACTTAATATAGAACCTTGCGGGACTCCAGAGGCAATTGCCGTGAAATCGCTATGGAATCTTGAAATCGACACATATTGGCGCCTATCTTGTAAAAAGTTAGTAAGCAGTTCCAAAAACGAACCTCGAAATCCCAGCGCAGAAAGTTTATCAAGCAAAAGAACGTGGCAGATGCTATCAAAAGCCTTGCTAACGTCCAGAAAAAGAGAACATGCGACTTGATTCTTATCAAAAGCTGAATTTAGCACGTCAGAGAATTCTTCAAGAAGAACCGTTGTTCCTTTTCCTGCTATAAAGCCGTACTGACAAGGTGATAGAACACTGTGCGTATTCAAAAAATTCGTCATGGTGAGTAATAGATGCTTCTCAAAAATTTGGCCAATGCATGGTAGAATAGAGATAGGTCGGTAATTACTCATAATGTTTCTGGAGCCACCCTTGTACAAAGGTATAACTTTAGCAGTTTTCATTGAAGCAGGTATTATACCAGTAGAAATGATAGTGTTAAGGATAACTAGTAGAACACCTTTAATTACTTCAAAATTTCTGCACAATTCAGAAATCGTGAGGCCGTCATGACCAGGAGATTTGCTACGTTTACGACTGAAAAGTATACACCTTAAATCACTTTCAGTAATATCAGGAAGGAAAGCAGATTCCATCACACTGAGAGGCATAGGACAGTCGGTAGGAGGGGTTCGAGATGCACCAGAGACCAGAGAAAAAAAATTGTTGAAGTCATTCGCAATGCTCTGTCCATCTTTATGAAAATGCGAGATGAAATATGTATCATTGTAGATAGCAGCGCTCCCTCCTTTCAGACTATTCACCAATGACCATGTTTTCTTGCTGTTAAAACGTGCGTCATTAAACTGAGACCTAAAGTGATTGCGCTTGGCCAGACGGATCATGGCGTTGACACGGTTTCGTTCATGTTTAAACTGCAGTCGTAGCTGAGAACAGTTTGGGGCACGTCTTGATCGAGCCCAGAGCAGATCCTTCTCTTTAATGGCTGCCAATATTGCGGGAGACATCCACTTATTGTCTAAATTTCGTTGTTTAACATTCACCATGCGGGAAGATTCTGCTTTGTGTGAACGAAAAACATCGACGAACCGATCATATAGGTCCGCAGGGGACACACTGTGTATAAAAGAATCCCAATCATGCTTTGCTATTCTTTCGTCAAGACGCTTATAATCAAGTACTGAGACCTTTTGCTGGCTGTGCATAGATGCAGGATGGCTGGAACTATCTGTTAACGAGCAACAAATGAAATAGTGGTCTGCAAGCTTGACCTCAACCACAGCAGACCGCACCGACAGGTTTTGAGAACGCACGTTGATGTGGTCGATGCAAGACGCGACCAGCTGCCCAGCTAAGTATTCCTCACGTGTAGGGCTGTGGATTGTAGTCGCTAGCCCCCACTTTGATAAAGTGTCCAGATAATCTGCGACCGTTGACACAGTGGGGCGTAAAATATCGATATTCATATCACCGATAATGCACACGTGTTCTTCGCGGGAGAACGATGATAATGCAAAATCTAGCTCAGCTAAAAAGATTCGACCGTTACAACACGGAGGGCGGTAAATTGTGAGAAGAACCAGCGACAACCAAGGTGTACTTAGGCGGAGCGCAACTACTTCTGCTTGAGTGAAAGGAACACTAATTTCAGAAACGGACCAAGAATCCTTAACAAAAACTGCGATTCCTCCTCCCATTCTTTGTAAACGAGTGTAAGAATATAACTGGTAGCCTGGCAGCGAGAACTGTAGTAACACGTCTGACGAAGCGTTCACTTCCGTGAGAGCAATGACGTCAAAACTTAAGTGAAAAGGGTGAATTAACGCACAAAAATGGTCCCAGTGTTTCCGTATACTGCGAATATTAACATGAGTAAACTGAAATGAATTGCCTGTTTGATACTGAAAGAACTTCCGGACTTCAGAAAAATCGGAACACTTCACGAAACCTGTATCAGACATGGTTATGTTAGTTTCTCAAGATCCGAAAACTTGTTGATGCGAATGAGAGGTGCGCCTTCGGACCGCTTTGCAAGGACCTTCCCATTTTTGGTCCAGACGAACTCAAAACCCTTTTGTTTGCCCCGAGACCTTGCTAGTCGGAACAGCTCGCGATTAACCCGAGACAGGTTATCGTTAAAAAACAGCCGAGGAGACTGGTCGTCTTGCACCAAATCAGGAAGGCCCTTCCGAGCTCCGAGCCATTTCTGCTTAACAGAAACCGACTGAGTCTGTACTAGGATCGGTGGGATATAGTCGGCTCTGGACGGTAGCCGATGGACTGCTGAGATATCTGCTGGTTGAAAATCGGTAATGTTTAGTTTGCCTGCTAAGGTACTTAAGAAAGTGTGCAAGTTTTCATCAGATTTGACCGGAAGGCCGTGAATCTCGAAGTTACATCGTCTGCTGTATTGTTCGAGATCATTTATCTCTCCACTCATCCTGTCAATCACTTCTTTCTGGGAAACTACTGTTGAAGACAGTGATTGAACTTGTGACCGAAGATCTGTAAGCTCAGCCTGATTAGTGGTCACTCCAGCAAGCACAGAGTCATACCGTGACGAAAGGAAGTCAATAGCTGACTGTATGTCCTCGACTGCTGAAGCAACCTTTTCACTAGCTTCCTTGACCAACAACAGTTCTTCCATTTTCCCCATCAGTGCTGATACAGTGGTAGTCAAAGTATCCAGCTTCACATTCAGAGCAGACAGTTGCTGCGAGAACGAACCACCATCGGGGTTGGATGCTACGTCAGGTTGCGCCACCGAATCATCCTTGCATGAAGGACACTTCCATGTTTCACGTGTTACCGTACTCATCTTCTTGTAGGCGTTATCAGTAACTGACGAGCAGTTTTTCCCCAAGTGAAATTCGCCCTCACAGGCACAGCAAGTCATAAATTTCCCATCTTTCGGTATGGCTTTTGAGCAAGAAGTACACAAAGAAGACATGGTGCAGTCAGCGGCAAAACACGAAAAGTGATGAATTACAACAGGTGTAACCAACACTCACCTGCCAAAAGCGAAGCAAACGTTTAGACCGGGAAAAAGGTTTGCCGCTGACTGCAACGGTCCACGAAGTTGACGGTCTTTAAATAGTCGGTGATCGGCGCCAGGGGGACATCTTTGGCAGGTCCAGAGCGAATGAAGGCAAGGATGGCTTGCGATGTCGAAACAACAGCTTTCTTGAGCCGCATGCGCAGATCAGTCACCCGAAGCAGTTGCGAAGGTGATAGCCGTTGAAGATACGAGCCGCTTTCCGGCTGATACTGTCCCCTGGCTTGCAGAGCTCACCTGCCAAAAGCGAAGCAAACGTTTAGACCGGGAAAAAGGTTTGCCGCTGACTGCAACGGTCCACGAAGTTGACGGTCTTTAAATAGTCGGTGATCGGCGCCAGGGGGACATCTTTGGCAGGTCCAGAGCGAATGAAGGCAAGGATGGCTTGCGATGTCGAAACAACAGCTTTCTTGAGCCGCATGCGCAGATCAGTCACCCGAAGCAGTTGCGAAGGTGATAGCCGTTGAAGATACGCGCCGCTTTCCGGCTGATACTGTCCCCTGGCTTGCAGAGCTCACCTGCCAAAAGCGAAGCAAACGTTTAGACCGGGACAAAGGTTTGCCGCTGACTGCCCCATGTGCTTCGTCCCGCCGCCACATTGCTTGTCGTTGTAGTTTCCAGTGGGATCGCATCACGGCACGCGCAACTCAAAGCAACAAACACGCGCAACAATGCAATCACGAGGACAGCCATCCGAAGCAAGTGGAGGTGAAAAGCGAAGGGGGGCTTCCACCCTGTCTCCACACTCTCGTGTGGCCCAGCTGACTAGCGGCAAATTTAACTGGAAACGGTCCTGTAGCTTCGGATGCCAGCACGACGCACACCCTAGAGATTCTCGGAATCGGAAGTTTTTCCTCGCGTTACCTACCGCTTGTCCACGGAATTGACCGCCAGCACGAACAAACCGGGCAGACGATGCACAATTCGAATTTTCTTCAGTGGAACCAATTTGAGTAAGAATTAACTTTTTTAGTGGGCATGCAGCCCCATGCATCCTGCCAGGAATGGGCACCGGCATGGGGCACATACTACCCGGCGCTCGTCCAAAACTACCTTAGACCCCGCAAATAGGTCAGCTCTGTGTATAGGTCAACCGCGAAGTTCAAGATAGTTTTTTTTATTTCTTAAGAAACGTTGCTCTAGCCCTCTAACCACGGCACACTACTCAAAGAAGTGCCGCAGACTGGCATTGTGCGTGGTCAACTTGTCGCGGGCATGTAGCAAGAATGGTCGCGTCGCAGGATACACACTGAAGCTGTAAGGGGTGGGAGGTGCTTCGATGCCAGCGCCTCCGCTAGACACTGCCTTCACCACAGCCAGGCTGGAGAGGAGCAATGAGTCTGCGCACCACTGCCTCCAGTCCGGCTGTGCCTTGACAAAGCACTGAGAGCACGTTATTTTTAAACTGGTACCCACACCTGCGTTGCAGTGAAGCACGGCTTCTCCTCTGCAGAAGCTTGCTCTGGCGGTCCGTGAGCCCTACCGAATGCTTTTTATGCGGATAGTACAAGGGCTGGGGCGCTTTGCATGCCAAGCATCGGCATTACTAATCGGCATCACTCTGGAGCGCCATCTCGCAGCTTCGAGGGGCCGCCACTTTATCGGTGTGCGGTGAAATCAGGATCTGACATCCTTGTACAGCACCTCAGATCTTCAAAATAACCGGGCTGATGTGCACTGCAGCTTTGAATTATCCTGTCAAATTTACATTAGAAATTACGGGACCGCACAAATTCTTCAAATTATCTTGAATTTAAAATTATCAAGGTCTTAATGTACCTAACATCTAGGTTTAACTGGATATAACCTGGACCTCAAGAAATTAAAATACTGCAAGTTCAAAACCAATATAAAATCAACATTTCCATGATATGTGCAGAAGCTTCTTGTGATTAAGCAAAAATGTAGGCACAAAGTTTAACTGCACTCTTAGTGACAAAAATCTTTAGCACAAGCAATATCTTCACATTATTTAACAGTACACTGCCTTACCTTTTTCCGCAGCTGCTTAACAGGGAGTTGGTAACCGTCAGCTTCTAGCAATGCTGCCTTGACAGCTTTCTTCCACTTGAATTTATTCTTCATCTCAGATCCTGGTTGAAAAAGAAGAATATATGTGACAGAAAAGCCAAAAAGCTGCTAAGCAAAGGTTGACACAGCTGAAGATGCTAACACGTTACTTAGCATTGCAACCAAGTTTGCAACCCCTCAATACCAGACTAATTAATAAAAAGAAAGCAAAGTGCCATAAGGTATCGCTAGCAGTACATAAAAATGCAACAGAAGGGTGCACTTGTGCAGACAGGTTCACTTGCTTGTTAGAACATTACAAGCTCACTGATAAATCTGCTGGGCCATTCTGCCATATAGACTGAATCCTGCCTTGCTCACCATTTGCTTCAATGGCTTCATTCTCATCCATCTCGGCCTGCTGCTGAGGCTCCTCATCCTGCTGTGCATCGCCATCATCCTGCTGCAGCTTCTTCTTAGACCGTTTCTTCTTCTCTTGTGTGCTGTCCTGGCTGATTTCCTCGCCTGAGGCATTATCTACTGGCTCTTTCTTTGGCTTCTTTGCATGTTTGAACTTTTCAGTAACAGTGCCATTCTGCTCCTCTTTACTGGGCCGGTGCGCTTCATCCCCTTTCGAGATGTCTTCACTAACATGATCCTCCCGTGGTCGCTTCAAAGACGCCTTCTTCACCCGTGTGCTTTCCTGGCTTGAACCATCCTGCTCTTCTTCATCTTCTGCGATGCTATCCCCCGTGATATGTTCCTGTGGCTTTGAATTTTGTTTGTTTTCAGTATTTGTTTTCTGAACAGATTGCTGAGCATTTTGAATCGTCTGCCATACATCTTGCACGAGACTTGGGTTTCGCACTCCCATGCTGGATTGGAGGAAGTTCTGAAAATTACAAATGGCCAGATTAAAGAGATTCAGTCTGCAATTCAATTGGCAGTTAAAAATTTATATACCAAAGCTTAACAATACAAAAATGAAGAAAAAGAACTACAACACAGTGCACCTTTGCGCAGGGTTAAGTATCTACAGTTTGCTCCTTTTTGTAGAATGATGGGTTGACATGACGTTCACAATGACTTTAAATAGCAAAATCAGCTATAATGCAGGTAAGGCCCCAGTTTAAGTGAAGGAAGCGTTAAGTGCATGAAAGCAGTTTCATAACACTATAGTATGCAAGTAAATGGCTGCCGTAGCTTTTCACTAGTTGTGTGGAGATCACCTGCCTGCTGGTATACCACTATGCAGAATTGGCCGAACTGGCAAATTTGTCGCATGGTAAGCACCTATGCTATCAGATATCTGAGTCCTAATGTGGCAGCTTGACCATGTTGGTATGGCATGACTTCAAAAATACAGCACAAAATGAAGACAGCAGAGACAGGAAACATATGAGCGCTAACTTTCAATGAGAGTAGAAAGTTATGCTAGTTGATTTGAAAGGTTTATGCTAGCTGAAGGTTTATGCCGGCCAGAGCACCACAACTCCCAGGGCGCATTGCGGCGGCGGCGGCGCCGTAGCACAACTACTGGTGAAATTGGTCCGTTTGGTGTCTGGTATAGCAAGCATATAATATCTTATTTACTGCGACAATAGAAAATTTAAAAGGGCCCTGAAACATTCTTTGCACACAACAACCTTCTCAGTCACTATATAATGTGCTGATCAACACCTGAGCCAATTACAACTGCTTTATGGGCGCGGAAGACACACAATATTGCTCAAAAAATTATTTTGCATCCCATGCGCTTTTTCAAATCCCCTCTAATTTATTTTTCTCAGTATGATGTCCTTTCCGCTGCTAATACACCCTGACAAAGACATGAAAGCTGTCAGCTAGATATGTTTATTCAGAGTCACAACTGGTAGGCGTCATAAGGTGCAGGGAGACTAGTATTCCACGCATCTGAGCTGGTGCTAATTGAATTATGCATGCGAGAAAACAAAAAGTGCACTCGCCAGACAAAGCACCCCGAGCACCTCGCCATGCCAGCAATTATGCACTGCCTTCAGCACAGTACGATTGGCAGGAGGAGAGGGAAAGCCTTGGAAACAATGATGGGCTATTTGTGACCCCTGACAACTCGAACGACAAAGACTGCATTCGAATAAGTCTTGTAGCGAGTGATTATACAAAGGCCCGCCTGTTATACTGCATATATTTTACAGCTTTGATAAAATTTTAAAGTAGCCTTTCATAAACGTAAAGTGTTACCATACAAGTAAGCACTGATATTTAACAACGTTAATTCTTACTTGGCCTTGTATTTCGATGGAAAGCAGGTCTAATACAGCGCAGCTAGCCCATGAAAATTATGGTCAATATAGTACAATGATCCCGAAACCGGTTCCATTCAAGTTCTGAACTTCCCGCCCTTCATGACTGGGTGAAGCGACACCACGTCCCATGTTCAATATTTGTTATCGGCTGAAGCCTAGGGCATGGTACTGTTTCAGCCAATATCAAAGAGCACGAAATTGAAAAGATGAAAAACTGGGAAACAGTCGTTATACTATACCCACATAAGATAAGTTCTCAATATATACAGGCAATGCCAGGATGGACGACAGTTTGAAACCATTGCGCTTTCCAACCTATGTGGTTGCTGGAAAATGCAGCACCATAAAGATCACAGCCAATGCAGTCCCAATCCTGACAAAACATAAACATCATCTGATGTGTACTCTCAATGTGCACAAGGCCTCTTAAAGCATTACCATCCCTTTTCCTGAAATCTTCACAGCGTGGGAAATAGAGTACCTAGACAAAAAAAAAAATGTGATAGGTAAATATAAAATCTAATGTAATAAGCTAATTACTTTTTTCAGGGAGTCTTGTTTTTTCAGAACCTTCAGCACACCATCCGCATAGCAATGTAGACAGCATGACATGTGGGTGTTTATTGCCTGTACCAAGTTATCTGATAAAAAATGTATTATATGTTTTCTTCATCCAGACAATAAAAAGCAGACGCAAATGCACGAAGCAAAATACGAAAAATTAGGCAAACCTATAGAGAGAGTTAATGACCATAACACCTCTATTTCATGCTCAGCAAAACAAAAACAAATAAAATGCACATTCAACAGCATATCGAACCCAAGAATATTTATGTGTAAAAAAAATATTTAGCCACACACTTATGTGAAAAACGCATATTACCTTAAAAGGCTTTTCTTTTCTGGGAACATTGTTGAAGGACTGCATCCTCTCGAAGACACCCCGCACACGTGGGGCCACATCATGGGTTGCGATGATTTTGGAGAGAAGCTGAAAAGCAGAATTTGGCATTTTCATTTTTGCTGCGAATGAATGCTCATTGATCAATTCACCTGCACTGCATACCCTGAGGAATGCAAAGCAGCTGCAGAGCCTAATCACTAACAAGCGTCGAAAAAAAAGTAAAGAAAAACAAGAGCTTCTGTGCTTTGCTATGGTCCCATACGTCACCAAGATGCACTTTGGCAAGTGTTTCAGGCTAACAAGTAAATACTGGTTAATACTGTGCCACAAAAAAATAACAAAAGAACTACCATAATTACAGAAAACACCTGTAATGGCACAGCCACAGCAAAAAAAGAAAACAAGAGTATAATAAAAATATCAGGGGCAGTTCTCAGTGGTTCAATACTCCACCAATTATCACTTTTTACTAGAAGGAAATTATTCATGAGAATGCTAGCTAATACATACAATTTACTAAGTCAACAGTCTGTTCTTGTGCATAACAATAGCGTGCAAGCTTCACACTGATCAGTGTTATGGGTAAAGCAGAACAGATTTTATAAAACTCGAGCTTACTTCGGTCCACTCTTGTTGCTTGACTTCACCTTTGAACACAGGTGGCTTGAAGTTTTTCCCTCCATATCGTTCTGCTTCAGTAACACATTTGATGTGTTCTTTGTATGCATCTCCCCTGTTCAAGCAAAGAAAGCAGAGCAATACATTACAAGATCCCAATACTGCAGCCCCTGAGCCAACACAGGTAAGCCTTGAAGGCTAGTATGTTGGCTAGCAAGTTGGCAATGTTGTTGTTGGTATTGAAGAGAAGTTTTTAAAATGATAAATGGGTGTCATTCATGTAAAGTGAGCCGTACACAAGGTGGTATCAAAAAGTTTTGAGACTAGCTATATGTACAAGGAACTGCTTTATTTATCTACGTTTGCGCACTGCCTCCTTCAAAACAATCCCCTTGCACAGCAGTACAGTGCTCCCAATGTTTCTGCCATTGGAATGTGTGCTCAAAGTTTTCTTTTCAAAGCACACCAAGTACTTCCTGTGATTCGTGCTGCATCTCCGCAGTGGTGTCACAACTGCATCTTCATCTTTGGGAAGAAGGTGAAGTCCACAACAAATAAGTCTGGCGAGAAGGGTGGGTGCAGAAGTGAGATGATTTTTCGGTTGACAAACTCACGAGTGAGGAGAGCCCGGTGACAGGCAGCAGTGTCGTCACGCAGCGTCCAGGTTTTTGCGCACCATTGCGCACCACAGATCTGGTCGCTTTCAGTGAATTTTTTCTCTCAGACGCCTTAAAACCTGGCAGTAGAACTTGCTATTGATGGTCTAGCCCATGGAAACGAATTCTTGGTGCACAATGCCACAAATGTCCAAAAAGACAATGAGCATGCACTTGATCAAGTTGCAGACCTGCCTTGCCTTTTTCTGTTATGGAGATTGCGGGCTCTTCCACTGTGAAGAATGTTGCTTCGTCTCAATAGTCGTACCCATAAACCCAAGTTTCATCACCATTAATGATCCTTGACAAGATGAACGGGTCATCATCGGCATGTTGGCGGAGCTCTTGGCAGATTTCAACGTGGTGTTCTTTCTGCTCCTGGGTCAGTAGCTGGGGGATGAACTTAGCAGCAACACAGCACGCGTTGAAGTCGCGCATGAGGACTGCCTGGACTGTTCCGTATGACAATTCGACAAAGACAGTAATGTTGTGGATTGTCCTCTAACGATACTCATGCATAAGTTGCTGAACAGTTTCAACGCTTCGGAGGTTGAGCTCGTTGAAAGCCTTTCTCACCGCTCATCGTCTTCCAGCAATGTTCTGCCACTCTTGAATGACGCATGCCACTCAAAACACGTAGCACGACTCATTGCAGCATTGCCATAAACTTGCCAAATCATGCCAGATGTCTCTGCAGCATATTCTTCCAGTTCCACGCAGAATTTCACATTTTCACATGGTTCTAACATGCTCTTCATGGTGAAATAACAGACATGGTAACGCACGAGGTCAGAATAGCGACAATTGCACAGCTGCCAATGTACACAGGACGGTGTCCTTTGACACACTGATTTACAAAGGCTGGTGCTTCCTTTAACTGTGCACGCAGTCTTAAGCTGCCTGCCCTCTGTTGGTGTGTCACAAAATTTGTCTCTAAGTTTGGTTCGGTTTGGTTTATGGGGTTTAACGTCCCAAAGCGACTAAGGCTATGAGAGACGCCGTAGTGGAGGGCTCCGGAAATTTCGACCACCTGGGGTTCTTTAACGTGCACTGACATCGCACAGTACACGGGCCTCTAGAATTTCTCCTCCAAAGAAATTCTAGCCGCCGAGGCCGGGATCGAACCCGCGTCTTTTGGGTCAGCAGCCGAGCACCATAACCGCTGAGCCACCGCGGCGGCATTTGTCTCTAAGTATTTTGATACGACCTTGTACACAGCTTGTACCGATGTCACAATGGCTGCTATGTCTGACACCAGAAGCATGGAGAAAGCCAACATGTTTTTCTGATCTGCTTAATGCCAACAGCACTAATTTGCACAGTAAAACTATGGCCGGTGCTCCATCCAGGTTAATGCCTGTGACATCATGTGCAAACCACCTACAACAGTATGCTGATGTCAGTCTGTAGTACTACAAATTACACCGACTAGAAGTCAGCGTACAACCATGAGCAGGTTTGTCTAGAGCGTTCAAGCTGTGCTCTGTGGAGCAAACCATGAAAATTTTCAAAGTAGGTATTGAGTTTCAGAGATGATGCTTATGCTCGAACGTATCTGCAGGCATACAAGTAGCACAATAACAAGCACCAAGACTTTAACAGCGCACCTGCACTATGACGCTTTATTTGCTCCATACAATGCCACTACAGCATTTTAGACAAGCTTAGCTATGACAGTATTGTCTTTGTCAAATGTAACCAAGCTGCAGCAACGGCTTCAGGAGCGGCCTTGAGGCAAGCCAGAGACACTGAGGTTGCCAGCCATCATCAGCTGCAAGGATAACCTGTGTGATGTGAATCTGAGCTATTGCTGTCCTCCTCTGGATGATAAGAAATCTCCTGATGACATGAGAAACAGTAAGGGCAGCCTGGTTACTTTTGGCAAAGACAGTACATAAGGCCCATCATCGTATTCAGACCATGTCATACACTGGAGGTGATACCGGATCGCTTCAACACCTCAGCAACTTCACAGGTGGCTTCGCGCAGCCAAGCATATGATGGGGGAGGCGGAAGTCTAGTTACTTGGGTGAATGTTACACATTCACTCCAGCAACAAGATGACCATGCTCAGTATTTCCTTTCGATAACTTTTGTTGCTGAGAAGGTACTTTTCAATGGCACAACTTTACATGATCCATGTGCAAACAAGTACTCAAAGATTAAAAACCCACGTCGAGAACACAGCCAGGACAATCTTGCCCCACCATGATTTTAAACAAAGCAATCCTGCCGACGCATCTAGTTCCACCGCGCTAGACTGCAGCAGTAAAACGGGTTGCTTTCAGCTGAATTACGAATACTAATGCCTAAAACTGATCAAAGGATATTTTTATATATATTGTGGTACAACGTAGGACACATTCTTAAAGTGGGAAATCATTAACAAGAACATCAGCAGCATGGACAGTTTACAACCATCCTTTTGACGCAAATAATTTCAGGATACGACGCTGCTTCCAGCACTATTGACATAAAACGATGCGAAGATCTGACTCCAAAACTTACCAAAAATCCTTGTTGCAGTCGATGCACGTAAGCATATCGCAGCTCCGACATTTGGTATAGTAGTGTTTCTCTACTTGATTCTTCTTCAGCGAATCGCCGCATGCGTTGCACGTGAAAACTACCATGCTTAGCACGGACTATCTTTCTTTAACGCCTTATCCTGAGCTAATATATGCAAAAAGAATGGTGAAAAATGTGGCTAATCGGCTGAAGACCTGTGGAGGAACACGTGCTAAGAAGTCCACTCACCGATCTCAAAAGACCGGCTTGCGAATAAACAAGCCAAAGTTGGCGTTCAAGGATTAATGCAGTTTTAATAGCGATCTTTACCGCAAACCGAATGCGCACCGTTTTTGGCTCCCGTTCGTACCACAACAGCCGCCGACAAGCTAAGAACTACAACCCGCGAAGCTCACGTAACGCTCAAACGCGTTGGAAAGGTTGCACACCGCATGGACATATGGACCTACAACATCCACAAGGCTTCAAAGTAACGCCATCGCTAGCAACGCTAGCAACGCCAGTAGCCAAAAGACAGCGTAGCTACGCGAGACACGCGAAACGCAGCTAGCCGGCAAGCAACCATGCAAGCAACGCTGCCTGTGACGCCATAAAGCAGCGCTAGTGTTTTCAGCGCCCCTACTGACATAACTTGGCAAAATGTGTATATTTTGCATATTATGCGTATACGACAAATAATTAGATACGTGTTGTGTACAAAATTGCGTCTTATAATAAGGTTTGTGCGTAAAAGTTCAGTTGATTGGTACGCGTTATTACCAAGAGAGGACGCAACAAACATTTCTTCAATACTAAGCGCGTAAATTCAAACATGAATACGGACGCTCTTCTTTGTCTTTCGACTAAAGAAAAAAAGAAATGAAAACGATACGTTTTATTTAACATTGTATGAAAATAGAAAAAAAATAGGTGCTTCTATTCGGAGATACTGGCAATCGCATTGGTGCCGACGCAAAGTGCGACAATGTTCTACGCCAGTGAACACGCTCTTTAATTCTCCCGTGTTCGCACCGTCTCCCCAGTCATCTTAATCGGGAGGAGAGGTATCCGTGCGATGGATTCGGGCAGGGGCAGCTCTGACCCCTTCAGTACGTCATCGGTGGCGTGACAAACACCTGCCAGTGAATGACAAGTGCCCTCACTGCGACGCTTCAGCGGACTTGTGTGATGTGCGCCACTTGTGGACATGCCCAACCACGACTACTGAGTGAAAACGCTCCCTCAGAGAGGTGGGCCTGAGGTGGAACCGCGAAGAGTGCACGATGTACAGTCGCTACACCGACAACCTTTGCAGCTATCTGAGCGAAACTGGTCTTGACTCCGCCTTCTTTCTCCTACATTCACTTTCCCCTTTTTAAACTATGCCTTATGGCACACTTCTAGAATAGAGAAAAAAAAGGGATGGTTTAGGATTGAGCGCGTGCAGCGTCTACGAATGAACACAATCTACTATTTGAGCAATACTGCTCTTGACTTTTTTTCTCCTAAATTCCTTGCCGAAAAATGACGAGAACATTCAGAACAAACCACTTGTAACCTTTTTTTCATAGGTTACTCACTGTTAAAGGTTAAATTATAGGTTGCTGTGTTTAGGGCGTACGAGTGGGAGTAGCGCACGCCCTGCGGTATGCGCTTTCAGCTCGTTTCAAACTACTTGTGAGATAGCGCGCATCACTACAGCCTGTTTTCCCGTGCATGCGCTCTCGGAGGCGAGTTCAGTTCCCAAGAGAAACAGTCGACAGCAAAACAACCGACTGGAGCGTCCCAAAAAGTGCAGAAGTTACTTTACTATAACCATCTTCATCGTCGCCGTTGTCATGAGAAGCATATATCGAGAGGTTACATACGAGAGACGCCTACTTATGCACGCTTTCTTTGTCACACGGGTTAGTTAACAGAAGAGAGAAAAGCGTATACCTAGTGAATTAGTGAATTCGATGAAAAAGTTTAGTGTTCTATTTGCACATCTCGGGAAAACGGTAGAGCATCGAGATAGTATAAGAAACTGTCACATGGAAACTCTAGTTCAAGGAAAATATCTCGTCTTTTCCTGTACAAGATCCGTTGGCATACCCAACAATTCTGTACAAAAGCATTTCTGATTGGGAAACCGTATATGAACGCAATTTTTTCATGTAATATAAGATTTCGCTATAATAATCATTATATCCGCAGGCCACCCGACGGCAGTCTTGTATTTCTTTTTCTATTAACGTTTTTGCTATGAACAAAAGCGTTCACCATTGGTTTTATGTATGGCAGTCTCAACTGTTCGATGCGATCGATGGAGACACTTTAAAAGAAAGACTTTGCTACATGTCAGAAGAATGGACCATTACCTTCAATATTTCACAATTAAAAAAAAATGAGAGATAAAAGTTTTAAAAATTTTATTTCGAGATTGGTGGACATGATTACCCATTAAAATGTGCCGCTATAGTCTCTTCTTTTCTCTACGGGAAAGAAAAGCTAGCGCTCTTTCCGAAAGAAAATATTCAGTGTTTCCCACTCAGTTTAATCCAAATTAACACCAGCATCTTTATTCTGGATGTCAGTCACTTCATTCGAAGCGCCACTGAAATACAAAAAAAAAATCAAAAACATGCGTCAAAATATTTAATCTGAGTGCCAGTGAACTTAATTCTGAAGCATTCGCACAAATTCAGACAAAGGACTTACGCAACAAGCAAGTGCGGATTTATGGGTGGCTCTTATAGAGAGGGCGGCCTTATTTGCGCAGTGGATTTCTTGGACCTTCTTCCTCGAAAAAAAAAAAATGTAGCTTTTCAATGCTTTTACACAGAAAATTTATTGCTTTTTCGGGGGGTAGGGGTAATCTTTTAAATACGCCACTGGTCGCAAATTACGAATCACGAAAAAGTAATCGATCAGCAGTATTCAAGGCACATTAAGCGCACACGAAGCGAGTCACAAGTACAGTCACATGACCCTGCGAAACATTACAGTGACAAGACATCCCTTTATACCAGATGGCTGCGCCCACTAAAAGGACTGGGTCATTAGCGCGTATAAGAGACTTGTGTAGTTGTGTCCGTCCTTGTGTTTCAAGGTCTAGATTTAATTTTTATGAGCAACCAACTTTCCCAAACAGCTAATCTGAGGGTGATCGGCGTTACGCACCAGCTTCACTGTGCTGTCAGCATATGTAACGCAACTTTCACTGCGTGGCGTCTCACCTTTATATCCGCACAGAGGTGGGTTTACGCGAGTCAGTGGTATCCTAGCCCCGATAAAGAATAAAAAATTGGCATGAGCAGGGCATATAGTAATGCGGACAGCAGATAACCGATTGAGGAGTAACCGAATAAATTTCAGGGGAAGGCAATCGTAGACGCGACGCAAAAGACACCTCTTTGCTGTGTGAAGAACCCCAGTTAACCGAAATTAATCCGAAGCCCATGTACCGCACCTTCACTATGTCACCTTTTCCTCCTTTCTCTCCATTCTTCATCCCTTCCCCCACAGCGCGGTCCAAGTGTCCACCGATAGTGAGACAGACAATGCACCTGATTTCCTTTCTAGATAGCCTAATACTGTTATGGCTTACTACAGTCAAAACTCGATATAATGAAACCCGATTTTACGAAGTTCCAAATCTAGCGAACAAATTCTGATTCACCGGCAAGTACCCATAGCGTTCAGTGTTCTCAATAACCCGAAATAACGAAACAAACGACCACTAAACCCGATTTAACAAAGGTTTTCCGGGTCTCGCAGCTTGTTGGCAGCGTGCCAGCAGTGGCACCTAAGGGGCCCAAGTCACGGCCCTGGTTTTGTACTGACCGCGCTCCAAGCTACACCACCTCGCGGAACGAAGGACTCAGCAGTCGTCGGCGCTTCCCATATTGGTTTCGATTTCGTTTTACCAGATGGGGATTCCACGCGCAAGCGAATCGGGCCGCTTTCATAGACTTTCCATGCGCTCGGGGCCAGATTGTCAGCAAATATGATGCCGTGTAAGCTTTCGGTGCCGCTGCGTTACGATTTTAAATTTGGAAGCGCAAAAAATACATTTTTCGATTTTACGAATTTCTAGATTTAACGAAATAATTCGCGGCTGCTCTTCACTTCGTTAAATCGAGTTTGAACTGTGAACAAACGCCTTTCACTAGGGCTGTCAGGTGGCTTCCTTTTATTTGCACCACCGCAACAGCTTTTCAACCTTTAAAAATGGATCGCAAACCAACTATGACTCAATGTTCTCACTGAGCATTGTGACATTGTTACGTGACTTCGTTCTTTGCGTCATAACATGGCACTTAATCAACCCAAGGAACGAAATCAGCAAAACGAATCAAACGAACTGTTTTTTCGAGATCAGATTTTTTAGAAAGATTTCTCTGAGTTACTGTTGGCAGGCCAGCTTTGATTAAAAGCTGTGACACTGATGTACTTCGGTAATTTTTATATATGTACCGAGCAGCCCTCTTTTGAACCCTCACTAATTTGTTTATGCTAGTCTTGGTGAATGGGCCCCATATGATAGCAGTAGCCGCATAACCTAAGGTTAGGCAATACAATAAATCTTTAATCAAGAAGGCGGATAGATGGAGTGGACAACTTCAATGCCCGCCCTAGAAAAAAAAAATTACGAAAGGCGTTCGACGTTACGAAATCATTATGCTAATTTCAGCTCAGGGGGCACGACACCGCATTCAAAATGGTGCACTCACCTCGCCTCTTCTTCCAGGCTGGCCTTGTACTCGGCATGCTTGCTGCGACGCCTGACACAGCCTCCGTGCGAGCCCGCGACTTGACTGCGACGCAGTGGCCCGAGGATTGGACGCAGCAACTAGTTACGACCGATCATCAGCGGCTAATCTGGCAACAACGAGCGCATTCCGTCACTATCAGCGATGACCACCGGGAATCATGGGCGTCCGGAGGGGGGGGGGGCAAGGGGGGGCGGCTGCACCCCCCTGGAAAATCACTCACTCGAACCGTGAGTGATGGCCGCACGCCAGGGGCGGTGGTGCGCTCAGCCAAAAGGGTAAAAGCAGCCCCGCTTCGACGCTTGGTCACATCTGCGAAATGCCGCGTCCGGGCGCGCGTCGTTCCGCCGTTTTCAAACCACGCCACCGCCAGCTCTGCTGAAGGACGACCTGTTGCAGACATGCAGCGGCACCGGCGAGCATGTGTTTCGAGATGGGTGTCTGTTTCTTTGATCTCTAGAGAGATAGCGACACGGAGGCAGACAGTGCACAGGGCACAGGTCGCTCGCTATAATCATGATACGTTCGTACGCCGGCCACCGATGAATTCTTGAGGGGGGAAGGACAAATCAGCCGTGTCCACCCCCGCTTTGTCGGGCTGCTCAGGGGCAAGCGGGCGACGAGTTGGCGCCGCCGCCGCGCGCTGTCTCCTCCGATCCACGGGAGAGCTCGGTGCGGTAGAAGCGCCGCTTTCAGAACCTTCGGCAAAGGGGATTAGCTGCTTTTGTTCACGGCGACGCAGTCTCCAGAGGCGCCCCCACACCAGCGTTCCTTGCGTCTTCTCCGAAAACCAGCGCCTTTGGTCAACGCAGCCCGATGGCGCCTGCCTGGCTCGCCTGTCACCTCTGGCTGGGCCTCAAATCACAACAGCGCCCATGTACGGTGCGTGTCAATGCATGGTAAAGAGACCCAGGTGGTCGACATTATCCGGAACTCTGTACTACTCCGTCCCTCATAGCCTGAGTCGTTTTGGGGCTCTGAACTCCATAAAAACACAAAAACAAAATTTCCGACCGGAGTGGCGAGTGTCCCTCTCCTCGGAAGTCGCGCGGCGTTCCTTTCATCCCCAAAGTGCGCATTCGGGGATATTGCGGCAAGTAAGCCCTTGCACGTGCGCGCGCTTCTGTGTTTGTGCTTCGGTGTTTTTAGTGGCCGGTTGTCAACGGAGCTGAGAACAACCAAGACAGCGGACGAGAAAACGACGAGCGGCGAGCAGTGTGTGTGCGGTTGCTCGACTGTGCGGATGCGCGAGCAAGATGGAGCGAGGTGTATGAAGCTGCGAGCGTGCATTTATCTTGTAAATAAGTTTTCGTTGTATATATAGTCATCTTTTGTTTTCAACGTACTCGTTCAACCATTTTTCCAATCAATATATATGATGACTGTGCACTGAGAGCGTGTAATGAAGCACAGAAATGAATTTATCACCCGTGTAACTACGCAATTCGCCCAGAAAAATCCGAGGCGCCTACAGTTGCTGTTCAAGGAAGACTGACTGAGTGACTGTAGTTGCGTGTTTGTGAACATATTGCGCTGTGTGCTGGTCATCAATTCGGGTGAGTCGAGAACCCGTATGCAGTAAGACTGAGCACTTCGAGTATTGATAGTATCTTTTTGCATTTTTATTAATTTTAATTGTTTCTTTGTTGATAAACTCCAATGTATCTCTACAATCCGCACTTTAATTTGCTGCTTGTAATTTTCTTTCATGTGTGTATTTTACTTATTTTTTATTTATATATAAATAAATAAATTTACTCCGCAAATAGTGCCTTTTCGCTACGAATATACCCCCCCCCCCCCCCTCCGGCGCCAACAACCAATGGGCCCCCCCCTGCAAAAAATTCTGCGGACGCCCTTGCCGGGAATATAAGCAGCTTCCAGCAGCCGCCCCTGCGGGGCACGACACCGCATTCAGAATGGTGTACTCACTTCGCCTGTTCTTCCAGGTCAGTTATCTAAACGCTTGCCGTTGCGTTAGAACCAGCAATCGTTTTTTCTTCGCGGTGTCGTGCCCTGAGGTGTTGTGTGATGTGTTAGGATTGCCTGACAGCAGAGCCGCACGCGGCGTTAGTAACTTGCTCTTGATCCTCTGCGGTGATGTGGAGACAAACCCTGGTCCCAACCCCGGATGTATTGTCAACTGTGCTCGCTACGGTACAAAGAATAGAAGTAGGTCAAAACGACATTCGGAGCGAACTGACTGCGCCTAAACACTGGCGTGCCGGAGTTGATGTCGAGCTGAAGCAACTGTCAGAAAGGATTCGAGTCGAAGTTGATATGGCGGAATATAAGATTAAGCAGGTTTCGACAGTGTCCGAGTCCGGACCGAATATGTCAGGAACTATTGGCGCACAGCTTCGCAAAATCGAATCAAGATGCGAAGACGCGGAAAACAGACTTAGGCGATCAAATCTGCTGTTTTTTTGCGTTCCGGACGAGATGTCTGAAACCTGGTCGACGGCAGAAAATAAAGTTATAAATCTCTGTTCCGAGAAACTAGGGGTTAATCATCAAACTACACGAATTGAAAGATCGCATCGTCTAGGACAGTTTCAGACTGAGAAATGCAGGCCAATTATCGTAAAACTTGCATTTTTTAAGGACAAACAACTTATTCTCGAAAACGGAAAGAAGTTTAAATTATGCAGTGCGTGAGGACTTTTCACTACAAACGCGGCTTGCCAGGGAAAAGCTCTTGGAATTTGCGAAATCCAAAAAAAGGCCTACAAACTCAGCGTAGACAAGCTGCGCATGGGTGATTCAATATACATGTATGACTCTGACACTGACCAAGTAACAGAAGTCTCAAGATAGCTAAGACGCAGAAGCAATGCACGTGTTACCAAAAACCCAACCCAGCCACCTATGGATAGCATTCCAAGACCAACTCTCAGTTTGTGATTCACTAACATACGCAGCCTTCTTCCGAAACACACCGAACTCTGCTTATATCTTGATAATAGCAACTGCAATATACTACTTCTATCAGAAACATGGTTGCGTCCTGATATCGCTTACGAGGAACTGCTGCCTGATAGCAACGGATTTCGAATTTACCACAAAGATAGAATAAGCAAAAAGGGCGGTGGAATATTAGTTGCAATTAGTAATAACATTTTGTCTTTCCTTGTTGATATTCTATGCGAACTGGAAATCTTATGGGTAGTAATAACGTCCCGCTTAGGGTAACACTGTCTTAGGCATCTGCTACAGGCCCCCGGACTCTCGTGCCAGGTTTGTCGCTGATCTACTCGACGATATCACGGCTATTCGGACTAGATTTACTAAATCTGACATTTTCTTGTTCGGTGATTTTAATTACCCGGACATTGATTGGTTGAACTTATCTTCACATTCATCTGCCTCCAATGAGTTCATGCAGCTAACACTCGACTTTTCTTTTGTCCAACTAGTTGACGCTCCAACACGCGATGTTGATATTTTAGACCATGTTCTAACATCTGCTCTAGAGAGGGTTCGCGATATATCTTATAATGACGGGTTCAGCATCATCAGCTTCTTCAGTTATCGATTAATGTCCCTTATTACTCACGCCACGCCCAACCAAAACAGATACTAAATTATAGGAAGGCTGACTTTGACGCTACTGATCGTTGTCTCGAGCATTTCTCCGAATTTTTTGTTCGTGATTTTTCATCCCGGTCTGTTAATGAAAACTGGACTTTGTACAAAAAAATAATAGTGAAACTTGTGCGCAAACGCATTCCGCGAATAACATTACGAGTCAACATATCTAAACCTTGGTATAACAATTCTTTGCGAGCATTAAAAAAAACAAGAAAAAACGCATTTTCAGAGCCGCGAAGAGATTGCGCACTGATTCTGCGCATGCTGCACACAGACTGTCTGAAATATCATGCTGTCATGCCATCCGGAAGGCCAAAGATAAATTTTTATCCCAAGACCTTCAATCGCTCATAAAAAAATAACCCCGCAAAATTTTGGAAACCAATTTGGACATCAAAACAGATGTCCAATACCTGAAGAAAACTGACCGGCCACGTTTAATGACTTCCCATCAGCATTTACTGCCGAATACTATTCCAACCTACCTCAACCACCCATTCATGACTACAATAGATACAACAACAGAATGCGTAGCATCTCTAATTGACAGTCTTAAGGTATCAACTTCCTCAGGGGTAGACGGAATAAATATAAAAATTCTCAAACACGCCGTACATCCCTCTAGTATCATTCTCTGTCACATTTTCAAGCAATCTTTAGCAACTGGCGAAATTCCTTATGATTGGAAGGTCGGCAGAATAATCCCTGTTTATAAAGCTCGCGACAAAACCACAGCAACTACCGCCCCATATCACTAACGACTATCCCATGTAAGTTACTTGAACACATCGTTGCATCTAACATCGCGTGCCATCTTGAGATCAATGATTTCTTTTTCCCATGTCAGCACGGATTCAGAAAAGGGGTTTCCTGTGATACACAACTAATTGAACTTACTAGTGATCTATTTAAGAACATGGATGAAAATTACTAGACTGACTGCATATTCATTGACTTTTCCAGAGCGTTTGACCATGTCGCCCATTGTCGTCTTATAGCTAAAATATCGTTGCTTAATTTAGACTCGCTGTCTCCTGGATCCGGAACTTCGTCTGCCTCATCTTATCTGAGTCGACCCGTAGCAGTATTATTAAAATTTATTGAAATTAATTTCATTACACGATCAACATTTACTACTGCCCTCGTGGGCCCATCTGAATAGCACTGGTTCAGTCGTTATCATGCTCGGCGCTGAGCCGAGTACTTGGCTTCAAACCCAGCCACACGGCGGCCGCGTTTTGATGGAGGCGAAATGCAAAAAGGTGCCTGTGTGCTGTGCGATTTCAGAGCACGTTAAAGATCCGCAGGTGGTCGAAATTATTCCTGAGCCCTCCACAACAGCTGCTCCATCTCTCCTTTCATTCACCTTCCTCCCTTCCCTCAACCCACGTCCACCTAGAAGTTATCTAGGCAGTTATTGTGCCTTCTATTTCCTCAAAAATTAAAATTCACCTGGCTCTACAAAACCAATGCCGAGAAAAAAAGAACGGCCGCGGCGGTCGCATTTCACTGGAGGCGAAATGCTACGAGGCCCGTGCACTATGCCATATCAGTGCACTTTAAAGAACCCGAGGTGGTCGAAATTATCCGGAGCCTTCCACTATGGCGTACCGCATAGCCGGACTTGATTTCGGACGTCAAAGCCTATAAACCTAAACATAAAGCGATAAACGATTGTTTCGCTTTCCTAGTGGCCGCCGGAGATAAAGTGAAACTGTGGGACTCCCAAGAAGCGAGCACAGCCTGATTTGTTTTTCAGTTTGGTAACGCTATAGAAGAAAACCTGCTGTTGAATAACACATTCTCACGACAAAATGTCATATCTGTGCGATATTCGAACTCGAACAATCGACTTGTGTAGCTGAGAGAAGCATTCTACTGCGCGCGTTTATTTTCTCAACAGTCTGTATATGATACACGCACAAGTAGACGCCGCTTCAAATTCCGCTGCGCATTTTGGTTTCGTTTTTGCCTGCCCTGCTCTAATGATACTTGTGACGCTAAAGCGTTGCATTTCCTTACATTTGTAAGCCATGCAGAGCGCGCAAAGCAACTATTTTTTACATCTAGCACGCACTTCATATTAGCGAGGCGGGAGTCCCGCCTCGCCGCTCTGTAAAAACGGATGTTATGCCGACGCCAGGACTCTCATACACCTTCAGACGCCACTGAACGGGGGGATTGACAGAAAACTACGAATAACTTTCCGCAAGCCGTAAGAAAATGCATATCTCGCTTTATAAGAAATGGGGCACCGTCCAGGGTGGCGGGGGATTCCTGTTTTTGCAGCTCGACAAATTCTCCCCAACTGATCCGGCTGAACGAAGTTATAAGGTGGGGGCTCTCATCGTTCTGGTTTTCTCGCTTCATACGTGTCGCTCAAAGTTCCATTACCCGCGGTTCCATATACTAAGCAAGTTAGAATAAATGGGCCCCTTCTCCTGTTGTCGGAGGTGAGGCCCTGTGCTGCAGCCCCCTTAGACCCCCCCTTAATCCAGCGCTGCCTGACAGTTCGTGCGGACACGCTCTGGTGACACGCTCTGGTGACAGGCCCTATGCACGCCACTCGTGCGACAAGAAATGCTTTTGCATTATAATTCTTTTATGCGAAGCATGCTACTTTAGCTACCACTTCAGCCCTTCACCGTGGTTATGCGCCTCCAAATCACGTGATGCATGACGTCACACCACGTGACACGATGACGTCACGACAGTAGAGAAACGGGGGCCCACCTCGCGCCGTCGCTGTGTTTGTGCGCCTCCAAATCACGTGATACATGACGTCACACCACGTGACACGATGACGTCACGACAGTGGAGAAACGGGGGCCCACCTCGCGCCGTCGCTGTGGTTGTGCGCCTCCAAATCACGTGATACATGACGTCACACCACGTGACACGATGACGTCACGACAGCGGAGAAACGGGGGCCCACCTCGCGCCGTCGCTGTGGTTGTGCGCCTCCAAATCACGTGATACATGACGTCACACCACGTGACACGATGACGTCACGACAGTGGAGAAACGGGGGCCCACCTCGCGCCGTCGCTGTGGTTGTGCGCCTCCAAATTACGCGACACGATGATGCTTCGCATTCTCCAGGCTTAACCAAGTTAAGCCTCCGCCTTTTTTTCGAGCAACTCTCGTAAAAACAGTTTTTAGTGCGCAGCTCTTAGGCGCCCTTTCGTGGATTCCGCGTGGAAGTCATCGTCAGCGTCGGCGTAATCGGCGTAACACGCCACCTGACAACTGAGGCGGGTATTAGCAGAGCGAAACGCCACCTGCCACGGCGAGAGCGGAGGAACAGACAACTGGAAGGTGGCTGTCATGGGAAGATCCTGGAGGGTGGCTAGCAACGTAACACGCCACCTGTCAGTGGTGGCAGGTGGCCTGTAAAGAGCTGCGCTCACATTTCGCGTTACCGAGTATCGCAATAGTCAGTCAACTTTTTCAAAGTTAATAGACGATTGTCGTGATTCACACCGTGCAGGTACCTTTTGCAACGCATTATTCAGTAGTAGTTGATCTAAGACACTTGTTGCTCTTGTATAAAGGACACAGTCATCAGCGTAAGTCTGAATTTCACTGAAATGTTAGCGACATCATTAATGTACATTAAAAACAATCAAGACCTAAAAACAGAGCCCCGAGAGATGCCAAAGTGAACTTTAAGCCTTTCTGAACAATGAGCGTTAAAAACAACTGATTGTTCCCTGTTTGAACGATAGGCTGAAATCCAATTTACGTTTTTTTTTTATGAATTATTGTGTCTAATTTGAAAACATATCAGCAATTCTGGACAAAAGAATTTTTCAATGTAAAAATGTTTATGAACGCAGTTTTTTCATACGTTATAGGATTTCACTATAACAACCAATATATACGAGATCTCCCTTCCGCAGGCTTGCATTTTTTGCTATTAACGTTTTCGCAATCGTCAGAAACATTTCCTATTGGTTTTCTGTGGAACTCTTAACTGCTCGATGCGTTTGATGGAAAAACTTTAAAATAAAGATTTCGCTTCGTATCGGAAGAATAGACCATTACCTCCAATTTTCCCATAACAGTAGAATGCAATATTCCAATATCCAAATTTACGTCCAAGAATGCTGGACTTCAACTTTTCATGAGTGACCCTGTCGAAGGCCTTCGAAAAAGCCGTAAATGTTGCATCAGTTTGAGTTCCATTGTTAATTAACGAAGCAAAATCATGCGTAGTTTCAACTAGCTGTGTACTGCTGAATGAGCCCTCCTGAATCCGTTATGATATTTAGTAAAAAAAAAAATTGTTAGCTCCAAGGAATTTTGATATTTGATTTGAATTATGGGTTCCAGTAGTTTACTAGCAGTCGATGTTAGTGAAATTGGGCGGTAGTTCCCCATCAATCGTTTTTCTCCACTTTTTGTGAAGCGGTTTCACCCTGGCAGTTCCCCTGTCTCTCGGAATTCGTCCTTCACACAAGGGCCTCGCAAATAGAACAGATATTTTTTATGCCCATATTGCGTATCTTTTCAAAGAGGCATGTGGTATGTTGTCTGGTCCAGGTGATTGCTTTACATCAAGGTTAAGCAGGATATTTAAAATACCATCCTCACTAAATACAAGGTCTCCAAGAGGCGGGAGTGTTGCTTCAAATTTCGGAAAACTATTAATGTTCGTAAACACTGACTAAAACTGTTCATTGAAGGCATTAGATATTGCTTGCGAATCACTCACTAGAACACCGTTGATTGCAAACTCATCACAGTTTCCTGAAGAAGGGGAAACCAAGTGCTAGAATTTCTCAGCGGACTTCGATATAACGTTGGGCAAAGATTGTTCGAAATTTTTCGAAATAACGCTGTTTGTCAATGACCGCTTGTTTCTTTAGTTGAGAAGAAGGAAACGTATCGTTCTTCCAATTCTGGATAAAGAATATTTGCTTTTCTTTTCTTCTTCAAGCGTTTTAGTTTTCTTTTTAGTTGCAATGTAGCCCTAGAAATCCATGTTTTTTTCTTTCTTTTTAACAATAACCAGCACACAAAATTTAATACATTCATGCAACATGGTTTTAAACTGGTCCCAGAGTTCGTGAACATTCGCAGTGTTATTACAAAATGTATCAAAATTAAAGGAGAGAACATCGGTGATGGAAACGTCGTCTGCCCCGTAACTATGCTCTTCGAGACCAATTTTTATCAACAGACAGGCCAGAAAGAGTCAGCGTAATGGCCTGGGGATCAGAGATACCAGGGATCACCACACATTTAGTTTTATCTAAAACTGTTCCAGAAACGAAAAAAAGCCTAATATGCGTGATAAGGTGATCCCCTTGGGAACAGGGCACATATTATAGCTTCGGTATACTTTTCGCTCAGCTGCATCGCAAAATGCCGTTGGGCCAGCAGTCCAGATAGTTATGTGTGCATCACTATTTAAACATGCTTAGTTTCGACGATTCGGCTAGATTGCACAGCCTCCGAAACAGCCGATGGGGCTACTCAGCCACACTACAGGTCCTATGGTCTTCTGTAATAGTCCAATCTCTGCGTAGCAGATGAGCTTCGTAGCAGCTGCGTAGCAGAGGAGAAGAAAGGACTGAAAAGCAGAGGAATGATTAGCAAAATATATTCTAGCCGTGTTTTACTATAATGTTTTTATTCGCACATAAAATCTTGCTACTGAGTGCGTTGAGCTTTCGGTGCGTTTATTTGGACATAGCCTCCTATATGTTCTATGCCTGCTCATGTCCTCCGGCACGGCCGTTCAGCGCTCTCTCCTGACCTCCTCTCACCCCGCCCGCTAGGGGCGCGTTTGAGGCGTCCGGCGTAGTCCGGCGAGAAGGCAGACAGTTACCCTGCAGTTACCGCGCCCTTTCCTATCCTAAAAGAGCAGTTTTCCCACCCACAGCTAATTCGTTTTCAATAAATGTTTTTTTTTTTATCTTCCTTCATCCCAGAATAGTTTTCGCCAAGCGCCCATCGGCGCGTGCTGATTCGCTCGCATTCAAAACGCTCTGTCTGTGGTGTTCTAAACCTGCGGCGCATGACAACCGTAAAAGACCGTGCGGCAGTCTGCATTAGCGCATTTCGCTGGCATGCAGTACTGAGAAACCAGAGAAATGATGAGAGCTCGAGAACATGTGCGACAGCGACCTACCAGCTCAACGCGAGCTCAACTTGCCACATAATGATTGTCATGTGAGGAGCTGCGCAAGTACTTGTCCGAAAAGTGAAGCAGTCGTGTCAGGAAATTCCAACCCTATCTCTGCAGCCACTCAATATTAAAGGGTTGTGGTATGCAGTATAATGAACAAATAAATTCGTTATGAAATGTTCTTAGGAGGCAAATCCTTCTCGTGCTGACCTGACTGACTGCTGGTGTTCCTCGGTGCAAGAGTGACTTCGTTGTAACGTTACGTCACAAATCTGGTGGAGGTGCTGGGTACCGGAGTAAGCTCCGTAGTGAGAGGTAGGTTATGCAGCACTGGAAGCGTACCCGGCACTGCCTCCTCCCGTATTGAAAACTTTGCAAATATTGGGCGGAAAAAATTCTTTAAAAGTAGTTACAAGAACTGTGGGTAATGCTGAGGCACTGCCACTTCAGCATCTCTCGCTTTCTCAACACATTCGGCGGCGTTCTCTACGGCTTCCTTGAGAAGCTGTTTCAGAGTTATCCTTTTTGCTACGGTAACTTTAATGAGTAGGTGCGGACGTAAGTAAATGGAGCACGCTTTTCTGTTTTAAGTGCAATCACGGTTTCCCTACCGGAAATGTAGACGCACAGTTTGCCCATGACAAAGTTTGCCCACACACTGTTTGCTCACATGTGTCCACTTCCAGCATGCACATACCATAGCTGTCAATTTTAATGATAAGCAACACGGGAGAAATGTTAGAAGTACTGCGTGCTCCGTTTACCTTTGTCCACACTTGCACATACGTCATCTGATAGTCGACAAGCAGCTCTTCAGAGGGTTGCACAAGTCATCTGCCCTGAGGTCAATAATGACCAGATTTAGAAGGCAAAAATATCACCGGAATACCTAACTTCATCGTGTGTTGGCAGTGCGATAGTAATGCGATGTTTACATAACACGCTGTGTACTCAAGAGCACGCACTATATTTGGTAGACACCATTCGCTGATGGTATAGCAATCTGTCTGGAACTTACGCAAAGAAAATTTGAGAGCGTGTACGGAGGGAGGTCCGGTTGACGACTCGAACGACTTTCGTACATCTCTCCCCCGATTCCGCCGCATCTGTCTAAATCCACACATTGGCTTTTTACTGGTGCGCGAAAAAAAAAAAAAACTCAGTTACTGCGAACGATTCGACGCATAACAAACATGCGAGATCCCCAGCCTGCACAGTTCTTATATATGTAATTTTGTCGTTTCGTGCGCTGAATTAGGGCTCTCAGGGCACTGAGATGCCATAACGTTTATTTTTTCCGGCTTGTTTGTCGTTTGTAACGGCTGGTCATTAGCACCGCTAGTTGGCCATTAGCACGTAGCAAAAGCCCTGGCAGAATTTTCCCTGTGCACCAATCACCACGCGCCAGAAGTCCAGTACCAGAATCCCATGGTCAAAACCTCGCATGCTGCTCCCGTTCTCCGTGTCACAGTGAGGACTGGTTGCGTGCACTAGCAGAGGCTACAATACAAAGAAAGATCTTACAACAAAAGCGGTGTTGACCCGGGAGGCGTGCGGGAGCGCTTCTTCGAAGCTGGAACATACGGCACGGGCTGACCAAAGGTGCTAAACACGTACGGCGTGTGTTTGTCGCTTCGCACCAATGCAGGCGCGCACGTACACATCAACAGTACAGCCGCTCTCACTCTTCCGCACAGGCACGCGTCGCCATTGGTAAGACGCGTAGATAGGTTCCAGAATATTCGAGACGCTTTTTTCCGACCCAGCGCCGTCTCTTCCGAGCGAAGTGGAGAGGGCGTCATTCAACACACACGAGGTTACGCGCTCTCCATGGGTAACCAGGGGCTGTCGATCTTCCGATGGCGCACGCAGGCAGATTCCTTTGCGTCGCGCTTACTTTCCAAACGTGCGCCGATTTTTTGTGACACTCAGTATCTGTTAAACAGCGTAACATCACCGAAATAAGTAAGATGACTGTTATTAGTGTCTTATAAACGATGTGACATCAATACAATAGGTTAGGTGACTGCGGGCTAAAGTTCTGCCTCTCCCGACTCTGTGCCGTTAGTACAGCGAAAAAGGTTGCCAAATCATTATTTAATTTTTATGCGAAGCATATTGCTAGAGCTATGCCCCACGCCGTCACCGTGGCTGTACGCGTCCAACCACGTGACACGATGAGGTCACACCACGTGACACGATGGCGTCATGACAGATGAGAAACAGGTCCCCCACCTCGCGCCGTCGCTCGGAGCTGTACGCGACCAACCACGTGACACGATGACGTCACGACAGATCGCCGTCACGCGCTGGGAGAGGGAGAACGATGCCATCGCACAGACGCCGGAATGTCCTCGAGCGGCATTCCCGCGCATTTCGAACGCGCGTTCACACTCGGTGTAGGTGAAACGCTCGCTCCACCGGGCAGGCGGACGCGGCTTCCGTGGCAATCCAGGCGCTCACCCAACGCGCGTCTCGGGGTTAGTCGGCGTTCCGCTGTAGCCATGCCGTTGTCTTCCCCCACGACGAAGGCTTCTAGTGGTTGTATTAAAATGATCAAGTATTCAACCAAGGAAAGCCATGTATTAACAAGCCTAGCCATCAATATGCTTCGCATCTGACAAGGCTTAACCTTAGCTAAGCCTCAGCCATTTTTTGTCTTAAGTTTAAGGGCATTCTTCATGGCTCCATTGCACAAGTCGCAACGAAATGTTTGGGCTGGCTTGTCGACAACTTTTCGTCCATGGTGCCCATGTACTCGCTACCTGCCGCGAGCACTAAGGATAATAAACACAGAGGGCTTTGCGTGCGTACCGTAATGAAGGTTAAAATGTGCAAAAAGAAACCGCTAGGATTTGCTGCCAGCCTGCAAGCAGAAGCAAAAGGTAGAAAATATTTTTTCTTTTCTTTTTCCATAACACGGGTGCGTAACTTGCGCGATACTCTACGTAGATTAAAAACCTGACCGATCCCTTTTCAAGGTTTAAAGGAACTGAGGAAAAACGGCTCGAGAAGGCAGCGCTGCAGCATGAAAGCTTCGTATGTGGAACGGACACTGAGTGAAGTACCAGGAGAGGAAAGGAGACGCCAAGAAAAGGCGGAATAGGCACAGTCAGCCGTAATCACGTCTACGGTGGCAGTCCCGTCCGTCCCTTTGTGCTTCCAAAACTGGCACAGGTCACCGCATTTTAAACCAGGGGCTTACAAAAGCGTCCCTAACAAATCGGTCGCGCATCTATGCGCAGCTTGTGAGGAGGCAGTGTGACGGGGCGCGCGAGGCGCCCACGCGTACTGCCGTCTCTCATTAGCACGGCGTCAGATAAACGACCGCGCCGACAAGACGGAGGATATGGCTGCGGGCGACGCGTTCGTGTTGCCATCTGCAGCGGCCGGCAGAATCTGGCCCGAGAAAACCTCCTCAAAATCCCACGATCCGGGCTGCTACATGCCCTCAGGGCCATAATTGAACAGCTCATAGTTTTCACTGGCCGCGCCACCTAACGAGCGGCGGCGGCGGTAGAAACGGGTCCCTAAAAGCCGCCATAAAAGCGGGCCGCATGCGGCGCGTCTTGGGCGCATTGTGCGGACGCGGCTGGGACACTTGGGAGACGTACTCGCGATGGGGACGAAGGTCGTCGTTAGGGGGCGCTCCTTTGTCGGGGCCATAACGACGCCGCCACCACGTCAAAGGGCCGAAGAAGCCGACGCCGAAGACGGCCGCAAAGTGCTCGCGGCGACGGACGCGTCTGTCTTCTGGTCGCTGCTGCTGCCATTGTCTGACCGCTCGGGCCGAGAGCTGAGTGCTCGCCGAGAGGAGCTGCGGAGGCGCTCATGAGGGGCATTCGAGGGCGCCCTAATGGGGAGAAGCGCGCGCAGAGCAGGCGCGCATAGGGAAAAACAGGCAATGACCGTGTCGATTGGGAGTCGCGAAGCGGCGCACTCAGTCAACGAGCCGCCCCATCGCGCGCGATGTGCACGGCGGCGTTCGCCGCCGAGTCTTTTTTGTGTGCGAGTAGCCGGCAGCAGGTTTTGCATCGGGACGAGAGGACGGCGCCTAAGAAGCAGAATGCACTGCGGTTACTTCGCTTAGCGCCCGCGCTAAGCAACCTGTGGACGAGCAGCGACAAGGTGTTGGAAAGGAAATGCGAATTGGGCGCTTTCGTGCTCTAGACTCGCGGCGTACAGAATGCTCTGGTGTAGTGCCTTTCTCGGGTTTTGACTGAGCGCTACCCCCGTGGGCTACGGGGCGAAACAAACGGAGTATGTACTACAGCATTGAAAAAAAAAAAAAAGCGCGAACAACGCGTCACCTACGCGCTGCGCTGTTCGAATTTCTTTTCTTCGCGCTTTTACCTGGGTAGTACGAAAAATACGTTAGAGTTGTCCTAGAATGCACCACGGACAACTCTAGCGTCTTTTTGCTACCCCCGTAGTAAAATCGTGATGAAAATAAATGCGAACAACGGAGCACCTATAGGCTCCGCTCTGTTCGCGTTTGTTTCCACGGCCCCTGTACAAGTGGGGTACAAATGGAGTGCAGTAGAAACGAGGGGTGCGGCATGTCTATATGGTACACAGTTACATTATCTTGTCTATAGCACATAAAATGCCACGCACAGAACTGGTGCGAAAGCAATTTCTTTTAATTTGTGCAGTTTTGTCGTCTTAACAATGTGCCCCAGAATCCACTCGAAAAGTGTTCGCAATGAGGAGATATTCAGTGCGGTCCGCAATTCTGCGAACGTAATTTTCCACGATATTGCCACGTATCATTGCAGTGTTTGTTCGTTCACGCTCAAGGCAGCAGGAAAGGGTCGTTATCACTTTTGTTCGTGGCGCGAGAAGCGACCAGACTAATCTCGATTGTTCGCAGCCATGAAAGGCTGCATCTAGGTTTTTCCAGATTACCGTAGATGATCTTGACCTGTTATCTGGAAAGTTCCTTGCCGGCTTTAAATTGAGCGATGCCGCGAGCGGCGGACATTCGTAGTTCGACGATTGACGAGCACGCTTGTTGCTTACGCCGCCGCCGAGTGATCCAGTTCTTTTGCGGGCGCAAGTCAGCCCAAATAAAGAGCTTCGTTTTCAAGTCTTTCTGGTGTCTTCCTGACCACTGGACTGCCGTCACTACAACGTGACATCTGGTGGAGGTGCGGGGTAGCCTTTCATGTTCCGGACACCCCCAACAAGTCGTGACGCCAGCCCTCTGAGTCATCTACCGCAGGACCTGAGTCCAGTCCACCGCGCAAGCCGACGCCTGCAAGGGGACGCACCTGAGTTCGGGACCCTGCCGGACCCTACCCGGAAGCGAAAGCAAGTACCAACGTCCATCATGACCTTGCCCCAGACGACCACTCCAATCATTCTGCAGCAGCCCCGGGTGCCACCAACCTTCGACGCTTCGCCTGGCGCCGACCCCGAAGAATGGCTGGAGCAGTTCGACCGAGTGGCTGTCTTTAACAACTGGGACGATGCCATGAAATTTAGGTACGTCTTCTTTGCCCTGGAGGGACCAGCAAGAGTCTGGTTTGAGAATGAGGAAGCCAGCCTCGCGAATTGGGCAACCTTCAAAGAGCAGCTTCTCAAGACTTTCACAAACGTCGTGAGAAAGGAGAGAGCCCAGCAGCTGCTACAGTCTCGCATACAACACCCAAACGAGACCGTTGCAGTGTACACTGAGGAGATGAAGCGTCTCTTCCGGCGTGCCGACTCGAACATGAAGGAAGAAGAAAAGGTCAAGCTGCTTATGCGAGGAGTTAAAGAACAACTCTTTGCCGGTCTCGTACGGAACCCACCGAAAACCGTGGCGGAATTCATAGAAGAGGCCTCCACGATGGAAAAAACACTTGACGCCCGAGCCCGCCAATATGAGCGCCAGCAGCGCGTTTTTTCAGCAAACTGCCTGGACGCCGCTAACAACGATAACCTGCGGGAGGTTATACGCCAAGTAGTACGAGAAGAGCTCCGACGATTGCTGCCAAATGGGACGCAGCCGCAGGTTTCACCACTTACTGACGTAATCCGGGACGAAGTTCAACAGGCCTTGGGTGTGACGCCGACACCCACGCAGCCTCTGCAGCCCCCAGCCATGACTTACGCCGCAGCTGTGCGCCGTCCTGCACCTCGACGACGGGACCCAAGCCCCTATCGCCCTCAGCCAGCTGCGTTGGACCGCCGCCCACTCGCCCCAACCCGCCCATCCTACGAGCGACGCGCGCAGCCGAGGAAATGCGACGAGTGGAGAACTCCCGACCAGCGCCGCCCACTATGCTTCCACTGTGGCGAAGCCGGTCACGTCCTCCGGCACTGCCCATACAGGAGACTGGGCATCCGAGGGTTCTCTTACGACGCTCCACGACCCCGACCCGGCCAGCGACCAGCCGAAATCGAGGAGTTTTTGCGTCGGGAAGAATACTCATCGCCGAGCCGCCTATCACGTTCCCCGTCGCCATCGTCCCCGCGCTTTGTTTCTCCTAGCCGAGGCTACGCCGTGCGTGGACGCTCCCCCAGCCCCCGAAGGTTAAACTAAATAAAGCAGCCTCTGGAGGTGAGGTTGCTTCTAAGCGCAATGACAAAGATCCTCCATCGACGAGTACTCAAGACCATGCCGCCACTACGACGACAACACCGACGACGACAACACCGACGACGACAACACCGACGACGACGACACCGACGACGACGACACCGACGACGACGCGGCCAGACTTGAAACTTTTACCGCTGCCCAGTGAAGTAACGTCGGAGTACGCCCACCGCAGCCTTACTACTCGACGAAGCCGAGATCGGACACCGAAGACAACGTACAATACGAGAACGCGAACAAGTGACCTTGAAGTTACGGTCGACGGTCACGCGGTTACTGCCTTGGTCGACACTGGAGCTGACTACTCTGTCATGAGTGGCCCACTCGCTGTCCGACTCAGGAAGGTAACAACAACTTGGGATGGCCCGCTGATCCGCACCGCAGGTGGCAACCTGATTACGCCGTCTGGACGCTGCACCGCGAGAGTTAGTGTAAACGGGAGAACCTATGCGACAACCTTCCTGATCCTACAGCAATGCTCGCGAGACGTGATTTTGGGAATGGACTTCCTGAATGAACATCGAGCGATCATCGACCTTCGATCTAAGTCGATCAAGCTTTCCACGGACAAAGCCATATCTGCAGCGACGACAGCGACTCATCCCGTTGCCTTGAACGTCCTCGACGAAGCATTGAGCGTGCCGCCCCGATCAAGTGTCGTCGCCTGCATAGGTACTGGAGACATCGAAACTGCCGAAGGCGTCATCGAGGGGAACACCCAGCTACTCCTGGATCGAGGACTGGCCGTCGCAAGGGGAGTCGCCCAAATCCGAAATGGCCAAGCCCAGGTCTTGCTAACCAACTTCACCGAAGAATACCGGCATCTAAACAAAGGTACGACGATCGCTTTCCTCGACGAGCTGGCAGACATCAGAGACATATTTGCCCTACCCGACCAACCCGTAGAACCATCTGACAAACGCCATCAACCAACGTTTGATATCAACCCAGCATTACCACGGAGCAGACAAGACCAAATACGCAGTCTTCTTCAAGAGTACAGCGATTGCTTCTCATCAGCATCGAATGTGCGACGAACGAGGCTTGCCAAGCACCGAATTGTCACAGACGAACACGCCCGACCACTGCGACAGAGCCCCTACCGCGTATCGCCGCTAGAACGCCAAGCTATCCGTAAGCAAGTTGAGGAAATGCTTCGTGACGACGTTATCCAGCCATCAAGGAGCCCCTGGGCAGCACCAGTCGTCCTAGTGAAAAAGAAAGACGGCACCCTTCGCTTTTGCGTCGATTACCGCCGCTTGAACAGAATTACGAAGAAGGATGTCTACCCCCTCCCCCGCATCGACGATACATTGGACCGGCTGTGCAACGCTAAGTACTTCTCATCGATGGACCTGAAGAGCGGCTACTGGCAAATTGAAGTCGACGAAAGAGATCGCGAAAAGACTGCGTTCATCACGCCAGACGGACTCTTCGAGTTCAAGGTGATGCCATTCGGCCTCTGCTCTGCCCCAGCGACGTTCCAGCGAGTAATGGATACGGTGCTCGCAGGCTTGAAGTGGCAGATTTGCCTAGTCTACTTAGATGACGTTGTTGTCTTCTCCTCAAGCTTTGAAGACCACCTCAGAAGGCTTCGGATAGTGCTGGAAACGATCAAGTCTTCAGGCCTGACACTGAAACCAGAGAAGTGCCACTTCGCCTACGAGGAGCTGCTGTTCCTTGGTCACGTCGTAAGCAAGGATGGAGTTCGCCCCGACCCCCAGAAGACGGCTGCGATCGCAGAGTTTCCACAGCCTAATGACAAGAAGGCTATACGCAGATTCCTTGGATTGTGCGCTTACTACCGACGATTCGTCAAGAACTTTTCGCGCATCGCTGAACCTTTGACTCAACTTACCAAGGCTGACGTGCCTTTTAAATGGGAAAGGCCACAAGAGGAAGCTTTCAACGAGCTGAAGCGCCGCTTACAGTCCCCTCCTGTGCTCGGGCACTTTGATGAAAACGCCGAAACCGAAGTTCATACCGATGCAAGCGGGGTGGGCTTAGGAGCGGTCCTCGTTCAGAAAAATGGCAGACAGGAGAAAGTTATCGCGTACGCTAGCCGTTCACTGTCGAGAGCCGAAGCCAACTATTCGACGACAGAGAAAGAATGTCTCGCCATTATTTGGGCCACGTCCAAATTTCGCCCCTACCTATACGGACGACCATTCAAGGTTGTGAGCGATCACCATGCTCTGTGCTGGCTGGCCAATTTGAAAGATCCCTCCGGCCGCCTTGCTCGTTGGAGCCTGCGTCTTCAAGAATTCGACATAACTGTAGTCTACAAATCTGGCCGCAAACATTCCGATGCTGACTGCCTATCGCGAGCCCCCGTAGACGCAGCACCGGAAGAGGAAGACGACGATGCTTTCCTAGGACCGGTAAGCGCCAGCAGTTTCGCGCAGCAGCAGCGCTCGGATCCTGAGTTGCAAAGCCTAGTTGATTATTTGAAAGGCAAGACCGCCTCGCCTCCCCGGGGGTTCAAGCGCCAACTGTCGTCCTTCGTCCTTAACAATAATGTCCTCCTGAAGAAGAACTTCGCTCCCAACAGGACAGTACATCTTCTTGTCGTGCCCAAGAATCTTAGGCAAGAAATTATGCAGGCATGTCATGATGAGCCGACTGCAGGGCATCTCGGGATTGCTCGCACGTTGCACCGCATCCAGGAGAAGTACTATTGGCCACGGCTAGCTACCGACGTTTCCCACTACGTGAAAACGTGCCGTGAGTGTCAGCGACGCAAAACGCCTCCGACCAGACCAGCCGGACTCCTGAACCCCATACCACCGCCAACTAAGCCCTTTCAGCAAATAGGGATGGACCTCCTCGGCCCCTTTCCGACCTCTTCATCAGGAAACAAGTGGATCATCGTGGCCACCGACTACATGACCCGCTACGCCGAAGCAAAAGCGTTGCCTAGTGGTACCGCAACAGAAGTCGCAAAATTTTTTGTCGAACAAATTCTGCTGCGACACGGCGCCCCGGAAGTGCTCATCACAGACAGAGGAACGGCGTTTACAGCGGAGCTGACGCAAGCCATTTTGAACTACAGCCAGACAAGCCATCGGAGGACCACTGCCTATCATCCACAAACCAACGGACTCACAGAGCGTCTGAACAAGACCATCGCAGACATGCTCTCCATGTACATCGACGCCGAACACAAGACGTGGGACTCCATTCTGCCCTACGTGATCTTCGCTTATAATACTGCCGTCCAGGAGACAACCAGGTTTACCCCATTCCAGCTGGTATACGGCAGGAAGCCCACGACAACACTCGACGCAATGCTCCCGCACGTGTCCGACGAAGACAACCACGACGTCACCGCCTACCTTGATCGCGCCGAGGAAGCCCGAAGACTTGCGCGGCTTCGCATTAAAGACCAGCAGCACGCCGACGCCCGACGCTACAATCTGCGCCGACGAGACACGAATTACAAGCCAGGTGATCGTGTTTGGATATGGACGCCAATTCGCCGCCGTGGATTGAGTGAAAAGTTGCTTCGACGCTACTTTGGCCCCTACAGGATTCTCCGTCGCATCGGTGACCTCGACTACGAAGTCATCCCCGACGGCACGACAGCATCTCAGCGACGCCGCACACGCCCGGAAGTCGTACATGTCGTACGCCTGAAGCCATATTATGAACGCTAAAGGACTGGAAGTTTTCATTGTCCGTGTTTATTTTCATTTTAAAGCATCGAGACGATGCTTCTTTGGAAGGGGGGTAATGCCACGTATCATTGCAGTGTTTGTTCGTTCACGCTCAAGGCAGCAGGAAAGGGTCGTTATCACTTTTGTTCGTGGCGCGAGAAGCGACCAGACTAATCTCGATTGTTCGCAGCCATGAAAGGCTGCATCTAGGTTTTTCCAGATTACCGTAGATGATCTTGACCTGTTATCTGGAAAGTTCCTTGCCGGCTTTAAATTGAGCGATGCCGCGAGCGGCGGACATTCGTAGTTCGACGATTGACGAGCACGCTTGTTGCTTACGCCGCCGCCGAGTGATCCAGTTCTTTTGCGGGCGCAAGTCAGCCCAAATAAAGAGCTTCGTTTTCAAGTCTTTCTGGTGTCTTCCTGACCACTGGACTGCCGTCACTACAACGTGACAATATATATAACGGATCCGTATACGAGGTGTTACATATAATAAATGGTCCTACTCATCTTCGAATGTTTGGAATGTTTAAAATCTAATGGTTTCTTGTCTTCGCAAAAAATTTGCGACTTTAGGCCATTTGTCACACAAGAGAGCGGCGGTAGGTGTAGTATTTGAAACACATAAGCGGGGAGGGGCCCTGCACTCTAAGGATTTTACGTCCTTTAGGGAGTAACGATGATCATTGCTCTTCGGAGACGACGTTTGGGCAGCGAAGACTAACTGTCGCACGAAGTAGTCACTGCATATTTCAAGGAATATTATCGCTCGATACCAATGATACAAACATCATTTTTAGACCCCGTTATTTAGTTACTTGCGGCGCCGTGACTCACGAATTTGGATTGCATGTTTTCTGCTAATTAAATTGTGGGCTTTTGTAATGAAGGTCGACGAGAGTACGCAACAAGTGAAAAAAAAAGAAAGAATCACCGGCGATCTCAGGATGCAGGAGCATGGGATGCTACAGGGACACTCAGTAGGGCATGTGAAAGCGTTCGAGCGCTGCTGTCAGTTTACGACACGTTCGTACACTTACTTACGTGCGGGTGTAATAATGATAGTAAAGTACTGATTACTGCGAGAATGTAACGTGGTGACTGCGCGCACGCAAGAGGAGGTTATCCAGGATTGACGGTGCTCGACTGCGTCCAAGTGAAAGAATATGAGTGACGAGTTGAAGACAACGTTGAACAACTCAAACAGCTAACGGTTGGGTGTCGCGACCCTCTCGCCGCCATTTCTAAGAGGCAGTTAACGGAAGCGCCGCCATATATTTTACCTACGCCAGAGCATTGATGGCGTATTTTCCCGAAAAGGGCCACCGCACGAGGAACGGCTTCGGTTACTGCCGAGCCCCGGTACGCTCTCCCGCTTAATTACGCCAGCATAAACGGCGAAGGGAAATAGAGAGAGAGAAAGAGAGAGAGAGAGAGAGGGAGGGAGCTGAAAAAAAAAATGAAAACGCGAGCAGAAGCGGCGAGAGCAGAAACCGGTGTCTCGGTCGCGCCGGGGCATGGTGCGCGGCGCAAACACGTTTGCGCACCGCTCAATAAGAGGAGGCGCGCCAAATGAGACGAACGACGCGCTGATCAGCTCGCGTGCAGGGAATCGATGCCACCGAGGCGCGGCGGCGGGGAGGAGAGGCCGCTGGAGAGTGGGACGCGCCCCCCAGTGCTAATGAGCAGACGCGGCGCAGTGGACCGTCGGCTCACTTGACGCGATCGATGCCAATTAACCGGCGGCGCACTGACGGACGGCCAATAGCTGTCGCCCGGCGAGGGCCAGCCGCTCGGAAGGAGCCGCTCTAACGAGCGCGCACCGGTCCGCGAGGAGGACGAGGCATGGGGCGTCCGCTCCCGAAAGCTGCTTGCGCTGCGTCCGTCGCCAGTCTGCATGGAATATAGGGATACGTCTCCGCGCGTTGCGTGGCGAGCGAGCACGTTTTGCGCAATTCATGGCTGGAGGAAATGAGAGAGCGGTTCGCGGAACGCGTCGGCAGGTGAACTACGTTAACGGATCACGGTGAGCTTGTGACTCGCCGTACCCCCTATGCAACAAAAAAAAAATTAAGAAAAAAAGAAACACCACTCATTTCCGAGGAAATGTCACAAGGGGGGTCAGAGACAATGGTTCAGGATTGATGTAATTCACTTTATAGGTGCTCCGTCCGCTGCACCCCTCATTGCCGCTCAGATGATTAACTACAGCCAACCACCCACAGTGCCGGAGAATATCAAAAACAACCTTACCTGCGTCTTCTGTCGCGGATTCAAATCTAGATATTTTGAGGCGAAACTTGGATATTTTGCGCCGCTGGCATGAACACAGCCTGGTGCTGGTAGCGTCTGCAGTGATGATGATGATAACGTGTTGGCTAGTCCCTTTCCCCGGCTTTAGGCGCGCCCTCTGGGCCACAGACCCCGCCGCGCTCCGACACCGGGGACACCGGCGCGCAGTTACTTGCGACACCCGAAAGCGGGCGCGACCATGCGATCGAGCCGCCGCCGGTGCGTAGATTGGGGGGAGGAGAGAACCGGGGGGAGACGAACTGAAGGAAACGGAGCAGAGAATGAGCGGATTATCACCGGGGGAAGCCCTCTGATCCGTTGTCACGTTCCCAGAAAGCGTGCAGTGCAAATCCTATTATCTCGGTAGTAAATTTATCTGACTCTGGGATTCGACGTACCGGGACTCGTTAGGCAAAATGGGAGCGAGGCTGTAGACAGGATGGATGATGAGCGGCTATTTTACGGCTAGTCGCACAAGCATGCGATGTAGCTACACGAAGCATTGTTTTGCTACGAAAAAATCGTTCTTTTCATGCTACACGGTTCTTTCTATTTTTTGAATATGATTTTTGACGCGGTAGAGTTAAAGCCCCCTTTCCTGAAGGAAATACGGTGTCATCGTGCTGGCGTTGTGAGCAAGAAATTGGCCGGGGTATAGGGCGGCCTAGGTGGCCACCCTACGGCCTAACCGGGGTACAAGGTTCTGTTCAGGCTTGCGCAACTCGCGATGGTCGAAAAATGGGACGGTCACGTCACCCTGTCCCGTCGTCCTAGGTAACGTGACTTTGTGGCGTCACTACAACCTGCCCACCGAATTGTGAGCTAACTGCCCACCAACGGGCAATTTGCAACAACCACAAACCCCGGTGAGATCTGAACCTGGAGGTCGTGGGTTGGGATTCCATCGGCGGCTTGTGGTTGTTTCTTCTTCTGCTTTCTAATCAATTGTCTTTAAATAAAATACCGTATTAATCTCCCATTGATGAAGACCACAAATTAAAAAGAAAAACATTCCATATGCTCCTTGGTTTCGGTGTCTGTTGGCTTCCGTCATATATGTCATAACGAGCTCCTCCTTTCCCTTTCCTATAGTCATGAGTCATGACTTTCATACGTTACGTTTTGTCATTCATGCCTACACATGTTCACTTACACGTGCTGTGACCGCGTACACCGCCTTTCTGACATCATCCGAATTTCGTGCCATGTACAGCGACGGAGGCCGACTTTTGTGCTCGTGCTACATAAAATGTTTTCGCATTGAAAGAACAGACCTGTCGCAGCATATGTAATGTCCCTCGTGCTCCCGGAGTCAGTGGAGACGTTTGCACCGGCACACGTCACTTGGTATTGCATTGTGAAAGAAAGGTGAATGAAAGGGGCGCCATCTTGGAGGGCTCCTGGTTAATATTAAACCATCTGGTGCACTTTAACGAGCTCTGCCAACGCACAGCACTAAGGTTGTTTTTTTTTTCTTAATTTCGCCTACATACAAATGCGGCCGCCGCGGTTGGTGTTCACTTCGGCAACTTCGCGCACAACAGGACCACTGAACCACCGCAGTGGGTTCGGGCGGGACAGGCGGAAGAAAAAAAATATGTCTGTACATGAATGGACTTTTTATGCATGAGCAGGAGCCTATGCTATGTCAGGCTTTAGAATGCCAGGCTGCGTTCAAAAGTGAACACTTCTATGCGCGTGATTCCTTAGACCGGGGACACTAATCACGCTTTAGCTGCGCGCTACAGCTGAGCGAAGGACTAAAGACTGGGCTTTTTTCACAGCCGATGCTTTCGCATTTGATTCCTGCCTGACAGTTCCGCATGCTCGACAACGGCAGGCAGAACTCAGAATTATAATGGAAACGCCCCATTTTGTTCTCGCGCATTCGTATGAAATAATTAAACACACACGCACGGACTCGCGTGTGTGCACGAACGCACACAGGCACGCGCTCTCAAAGATCCTCGAACCGAGATTGAGAAAAGTTCCTCCCCGAAAACCAGTTCGTTTGCTTCAGCTGATAAACAAAATCAGCGAGAATCGGAGACGAGTCGGATTCCAAGGCGCCCCGTATGTAATTTTGTGGCTTATTCAACAACGGGCGAAGGAGATCTGTGTCTGCCTTTACAGACCGTCAGCAGGCAGAGTCAAAGCTCCAAAGACGAGCTCGACCGCGAAACTGTGAGGTCAGCTTGAACACAGGGCGGACAACAATACCACATCTCTCTCTTCTGATTTCCGCGGCGCAGACGCAACCTGAGCTGTGGCACCTAAAAAAAAAGAAAAAAAGGGGTCTTGAAGGTGTTTTGCATGATGACCGTAAAACGCATTCACTGAGGTAGTGTGTCTTGTATGATAAGGGCCGCGCAAGCTGTCTAGCATAGCTTATATTAGGGCACCTCTGGTAAATAAGAGGGTCGTAACATCGAGCCTTTAGTCATATATCTTAATTTATCTTAAGTAGACGATGCAAGACACGATTACTGTCATTAGGGGGTCTGTATTTAGATCGGTGTCTGTCAATGTCCTCCCGTATACGCGCCGTTCCAAACTATGCGAGCTAGCGATTTTGCAGCGGCAAAAACTGTGAAGGCCGAAAGTTTTCCAGTTTACCTTGTCAGCAGCCTCCCTGCCTTTGTCCTTTTCATTTGTGTTGCATAGCCCTCAGTATATCCTCTTGCGCTACAAAAGTTGAGGTGTGGGGTGTTTGTCGGATGCATTAACTTGCCTTGCACAGAACGCGAAAACGGCTTCCCCCTGCACAGCCATGGATCCGCTCGACCGGCTTACGTAATACTACAGCGTAATACTACAGCCGACTGTAACTAGGGGAATGCAATGATGTGACATTTTAAAGGTCAGTTTCGTGATCCGGCCACGATCCGGTGAAGTGATCTCAAATTTTTAAAGGTAGTACATGTTATAAAGCCCTGATATATGCCGCACCGAGAGAGCTCGAATTTTAAGGCGAAAGCCTTTAATGGCTCATTATCCCGTCCATCCGTCCGACGTTACATCCAGCGCCTGGGGTGACTCATCGACGAGCGCAGCTGCCAAATGGTGACGTCATCTTCGTCGACAGGTGGAGCTGTCGGCGCGGCGGCGTCGAGCGCTGCACCGTCGTCAGTCGGTGGGCGGCAGCTAGTGGAGGAGGATGGCTCCCAAGCGGTGCAGCCGTAACAGACAGGGGCAGTCGAAGTAGCGCGACAAAAGGCTTTCGCCTTGCGCACTTTAGGCTGCCAAAGTGCCCCCATAGGTTTTGGGTTCTTGGCATGTTTATATGCAGACGTTTCTGCGGAGCCGAATGACCTACATGATATGTGACTGCAACATGGAAAGAATGAAAGACGAGCTGAACTGCCTTAACGCGAGCACAGACTGAGTCCAGCGTGCAATCCTTTCGCGTGCTGCTTGGCTTACGCAAAAAGCGTATCGCATGTGCTGTGCATGGGCGGGAAACTTTAAAAGGGCAAGGTGTTCTAGCAAAAGCTACAACCAGACTTCGAAAACTGAGCTTCGGATGTAAAGAGAAAGAGCGCTTCGTTCCCACACCGGAGCACTGACAGCGGTGTAGAGCGGTATTAAGAAATCGGAGCACCCTTCAGCTTACGCTTTTTGTAATCGGTAAGGCGGTTCGTCCTATGTGCAAGTTCAAAACGTTATCTGCGTCACCTGACCCATGCATTATACAGCCTTTAAGTCACTTAATGTGAAATTCGCTTCGGGGGAGTGCTCCGATGGCGTCGAAATAACTTGGAGAGATTTCAGCGTACCACAAATGGTTAAGGTTTCTCAAATGCGGTGTCTTAATCGGTGTGGAAACGGGGAAGAGGACTGAATGCGATCGTTTTTTTTTTGTGTTCTCCTCTCCAACCCTGCAATAATGTATGGTTGACATACACTATAAACACAAATACGCCTGTATGAGTGTAAAAAGGGAGTAAGTTGTCCTCTAGTGCATTCCCTTGTATAAAAGGGAGTGCTCTGTAGTGCAGCTCATTCCCTTTTCGCTCCTTTCTTTCTATTTAGAGTGTGGAAAATCAATGGGGGGCGTTTTTGACAACAGTGCAGCAACTGTGGAATAATGTGAGATTCTTTTATTGATATATCGATGGGAATGGTCTAATCTTGCGATGTGCAACGAAATCCTGCTTTTAAAATTTGTCCTGCACTCGCACCGAGTTAAGACTGTCATACAAAACCTATGGGGTGCGTTTTCGAATAGCACAAAACCACAAGCGTCCGAGAAGGGATATGCCATATATTGATTGTTATGGAGCAATCTTACGATATGTGAAAAAATCACCTTCATAAACAACTCCCCGTTGAAAGAATGCGGTTGTCAAGGATTGCCGGGTGTATTTTCTTACCCTTCCCTTCCTCTCCAGAATACAGACTATAGTCTTTATTCCGTATTCTGAGCTAACGCTAGCTTTAGCTCAGAAAGTTAGCTTATGGATATCATGTTTTATTGCAAGCGCGAGAATGTTTCGATTTTTCAATCCTTCGCATACTCTACTTTGCTTTTATACAGAGCCGGATAATGTATTGCATGTATATAAGTCATGGGGTAACACGTACCCTACATATCTCGAACCTGTAATCCGATTACAGAAGAGAGCGGTAAAAATTATTACTTCTTCAAAATTATCTAACTCTAGCAAACCGCTCTTTAAGTCAACCCGTATTCTGCATTTTCCCTCCCTATTCACGTTAAAGGTAGCGCAGACAATTCACCAAATCTTACAAATTAATGACCCACTTCCGCATAGCATATTTATAAGACCTAAAAGGGAAACTAGGGCGGCTAGTGCCAAACATTTCAACTTACCAGTGTGTCGCAATAGTTACGGGCAAAGACTAATAGAGTTCAGTGGATTTTTGATTTGGAATGGTATACCTGACGATATTAAACTGGAAAGAAACTTTGTGCAATCTTTGAAAACGTTCCTGATGAATATGTGAAGTTATGGTGTATTGTTTTTCTTTTTGTGAGGATGTGTGTATTGTGTACGCTTGCTTTTGTTTATCTCTAAATTGTTGAGAATGTGATTTTTACTTGATGAACGCAATGTGTCGTCTTCGCGTGCCGCATTTAAAATGTACAATATTGTGATGGACCAGAAACAAGCCTCTGGCCATGGGTCCTAGTACATTGTGAGTATTGTACCCTTGTAAGTGGATTTTCGTTTGAAAAAAAAATTGCTATCCCCATTACTCGCACTCGTGCAAAGAGGCATACCAGAATCAAACATTGAAACAAGGGCCTCAGGGTGGGGAATGAAATAGGCGCGACAAGTGAAAGGCAGAACGAAAAAAAAAAAAAACCTCCATGGCACACACGTATACGCACGGCACAAACGTGAACGATGCAAATGAGAAATTTCGATCGCGTCGATCAGCGTGAAAACTTAAAGATGCAACGAGGAGAACTCCATCCAATTCTCGTTCTTAGCAAAAACGGATTCTTTGTTTGTGCGGCAGCAAAATAAGCATTCATTGCTGAGAAAATTGGATTTAAAAAATGAACACCGTTCTTATTTTCCCCGCCACTAATTCAAACTCCTGAAGTCAAAACCTAACCTCCGCGTGTAACCTAACCTCCTCGTTCTGGAAGCTGTATTGGCGCCACGGCAGTTTGCTTGCTATCTTATAGTTCCGTTTTTGGGAGAAATGGTTGTCATTAAAACGCGCTTATCTACCGATATAGGGCGACTTTAATTTTTCTCCAGTGTTCCTTTCATATTGCGTTAGGAAGAAAAACAAATCTGCGACAGCGAGGATTTCGCGAAAGCTGAACAGCTCGTATACTGTAAGAAAGGGACGCCTTATCTAAACTTTTTTTGCTTCCTGAAATATTTCGCAGCGCCTTATAAAAGCTACAAACACCCAGGTAGCACCAAACATTAGAATAATGTTTTAAAATTGTTGGATAAGTTGCAGTAATGTTACATGTTTCACTGGAATGTCATGCAAACGTTAAAATTATCAAATTACGTTTATGTCGTATGTTAAGCGCGTTTAACGTTCAAACTAAATATCATGTTCATGTAGTGTTCTAAATGTCATTACAATATTGAAATCGTAACTGTCGGACAAAGTCACAATACATTTCAAACGCTGTCTCTCAGAGCAAGTTCAGCTTTCTTGGACATCACTTTTAATTGTGAATCAACTGTGGAATATTTTAAGATACTGTCCGGAATAGTCTAAACTTCCAATGCGTAACAAAATCTGCATTTTAAAGTTGTCCTGCACTCGCACCGAGTGTTATAAGACTGCCATACAAATGCAGTATGGTGCGTTTTTGAAAATAAATTCCAGAAAACTAGAAGTGTTCCGAAGGGGGATTCGCGGATATATTGATTGTTATGGTGCACTGTTAAGATATGCGCAAAATTTGAGTTCATAAACAACTTCCCTTAAAAAAAAATGCCCCTGTACAAAATTTCTAGATATGGCTTTTGCCACTTTTCGTTCAGTGATGATGTTATCAACTTGCAGAATTTCGCTGTTAAATTACTTGGATTATATGCCTGTTATAGACTGCATACAGAGCATCAAAATTTCATCATAAAATTTTAATTATCGTTCATTCACCATTATAACTTAGGGGGCATCCTTCGTGGCCGGGTGTATGCGTATACGAGCTCGTGGTATTCGCTCGAAGGTGAGTGAATAAGTTGCATGAATTGTTGTGCTGTATTGTAGTCTATAGTGTTGTGCTCATTGCCTCCTGCTCCTTCTAAAATATTCATTGAAGCTGTGTGGCCCTGCAGGGCTGCTCTTCCGTTTTTGGGAAAGTTGCATATATGTTCTTTCAGTGTTCAACTAAGGTTAGGAAAGATTATTGCAACGCTGATTTGCAACTTTCAGAAAGGCTAGAAAAACAAACGACGTTAAGAACAACGTAAATATATTTGTCTAAAGCCAGAAAACAGCATTCCTTTAACGATCTGGCACTCCCTGGGGAGGGCTGAACAGTCGTAACTATTCTTTGACATACTCTTTGGTTCCTTGCTGCGTTCTGCCTACCGCCCAACAGTAGGTCCTGGCCGCCTCGAGCGCTTCGCCACTCCACCGAGTGTTGCCTTTTCCTTCCCTAATGACCCACGGCGGATAAGTGGGGGCACCGGGTCAAGGAACTTCGCCCCTTAGGAGGCAAAGGGGTCGTGGCGTACTCAACGAGAGAATGAAAAAGACGCTTTTCCAAATGACCCGCGCGAGGCGTGCATTCACTCGGCCAACAACAACACAACACTCGGCGGCTTCCTCTTTGCGATCTCGTAATGGAGCCAGCTAATGGGGCTCTCAATTAGCGGCCAGGTAAAGGGGTGCGTTCGACAACGACGCGAAGGTCGCGCGGGGTCGTCGCTCGTCTTTGAACCGCCGCGACTCGGTCAGGTGCGCGCAGCCTCCCTCTCGACAGCGGCGGCGGCGGCGGCTGCTCATTATACCGGGGTGCATGCGGCGGCCGCCATGAGAGGCCCCGCTGGCACCGGCGAGTAGCGGAGGGAGCGCGAGAGCGCCATTGGTCGGGGAAAGCAGGGCCACGTGACCCGCGCGGCGAGGCTCATTGGTTGGCGGCGGAGCCCCGGCGCGGCAGAAAAACGTGCAAGCTGCCAGAGGTGGCCGCAGAGAGAGCAGCAGTAATGCACAGCGAAACACCCGCAACGACCGCCCTACCGCCGGCTCCGTCCGACCAGGGCCCGCTCAGCGCGGGCCTCACTCCCCGCGGGGCGGCCTTCAGCATCGAGGCGCTGCTGGGCCTGGGACCCGCGTCGCCGGACTCCTCCACGCCCGCGCCGTCTTCAAACTCCGAGAGCTGCGGCGGCGCTGAAGGGCGCCGGAGGGCCGACGCCTGCAGCGGCGGCCGCCGACAGGGCTCCTCTGAGCCGAGGCCCAAGCGCGTGCGCACCATCTTCACCGCCGACCAGCTGGAGCGGCTCGAGGCGGAGTTCCAGCAGCAGCAGTACATGGTGGGCCCCGAGCGCCTGTACCTGGCGGCAGCACTGAGGCTCACCGAGGCGCAGGTCAAGGTATGGTTCCAAAACCGGAGGATCAAGTGGAGGAAGCAGCACCTGGACATGCAGCGGCTCGCCCACGCCGCCTCCAAGCTGCCGCCGCTGTGACTTCCCCACGAGAGAGACCTGTACATAAGATGTGCCTATATCTGCAGAGTGCGCGAGAGACGCCAATTTTCTATGAGCGGCCGTCCCCGTCCTTCCCTTCCCGTGTACATACATCCGGCCCAATAAACCACGCTGAGAAAAGCATCCCCCCTCGTGTGCTTGGGGGGTGGTGCTGCGCCCAGCGGGCGGCTGCTGACGGCTCCCTGGGCGCAGCCGCCTCTTCACTCATCCTTCGGCCGGGGCGCCTTCCCTGCAACGCTCGGCTGTGGAGAGGCGCAGAACCCTTCGCGTTGTCTCGAGGAGGCGCCCCGAGCCTGTGCCTGCGTAAGCTGCTTACGCTCTCAGTTCGTGCTTTAATCTGGCCGGTACTGCGCAGACTCACCCGTTTGTCTTATTTCTATGTGTTTATTTTGCTCCGCTCCTTGAAAAATCTCCTCCTTGGTCGTGTACTATCGCGTTGTGTTGGCCGTTTGTTTTTTTTATTAGGTCTTATTTCACTACATTCTCTTTTCAAGTGTCGGCTGCTAAGGATTAACGAAGGTCACTACTATTTTTATTTAAGTTTAGTAGTAGTAGCTGCGGTTTCGGGGCACAGTTGTTATTGAAGACAGCAGCCATAACTGCTGTGGTGCCGCTCCGTGATTAACTATTATGGCCATCGGAGGTGATGTGCGCCGTCTTGGAAAATTTTTGTTTGGAGAAAAATTATGCTCCCTATTGTTATGTCCTAGATATTTTTTTTATCCTCCCTTCCTGTTACATCAGGCGTATGCCTTTTTAGTGTTCACGGCTTATTTTCTAGTTTAAACTCACTATTCATACGACTCTGTGTACTAGTCAATATCGACTTCATTCCCAGAAGTTCTGGGCCAGCGCATTTTTCAAGTGGAATTTGTTTATGAATGCAATTGTTTTTCATACCACGTAAGATTTCACTATAGCAATCAATATATCCGACGATCTTCCCTCGGCAGACCTTTTATTTATTTTTTTTATTTTTGCTATTAACGCTTTTGCTATCGTCAAAAAACTTCCCCATTGGTTTTCTATGACAGTCTGAACTGCTTGATGCGAGCGATGGACAAACTTTAAAAGAAAGATTTTGATACGCACCGGAATATTTCCATAACAATACCTTACAATATTCCTCGTTGCCTCGCAGTTAAAATTCATGTCCAAGAATCCTCGACTTGTTTTTGAACAGAGTAAGTCACAAAGTGTTTGGCGTGCGTACCGGTTCCGCCGTAATTTGTTTGCCCTCCACAGCAATATCCATGAGCGTAGTGGTCGTCAGTGTGTAGGCGCTATCACAATGGAAAGAAACGCGAACAGCGCGGCACCTACGCGCTCCGCTGTTCGAATTTCTTTTGATGGCGCTTTTATCTGGGTGGTAAGAAAAAAGACGTTAGAGTCGTCCTAGAATGCGTCACGGACAACACTAGCATCTTTTTGCTACTACCGAAGTTAAAGCGTGTTTAAAAGAAATGCGAACAGCGGAGCGCCTAGGCTCCGCTCTGTTCGCGTTTCTTTCCATCGTGATAGTACTTCAGTGAGCCTCGGAGATTTTTTGTACTGCCATACGAGAGGCACAAAACTGCTGCTCTTATAGGCTTATCACGAGCCAACAGAAGGCCCTACAGGGAAAAGCCTCTTGTTCCTTGCGTTTAGGTGCGTCTAGTAGGCAGTCTCGTTATTTGCGCGAACTATTGTATTAGTACAGGACTCGGATATTTGCATCAGTTACTCGAAACAACCTAATTTTCTACATTTTTCTGAATAGCTTACATGATCCGCGAAAAAAAAGGTGCCGCGAATTGTTCGCGCCTTGTTAATCACAAATGAAGTCGCATTTCTAAACGCCGTAAGCTTTCTAAATTGTCGGTTTAACTTTGTTAAATTCAGACGTTGTCGCGCTGCGGTAGTGCATTTACCATGGTTATAGTCCGCAAGCAAGAATTGATGGTCATATGCAAGGGTTTATGGCAGAATCATACAATACCCGCCACAGAGAAGCTTGTTGAGTCCTTGATGTCTTCTAGACTTACGTGCATATCAATGAACCACTATTAGGTCATACGTAGGCCTCATCGCATTGTCTGATGATTCCACAAAACAGTTGTAGATGAAATTACCGACGCATGTTCTGCAAGAGTCTATATATATAGTTACAGCAAGCTGCAAAGTCTCATTCTCGTCCGTGAATATTTTTGCTATGCTAATGCAAGATAGATGGAATATGACGTAATAGTAATCGATTACTTTACTCTAATTGTTCATTTACTTTTCATAGACTGCCATTGACCGCTGAAATCGGTTACATTTTACAGGTTACTTTTTTATAGTAACGTATAGGACTGATACCTTCTCCAGGCACATCTTGCGAATATATAGCGTTACAACGGATAAACGGTTCATCAACATCGTCTTCAGTCTGCCGTAATTAATGTTGAGGCGCTTTTTTACAAGAATGGGGAGCTCCTGGTCTGAACGGAGACGTGGTTCCCCTTGGTAGCCACTTCTACACATGTTACGGTTACCTCGCGAGGTTAATTTCAGCCATTCCACAAAATTCAGAGTGCGGAATTATTCCAAAATTTGAGTACGAGATAAGATAATCGAGGTTGGAAAAAATAAATTTCACTTAAATGCGCGAGAACCCCGAGTTGTCTAAAACTGTTCATGATTCTCGCGGTACAAATGGTCCAAGGCAAAAATATGGCACGCACATCGATATACAAGGCGTTTCACCTAAGACTTTGCACTGTTTTTAAAAATAGACTTTTTTGAGTTAGAAAAGCACTTTTTTCGTCGTAGCATTGCCAGTGGTGTAGCACATCAGAATACAGCTAAGACGTGCTAACTACCAGGCTGGTTAACTAATAATGGATAGTTAACTTTATAACTATTACTGTTAGGCTTCTTAATTATCAAGGGATGTGTAGCCCACCGTAAATAATATCTATATCAGTTTTTGGAATTTCGAAAACGCAGTTTCCCTCGGTGCTGGGGCCAAGCAAATTTTACTGGTACACGCACTGGAGGGGTTGCTTTTCCTGCAAGCTTCTCGAAAGCGCATGTATTTTGGCACGATATAGTCAAAATTTGTTGGGCACACAGCGCCGAACGTAGCCGCGCTTTCGAGATTCTAAAACCTGATATGGCTATTACTTAAGTTGGGCTACATGCCTCTCAGTAATTAAGGAGTCTAACAGTCATATAAAAAGCAAACTATTTAATATTACTTAACCAACCTGCTAGTTAGCACGTCGTACGTGTTCTCTAATGTACTACACCGTTGACAATGCTATATGCCAAGAAAAAGCGGTCTTCTGGCTGAAAAAGCCTATTTTTAAAAATTGTGTAGTCTTGGGTGAAACACCCTGTACATAAATAACACACACAAAAAAAAGAGGCGCTTTTTGAAACTGGCTTTGAGCTTGCATTTTTCTTCTTGTTTTTCGAATGATGCCGAACTTAAACACTTCATTTTTGTTCACACCGTCTGGAGCAGCCTTTTCCCACTGGAGCACACTGTGTCGCGGAATGAAGCGATATAAATTGAAAATTGGTGTTTGAGGAAAGGAAATGACGCAGTAACTGTCCCATATATCTCGGTGGACACCCAAACCACGCGACGTAAGAGAAGGGACAAAGGAGGGAGTGAGAGAAGAAAGGAAGAAAGAGGTGCCGTAGTGGAGCTCGTCTCCGGCATAATTTCGACCACCTGGGGATCTTTAACGTGCACTGACATTGCACAGCACATGGGCGCCTTGACATGTGTTGGATTTCGTGACGCAGTGGCTACGAGCGGCAAATTTCTGCGAGGAGGTATATGGAAACGGCTTGCTCTGACCGAATGGTTGTAGTTGCCGCCTTGTTCTGTGTTTTGTGGAAGTACTCTTACTGGCTGAGTGCCAAAATTAGGAGGATTCCGGTTATCCTGCAAACTTGTCGCTGGCATTTGTCTCGCGCTTTTGCGTAAATTTTTGATGCAGTTGTTTTTGTTAAGTGGTTTCGGAAGGGATTGAAAACAGCCAGCGGACAAAAGTCTTGGAAGTTGTCCGGATTCAGCGGAAGTAGGAAATATCCGACTCCCATTTGTCGCCAGTTTGGAGCTTGTCACTTTTTCAGGCTTGTAGCTTTTCACTGGAGCGGACCCTTAAGCTCCGTCTTAGCGGTGCGACGCGATAGCCTTAACGGGTTAACGCCCATCTATGTGCAATTGGTCATTGTCTACTTTACATTCATAGATCCCTGGGAGTATTCATACCACACCTGTCGCAGCGAGCGATTGCGGAAATGCGCCACTGCCCTGCGATGGCAGGTGCTGCTACCAGTGGGGCTTGGGAGACCCACGTTACTCTTCCCGAGCAACCTCTCGTGGCCAGTTATTAATTGAACTGCCACAATGCGTAGTTTGCTCACAATCCGATGGGCAGATTGTGATGACGTCATAAGGTCACGTGACCTATAGGTGGCCCGCCTGCCCCATAGGTTGATTCTCAGGGCATTTTTTGTGGATTTTTCGCTCACTGCCAACGACGTCGGTGCCGGCTTTTCAGGGTCCCTTAGCAGAAAGAAAACTGAAGTGGTGGTATCAGCCAGTTCGCTCACAAAATAGGACGGTTTCAAGTATACGTGTCCGAGGCAGGGACTGCGTGAGGTTGGCTTGAATGTTTGGACAGTCCAGAATGTATGAATATTATCAGCCTGTCCCGCGCCGTATTTGGAGAAGAGGCGACCACGCAGTGGTCGTGAGGAGGGAGAGAGTTGGAGCTCCCGCAAGCACGCGCTGTTCTGGCGCGAGAGGCAAGGGTGAGGTGCGGGTCAGGTGCATCGATCGGGTCGCATCATTAAGCGCTAACCGCATGCGGCGATAATTCGCGGCAGCACTCCGCGCGATGAGCTGGGGGCCGTGGAACCACTATCACTTGTCGCTCTGTTTGTGGGTTTTCAGAAAATTTCTCCCATCGCCAGGAAGCAGCTGGCGAGACTAGCCAATAGCAGAGATAGCAGAGGGCTTTGGGAGTGTATACGTTACTTCCGATCTGGCTATTCTGCGAGTAAAGTTTGTTTTTCTAGCCCGGTTTCAGCGAAGAAGCCGCCGACGCTCGCGACATCAGAGTATTGCCGTAGGCACGCATCGAAGCAGAAAGGCTGTTGTGGCATAGGTGTCATTAATTGTTAATATAAAGGCGTGGGAGAGTAACGCCACTTTTTTTTTTTTCGCAAGTACCAGCACCGCATGATGTAGTTGACACCGCTGCGCTCTGTCCCTTAGAAAGGCATATGTGTATTACCAGAAGAATTTTCATCGGTGCTTTTATCGTACTTTATGTTGTTTAGTCTTAAAAACGTGCTACTGGCACAATTATACCACCCTGGTGACGCGAGGTGAGTGAACAGTGAGGCGGAGAAAACAGAGCAATACTGAAAATCGCCGATCTATCGTCAAGTCCCGTCGCTTCGTGCGGGTGAACCTGCGGCAGCAGTAGGCGACAGCCATCGTTATCATATACGTCGCGTCTCCAGGCACATCGCTTCATGCAGTTATCGCTTTAAGAACACACTTGTGTTGATCCCTATGTAAGAATTTTTCGGTGTGTTTGAGGATCATATTTGGTAGGAAGCGGGAAACGAACCTGGTGTAGCGCCGCAAGTCAAGACATGGTGCAGTTTACTCCTTGAAACTTGACTGCAGGAGGACCACTGATATGTCGATGATTTCGGAAGTGCTCTGTCATGGATATCTCTAGGTGGGAGGAAAGAATGGTGTCAGGTGTGGCTCTGCGGTTAGCTCAGATGTCCGTTCAGTCGAACGAGTAAAATTGGTTTTTGAGGGAAGGAAATGGCGCAGTATCTGGCTCACACATCTCTGTGGACACCTGAACCGCGCCGTAAGGAAAGGGAGGAAGGTGGGAGTGACAGAAGGAAGAGAGAAAGCGAGTACAATGTTGGTTTTGAGCGCAGCAAGGTATACATATTCCAAAATAGGATTGTCAGCAGTTCCGTTTCCAGAGGCGCGGACATGTCTTGCAAACTGCGGAATGAAATGATGCTTTCGCGCACAGCTTCTTTGTTTTGTGTGCGTGTGTGTGTGTGGGAAGGCTGCGTCCGTGTTATATGCAGCACAGCTGAGCCAGGTAAAAGGGCTTTTGAAGTAAGGCGCTTGGCTGTGGCTTACCGGCCTGCTGGCCGTCTTGCCGGGTCGATATACTGAGCGGAGTGGGGAGAACAGGTATCGGCAGAGAGATGTGTCATAATGGAGGCTTTAACGAGGTTTTAGAAACCATGATGGTACTGCAATGAAACATAACGATACACAGCAGGAGGTCCCGAAGACTGTAATGGGACCTCCCGAGAAAGACAGTAGATAGGTAAGCTGTGGAAGATGTCGGGCATTCAGGGAACGCGCTATAACACCTCGCCAGGACGTCTGGAGACTGTGGTTTTTGCACTGCGTGGGCACGTCACAACCTCCCTCCAACGTGTTAAATCGATCCGTGGCCTCCACATTGTACAGACTAAATTTTTGTTGGTGGGTCTTTGCGCAGTGGATGTACAGGAGCAGGTACTATAGGCGGGATAGGATGGGGGCATCTGCGTTACAGCAATGTCGTCGTGTGATTCGGGAGTGCGTTGGTCAGATTTCTCTAATTTTTATTTTTTTGAAGGCTGTGCAGCGCCGTACATCTCGTTTGACACTGTTTGCAACAAAAAAAAAAAGAGAAAATGTTTAAGACAAAGGCACTGAAGAAAAAAAAGTTTCGAGAACGCTGTCAGCATATTGTAGCTTTAAGTAAAAAACAAGCATGCAGCGTCCTCAATTATAACTCACATGATTTGGCACATCCCGGGTCACGCTATAGAGTCACTGACGCGCACTAATGCATGCATCATCTCAACAGCCATGGATTTCTAAAGGATTTTTCTTTCCACAGTGGTACGTACAGTCTGTCGGAAGGGCTCTGTGATGTGAACACACAGAAGAAACGAAAAACAGGGACGCTCATAACTTGATTCATAAAGGTTCATAAAGTGAGGACCGCACACAGCAACGGGGTGGTATACGCTTTCGCTTGGCGAAAACTATGCGTTATTCTGGAGGCCGTGAGTAGCTGAAAGAAAAAAATAAACACAACATGTATTAATAGGGAGTTTTTGCAGTCACCTTGTCTTGTATGCGTTTGCTTCTGCGCATGACCACATCACCGTCGGTGGAAGAGTGGCTGGCTATAAAGAGTTAGTTTATGGGGTTTAACGTCCCAAAGCGATTCATGCTGTGAGGGAAGACGTAGTGAAGGACTCCGGAAATTTCGACCACCTGGGGCTCTTTAACGTGCACTGACATCGCACAGCACACGGGCCTCTAGAATTTGGCCTCCATCGAAATGCGACGCCGCCTCGGACGGGATCGAACCCGCGTCTTTCAGGTCAGCAGCCGAGTGCCAAAACCACTGAGCCACCGCGACGGCGCTGGCTATAGAGAGCGGGGTACAGAGGAGCCTGAGCCTTCTGCGCCCGCAGTCATTACAGCACGCATGCGCAATTCGTAGCAACTTCGTAATTAAACCGCTTTAATAGCAATCCCTGGGCATGCGTACTCGGTAATGCATCTCGCCCTTTTCATTGCGCTATACGAATAGAACTCATGACTCACAATGTGTTTGCGTAAGAAGACGTAATCATTCCTACGGCTTACTCAACGAGAACCTGCGTAAGCGTCTCAGTAGAGGGCGGCCGTATGTTTACTGGGATTAAAGTCCCTATAGCGAACACAAGCCTGAGAGCAATGGGCAGCGCGAAGTTTTGCAACAAAGGAAATGAATTATGTTACGAGGTCTGAAACGGTACAGCTGAATCGACCATACTTAAAGGCAGTGGTGCGTTGGAATTTGGGGCGTAATCGATACGAAATTGGCTGTCGTTGTAACGCAAGCTTCGGTTCCTTTAGATAACAACCGGCTGCCGTTATTCAACACTATAGGCTTCACACTGGAGGGCCTCTCGTAATGTAGGCTTTAGCTGTACTCTTTCGCGCGCCACATTCCTGTCGCATATCTCCATTTCTGCCAAGCATCAAAATACTTATCCCAGCTTTATTGCTGGAGAGCATCAAAATAGGCCATTGTACCGTGGCTTCAAAAGCCGCCAATGAAGGAACAAAGCGAAGGAAATTCCCGGGAGATCCCTATGTGAAACGCTTATTTGTGTATCTGCCTCACCTAAAACGAGCGGAACCTTCAAAGAAGTTAATTTATTCACATAATGACTGCTCGTCATTCACTACAGAAGATGCAAGGCGCGTTATTTCTAGCGCTGGTAGTAAGTTAGGCTGTTTACCTTTTTATGGTTTATGGGGTTTAACGTCCCAAAGCGACTAAGGCTATGAGAGACGCCGTATAGTGGAGGGCTCCGGAAATTTCGACCACCTGGGGTTCTTTAACGTGCACTGACATCGCACAGTACACGGGCCTCTAGAATTTCTCCTCCAAAGAAATTCAACCGCCGCGGCCGTGATCGAACCCGCGTCTTTCGGGTCAGCAGTCGAGCACCTTAACCACTGAGCCACCGCGGCGGCTTGTTTACTTTTTTAATGAAAAAGAAAAAAGCGTAGCAGTTTTCTCACTTTGGATGCACACACACCTGAACCAGGCAACGCAGGAAGGGATAAAGAGGGGAAGAGATAAACAATTAAAGGTACACACCTCGCAAGGCCGGCCGAGGGCAGCATGGATGGGTTTGGGAAGTGCACAGTGGTATACGTACGAGTCAACCGCGTCTCGCTTTACATGATCGGACTCTTAGTGTCTACATTTCGCGTATAGTGAGCTCGCTTCATCGGTCAACTTACTGTAAGACTCAAAGGGGCGTGAGGTCAGAGCAGGAGCGAAGGCTTACTGTACATCGTAGTTGTACTTGGACGTTCTTAGCATACCGGAGACGTATACCGGTTTACCGGAGTCCTCCGCACGCGCTGTGACATGGTGGGGCCAGCCGGGGCCAATGCGCGTGCGCAGCCGGCGTCCGGTAAACCGGTATATGTCCCCGCTAATACGTCTCCGGTAAGCTAAAAGCGTCTATTTATCGACCGATAAGGAAGGGCGACAACGTCGGTCGTCTGAATTTCTGGACGCAGAACCGGAGCGCTTCCTATAGCAGTCTCTCTAAAAACCACCGAGTTAGGAGGGCTGTAGACAAGCCCTAACGGTGCCATCATCTCTTCCGCGTGCACTTGAATGAGAAAAATTACAAAGAAGAAGGAAACAGCAGATTATACGCGTAGAGCAACCACACCGTGGGTGCCGAAGCGAGGACTGCATGCACGCCCGGTACCCGACCCCTCCCTCCAGTGGTGTCATGTATAGAACATGTATATCGATGCACAGTTGTACACACGACGCACAAAAATCATGATCTCATATCTTCAACGATTATGCACGACATCACTTGAGTCTGCCGACAACGAAGGCGCGACCCAGTTTCCGTGCCTTCCGTCCTTTCTTGAGGAAGATGCCTCTGCAGTGACTAAAACGAGCCCACGGCTATTGCGCCATGACATCCTGCGTATAACTTGGGGACGTCCTTTGATTTTTTGCAACCTCACTCTCAACTTTATATCAGTTGGTAAGGCTTGAAACTCTATCCTCCAGAAGCTTCCACCCATCAGGAGTACACGCAGCAGCGCGACAAAAAAGTCTCGGCCAAAATCAAATTCAAAGACGGTACGGGAACGCGACTGACGTAGAGCGAAATGCGAAAGTCCCCTGCTGTCGCAGCCTCGCCGCAGCAGTGCTTGTGATCGTCCGTCAATTCTTTATTTTTTGAAGATATGTGCGTTACACTGAGATCTTCAGTAATTTTACGGGACTTATCTCCACGCATAGAAGCCCATGTATTAGATATGATGCCTGCTAGCTATAATTTAAAATAGCAATAATTTATTAACTAGTGCAAGTAATGAAGTGATGCTTTGCACTGCACCGGGATGCACTGAAAATACTCGTAACCAATTTCGTTAACTTATCCGCTAGAACGTCGTCTAAAAAAAGTTCACTTTGAAAGCACGAGACGGGGGTCACGAAATCGGCTTAAAGAAAGCAGGGCATGAGAGTCGGCTTTCATATTAAATTCGGGAGGACATATCGATTGTTCAAACTAAAAACGCGTGCATGCTGATATTTCTACCTCGCGGAGATTTCTAATTTCGGCACGCTTCAAGAACGGCTCGTGCTCCTGCGTCTCAAGTTGCCGCTTGAAGAGAGCAGATTGACACACAATAGCCTTAGACAATCCGAGAAAATATAGGGCGCGGAGGTTCATGTGCGTCGAGGAGTTGAGAGCACACATGCCACCGACATACATACTGTCTTTTGGGCAGTGATGTAAGGTGTATGCTAAAACACATTTGAGCGCTAGAAAAGCTCCTTCCGCGGTATAGTCGCTTTAGCTGAACGGAACAATTTCCTGAATAGTTTTGCTTTAACAATATTGGCAATGTGCTGGCAAAATTGACCCCACAAAGGACCAGCGTGAGACCATTCCTTTACAAAGTTGGACCAATTACCTGTGCTGCTTGGGTAGCAATAAATAGTGATCTCGAGATAAAAGATCCTGAACATATTGTATTCCTCTGATATATGAACATATGCTTAAAGGCGTTCCCACAGGCAGACGACGAGCGCGAGTATCCTACCTACGTCGACGCATAGCCAGTTCCCCGAACGTGGTTTATGCGCACCTCGCAGCATACCCGGACCATGAGAAGTATTCAGTGGCGGCAGTGGAACACCGCCGTGGCCATTGACATCAGGCATTACGAGTCCCAAGGCCAAAGCGCTCATGTGATACAGACTCACAACACGCGTGTCGAAACTTCCTGAGAGGCCGAGTTCCTAAGGACGTCAGTCGGCTCATGGGAACTACAATCCTGACCACGCACCGCCAAATCACCTGGAACCCAGGCCACAAAGGACTGAAGGGAACCGTGAGGGCACTTGCTCTAGCTCGACGCATCATCATCCGAGCGGGGCCACACCCCGTGCCTGCTTTTACCCCTCTACCTTCCAGGTATAACGAACGCCTCGAGTTTAAGCGTCCTCAAAGAGACACTTCCCCTCACCTCATAGAAAATTAGACACCCCAGATGCCGTCTCTTGGCGGCAGATACACACGAACACACTTCCAAACCTCCATAGACTACATCTCATACAACCAACACTGTACAACGACACATGACCCTGGTGCCAGGCCCTCCCTACACTCTCCCACATTTCGTGGGGATGTGGGGCGAAACCAAACACTCTACTGACGGAAAACGCGTCTTTTGAGCGGTGGGACGCGCTGCTGGCCAGCGACAACCTGGAGGACCAACGGGCCCTCGTCCAATAGGTCCGCAGGGCAGCTCAAGCCAGTGGAGTCCTGGAAAGAGAACCCCACCCATAAGCTCGCACAACTCCCCTTCTCTTTAATAAAGTTTTTCCTCCTCCTTAGAAGGTTTGGTCATGACGAAATCAACGGCACAGTAACTACCTCACTCACGGTTAGGGTGCCTCGATGCGCGCGCGGGCGCATCGAGGCACCCTACTCACGGTGGACACCTCAACTCCACCATGAGGGAAGGGATAAATGAGGGGGTAGAAGAATGAAAGGAGGGTGCGGAAGAAGGAATAACGTGCACTGGCATCGCATGGCACACGAGCAGCCGGGATTTGATTTCCAAAAGGGTGGAAAATTGGGCGAGTTGGTTCTGTTGTGACTCTACCCCCCCCCCCCCCCCCCCCCCCCCAACTCTCTTTGTGTGTTCCCGTCACACCTGTATCCACATAGGCCATTCCCAGAGGCAGTGCGTGGTTCTGCGAAAGTGGTCTTGCTCCGTGCACGCGCTCCCAAGCGACCTCATGAAAAGAAAGGTGGAACCGGACACGAGGGACGGTCCTTGATTCCACGTACTTCCACTTCTGCCTAACTGCCACGACGTGGTTTTCCCGACTTCCCCTTAAACGGCACCCTAGCGCAGCAGTATGGACCCTGCGACCTTGTGTGTACATCCCTCAGGGTGACATGAATCAACGCCTGGTGCCACGTGCGGAGACGAGCGTCCGCCATTTAACCGCGCCTGGCTCTTTTGTCAACTGCGCGGGTGACGCCGCTGCAGGTGTTCGCCTTCGGGCGTTTCCTTGAAGAAGATATGGGATCCCCCTGGCCGGAAAGGACACTTCCAGGAAACTTTATCCAAGTGGTTCAGCCGGGGAAGACGTTGGAGCAGGGAACGCCCTTAAGGTTAAGGAGTACCCGGACCAAGTCCCTACGATTGGTCGAAAAAGGCGGGAAGACCTCCGCTGCAGAAATGAGTGCAGCACTCATTTCTGCAGCGGCTTTAAAAGTAGCTTGCTATACACATATATTTTTGTTTTGGTGCTGTACGCATGGTGTTTCGCTGCGAAAACAGGGGAGTTGCGTAGAGTTAAAGGGTCCCTGAAAGGGGGGTCTGAGGTTGGCAAACAAATACTTGCATTATGTAGAGCGTAGGCCACTGAACGTTCATGCCGCGTACAATACATCAAAGGCGAGTAGATAATTTATAATACATTTTCAAAAACTACCTCTCCCGAGCCTCGCGGCGACCAGCGGCGGTGAACTTCCGCCCGAATCCGTACTCATTACGTCAGTTTGTACTCTTTACGTCACAAGTGCTGGGCTATGATTGGTTCGCGGTGCCAACGTGAAATCACGCATTTAACAAACTAGAAGCTCTAGATACTTCACACTCTTACTCTTTTCGGAAACATTTCGCATTTCAGCAAGCAGAGTTGTCGTTTATATGCATGTTTACGCAGTTATTGTGTGTTCGGTGTCAGAAATTAGTACTGCACTTCCGGTTTACATTGTTGTCGTCTGCTCGTACCGCTTGTGTCACTCCGCCGGCGTCGCCGTCGAATCGAATATCGAGGTGCGGTTCAGTCACCGCGCTACTGATTTCTTTCGTGACCTCCGTCGCATGCTCAATCGAAATGAATCGGCCGTGCTGTGTCATTGATTGCAAAGCCAGGGACCGGCAAGATATTGCCCTTCGGCACTGTCTGCCGAAAGATGGAAGTGAGCGAGCTGTCGTCGTCGTCAGGATTCAGCGCCCGATTTCTGAACGGCGTGTCCTTAAAAACTTGGCCAACGCGCCGCACCGATCGTCGCTTGCGAACTGCCGCCCCACTACAAGCAGGGACACACGGAGCGGTGAGCATCGCTGCGCCACTCTACCCAAGCTTCGCTCACAACCGGTGTCGCAGTCGCACTTCGCCGCCGTGCAGCAATGCCTGAGCGCTGCTTGGGATGGTGTACAAATATCACAAGGCAAGATCACCTTGTTATCAGAACTACTTCTCGAGCAGCGACAAAGCATGCCTGCTTATGTTGCGAGCTTTCGGCAACGGCACCGCTCGCGGGCGCTCCGGGCGACGAGCTCTGCTGCTGCCTGGTTGCCGTGGTCGTCGCTAGGCCTATTGCCTCTTTGGCATCGAAGCTGCAGAGGCCGGCGCTTCGGAAGTCGCCTGAGCTATAATAAAAGGCTTACTCTACACATCGCTTTGCAGTCAACAGCATCATCTCACAATAAAATAATAGTATGGTCACTTTCCGCGACTCCTTCAGCAGCGAAGCGAGCGGGCGCCAGGCGAGCCGGACCCCACGTCGGGCCAGCGGCAGCTGCGAGACGGTTGTGGCAAGAAATTTGCTCGGATCACAGTCGTTACCTTTACCAGCAGCTCAGTATTGGTCAGCGATCCTCAAAAATGACACATTTTTTCACATTTCTTATCCCACGGTTTATTATTTACGTCAAAAACACACTTTAGCTCGTTTTTATGACGCCGGCAGACGGGATCCAGGCTGGCCGGCCGGCCGGCATGCTCGGCGTACATCACGTTCGCACAAGAAAATGCAAAACAGCCATGATACCAGAGAGGATGCTTCCTAGATTCGAGCAACGAAAATATGTCTGTGCAAAAGTGGATCTTTCGGCAACGACACCGCCTGCGGCAACGCCGCGCGACGAACTGCGCGCTGGTCCCAGGCTGCCCTAGTCGTCGCTAGGCCTATCTGGTTTCGCATTGAAACCGCAGCTGACGGCGCTTCGGAAGTCGCCTGCGCTATAATAAAAGGCCTACTATTCACATCGCTTTACTGCGAACTCGTCCCATAATAAAAGATATGTTCGATTTCCACAATGCATTCAGCAACGGAGCTAGCAGACGGTAGGCGAACTGCACCAAGTAGCAGCAGCACCAAAGCGGCTGTGGGGTGAAATTTGCTTGTATCGCAGTCATCACTTTTACCAGCAACTCGGTATTGGCCAACGATTGTCAGAAATTATGCATTTTTGACATGCATCTATCCAAGGGCTTGCTATGGACGAGAACAAACAATACTAGCGCGTTTTTCAGTCGCCGGCGGCCGGCATCAAGGCTGGCAGGCCGGTCCGGCGTGGCTCGGCCCCGAGCGCCCTGAGCAGCGCACTGTACGGCACCATGACGCTGCCGCTCTCCGCGCTCGTATTGGCTCCCGCTTCCCGTCGTTGCGTTTTCAGCGCGCGGCTCGTCGTTGACATCCAGCAGGTTGGACGCAGGAGACGAGCTGCGATCGGTCGTTACGACGTCGTTCACAACGGCGCGCCGCAGCGAATCGCACACACTTTTCGCACATATGTCCCCGCCTTAAGGCTGAAATCCCATTTCGGCACTCATCCGCAAAAGTCGTTCCTTCAGCTCGGGGTCCATTGTAAGAGAGAAGCCGCAGCGACGGTTGCGAGACAGGTGAACACAGCAGACAGCGGGAAAGCGAGCGAGCGAGCGAAAGAGCGCGTCAACCGGAAGTAAACAAACCGATCTCGTCGATGACGTATTTGTGGGCGGAGCATGGTCCCGGCCTGTAATCTTTATTTTTTTATGGTCCGCTCCGGTGTACGAGTTGAGAGGGAAAAGGCTGGTGGTCATTTTTAATAGCCATTATCTCTGGTTCCACACAAGGTAGATCAAAAATTTTTGCGGTAGGATGATGGATCGTTCAATGTCTATCAATACTTCGACTTCTCTTTGCCTGCATGGACCCCGTTTCAGGGACCCTTTAAAGGGACCCTGAAATGGTTTCTTCAATCATATTTTATTGCAACAACTCTGTAGAGGTGGTCTCTGCGAGTATTCTAGTCTGATTCAGAAAGCTGTGCGTGGAACCAATAATTAGGGGTGCGCGAATATCAAATTTATCGAATACGAATCGAATACTTAGATCCGAATATCCAATCGAATATAGAATAATGAAGGAAAGACGCATTTAACCACTACAAAACATTTATTTGAACATCCAAGAACATCATCATCATCAGCCTGACTACGCCCACTGCAGGGAAAAGGCCTCTCCCATGTCTCTCCAATTAACCCTGTCCTTCGCCAGCCGCGGCCACCATATTCCCGCAAATTTCTTAATCTCATCCGCCCACCTAATTTTCTGCCGCCCCTGCTACGCTTGCCTTCTCTTGGAATCCACTCCGTTACCCTTAAGGACCAGCGGTTATCTTGCCTTCGCTTTACATGCCTTGCCCAAGCCCACTTCTTCCTCTTGATTTCAACTAGGATATCATTAACGCGCGTTTGTTCTCTCACCCACTCCGCCCGCTTCCGATCTCTTAACGTTACACCTATCATTTTTCTTTCCATAGCTCGCTGCGTTGTCCTTAACTTAAGGACATCCAATAACATCACAGTTCAACTATGAATGAGTAAAAGTAGACAAAAGGTGTGTGAGGCTGCACACAAAGTATCAAAGTCTAGAACATTATTCTTAGAGAAGTGGAAATATCACAGAAAATGACTAGTACACAGCATTGATTAAGGCTAGCATGCCATAAGCACAAAGCGCGTTGCTGGGATGCAGCAGCTTCGCGGATGGCTTTCCACACCCTTGGTTTGCCATGGCACGAACCAGAGTCGGACCCGCATTGGCAGGTATAGCCACAAAGGAGCTCACCAGCACAGCCAGCTAAAGCATGGCCTAACGTTACGCAAGGCTCTGGGCGCCGCCATGTTTCTATGTCGATAGGACTTGCGGACTGAAATGAACGCCTGTGCTCACAATCGAATATTCGGCCAAATAGGAATATTCGCGGCGGATCGAATATTCGACATAACACGAATACTTCGTTTTCGAATCGAATACGAATACTAAAAATATGTTATTCGAATTATATTCGAAAATTTCGAATAATCGCACACCCCTACCAATAATTTACAAGCAATTTTTCAAACTTGCCGCTCACAGCCGATTAGGGCGACACCTCACCGCGCGTTTTTACCCGCCCCTACCACATGACGTAAACTGGGCAGCCTTGGCCATGGACTGGGCGACCCTTCTCATTGGCTCTGCCATATGACGTCACGCACAATTTTTGCAATATTTCATTTGAAACTGAGCACTGATGCTCCTTGAAATACTATTTTATTGATTGCTTATTATTTTTTAAAACATACGTATACAGAGGTAAGAATCCAGCGCATTTCTTGAAATTAATGGGGTACTTCCGGTAAAGAAGGAAATTCGTCTGCTCACAAAAACATGTGTTCTCGTCAAATCTTGGCGCCCGCCTTTGCGAGTTTCCTAGCTGCGCCGATAAGTCGCTGCTATAGTATACTATAATTATATATATCGCTGCTGTCGTCGTCCTGTGGGTCTCGGTATGGCGTGTACTGAAAGGCTCGAAGCCCATCTCAGCGGTGGCTGCACGCAGCCACCGCTGCGTGCAGCCACCGCTAACCTTGGCAAATAGCTTTTCAGGGTCCTTTTAATAAACTAGCTTCAAACTTTTTCCACTGCTTGCGAGGTCGCATCGTTTTTTTTCTCTCCGATTAGAGCCAAGCGACCCAAACCGCGAGCAGTCGACAGACGACTTTCACCGCTATTTCGGCATGTCCTTCGGATACCGCCGAGCAGCGTTTCTTTTTTCGCGCGGAAGAAAAAAAAAAGGCACGACGTAGAGTCACGTGGGAGCAGCGAGCGCCCGCCCAAACTGGTTTGCGGTGTCCGGCGCCTCTTTCGATTAGAACACAAATCCGTTCCGTTGCGGCCGCGGTTCCCGGCTCCGTCGCCGCCGCGCCGGAGAGGAGACCGGCTGTGAGAATCAGGCCTAATACAGTACGTGCTACGTCCGCCGCTATGGACGAGGGTGGCGCTGGTGAACACTCTCAAGGTTCGGTTGCACGCTTAAATACCCCTGAAAGCAGAAGATTGGGCAGCCTTCGCCGTAGCTCAGTTGGTAGAGCACCCGAAGCGGAATTCGGAAGTCGAAGGTTTTTTTCCACCGGCGGCATATGGTTATTTTTATTCTGCTTTTATTAATCTCCCAATGATGAAAAACCACAATTAAAAAGAAAGACATCCCCTATGATCCTCGGTTTCGGTTACTCTTGGCTTCCGTCATGTAATAGCTAAAAAGGCAGACTAGTGTGGATGTTCAAGTGCAATACATATTCGCCATTTATTGAGATGAAACAATTAAGCTTATAACAAGAAAGGCATTAAAAGAAAGGAGCGCCTTGCCCTATGACTAATATTAACATCTGTTTCGAATATACACGGGACATTCATTAGGAAACTGAAACGTAAGGTCCTCAAAAATGCCAAATTTTAATGTACTAGCGCTTGGATTAATATCTGCGGCGCGAACATTAAATTCGATTGTGCCCAGACCAAATATCCTGGCTTTGAATTAGGTCTCGAAACCTGAACTTTCGATAAGTTGTAGATGCTGACTTTAAATATGGCAAACATTTATTAAAAAATGGGCTTGCATTAATATCACTGCTGCACGCATTACATCAAACTGTTCTCATAGCAAACATTTTGGAGTTTGGATTTTACTGAGGGGGAAGATCGAGGGGAGTAGTCATTCGTCGCTTTTAAGAAACTGGAGGTTTGATTTTGAGGAAAGGAAAGGCACGTCCGTTAACTGTTTTACTCTGGAACCACGACCGGACGAGAACCGGCGTATTCATTTTATGATACATTCTTTCTCTCTCTGTGGAACCAAGAAAAAAAATGGCGGGTGAGAAAGGGAAAGACAAAGAAAAAAAAGGAGGTGCGCAAAAAAAAAAAAAAAACTTCCTCTCACTACCTGTCGCAGTACAGCGCAAGCTGTGAGCGAGTCAGTGCACGTAAAGATCCAAAGGTGGTTGAAATTAATCCGGAGCCCTCAACTGCGGCACCTCTTTCTCTCTTTCTTCTTTCACTCCCTTCCCTTACGACGCGGTTCAGTTGTTCACTAAGAAGTAAGGCAGTAGTACTGTGAGATAAATTTCCTAATAACCAATCAGTCAAGAATCATATGAGCGAGACACACCGTGGTGGCTGAGTAATTAGAGCGTTGCGCTGCTGAGCACGATTACGCGAGATCAAAGCCAAACCCTGGAAACCGCGTTTCGAAGCATGCCCGTATGCTTTCCGATGTCAGTGCGTGCACGCTAAAGAACCCCATGTGGTCGAAATTGTCCCGATCCCCGCCTATGTCTCTGTATTAAGCCTTTAAATTTGTATTAAAGGCGAAAGCCTTTAATGCCTCATACTGTCGTTGGCAGCCGAGTCGGCAGCCGAGTCGGCAGATTTGTCGGCGTTTTGGCGTCACTACTAAAAAAAATTGGCGGGGGCTTAACTTTGGTTAAGCCTGGTAGGTTGCGAAAGCGCACAGCGCCTCCAACTGAAGGAACGCAGTGCGCCGCGTCTACAGGTCACGCGTGGCTACCGGCTTTTTGAGGAAAGGAAATGGCGCAGTAATTCTCTGTCATCTCGGTGGACACCCTAACCGCGCCGTAAAGGAAGGGAGGAACGCCACCACCCGTTCGGCGCGATGCCTTGTTGTTGCGACTGAAAGAAAGAGAACTTGAAGAACGCCGCCGGGCTCGCCATTCTGCGGCATAGGCGCGTTGCTTAGCCAACCGCTCTTGCCTTTCCTCATCTGTCTCCTCTGCACGGCGCCGGCGTTTGCGCGCAGCACGTCGCTCTAGCGACGCCTTGTACAACTCCTCAGACATGACAAGGACATGACTAAGCGGAGCGCGCCTGCGGCGCCCCGTTTATCCTCTCCTAGCGAGCGCCCTCACGAGGCGGGCCGAGGAGGCCGTCACGTGGTAGCCGCCGCGCCGAGCGAAGGAACGACTACGGCCGAAGAGACGAATTGGGGCCCCTGCTCTCCTCTGGACGTGACGTCACGCTGTCACGTGGTCGTGCCACGTGACAGCGAAGGAACGACCTCCGCCGACGACAGAAAAGTGCTAGCAATATTGCTTTCGCAATAAAAAAGAACAGTGGTGAGGCTGGGAATCGAACCAGGGCCTTTGGCATTTGGAGTGGAGGCACGAAGGCTCCGGGTTTGACCATGAATAAAGGCGCATCTAGTGAAAGCATGGTTTTCATAAATAAGATAGAAGGCGCAAAAAAATTAAAAAGAAAAGAAACAAATATAAAAAATAAAAAATGTACGTAACAAACAATAAGAACTGAAATAAAATAAAATATGAAAAAAAATAAATATAACAGTGCGCCAGGAAACTCTTTCGCCTTACAGCACTTTAGAGAGCCAAAGTGCCCCTGAATCTTTTTTAATCGCTTCTTCATGCATCCCTGCCCTCACGGTGCACGTGAGGTGTCCACCGAGAGTGTGACAGTTACTGTGGCCTTCCTTTCCTCCAAACCATTTTCTTTATCTTTTTTCTATTTTTCACAGCGTGTTTCTGGCGTCCACCGAGAAGTGAGGCAGTTGCTGCGCCTTTCCTTTCCTCATAACCAATTATTATCACAAGCGCGAGGCGAGGACTAGCAATCGTGTGCGGTTGGCTCGTGATGCGCGTGAGGATGGAACGGCTGTGAAAGCCGATGTCTCGCGCTATGAATAGAGACAGGGCGTAAGCAAAAAAAAATAAAAACTGGAAAGGCACGCAGTAGTTCTTGCAAACAGCCATGGCCAATTTTTATTTTGTTTCCCTTGCAGGTAGTCTGCCTAAAAGCTAAATTAACAGACTAAGGCGTTGTTGCATTGCGATTCTGTTATGACTGTGAGGTAATACATGTAATTCAACTAAAATGCACAGTTAAGGAGTAGTTACGGTGACAATGTGGTCCACCTTTACGGGTTCTATATCTCGGGATGGAGGAACGGCCACAGCAATAAGCTGAGTTTCGATGGCAGTGGAAATCACAAAGCCCTGGACGTATGCTTTTTGCGCGTTTAAAGCGCCAGTTTTGTACCTGTTAACGCGGAACATGTGCCGCCCTCATTTTTGAAAAAGGAAAAAAAAAGACTCCTGCGATCTTCACACACCTGATTCGGTGGAGACATCTGCTCTGCAGCCGTATTGTGAACTGTGACAGACCACAGTCTCGAGCGGGAGCGGATAGGGTTGTCAGCTATTCCGGATTTGGAGAGAGAGAGAAAACTTTATTACAACAGGAATTCGGGGCACGCCCCAGGGTCCCCGCACGACCCCGCTCCACTCAAGTGTTTATGTTCCTAAGGTCCATAACACTGGCAGCCCGGCCGGTGGCGATGGTTTGCACGGCCGGGTCCTCCGAGCGCAGCAGGGTCTCCCAGTCCTCCCAGGTCTTCAGGTTCTCTAAGTCCCGCGGGGGAGGGTCCGCCGGGCAGAGGGAAAGGATGTGAAGGGAAGAAGCGAAGGGTTCTGGGCATAGGGCGCATGCCGGAGTAGGGAAGGAGGGATGATAGTGGGCTTTTGCTGGGATATCCCGATGTTCAAGCCGTCGGGACGTTATGAATTGGATGCACTTGCACATTGGTTGGTTTCGATGGCGAAAAAAAAATAGAATGTAATTCTCAATCGCGTACTGTAAATATCGATTAATATGTAATTGATAGCACTTGCCTCGGGCCACTCATCGTTCCTGTTCACTAGATAGCGCAGCGCTTTGACGGAGTCGCCGATCGATTCCTTCTCACCCCAGTTTGGCAACTCGCCAGTCGCGAGCACGTTTCCGGACACTCACTCGCAGCGGTGGCCCAGTTGTCGCGGCGTTAGGGTGTTGAGCACGAGGACACAGGCTGGAATGGCGGCCGCGGCGACCGCGTTTCCATGGCGCGCGAAGCGCTTAAAACCCCCGTGTGCTGCGCAGTGTCAGTGCATGCGGTGAAAAACCCCAGTTGCACATGTTCGAAATTAATCCCCAGCCTTCTTCGAAGTTTAAAGTCACTGAGTGAAAACGTGTCCAGTGACTCGAAAGAGAGAGAGAGAGAGAGAGAGAGAGAGAAAAGAAAACTTTATTTACACAGGAATTCGGGGCACGCCCCAGGGTCCCCGCACGACCCCACTGCTGCGCTCGGGTCCACCGAGCGCAGCAGGGTCTCCCAGTCCTCCCAGGTCTTGAGGTTCTCTAGGTCCTGCGGGGGAGGGTCCGCCGGGCAGAGGGAAATGATGTGGAGGGAAGAGGCAAAGGGTTCTGGGCATACAGCGCATGCCGGAGTGGGGAAGGAGGGATGATAGTGTGTGTCTGTAGTCTGCGCCAGAGTGTTGCGTGTTTGTTATCTAGGGAGGGGTGGGGCGGGAGGTAGAGCTGGCGTGAGGCTCTGTATGCCTGGGTCAGCTCACTGAATGAGTGCATGCGCTCCTTCGTGAATCTCCGATCAGAGGCTGCCTGAGCCCGGTTTAAAGAACCTCGGGCTAAAAGGTTGGCGGCCTCGTTTCCGGGATTCCCGGAGTGCGCAGGCACCCATATCAGCTCCACATGGCGGGGCGGGGGTGCATCGGGTGAGTCCATTATGTCAAAAGCAGGGACATGAACTCGGCCTCGAGCAAAATTTTGTATCGCAGTTTTAGTCACTTAAAATATACCGAGCTTCCGTGCGAGTGATAGCAAGTGCAATGGGGGCTTCCTCTGCAGCCTCTGGGGACGTGTCTGGAGGGAGAGGTAGTGTGAGGAGGGTGGATGAAGAGGAGTCCACCACAGCTGCTGTCGCTTCATCACCCATGCAGGCAGCGTCCACCCATACGGCGTCCGGCTCGGAGCCATACGCCCGATGGAGTCCCTTCGCTCGGGCTCTGCGGCGCTGCTCATGGTGGGACGGGTGCATATTCCTCGGGAGCGGCCTGATGAGAAGCTCCCGGTGAAGGGGTCGTGGGATGGCGAGGAGGGTTGGGTCGTTGGCCGGTATTCTGATTCCGAGGGAGTCCAGGATATACCGACCTGTGGAAGTTTGTGTGAGCCTGATGTATTGGACCTGTCGGTGGGCCACCACCAGTTCCCCGATCGTGTTGTGGAGGCCCAGGCCTAGTAATCTGTCTGTGGGTGTGTTGAGGGGAAGATGAAGTGCTACCTTGAATGCCTTGCGAATCAAAGCATCCAAAGCGTTTATGTCATGTTTGGATAGTTGTAAGTATGGGGTAGTTTTCTCTTCGTTCTTTAACTCCCTCCTTTCTATCTTTCCTGACGGCGGGGTTGAGGTGTCCACCAAGAGTCCGACAGTTACTGCTCCTTTCCTTTCCTCATGTGCTGGAAGCCTGAAACAGACGCAAAAAAAGAAAAGAGGACGCGGACTCATAGCTACATGCTTCTACAAAGGCTGGTTCGTAGAAAGGAAACTTCTATTTCGAGTGTCACACGTCTCTCTTATCGAGCTTAGTTTATCCTGGTTCCGTGTAAGAATAGATGGCAAAAATTACTTCTTAAGGGTAGTTAAACTACATTGCCAATTAGAGGAGGGCAGAGCAAAACGTGAGACAAATTTCCGGATCGCCGCCTGCTTTTTATTATTCGCAATTAAAAAAAGCAAACATTACCGGATTATTTCCGACCGCTTTTGCATCATGCTCAGAAAATATATCAGTAGTTCAAAAAGGTGTTTTCTTGGATAAGTCTGTAGATGTCCAAAACAACAGAGGCAACGCTTTATCTGCCTACTTTTTGCGTCCTGTCTCAGTCGCGCTGTGACTTTACTTGATGAATGAGTAGGATAGCTTATGCGACACTGCAACGTTCAAAACGTCGCATTTTGCCGCAGCCAGAGGAGGAAAATGAGACAGTGCACGGAGAAAAATAAAACGCCCTTCCAAAATTAAGACATTAGTCAGTCTAACAACGACTTCTCATAATCCGCATGGTAAACGCTGCCTCCTGATAGCACCCGGCACTGTTTTGCTGTTACGGCTTTTTCAGTAAATACTTACTGAAACTGCGCTGTTTCCTGTTTTTTCCACGGCTTTCGCACGTGCTGCATTCTCACGCGCATCCCGATCCAACTGCTACATGTCTCGCAGCCTTCGCCACGCACCACCAATGTACTGCTTGTTTTTGAAGCAATAGCTTTTGGGACCTGAACAAATTGGCTGTGAGAAAAGTAAGTCAGTCTTTTTATTCAGGCAACAGTAATAGGTGCCTAGGAGGCAGTATTCAAATCAGGGCAGAGAACGTCGACATTGAAATCACCATGAAAACAACCGATGAGCTATATTGTATGCAGCATTCCAACATTTCTTCGAGAAATTCAAGAAACATAGACAGCGTTCGAGATGGGGGTCGGTATACTACCACACATACTGTGCTCTCGCACTTTATTATAACCGTCTCATAATGAGGACTAATTCGGCAATATTTTGAGATAACACTGCAACTCAAATTTTCCTTGACATAAATGGTCACGCCTCCACCTCTTGTATTAGTACGAAAAATTGACGTATGTTTGTACCCGCTAAATTCAATAACATTCATTTCACTGGAAAACCAGGTCTGAGTGAAAGCCAATAAGTCAAACCGATGATTTAAAGAGTCCAGAAGCATATCCCACGCACCCTTTTTTGTTCGTAGGCTTTGAGCGTTTAGGTGGCAGACAGAAAAGGCCTTAGCACAACGTGCCTTATAATCACGGAAAGAAACAGCGTCATGATAGCCGCCTTTAGAAATGCCGTTTGTCATTGGCATAAAGCCTGTAAGCAAGCAACTCTTGGCTCATTGGAATCCTTATCGTATTTTCTCTAGATCATCGATAGAAGCGATCCTGATAATCTTGCTACGAGGAGCCCGACGCACAAACAGCTTTCCGTTCTTAACTCAGGCAAACTCGTATTACTTTTCTTTCGCCTTCGACTTCATTCTCCACAACAAGTCCTTATTTTGTGCTGTAAGGTTCTTGTTTAAGAATATCTTGGACTTTTTGTCCTTCAGTTCATTCTTCTTGCTTAGCCACTTGTCCCTAGTCACACGAGATGAAAAGCGAACTAGCACAGGGGCTATCCTTTCCGAAGCGTCTGTATCACCCCTGAGTGGAAGTCGATGCACTGCTTCAACGTCGGCCTCGGAAAGTCGAGCAATCTGAAGTTCATCGGCCAGAAGGTTAATTTTGTCTAAAACCTTTTCGTCAGCATGCTGAGGCAGTCCATGTATCTCCATATTCTGCTGTCTGCTATACTGCTCGAGATTGTTGATCTCTTGCCTCAGTTTTTTTATTTCTTTGTCATCAACTTTTTCCTCAAGCTTTTTCATGCGTTTTTTTTAAGCCAGTTATGTCTGCACTTTGAGTTTCCATGCGCGTGAGGACTTCATCGTATTTTGTAAGACATTGCTTTTACTGAGCTCTCAATGCAGCCCACGTTGGTCATAATAGCCTCAATGTTGTCTAACTTCGACTTCATTTCCAGTACAGTAGCAAGCTTGCTCTGTATGTCAGCAATTTCTTTTGCCAAGTCTAGGCCGGCCTCTTTCTGCTTTGTTGTGCCCTGAAAACTACTACGGGTTTGTGCAGTTTTGCAAGTAGCGCACTTCCATGTTTTTTTTTTTGCGATCTCCGATTTTTTCTTGTAGTTGGCCTGATTTACTCCTGAGCAGGCGCCTATGTGATAATTATAGTCACACTCCGCGCACGACAAGAACACTTCATCGTCAGAAAGTTTTTCATGACATGCAAGACATTCATCAGACATTTTTAGTCTGATGCACTCAGACTCAGACTTTTTAGACTTATGCACTCAGCACTCAGCAGCAGCGGCGGCCGACACCATACACAACTGACAGAAAACTTAAGCAAGAGCAGTCCAAAAAGGGTCGACCAACCTGCGCAAGTTGTCAAGAGATTAACTTCCAGGCATGAAGGCAATCGGCGTCACCGCTGCCGCTGCTGCTGGATGAGTGTCGCTGTAACTGTCCCACTTCTCTGTTGACACCTGAACCGGTCCCTATGGGAAGGAATGCAGGGGGTAATGAAAAGTAGGGAATGAAAGAGGCGTCGTTGTAGAGGCCCTCAGACAAGTTTTGACAACCTCCTGCACTGGCATCGCATAGCACACGGCCCCTGCGTGCCACATTTACCGTATGCGATTGGATATAGAGATCTAGGTTTGCACAACGGGCGCAGTCAGATGACAGATTTGCGAAGTGAAATTTGTGCAAGGGCTTGCAAATTAAGGACCTATGGATGCCCCGGCAGCTTCAAGTCAGGGAGGTCAGGGCTGTTAAAGCAGCGGGTGGCAGCACTGCCACGCTCTAATACGCTTTTCCACGGCGCGGTGGTATGTATAGCGCTAACCATATGGCTGCACAAGACAGGTGCCTCTGCTCACCCTGCCACGTACAGACTGAGCCCGTAACAGACTTCCTTTTTTTCTTATATATTGATGCCGACAATGTGTGTTTGGCGTTGACAGGTGCGAAACTCACGACTCAGACTGGGCAGAAAAAGCGCCTGTGTGTAGCCAGACCAGTGGCGGTCCCAGAGCGTGGTTTTAGGGGAAGCGGGGGAGGGGGGGGGGGGGGGGGGGGGGGGGGGGCGGGGGAGGGGGGGCAGATTTTCGTATATAAAAAAAATAAAATAATAGAAACAACGATTATTTATTAATTTTTCTTACACAACAAATTTTGTGCCCTTTGTTGTTGAAAAATAACTGGCGAACGATATAGATGTTATACCATTACTCATTCTTTGAATGTTAACGTTTACACGAGGAATATTCATTTCGATACCAGGCGAAACAAGCCGACGGCTGAGATATCCCGCCATGGCATGTCCACGAAGGTCAAAGCACCTGCCCCGACATTTCACCAGTGGGATTAGTGGCCTTCATTACTCAGTTCTGGGAAGTGGCTTTGTTCCGCCCTCAGTACCCTCCTTCAAGGCGGCTGGTCGGCGTTCCTTGTCAAGCCAAAAAGGGGTGATCCCCTCGCTGGCGTCGCTGTGTCCCATGGTGGGATAAAGACATGAATAGGTGGCTCTTTGCCGCCCCGATGAGGTTGCTGGCCACCGCAACCGCAGGTGAATGGCACCGCCGTCGCCGCCGCGCCGGTGGCATGGCAAGACAACGGTGGGGGCGCGGCAGGACCACGATACCTCGACAATCACCACGAATTGTGCTCGTATAACTACCAACGTGTAGAACTTGGAATTGTGTGAAATAAGATAGCCGCTAACGCGGTGAACATACAAAGTAGGGAATTACTTGATGCATCACAGAGGGAAAAGTTTTCTAGTTCTACGTCAAAAATTACATCTCACGCTATGAGAGCCCGAAAACGGACGTCCGAGAAAATATGCAAAGGCTTTTAGCGGAAGGCAACCCCCCCCTAGTGTGACACTCGGAATAGGAGTGTCCTTTCTACGAACCAGCCTTTGTAGCACATGTAGCTATGAGTCCTCGTCCTCTTTTCTTTTTTGCGTCGGTTTCAGGCTTCCAGCACATGAGGAAAGGAAAGGCGCAGCAACTGTCGGACTCTCGGTGGACACCTCAACCCCGCTGTCAGGAAAGCTAGAAAAGAGGGAGTTAAGAACGAAGAGAAATCGAGGCTTCGTCGTGTCACTGGACACGTTTTCACTCAGTGACTTTAAACGTCCAAGAAGGCTCGGGATTAATTTCGAACATGTGCACCTGGGGTTTTTCACCGCATGCACTGACACTGCGCAGCACACGGGGGTTTTAAGCGCTTCGCGCGCCACGGAAACGCGGTCGCCGCTGCCGCCATTCCAACCTGCGTCCTCGTGCTCAACACCCTAACGCTGTGACAACTGGGCCACCGCTGCGAGTGAGTGTCCGGAAACGTGCACGCGACTGGCGAGTTGCCAAACTGGGGTGAGAAGGAATCGATCGGCAGCTCCGTCAGAGCGCTGCGCTATCTAGTGAACAGGAACGATGAGTGGCCCGAGGCAAGTGCTATCAATTACATATTAATCGATATTTACAGTACGCGACTGAGAATTACGATCCATTTTTTTTTTCACCATCAAATGTGCAAGTGCATACAAATCTGGTGCTTCATAACGTCCCAACGGCTTGAACATCGGGATATCCCAGCAAATCCAAATCCGGAATAGCTGGCAACCCTATCCGCTTCCGCTCGAGACTGTGGTGTGTCACAGTTCACAATACGGCTGCAGAGCAGATGTCTCTACCGAATCAGGTGTGTGAAGATCGCAGGAGTCTTTTTTTTTCCTTTTTCAGAAATGAGGGCGGCACATGTTCCGCGTTAACAGGTACAAAACTGGCGCTTTAAACGCGCAAAAAGCATACGTCCAGGGCTTTGTGATTTCCACTGCCATCGAAACTCAGCTTATTGCTGCAGCCGTTCCTCCATCCCGAGATATATAACCCGCAAAGGTGTACCACATTGTCACCGTAACTACTCCTTAACTGTGCATTTTATTTGAATTAGATGTATTACCTCACAGTCATAACACAATCGCAATGCAACAACGCCTTAATCTGTTAATTTAGCTTTTAGGCTGACTACCTACAAAGGAAACAAAATAAAAATTGGCCATGGCTGTTTGCAAGAACTACTGCGTGCCTTTTCACTTTTTATTTTTTTTCTTACGCCCTGTCTCCATTCATAGCGCGAGACATCGGTTTTCACAGCCGTTCCATCCTCACGCGCATCACGAGCCAACCGCACACGATTGCTAGTCCTCGCCTCGCGCTTGTGATAATAATTGGTTATGAGGAAAGGAAAGGCGCAGTAACTGTCTCACTTCTCGGTGGACGCCAGAAACACGCTGTGAAAAATTGAAAAAGATAAAGAAAATGGTTTGGGGGAAAGGAAGGCCACAGTAACTGTCACACTCTCGGTGGACACCTCACGTGCACCGTGAGGGCAGGGATGCATGAAGAAGCGATTAAAAAAGATTCAGGGGCACTTTGGCTCTGTAAAGTGCTGTAAGGCGAAAGAGTTTCCTGGCGCACTGTTATACTTATTTTTTTTATTTTTCGATTTTATATTTTTATTTCAGTTTTTATTTTTGTTTCGTTTTTGATTTCTTCAAATTTTTGTTTCTTTTCTTTTTATTTTTGTTACGTCTTTTATCTTATTTGTGAAACCCATGCATTAAATAGATGCGCCTTTATTCAAGGGCAACCCCGGAGCCTTCGTGGCAGAGTGGTAGCGTCTCCACTTCAAATGCCAAAGCACCTGGTTCGATTCCCAGCCTCGACACAGTTTTTTTCAAGTAATGACGCCGAAACGCGGACACATCTGCCGACACGGCTGCCGACGCGGCTGCTAACGACAGTATGAGGCATTAAAGGCGTTCGCCTTAATACAAAGACATAGGCGCCCTATGTGGAGGGATCAGGAAAATTTCGACCACATGGGGTTCGTTAGCGTGCACTGACATCAGACAGCATACGGGCATATTTTGCATTTCGCCTGCATCTAAACGCGGTTTCCAGGGCTTGGCTTTGGCCTCGCGTAGGATGCATAGAAACAATACCCACACACACACACAAAAAATCTTCCAGGGTGGTCCCCTACTGATCCAGGAGTCCACGGGCTTGGTATTCTTATCACGACCACCTCTCTCGACCGAACGGTTACTCTGTCGTGGGTCCCATGGGCATGCCTGGATCCCCGGTAATGAGCGCGTTCATGCGCTGGCCCGAGAACTCTCCTCCCGGACCCCTGATGATCAGGCACCCAACCCTGCACAAGAAGCCCCATCGGTCCTCTCTACATATCACCAAATCACCACATTTTACAAATTCAGCCGCATGACACTGCCACCACCCCACAGTACCTTGTCGCCCTTATCCAGCGCCACATGGCGACAATTACAGAAAGGCGGCTTTATTTCACCCCACCGTCTCTCATGCTTTCACCCCACCTTTCCTCCTGATTGTAACACGTGTGGCGTGCCCAGACCCACACTTTTTTTACGGACCGCTCAGCCCGCCGGCCAGAAATGGCTGGTGGATCGGGCTTTCCGTGATCTCGCGTAATCGTGCTCAGCTGCGCAACGCTCTAATCACTCAGCCACCACGGTGTGTCTCGCTCATATGATTGGTGACTGATTGGTTACTAGGAAATTTATCTCACAGTACTACTACCTTACTTCTTAGTGGACAACTGAACCGCGTCGTAAGGGAAGGGAATGAAAGAAGAAAGAGAGAAAGAGGTGCCGTAGTGGAGGGCTCCGGATTAATTTCAACCACCTTTGGATCTTTACGTGCACTGACTCGCTCACAGCTTGCGCTGTACTGCGACAGGTAGTGAGAGGAAGTTTTTTTTTTTTTGCGCACCTCCTCTTTTTTCTTTGTCTCTCCCTTTCGATTGCCTTCATGCCTGGAAGTTAATCTCTTGACAACTTGCGCAGGTTGGTCGACCCTTTTTGGACTGCTCTTGCTTAAGTTTTCTGTCAGTTGTGTATGGTGTCGGCCGCCGCTGCTGCTGGGTGAGCGTCGCTGTAACTGTCCCACTTCTCGGTTGACACCTGAACCGGTCCCTATGGGAAGGAATGTAGGAGGTAATGAAAAGTAGGGAATGAAAGAGGCGCCGTTGTAGAGGCCCTCAGACAAGTTTCGACAACCTCCTGCACTGGCATCGCATAGCACACGGCCCCTGCGTGCCACATTTACCGTATGCGATTCGATATAGAAATCTAGGTTTGCACAACGGGCGCAGTCAGATGACAGATTTGTGAAGTGAAATTTGTGCAAGGGCTTGCAAATTAAGGACCTATGGATGCCCCGGCAGCTTCAAGTCAGGGAGGTCAGGGCTGTTACAGCAGCGGGTGGCAGCACTACCACGCTCTAATACGCTTTTGCACGGCGCGGTGGTATGTATAGCGCTAATCATATGGCTGCACAAGCCAGGTGCCTCTGCTCACCTTGCCACGTACAGACTAAGCCCGTAATATATATTGATGCCTTATATATTCTTCTTATATATTGATTTCTTATATATTGATGCCGACAATGTGTTTTCGGCGTTGACAGGTGCGAAACTCACGACTCAGACTGGGCAGAAAAAGCGCCTGTGTGTAGCCAGACCAGTGGCGGTCCCAGAGCGTGGTTTTAGCGGAGGCGGGGGAGGGGGGGGGGCAGATTTTCGTATATAAAAAAAAAAGAAAATAATAGAAACAACGTTTTTTATTTATTTTTCTTACACAACAAATTTTGTGCCCTTTGTTGTTGAAAAATAACTGGCGAACGATATAGATGTTATACCTTTACTCATATTCTTTGAATGTTAACGTTTACACGAGGAATATTCATTTCGATACCAGGGGAAACAAGCCGACGGCTGAGATATCCCGCCACGGCATGTCCACGAAGGTCAAAGCACCTACCCCGACATTTCACCAGTGGGATTAGTGGCCTTCATTACTCAGTTCTGGGAAGTGGCTTTGTTCCGCCCTCAGTACCCTCCTTCAAGGCGGCTGGTCGGCGTTCCTTGTCAAGCCAAAAAGGGGTGATCCCCTCGCTGGCGTCGCTGTGTCCCATGGTGGGATAAAGACATGAATGGGTGGCTCTTTGCCGCCCCGATAAGGTTGCTGGCCACCGCAACCGCAGGTGAATGGCACCGCCGTCGTCGCCGCGCCGGTGGCACGGCAAGACAACGGGGGGGGGGGGGGCACGGCAGGACCACGATACCTCGACAATCACCACGAACTGTGCTCGTATAACTACCAACGTGTAGAACTTTGAATTGTGTGAAATAAGACAGCCTCTAACACGGTGAACATACAAAGTAGGGGATTACTTGATGCATCACGGAGGGAAAAGTTTTCTAGTTCTACGTCAAAAATTACATCTCGCGCTATGAGAGCCCGAAAGCGGACGTCCGGGAAAATATGCAAAGGCTTTTAGGGGAGGAAACACCCCCCCCCCCCCCCCCCCCCCCCTAGTGTGACACTCGAAATAGGAGTGTCCTTTCTACGAACCAGCCTTTGTAGCAGCATGTAGCTATGAGTCCTCGTCCTCTTTTCTTCTTCCAGCACATGAGGAAAGGAAAGGCGCAGTAACTGTCGGACTCTCGGTGGACACCTCAACCCCGCCGCCAGGAAAGCTAGAAAGGAGGGAGTTAAGAACGAAGAGAAATCGAGGCTTCGTCGAGTCACTGGACACGTTTTCACTCAGTGACTTTAAACGTCGAAGAAGGCTCGGGATTGATTTCGAACATGTGCAACTGGGGTTTTTCACCGCATGCACTGACACTGCGCAGCACACGCGGGTTTTAAGCGCTTCGCGCGCCATGGAAACGCGGTCGCCGCTGCCGCCATTCCATCCTGCGTCCTCGTGCTCAACACCCTAACGCCGTCACAACTGGGCCACCGCTGCGAGTGAGTGTCCGGAAACGTGCACGCGACTGGCGAGTTGCCAAACTGGGGTGAGAAGGAATCGATCGGCGACTCCGTCAGAGCGCTGCGCTATCTAGTGAACAGGAACGATGAGTGGCCCGAGGCAAGTGCTATCAATTACATATTAATCGATATTTACAGTACACGATTCATAATTAAAATCTATTTTTTTTCACCATCGAAACCAACCAATGCTCAAGTGCATCCAATTCATAACGTCCCGACAGCTTGAACATCGGGATATCCCAGCAAATCCAAATCCGGAATAGCTGACAACCCTATCCATAGTTCACAATACGGCTGCAGAGCAGATGTCTGTACCGGATCAGGTGTGTAAAGATCGCAAGAGTCTTTTTTTTTCCTTTTTCAGAAATGAGGGCGGCACATGTTCCGCGTTAACAGGTACAAAACTGGCGCTTTAAACGCGCGAAAAGCATACGTCCAGGGCTTTGTGATTTCCACTGCCATCGAAACTCAGCTTATTGCTGCAGCCGTTCCTCCATCCCGAGATATAGAACCCGTAAAGGTGGGCCACATTGTCACCGTAACTACTCCCTAACTGTGCATTTTATTTGAATTACATGTATTACCTCACAGTCATAACACAATCGCAATGCAACAACGCCTTAATCTGTTAATTTAGCTTTTAGGCTGACTACCTACAAAGGAAACAAAATAAAAATTGGCCATGGCTGTTTGCAAGAACTACTGCGTGCCTTTTCAGTTTTTAGTCTTTTGCTTACGCCCTGTCTCCATTCATAGCGCGAGACATCGGCTTTCACAACCGTTCCATCCTCACGCGCATCACGAGCCAACCGCACACGATTGCTAGTCCTCGCCTCGCGCTTGTGATAATAATTGGTTATGAGGAAAGGAAAGGCGCAGTTTGGATTAGATTGGAAAACGTTTATTGTCAGCACTGAGCCCTAGTGGGCATTATGCTAGGTGGCTTCGAGCCCATGGCTCTTGGCGACCTTGTGAGCCCACTCAGTGGCCCGGACTTGCGTCAACGGGTCTGAGCTGGTCAGTATAGCCTCCCACCGCTCTAGAGAAGGGACTGGTAGGAGGTCCGCCGGTGGCGGCGCCTTTTTGCAGCTCCATAAAATGTGGTCATATCCGGCTATCTCGCCGTATTGTTTGCAAGTAGCGTTGTATTGTGTTGGATACATGTGTGCTAGTCTCGACGGGCTAAAGAAGGCTCGCGTCTGGAGCCGACGCCACGTTACCTCCTGGCTTTTGTCGAGCTTTTTGTCTGGTGGCGGATAGATCCTCCTTTCCAGTTTAAACTGATTGGTGTATTCGTGAAATGATATGAATGCATCTCTCGTGAAATTTGGGGACTCAACCCGGCTCACTGCTCGGCTGACATAACCTCGAGGTATACTGTGAGGCAACTCGTTTCCCCTGTTCCCCGAGTGTGCCGGCACCCATATTAGTTCCACCTCTCTTTGGTCCCAGTCTTTATGTCTTAATATTCGTTCTGCCTCCTGGGAGATCATACCCCGCGCAAAATTGTTGATAGCCACCTTGGAGTCGCTAATTATGGTGACTGGTTTGGTGCTGGCCATTGCCATGGCGATAGCCGCCTCCTCCGCTGTCCCTGAGTTTTTTGTTTTGACCGAACCGGCCGTTAATGTTTCACCCGAGTCGTTCACGGCCGCGACCACAAAAGAGTCGCCTCCTTCGTATTCCGCCGCGTCTACATAGGTTGTGTATTCCGAGCCTTCGAGCTTGGCTTCAAGGGCCTTTGCTCTGGCTCTCCTCCTGCCTTCGTGAAAAGCAGGGTGCATGTTTTTTGGAAGTGGTTTAATAGTGAGTAATTTTCTAACTTTGGTCTGTAATTTTGCCTGCGCGTTTCTTTCCGGAATTCTATCATGTAATCCTAGGTTGCTCAGGATCTTTTTCCCCGGGGGTGAGGTCGCAAGCCTCCTTAATTGCGCAAATATATGTGCCTCGCATAGTTCCGTGGTGGTGTTGTAGATCCCCAGTTTAAGAAGTCTTTCCATAGGAGTGCAGTGGGGCAGCCCCAATGCTGCTTTATATGCTAACTGTCTCACTTCTCGGTGGACGCCAGAAAGACGCTGTGAAAAATTGAAAAAAGATAAAGAAAATGGTTTGAAAGAAAGGAAGGCCACAGTAACTGTCACACTCTCGGTGGACACCTCACGTGCACCGAGAGGGCAGGGATGCATGAAGAAGCGATTAAAAAAGATTCAGGGGCACTTTGGCTCTCTATATTGCTGTAAGGCGAAAGAGTTTCCTGGCGCATTGTTATATTTATTTATTTTTTATTTTACATATTCTATATTTATATTTCAGTTTTTATTTTTGTTTCGTTTTTTAATTTTTTTCATTTTGGTTTCTTTTCTTTTTTATTTTTGTTACGGCGTTTAGGGGGGCAACACCCCCACCCCCTAGTTTGACACTCGAAATAGGAGTGTCCTTTCTACGAACCAGCCTTTGTAGCAGCATGTAGCTATGAGTCCTCGTCCTCTTTTCTTCTTCCAGCACATGAGGAAAGGAAAGGCGCAGTAACTGTCGGACTCTCGGTGGACACCTCAACCCCGCCGTCAGGAAAGCTAGAAAGGAGGGAGTTAAGAGCGAAGAGAAATCGAGGCTTCGTCGAGTCACTGGACACGTTTTCACTCAGTGACTTTAAACGTCGAAGAAGGCTCGGGATTGATTTCGAACATGTGCAACTGGGGTTTTTCACCGCATGCACTGACACTGCGCAGCACACGCGGGTTTTAAGCGCTTCGCGCGCCATGGAAACGCGGTCGCCGCTGCCGCCATTCCACCCTGCGTCCTCGTGCTCAACACCCTAACGCCGTGACAACTGGGCCACCGCTGCGAGTGAGTGTCCGGAAACGTGCACGCGACTGGCGAGTTGCCAAACTGGGGTGAGAAGGAATCGATCGGCAGCTCCGTCAGAGCGCTGCGCTATCTAGTGAACAGGAACGATGAGTGGCCCGAGGCAAGTGCTATCAATTACATATTAATCGATATTTACAGTACACGATTCAGAATTGAAATCTATTTTTTTTTCACCATCGAAACCAACCAATGCTCAAGTGCATCCAATTCATAACGTCCCGACGGCTTGAACATCAGGATATCCCAGCAAATCCAAATCCGGAATAGCTTACAACCCTATCCGCTTCCGCTCGAGACTGTGGTGTGTCACAGTTCACAATACGGCTGCAGAGCAGATGTCTGTACCGAATCAGGTGTGTAAAGATCGCAAGAGTCTTTTTTTTTCCTTTTTCAAAAATGAGGGCGGCACATGTTCCGTGTTAACAGGTACAAAACTCGCGCCTTAAACGCGCAAAAAGCATGCGTCCAGGGCTATGTGATTTCCACTGCCAGCAAGACTGCAAAGGCCGCTGGGGCCCTGGAATGAGGGCTCCACCTACTCGTCGATAAAGAACACTTGTTGTACAATAAAGTTTTTCATTCATGTTTAGAAAAAATTTTATTTACATATGTACACATGCCAAGGTTACTAGATACATTCACATTTACAAGAACACATGACACATGTAAGGCGAGCCAATTAAAGAGGTACCATAAACATTTCTAAGTAACTAACAGGAATGGGCGATGTAAAATAGGAATGCATATATACCGATTGTCAGAAGAGCGAAAAGGCAATAACTGGACATTGAAACATTGAAAAGGATACTTTAGCGCCAGTTTGGCCTAAAAACCAAGACAATACGACCGTTATTTACAGAAATAAATGGGCATGACCACTGTCGGAGAAACTCTTCCTCACCCAAGAAAAAGAGTTCCTCGGACAAAAAACTGATCAGCTCCCGTCGGAGACGGCCGAGAATTGGCCACACAGCGCGGCGTCGAAAGCCACTAGCGACCGCGGCGCATCGACTGCGCCATAAACTAAAAAGACCTGCAACTATTAACAGGCGAGCAAAACGGCCGCTGGGGAAGCGGCCGCGGGAGACGAAGCACGAAATGCCCTGCCCACGAAATCCCGCATGAACCGCGCGCCAAAAGACACGCGCTACAACACAGGTGACTGTAGCGTGGCGATTAGATTCCGGGAGCGGGCAATTCGGACAGGTACTGGAGCGTAACACACCCCACCGTTCTAACCGATCACAAGTAGGGAGCACTGCCCAGCCAAGTTTCCAGACAAAGTCACGTAGATGATCTGGGAGAGGTGTCGACGCTAAACGCGCCCACTGAACCCGGCGCATAGGTGAGCGGCGAGGCGCCGGCACAACAGGTAACAATAGCGTGCCCATAATGTCCACCACATGGTCTGCAACGATGTTGACAGCAGGTGCTACTGCTCTAACATGCCTGTAAAAGGCCACTGATGAAGCGTAGAAAGCTGTAGGTTGCTCTGACTGGGGTCCATGATTAACAGGGGCCGCCGGATCCAAAAAGCGTAAAGAAGGGCCCAAAAAGTACCGAGCCAGGATTCGCGCCGGAGACGCGTTTCCTAGCAGGATACGCAAAATACTCTTCAACGCTAACAGCGAGGACGTGACGGACAAATTTGGAAAGGCAAACCCTCCTCTCTCCCGTGGTTGTCCAAGAACAGCACGGGCCACAAGCTCGGTTCCGCCTGACCAAAAGAACGAAAAAACTGTAGTCTGCACTCGCCTTATGACACGGAGGGGTGGTTTAACAGTGTAGCAGAGGTACCAGAAGGCACCGAGCGTGACGGACTGAACCAGGTAGCGCCTCTCAAGCAGAGGCAAATCGAATGTCTGCGCCCTTCGCACACGAGCTGTAATGTCTTCGACGACCGAAGACCACACACCATTCCATATTCCAGCACAGTCGTAGGTCACACCTAAAATGCGCATCTGCGCGCACCACTGCAAAGGTATTGAAGATGTAATACGAGTCTGGGTAGACCCCACAAAAAAGTAACAACTCTTCGAGCAATTAAGAGCAGCCCCAGACAAGGAGGCGTACTCACGGAAAACGTTTAAAGTTTCAAGCAGGCTGCGTTCATCAGCTAAGTACAGAGTGATGTCGTCTGCATAAGCAGTGACGCGTACCGCTTCGCTGCCTGGCAAAGCCAGACCTCTAATAAAGGAGTGGCGATTGACTGCCAAGAGGAAAGGCTCTAATGCTAAGACAAACAAAAGGGGGGAGAGCGGACAACCTTGACGGACGCCGCGGCGAACATCAAATGCGGTACTTTCCCGACCATCGAGGAACAGAGTGCTTGAAATATCTCTGTACATCTCTTCAATGAGAAGCACGAAAGAAGGTGGGAAGCAGAAAGCATCCAGCATCCCGTAAATGTACTCGTGCTCTAAGAAGTCGAACGCCTTTTCCTGATCAAGGGAAACAAGAAGACCCTGTGCGCGCCGTCGTAAAGTATACGCTAGGATGTCTCGCGTTACAGAAGATAAACTGTGTATTTCACGGCCTGGGATGGAGCAAACCTGGTGGCAGGAAATAAGTGACGGGAGGAGAGCTCGTAGACGACGAACGAGTAATTTTGCTAATACTTTGTAATCTGAATTTAGCAGGGTGATAGGGCGCCAATCTGCCGGACATGTCGACATAGGAGACTTTTTAGGAATAAGGACAATGCGGCCTCTTTTGAATGATTCAGGAAATACGTGCTCAGTAAAGCATATTTTTAATACTTCCGAGAAAATAGGGCCCACAATATCCCAAAATTCTAAATAGAACTCCACAGGAAGGCCGTCTGGACCAGGCGCTGAGCCTCGTTTCATGGAGTCCAACGCCTCCTTGATTTCATCTGTTGTTGGCACAGCCGTAAGGCCGTCATGGAGTTCAGTTGAAACCTGCGGCAAGCCTGCTAAAAATGGGGCTGCGGAAACGACATTGCGATCAACTAGAATGACCGACTGAGCAATACCCCTGAAATGGCTAAAAAACGCACTGAAATTCCTGCCACCTGGTTGGGACGTAGCCCCGGCGGAAGATGTAAACGCAGGGGCACCTTGAGTGTACAACAGCTCTTGGCGGGCCAACCGAAGCACCTCAGGATGAGCAGTTGGACTGCGTCGACAACGCCATGCAGCCGCTGTCAAAGAGGAGGCACGTAAAAGACGCTGTAGGCGCTCCGAAAGCTCCTCTTTCCATGCGCACATAAGCGACGAAGGCGACGGGGTGCGTTGAGCAATACGTAGCTTCGCCGTCACCACACGCCCCTCATCTGACACGCGAGCCCTAAGGGCTCGACCAGATGCGGCGCAATGGGGACGCCACTGCTCCTTCAGACGGTCCCAGTCACCAGGCACCGCCCCAACAACCGAAAAACACAAGACCCGTGTGAGCCCCTCTTTAGTGCTGGCGTCGTGAAGTATGCGTACATCCAACCGCCATGGTCTATGGGGTGATACTGCAGGCGCCGGAACCGTGAGTGATAGAAGAAAAGGGCGGTGGTCTGAAATGTGCACCGGCGAGGATGGCAGCTCAGTACATTAGCTACACACACTGACCGCGAAAGGCTCGCCGGAACGTACGCCCTGTCTAGCCTACTCGACGATAACCCGCGACGCCAAGTCCACACAAAGACGTTGCCATAGAGGAGCTCATACGCGTCCGTGAGCATGAAATGGTTCACTAAGCGGCGCAACACACGCGCATTCCAGCCTGGCCTACCCCTACCAGGGCCTTGCACATCGGCGACCGTATCGAGCACGCAGTTGAAATCGCCCAACATCACAACATTGCGCCCTCCAAGAAAATACACATCTAAATCTTTAAAGAATGCGTTTACCAAATTGGAATGCGCAGGCGCATAAATACAAAGAATTCTCAGGTGAAGTGCGTTAAACGTGCAGTCGAACGCCAACACGCGTCCAAGCGCATCGTAGGTAACATGATGATCGCGCAACAGTGAGCGGTTCAAAACAAGAACGCCAACACCGCTAGAACGCGTGCTGGCGTACGAAAAGAAGGCATCGACGCCAAACCTACGCTTGAATTTCAACACGTCACTGAGACGAAAAAAATTAGTTTCTTGCAGGCAGACGATATCGCAACCCGAGGAACGAGCGAATGCGACCACCGTTGCCTGCTTCAAAACACTGCGGAACCCCTGCACGTTAAGAGTAATAATTTGAAGGTTAGTCATTTTGGAAATGAAAAATGAAACCTGAACAGTCGTGATGCTTAGGCAATACAAAGCGCGCCGCGAACGGCGCTAAACCACCTCACTTTTTGCGGAGGGTCGGACCAGAGGAGGCACGAGGCCTCCTTGGCCGACCGGCAGAATTGTCCGAGTCCGTAGTCGACGCATGTGGACGCTTTAAGCTCGAACTTAAAGAGACCATCTCAATATCCGACGACTCTTCGCTAGAAGTGCTAGCGCTGATCCTCGATGTTGAAGAGGACGGCGACTGCACAGGGTCAGCGTCTGGAGATGATCTTGGCTCTCGTACAAGCGATGACGAAGACGACGATGGCGGCGTCGGGTCCTCCTCAGGCGTGATGACAGTCTCGTCAATGACGAGGTTGACTGAAGAGGCCGAGGACGTCAAGCTGCTGTCGTCACCGTCGACCTCAGCTATGTCGGTGTCCCAGCTCAAAACCGCAACGCTGGCCGCGGGCTCTAGCGCGGGCTCCGAGGGTGGCACGTTCTCAGCCTCAGATTTTTCCAGGGACACAGTAGGCTCGGCCCCTGTCTCATCAGGGACGCTCGGAGAGACTGAGGCTGACGCAGCAGGAACCTTTACTGTCTGCTCGCTTGGTGCAGCACTGGACGCATCAACAGCAGACTCCGGCTCTTCCACGCAGCGACGCTGAGACGCAGTGGAAGCACCCGTAACGGCGGCGGTGTTGGATCCGCCAGTCTCCTTGATGGCTTCAACCGCTCCCTGAGCGGCCTGCGGGGGCGCAGGGTGGGCCGCAGCCTCCGAGTACGAGGGCTTGATAGCACACGCCACAGTAGCGTGCGGATCACCACAACGACGACATGGCAGCACGCAACCCTGGCCTTGGTGCCCAAAGACCCCACAGCGGGCGCAGAAAGGAGCCGTGCACTGCGCCCTGAAGTGCGCAGTGGACCCGCAACGCCGGCAAACGCGCTGCATGCCCTTGTAGTCGCACGTCACGCGGTGGCCCGCGACCTTGATGTAGTTGGGTACGGGTGACTCTGGTTTCATTTCAATCCGCACGTAGCGGGTCCCGGTGGTGACAGTGGGACGCGATCCCATGACCCCGCGACTAATGTGCAGCACCTTGCCAAAAGGGGAGAGAGCCTTGGCAAGGGCGTCACTGGGTACACGTGCGGGCAGAAAAAGAACAGTCACCTGGGTCACTTGCGGGCTCAGGGGAACGATGGCGACGCGTTCCTTGCCGATGGTGAGGCAGGAAGCTTCAACGATTTTAGCCATGGCGGCTTCACTTTTCACAGTGACTTGGTAGTTGCGTCCACCGAAGTGCTGGACGCAGTACACTTCCTCCAATCCAACAACGGAGGCTGTCGCATCGACGACATCCTCCGGACTAGCCCCCTCAGGGACGACAACATCAAAGGCCAGAGCCTTTGTAGGTGGCTGGCTCACCATAATGAGGCGCCCGCCAGCCGAAGGACACCTTAACAAAACAGTACGTCGAAAGGTCACACACCGGCCACCGACGCAAGCCGGCGGCCGGAACACACACCGAAGCGTCCACCAGCTACCGATGCAACCGACAAAGATATGCGCGAGCGTCGAGGATTTCAAATGCTCCAATGCCCATTCACCACAGCAATAAACACTAAAAAACCAGAGTGAGATATAGAACCCGCAAAAGTGGACCACATTGTCACCGTAACTACTCCTTAACTGTGCATTTCATTTGAATTACATGTATTACCTCACAGTCATAACACAATCGCAATGCAACAACGCCTTAATCTGTTAATTTAGCTTTTAGGCTGACTACCTAGAAAGGAAACAAAATAAAAATTGGGCATGGCTGTTTGCAAGAACTACTGCGTGCCTTTTCACTTTTTATTTTTTTTCTTACGCCCTGTCTCCATTCATAGCGCGAGACATCGGCTTTCACAGAAGTTCCATCCTCACGCGCATCACGAGCCAACCGCACACGATTGCTAGTCCTCGCCTCGCGTTTGTGATAATTGGTTATGAGGAAAGGAAAGGCGCAGTAACTGTCTCACTTCTCGGTGGACGCCAGAAACACGCTGTGAAAAATTGAAAAAGATAAAGAAAATGGTTTGGGGGAAAGGAAGGCCAGAGTAACTGTCAATTTCTCGGTGGACACCTCACGTGCACCGTGAGGGCAGGGATGCATGAAGAAGCGATTAAAAAAAATTCAGGGGCACTTTGGCTCTGTAAAGTGCTGTAAGGCGAAAGAGTTTCCTGGCGCACTGTTATATTTATTTATTTTTTATTTTTCGTATTTTATATTTTTATTTCACTTTTTATTTTTGTTTCGTTTTTTAATTTCTTCAAATTTTGTTTCTTTTCTTCTTTATTTTTGTTACGTCTTTTGTCTTATTTGTGAAACCCATGCATTCAATAGATACGCCTTTATTCATGGGCAACCCCGGAGCCTTCGTGGCAGAGTGGTAGCGTCTCCACTTCAAATGCCAAAGCACCTGGTTCGATTCCCAGCCTCGACACAGTTTTTTTCAAGTAATGACGCCGAAACGCGGACACATCTGCCGACACGGCTGCCGACGCGGCTGCTAACGACAGTATGAGGCATTAAAGGCGTTCGCCTTAGTACAAAGACATAGGCGCCGTATGTGGAGGGATCAGGAAAATTTCGACCACATGGGGTTCGTTAGCGTGCACTGACATCAGACAGCATACGGGCATATTTTGCATTTTGCCTGCATCTAAACGTGGTTTCCAGGGTTTGGCTTTGGCCTCGCGTAGGATGCATAGAAACAACTTTATTACGCACGCACACAAAAAAAATCTTCCAGGGTGGTCCCCTACTGGTCCAAGAGTCCACGGGCTTGGTATTCTTATCACGGCCACCTCTCACGACCGAACGGTTACTCTGTCGTGGGTACCATGGGCATGCCTGGATCCCCGGTAATGAGCGCGTTCATGCGCTGGCCCGAGAACTCTCCTCCCGGACCCCGGATGATCAGGCACCCAACCCTGCACAAGAATCCCCATCGGTCCTCTCTACATATCACCAAATCACCACATTTTACAAATTCAGCCGCATGACACTGCCACCACCCCACAGTACCTTGTCGCCCTTATCCAGCGCCACATGGCGACAATTACAGACAGGCGGCTTTATTTCACCCCACCGTCTCTCATGCTTTCACCTCACCTTTCCTCCTGATTGTAACACCTGTGGCGTGCCCAGATCCACACTTTTTTTACGGACCGCTCAGCCCGCCGGCCAGAAATGGCTGGTGGATCGGGCTTTCTGTGATCTCGCGTAATCGTGCTCAGCAGCGCAACGCTCTAATCACTCGCTTTACCACGTTACATGGGCCTGTCAGAAAATGCAGGCAGTGCCGATAAACAACACACCAACACCGGAGCAGTGGGAGGCTGCGCTGTCCAGCTCGAAGCCTGAAGAGCAGCTCAAGCTGATCGACAGGGCTTGCAAGACTGCAAAGGCCGCTGGGGCCCTGGACTGAGGGCTCCACCTACTCTTCGATAAAGAACACTTGTTGTACAATAAAGTTTTTCATTCATTCATTCAGCCACCACGGTGTGTCTCGCTCATATGATTGGTGACTGATTGGTTATTAGGAAATTAAACTCACAGTTCTACTGCCTAACTTCTTGGTGACAACTGAACCGCGTCGTAAGGGAATGAAAGAAGAAAGAGAGAAAGAGGTGCCGCAGTGGAGGGCTCCGGATTAATTTCAACCACCTTTGGATCTTTACGTGCACTGACTCGCTCACAGCTTGTGCTGTACTGCGACAGGTAGTGAGAGGAAGTTTTTTTTTTTTTTTGCGCACCTCCTCTTTTTTCTTTGTCTCTCCCTTTCTCACTGCCATTTTTTTCTTGGTTCCACAGGTCTAGATGCCACCTCCACGTTCATAGCCTTATCTCCTAGCTTATCTTCTTGCTTGGGAAGAGCAGGGGAGACCCCACCTGCATCCACTGCGGTGGCACTGCCACCCTCGATCATAGGCTATTGGACTGCCCGGAGGATCCTCCCCCGGAAGCTCTTATAGAAGCTCCCTCACTAGACGCCTGGGAAGAACTGCTGCGCAGCTCGGACCCCGCCGTCCAGGCGGGAGCCATCGAGCGCGCCGAAGAGGTCGCTGCCAGCCATCAGCTAACGGCCACCGGGCCTTGTGCTAAGAATACAGGAACCCTTCTTTTCCGACAATAAAGTTTTCTCTCTCTCTCTCTCTTCTTGGTTCCACAGAGAGAGAAAAATATATCATAAAAGGAATACGCCGGTTCTCGTCCGGTCGTGGTTCCAGAGTAAAACAGTTAACGGACGTGTCTTTCCTTTCCTCAAAATCAGACCTCCAGTTTCTTAAAAGCGAGGAATGACTACGCCCCTCGATCTTCCGCCTCAGTCAAATCCAAACCCCAAAATGTTTGCTATGAGAACAGTTTGATGTAATGCATGCAGCATTGATATTAATGCAAGCCCATTTTTGATAAATGTTCACCATATTGAAAGTCAGCATCTACCACTTATCGAAAGTTCAGGTTTCGAGACCTAATTCAAAACCAGGATATTTGCTCTGGGCGCAATCGAATTTCATGTGCGCTCCGCTTGTTGTCAATCCAAGCGCTACAGCATTAAAGTTCGGAATTTGTGAGGACCTCACGTACCGGTGTCCTAATGAATGTCCCGTGTATATTTGAAACAGATCTTAATATTAGTCATAGGGCAAGGCGCTCCTTTTTTTTTAATGCCTTTCTTGTTCTAAGCTTAATTGTTTCATCTCAATGAATGGCGAATATGTTTGTATTGCGGTTGAACATCCACACTAGTCTGCCTATTTAGCTATTACATGACGGAAGCCAACAGTCACCGAAACCAAGGATCATAAGGGATGGCTTTTTTTCAATTGTGGTTTTTCATCATTGGGAAATTAATAAAAGCGGAATAAAAATAACCATATGCCGCCGGTGGGAACCGAACCTACGACTTCCTAATTCCGCTTCGGGTGCTCTACCAAGTGAGCTACGGTGGAGGCTGCCCAATCTTCTGCTTTCAGGGGTATTTAAGCGTGCAACCGAATCTTGAGAGTGTTCACCAGCGCCACCCTCGTCCATAGCGGCGGACGTCGCACGTAGAGGCGCGGACAAAATAAACGGAGCACGCAGCTGTCTTCGAATATTTTGCACGCGTCAACTAATTGATATTTCCAGCAGTGGTACGCGCATGCTGGTAGAGGAGGCTGGTGGTCTTTCTTGCAGACAAACAACGCTTCTTCATTACCAATGGAGAAAGCGTGATTGCACTTCGCACGCAATAGCGTGCTCCGTTTACTTATGGCCGCGCCTGCACTGTATTACTGCGAGTGCCACGCATTAACGTGATCGAACGGTGAGGGCAGAAGCTGTGAGAAAACCCTCTTATTCTGCTTATAGCATCAAGACTGCCAGATTCGAGGCCCTCGTTAAACTATTCAGCAGACTCAATATGACATGCATGGCGGAAGCCAACAGTCTCCGAAACCAAGGAGTATAGGAGATGTCTTTTTTTTTTAATTGTGGTTTTTCATCAATGGGAGATTAATAAAAGCAGAAGAAAAAACAACCACAAGCCGCTGGTGGGATCCGAACCTACTACCTCCGAATTTTGCGTCTGCAGTTGAAGAGCAAAAAAAAATCATAGCCCATGGTTTCCCTGGTCACCGTGCACTTGATATAAACTGCGGTGTTTGTTCTTCGTTTTACTTTACGCGTGCCCTATCTCCATTCGTTGCGCTATGCACAGAAGTGACATCAATCGTCACGCGCGTCACGAGCCAAACGCACGTGTCTGATAGCCTTCGTATCGCCAGAATCCTTCAATAGTTTCTCTCACTAATACCTTCCACTCTGTTGCACGAAGCAAGTAGATGGAGCATTCTTTTTCATGTGTGCGAAGTCAGTGCACGCTAAAGATCCCCAAGTGGTCGAAATTAATCGGAGCCCTCCACTATACGGCAACTCTTTCTTCTTTCACTCCCTCTTTCTTTCTTTCTTTCTTTCTTTCTTTCTTTCTTTCTTTCTTTCTTTCTTTCTTTCTTTCTTTCTTTCTTTCTTTCTTTCTTTCTTTCTTTCTTTCTTTCTTTCTTTCTTTCTTTCTTCCTTTCTTTCTTTCTTTCTTTCTTTCTTTCTTTCTTTCTTTCTTTCTTTCTTTCTTTCTTTCTTCCTTTCTTTCTTTCTTTCTTTCTTTCTTTCTTTCTTTCTTTCTTTCTTTCTCTCGCGGAGCGATTGAGGTGTCCACTGATACGTGCCAGTTCCTGCGCCTGTCATTTTCTTAAACCAATTTTCTTTTTAGAGCACAGCTCTTTGCCGCCCGTTTCTGCGTTTCGCGGCGTCGCCGTCGCAGTTGTAACCAGCAGTGGACACCTTAGTCGCGCTTTAAGCTGCGAAACCAATGGAGCGGGATCGTGGAAAGCAGAGGATAAAATTGATAAATTGGTTTTTGATTGAAGGAAATCGCAGTATCTGTCTCACACATCTGGGTGGACACCTGAACCAGAGGGAAGGCGCATAACTGCCCTCTTAGAACAGTGGACACCTCAATCGTGCTTTAAGCGACGTGGCGGCAGTGGCAGATGTGCGCTGCATGACAACGTTGTGCCAGAAACGCGGCGCTGAAGCCACAGGACGCTGGAGTTCGTTGTGTTCATTGGCGTTGGCGTTGACAACGTTTTACACTCCGATCATTTTGAGGAAACGAAATGCGCATAACTGGCTCCCTGGGTCAGTGGACGCCTGAATCGCACTTATAGGTACGTGGGGTGATGAGCGAGAGATGTGGGCTGTATGCGTGAGCGCTGATAACGGTGAGCGAACTCTCGCGACCAACCATTAACTGCCACCTGCCAGGGTGGCAAAGTGGGTGGAGTCTTTAATGTAGATATAAAGACAAACAGGAATTTCTTACTACTCATGCGGGAGAACATCCCGTTCCTCTCGCTCGTAAGGCCTCCCACGGCTGTGACAACATCGCGAAATAGACCTCTTCTTTGAGAGCCAGGCATTGGTGCAACAAGTCGAGCATATATTTAACTATTTCTCCGACCACAAAGCTTCCTTCATGACAATCAAGAACTGTTAGCGGAGTGTTTCTTGAAGAAGGAATATGTGTGAAATATAACAAGTTGTCTTTAGTTGTACATATATGTCTTTCTCGAATTCTTTGCCTCAATCTATCGAAAAGCTGAAACAGCTGATAAGCTGCGCTCAAGTTTCGCATTAGGAAGTAACCTAATCGTCGGCAAATTTTTTTGCTTTTTTCTGCAGTGCCGCATGTCTGTCACAACGCTGCCAGCGCTAACGCATGCAGCCCACATCCCTCCCTCACCACCGCCACGTACCTCAAAGCGGGATTGAGGCGTCCACTGACCCAGACAGCCAGTTGTGCGCCTTTGCTTTCCTCAAAATCACCGGAGACTAGAACGTTGTCAACGCCAACGCCAATGAACACATTGAACGTCGATGGCCTATAATAGCTTCAGTGCCGCGTTTCTGCCAGCCATAACGTTGCAAGTGCTAATGCATTCAGAACACAGCTGTCACTACCGCCACTTAGCTTAAAGCGCGACTGAGGTGTCCACTGTCCAAGGGGGCCAGTTATGCTCCCTTCCTTGGTTTTCGAAGCTCCCGCTCTTCATCGGTTTCGGCTGCCCGTTTAGCGCGTTTACACTCCCTATCGATTGTTAAATCACTCGCACGGTTGGCAATGTCGACCGGATGATCAGACTCGGCCCGATATCTGCGAGTATCCACTCTCGAGGACGTCGGCTCCGATTGACTTGTTTCTTCCATAGCGAGACACTGGATAGGCAGCGCGCAGCGGTCCGCGCACTTTCACTTCCACTGCTGTCTAGTACTCCTGAACTTCCCTCCTTAAATCCTTAACTACTCCTTAACTACAAATAAAAAAAAATAATTTATTACCTCATAGACGTAGCAGAATTGCAATTCATCAGCACCATGGTCTGTTAATTCAGCTGTTATGCAGAGCCGCTAAAAGAAAAAACACTGTGAGGGCGCTTATCTAGTCTGCTTACGTGGAGGAATGCGCAAGCATGTCTTCGATCTTGTTTTTTTTTTCTGACTCATAAGGTGGAGTGTGGCATTTCATCATTTCCACTTTGGACACATTACACCACTTCGACATTTTCTTTACGACATGCTACGACACTTCGACGTTTCTAGTTACGACATAGTGCACTTCGTTTCGGTTACGACATACTGCACTACTTTGGCATTTCAGTTACGAGACACTATACCATTTCGTCGTTTCCTTTTACGTCACAATTTTAATGAGAAAATTGGTTTTTGAGGAAAGGAAAGGGCAAAGTAGCTCTCACATCTAATCTCAGTGGACACCTCAACCTCGCCTTAAAGGAAAATGTAAAGTCCCAGGAAGCATGCAGTTGAAGGTGCATATGTCATCGGTCCAAACCCCGGTCGCAAGCTATCCTCTAACTTGACTAAAACCTGTAAGCTATATGCAAAGAGAAATGCTATGACACAACACGGAACGCTGAACGATGAACAGTTGCTCAAAATTTTGGTGAATGTATTTGGGAATACTGCCGCCACATTGAGGTCAACCAGTGATGACATCGCTGGGATTTCGTCTACACTCCCTTGATTAAGAGGGTAAGGACGGGGGTATGTGTTCTTAAACACCGGCGTCGTTGCTTGGACGGATACAGTTTTGCGACGCGCGTCTCTCATCTTTCCTCTCACGTTTCGGTCAACTCTACCCATCGCAGTGGCTCAGTGGTTAAGGCGCTCGTCTACCGAGCCAGAGTACCGGGTTCGAACTCGACCGCGGCGACCGCGTTTCGATGGAGGCGGAACGCAAAAGGCGCCAGAGTGCTGCGCGATGTCAGCGCACGTTAAAAATCTCCAGTCTGTCGAAATTAATCCGGAGACCTCCACTACGGCACCTCTTTCTCTCTTCTTTCACTTCTACCTTCCTCCCTTCCCTTACGGCGCGGTTCGGGTGTCCACCGAGATATGCGGCACAAATACTGCGCCATTTCCTTTCCTCAATAACCAATTTACCAATTTATTTATCTTTGAACTCTCCTTTTTCTCCACGTGGCAGCGATTGTGGCTCAGCTCGAGCCAGCGGGCAGGCCCGTGGAATTTTCTTTCCATTCGAGCTTTCGCACGTGCTGCACACGCGTACTACGCTACACACGCACCCGTCTGGAAGCCTTCACCTCGAGCTCGTAGCTTCAACTCTGTTGCGAGAAATAGTGAAATGGAGCATTCTTTTTCATGTATTTGCTATTCTTTCTCTAAAACTGCGATTCTAAATTTTGCTCGAGGCCGAGTTCATGTCCCTGCTTTTGGCATACTGGACTCGCCCGATGCACCCCCGCCCCGCCAAGTGGAGCTGATATGGGTGCCTGCGCACTCCGGGAATCCCGGAAACGAGGCCGCCAACCTTTTAGCCCGAGGTTCTTTAAACCGGGCTCAGGTGGCCTCGGATCGGGGATTCACGAAGGATCGCATGCACTCATTCAGTGAGCTGACCCAGGCATACAGAGCCTCTCGCCAGCTCTACCCCCCGCCCCACCCCTCCCTAGATAACAGACACGCAACACTCTGGCGCAGATTACAAACACATACTCTCCCCTCGCCCCTTACCCTAACCCACTATCATCCCTCCTTCCCCACTCCTGCTTGCGCCCTATGCCCAGAACCCTTCGCTTCTTCTCTCCACATCCTTTCCCTCTGCCCGGCGGACCCTCCCCCGCGGGACCTAGAGAACCTCAAGACCTGGGAGGACTGGGAGACCCTGCTGCACTCGGAGGACCCGGCCGTGCAGACCATCGCCACCGGCCGTGCTGCCAGTGTTATGGACCTCAGGAACATAAACACTTGAGTGCAGTGGGGTCGTGCGGGGACCCTGGGGCGTGCCCCGAATTCCTTTGTAAATAAAGTTTTCTCTCTCTCTCTCTTCTTTCTCTCTCTTCCCTTTCCACCTACTTCTTTGCTTCCCTATAGGTTGTAGTGTTACCATGCACCCCGTGGTAGCTGAGTGCTAACGGCGTTCGGCTTCGAAAGACACCCGTGTGATGTACTATGTCACTAAACATTCCTCCTAATTTCTCTTCCTCTTTCATCCCTTACGCCCGAAGATAGCTACTGCGCCCTTCCTTCCTCACAAGGAAAGCTCCTGTTTCGCCGAAGCGAGGAAAGCTTGGTCCCTTCTGTTTTTCTTCCAACTCGCCCGCAGCGGCGGCGCTTCGGTGGAGGCGAAACGCAAGAGAGAGAGAGAGAGAAACAACTTTATTGCCATAGAATGTCGGGATTTAGGGCAGATGGTCCTGGTGTGGCCCCCAGGTGGGAGCGACTTCCTGAACCCATGAAATGAGTGCCAGTTGGATGGTCTTGTCCGGTCTTCTGAGGAGTTGGTTCCGTTTAGAGCACTGCACAGGCCTGAATCTGAGGCCCAGGCCCGGCCCGGGCCCGAGACCTGAAGCCCGAGCCCGGTCCAGGCCCGCGGCTTCAAGCCCGGGCCCGGCCCAGGCCCGCTAAATTATCCTTTAGCGAGCCCGGCCCGGCCCGTGAATCCCGGAGTGAAGCCCAGCCCAGGCCCGGCCCGTTTCACAGTAACGCTTGAGGTATACTGCTCACTCTGAGCAAGTAGACTGCTACTAGACCGATAGGAAACTGGCCGACAAAGGTTCTGAAACCACAGTTTGGCTTGCAGAAAGTTGGTTCTTTTTAACCCAGAAGGAAGTGATTAAGAGGAGTGCTCGCCAGGCCCTCTTTTGGACAGTTATCTCGTGTAGGTGCGCAAAGATAAACTGGGAAGTTCCGAAAGCCAAATAAAAAGGGCTGCATACGCGCGTAATAGACTACTTTGCATTCCCCCATGATTTCAATCAGTTATATTTTGCCGCCTGGAAGAATAAACATTAAAGCTGCCCAGCAAGCAGTGGGATGACATTTTTTTAGTGAACGCGATCTCACAGATTGAACTCATAGCCGAACTGGTCTCCTTTCAGCAGAAAAGAAAAGGTAAAGGCTTGAGTATTTCACGGTGTGTGTTTTGAAGACTACAGCGTCCTAAACTAATATGTCCTTCCAGAATGCATTTCTACTAGTGTATAGGTATGTTTGGGATGACAAACGATCAATGGTCAATTATGACCGGTGGAGGAGAAGATAACGTGCGAACCACGTGATACCTTACAGGGCAAAACACTTGTCATGTCAACCAGGCTGAAGAAGCGAGGAGGGATAGATGTGGTTATGAACTGAGATTTACAAACTCTCCCGAGCTTTTGTGGCTATTTCATTTACGAGGCGTTCCGGTATGCTGATCAAAAAGAAAACCAAACACGCATTTGTTTGTGAATTTTGTTTCATGAGAAAAATATAGCTGTAAAATAAAAGCTATGTTTCTGGGGCTTAAGGGCCCAAGGGGAGTCAGGCTGTGAGAGACACCGAAGCTCCGGATAATTTCGACCACCTGAGTTTCTTCAACGAGCAATGATACTACAAAGTACATGGCTGTCATGCTTGCCGCCGAAAAAGGAATGCGGCCGCCGAGGCTAGGAGCATACCCTGGTTCACCGGCTCAGTAATCAAGCGCCTTGACCACTCAGCCCCCGCGGCGTGCAAATAAGGAAATAAATAAGTCAATGAATAAAGCTTAGTTTTTTTCTCAGCGCATACTATAACCCATAGCTCATCCGTGTCGCTGCTCCAATGCCGGAGTTGTGTACTTCACTCTGCAATATTGAATGAATAGTCGGATACCAGCCGTTTCTATATGGACCCAAGCCCAGCTGGGGTCCGCAGCTTCAAGCCCGAGCCCGGCCCGGGCCCGCAACTTCAGGCCCGGGCCCGGCCCAGGCCCGGCATAACAGTTCATTTCCCGGCCCGGCGCGGCCCGCGGGCCGGGCCTGGCCCGGGCTTTCGGGCCGGCCCGAGCCCGTGCAGTGCACTAGTTCCGTTCCTCCTCGGAGGGAGATCGTGGGGCGGGTTTCTCTCGCAACCCCAGAGGACGTGCGCCTGGGTGGCGATTTCTCCCAGGTCACAATTTTGGCACACGGGGTCCTATTCTCCGTCTGTAATGAGTGAAAGTCTAGAGTGGCTAAGGATCGAGTGTGTCTGCAACCTGCTGAGCAAGGTGGCTTGCGCTCGATTCAAGTCGGGGTGTGGAGGCGGGAATTGGCGTCTCGTCTATGTGCGGAGGTTGACGAGTTCGGCAAAGGTCTGGGGAACCTCGGCAAGAGCGTCTGGGTCCGTGGGGCCGGCCGCCCAGATGTTTAGTCCTCGGGCGAGTCGGTCGACCCCTTCGTTTCCAGAGTTTCCCGCGTGGGCGGGTACCCAGACCAGGTTGATCGTATGGTCGGGAGTGCAGCCGCGAAGGATGCTTGCAGCGGGGTGGCAGATGAAACCTGCCGAGTAATTCTGTATCGCTCTTTTGGAGTCGGTTAGGACTATGCACGTACGTGAGTCAGCGATAGCTAGCGCCATGGCGGTTTCTTCCGCCTCTGTGGGAGAGTGGGCTCGTACGGTAGCGGTTGTGACGAGAGTGGGTTGTGGCATGGTTGCACAAGCCACGTATGCGTTTCCATTTGCCGTGCAGCGTTCACGTATATCGCGTGCTCGTCGGCAAGGTATGTTGCATATAGTGATTGGGCTTTCAGCTGGCGGCGCGTATCATGGCGGCCAGGTAGCATGTTTTTGGGGATTGATTTTATGACAAGGCGGCTGTGAACCCCTATCAGAATGAGGCCGTGAGGTGGACGTCGCCTATGGGGTTGATGCAAAATGTGCCCCTGTGCTGTGCGATCTCAGTGCGCATTATATATCTCCAGGTAGTCAAAATTATGCTGGAGCCGTTTACTACGGCATCTATTTTTCTCTTTCTTAATTCAGTTATACCTTCCCTCACAGCGCGGTTAAGGTGTCCACTGATAAGTGGGGCAGTTACTGCTCCATTTCCTTTCCTCAAAAACCACAAATAAAAAAAATATTTTTATACCTCCTCCGTTCCCTCAACGACCGGTTCAGGTGTCTAACGAGAGGTGAGACAATTACTGCGCCTTACTTTCCTCACAGCCAATTTGGTCAAGTTCCAAAAGCTATTGCTTCAAAAACAAACAGTACAATGGTGGTGCGTGGTGAATGCTGTGAGACATGTAGCGGGTGTAAATAAAGTTTTTTTTTTTCTCTCTCTCTCTCTGGACCGGGATGCGCGTGAGGATGCAGCACGTGCGAAAGCCGTGGTCTCGCGCTCTGAATGGCGATCGGGCATGCATAAAAAAAAATAAGTAAAGAAACGGTGCAGCTGAAGTAAGTAGTTATTCAAAAAGTCGTAGCCCGTATTTGTTTTGTTTGCTTTTCAGCTGCTCTGGCCAACAGATAAATTAGCAAACAAAGGTGTAGTTGAACTGCAATTATGTTACGCCTGTCCGCTAAGATACGCCATTTAAGCAGAATGAGTAATTCACCATAAGTTACGTTCACAATGGAGCGCACCAGTGTGCGTTCTCTGGCCTGGCATGAAAGAACGGCTGCGGCAGCAAGATGGATTGCGATTACAGTACGCCGTAGACGCGCCCAGTGATTCATTAAACTGTTATATGCATCGAACACATGTCTAACCATGAGCACTAGATGAACTTATATTCCGCACTGTATAGGATTAGTAAGATAAAACAGGCCTTTAAAATGTCCATAACGCTTTTCTAATCTGTGAAACAGTGCTTGCATATTTCGCACGTGCTATGCCATGTCAAGAAACGTGTTGACCTGTCATCATAGTTTCACAACGTGGCTTATGGTTGCATCTTTCTCTACAAGTTCTCTTTTTTGTACTGCATTCTCGCTTTTTCTGTTAGCATGTGTTCACGGTATCGTATTCCCTATATTTTCAGTATTCAGTGCAATCGTCTCATCTCAAATCTACGAGGGAACTGTTTCTGAACTCACAGATTCATATTGGGCTGTGATATATTCTCATGTTCACAAGTTTGGATGTACATATTGTGCATTACCTTGTCTCTTCACCATTCTGGCTAATCGCCTCTCTTCCAATGTCAATGTCAGTTTTTTTTTTTTTTTGCTAATCAGATTCACTGTGTTCAGTTCACTCACTGCTCGCGTCCAGACTTCCGGACGGGAAACCAGCGCCGAAGTTCGCGTCATCTGCTACATTTCTTGGTTGTGTCGGCTTTGCTTGCATTACGCGTTTTGGTTAGCTAGGGTAGGGTATGGTGCGGTACTGCGGCATGGCACGGTACTATATGGTACCGTGAAATTTATGGTGTGGTACGGTAATGTACTCTCGGTATGATATGGTTTGTTATGGTATAGTACGGTACTGTAAGGTAACGTGTATGGTATGGTGCGGTATTGTAGTGTACTGTATGGTATGGTATATGTGGGGTCCATAACGTCCCAAAGCCGCACAGGCATATGAGACGCATTAGTGAAGGGTTCCGGATTAATTTCGGCTACCTGCTTCTTTAGATAACTGAGCACACGGCCGTTTTTGCACTTTTCTCTCCTCCATCAAAATGCAGCCACCGTGGCCTGGACATAATCCCGCGTCTCTGTGGTCCGGAGCCGGCGCCTGCAGCCACTAAGTCCGTCGTTGAATAGCTATAACTTGTGCATTTGACAGAGAAAGGGTCGCGTAGGCGATAACTCGCCCTATTACATTTTTTTTATTTGTCCAATCGAGGCACAAGCTGTTTCCGTCAGCAGGAATTACCTCTTCTTCATCAAAGATGGCGAGAACTGATGGCGCTTGCAAACGCTGTTAAAGTTCTTTTAAAACTTCGATATGCGGCGCTTCCCGTAGGAACGGAACGCTTGCTTTTGTCAGGTGCGTCAGGGGTTAAGCAATGCGCGAGAAGTCCTTTACAAACAGGCGGTAATATATCAGCACGGTCCCAAAAATCTTTGGCCGGCTTTCTTGTAGCAGGCTGAGGGAAACAGCTGTATTCCCATGGGTCGGATCGCACTCCATCCTTGCTGACAACGTGGCCGAGAAAGAAGAGAGAAGAAGCGAAGCGGCATTTGTAACCATATGGTCCACATCTTTCGAGACCTTTTGTTCCTCCGCGATCGATGTCCGCTTTGAAGCTCACGGTTTGCTTCCGCCATTCTTATCTCTTTTTGTTCCCTTTATTTATTTTGCTTGGTTACTCCTGTCACGTGGGTCCCGGCTGGTCTAGGAATGCTGCTTCTTGCTCGCAATAAATTTGTTGATATAACTTGTGAGTGTACCTGATGGTACTAGTCGTTGATCCATGACAGCTAGGAATACAGTTATACAGTGCAGCTTTAAGACAAGAGCGAAACAAAACTGCGCGAAGACGACGGGACAAAAGAAAGGCACGAATACACACACACAAAGCGCAGACTTCCAACTGACTTTATTTTGTAAAAGCAGGGTGCTTATAAAGGCAATCACAGCAAACTAGGAGACAAGCAGAAGCAACGTGCGAACGGAAATGACAGAGTAAACAAGACCACATGTGAATTACGACGCATGAAAAGTTCGGCTGTGTCCATCTAAGAAATTGATTTCCTGACATGAAAGAGATAAAGTCGCACGTTGCTTCTGCTTGTCTCCTAGTTTGCTGTGATTGCCTTTATAAGCACCCTGCTTTTACAAAATAAAGTCAGTTGGAAGTCTGCGCTTTGTGTGTGTGTATTCGTGCCTTTCTTTTGTCCCGTCGTCTTCGCGCAGTTTTGTTTCGCTCTAACCATGAACCGACTAGCCCAACATCATGTCTTACTTTAAGACAAGGACGTTGATGTTCAGTCTTTTCTTCGTCCTTGCGGGAAAGTTGTGCAGTGTTGTATTTCTAGTTGTTGATGTAGTGTCAGCTCCTCTTCTGTCGGCTCTCTCGTGTTTGTCCCCGTCTATTCGCTCTGCCATTGACCGCTATTCTTGTCTGAATGTTTGCTCGTGTGTGCGAGAACGGCAAATTACACGAGAAGCAACGCACCCTGAACTCAAAGCCAGCGACAATCCGCTAGCGCCAGCTCGCTTTTCGGCGCCATCGTCCGGTGGCGGGGGGCCTGCAGCAAGATCCTCTGAGCGCGTACAGTGCCGTGGGGGAGGGGGGTGCACAAAGCGGCGGCGCGCCGTGACACGTGTCCCCGCAGCACCCTACACGGCCGGGGGGTCGAGTGGGACTTGAACCCGGGTGCTCGCGCAATTACAGCGCAGGAGCCGGGGTTGCCCGCCATGAATCAGGTGGCTCACGCGGCTGGCATGCGCGCGGGAGCCGCATTCCGGCGCGGCCCGTTATTGCAGCCCAGTGCAGGACAGGGACCGCGGACAAAGCGCAGCCCGTCGACATGCGCTAATCCAATAACCGGGGATCATCTGCCGCCGCTGACATCGCCGGGGCCCCTCCCCGCCCCCAACTACCGTTCTGCTCTCTTTTTTTTTTTCTTTTTCTTGCCGTCGTTGATCGTACGGGCTTTCGTGGGGAGCGCGCGACGTGTTTTCGGGTCCCCGCGAGCGGCTCCCTTCCGCCGACAGCACTCGAGTCCGCCTCGTCACGCTCGCCAAGGAGCGGTCGATTATGCGCACGTGCGCTGGTTGTCCGCGCTCGCGTATGCCGACTTTGTGCAAACGGCTAGCCGATCATTCTATGTATAGAGGAAGCGGGATACCGGCCTTTTGTAAACACGAGTTGGTTACGAGGACATGGCCGCTGAAAAATTCAAATTCTACATTGACGGTCCACAGCAGCCATGGCGCTTTCATCAAAAAGGATCGCTATAGTGGAGCAAACCCTGTCCCAGCATCGTAGGCAGTGTTTTTTACACTACTTCGCGAACCGGTCCCGAGCACTGAAGCACACTAAGCAGGAACGTTGGAACCGTGCGAACGTAGAAGTCAAAATGGCATGCACACTGAGTTGTAGACTATACCTTGCACATTGCGTTACTGAAAACATTACGGAGTGCGTTCATTTTCTTCACGCGAAAGTATCACAAAAGAATTCCTATAGGCTTGCTGCCAATAATTTCACTAAAGGCCATAGCAAAAGCCTCGGGCCATTTGCACCGAGTCGCAAAGGCCTCAGCAGCATTTGTCCCGCGTACCTAAAGCCCCGTACCAAAAACCCCGTGACAAAACATCCATGCTATTCCCATTCTCAGTGTGTTCTTTTGATAACCATCCAGTCCTTCAGCTATGATTTTTCCCTAACCTGCTAAAGCCTAACAGCTGAGCGAGACGTGCAGCCACTTGCCACTACTATATTGTATTCTCTAAACCGAAGAACCTCGCAGATGCGTCCAGTGTGCCACTGCCGTCTCTATCCTTTCAGTGCCGGTCACATTACTGGCTTTACAGCGGGGCCACTTTGGGTGGGTTGCCACGGCGTGCAAAACATCCGCCGAAAAAGCGTACTATACGCCCGTTTTCCGTATATTATGAAAAGTGCCACCACGGCAGGTGAAGGTACAACCAGGTTAAAATTTTACCCATCCCAACTCTATGCGGTTGGCATTAGCAACTTGGAATTGACTGCCGCTTCAAATGCTCAGATTCGTGATTTGTGTCCTTAACCTATATTTCAAGCATGTGTGGACCACGCGAAGTGCAAATATTCAAGAATAACCACTGCAGGACCGCGGGGCCCACACAGCTAATCATATAAGACTTAGCACAGACGACCTACTTGAAGCTATTTAATACATCTCATAGAATGCCCATACACACACAAAACAGTTATATGTTTGCTTCCATTTGCAGGAAGAAAATCATATAAGTGGCAGGCACACTCAATTATCTTTGCTCGTGCGGATGAACCACGAGCGGCAGACGGTTAGAAGGAAAGCCAGAGAGAGTCCAAGTCCTGCGAAAAAAAAAAAAACAACAATCTAAAGACCCGGAGGTGAATTTACGTTCACATCGGGGCTTAAGCCGAGCCAGGCAAGTTCATGATAGCTGCGGTCGACAATCAGAAAACGCAGGTTATCAGGGCTTCGATCTACGTCAATGAACCTGTTGAAGCGGAATCACTGGCCATAGCCGTCACCATGAGGACTCAAGACCAACGGGAAAAGTCATCGCTCATAGTGACGGACTCTATCAAGCCTGCAGGGGCTATCTTGCTGGAAAACCTCACGGAAGTACGAACACAGTAGCAAGTGGACTCTCTTATAATGACATAGACACCTGGACACGAAGGCCTAGGAACGGAAACGAGACCTTAGGCTCACCGTCACACAAACTCCTCCTCGGACGCTATAGAGTGGAGGAGAATAAAACTAGCACATTTCCTGAGTAGGGTACAGTAGGGTAGAGAGCTGGGCCAGTTGGTACATAGCTTTAAAGAAAAGACGAGCGGCAGGACGCAGACACCGATAGGGACACAGGGACATTTCCTAATATTCACATTTTAACAAGAGTTTTCTCACATAATACTCAGCTAACCGTCCTTGCTGCAGAGCAAGCCATGTTCTATCGTATCTCTTGAGAATGCAAGGACAAAACCGACCAAAGTTTAGCAGTGCCACACCCGACACACTAGCTGTGGGATGCGGCCCAGACCAGCGACAACGTGGACCAGCAAGCCTGGATCATACAGCTAGTCCACAAGTCAGCTGCCGCCAGCGGATCCCTGGACTATATAGGGCACCGAGCCAGCTACCGCAAAATCCTTCTTTTGGCTTAATGAAAGTTTCCTCTCTCTCTAGAAAGACTGCGCTGCAAATCGGGTGTTGCCTGCTGTGGATTTCAAATGGTGGCCAGGAGCGGGAACGGGCTAAAAGTGCGATAAAAATACAACATGATCTAGGACTCGGCAAACTTGTTGCAGAACGCCCCCTACTTGAATGAATTCATGGAGAAAATACATTTTTTCGGAATATAGCCATACGAGATATCGGTGAGTTGCTTGCTGTAAATAATCAGTTACAATATATATTAAGTTTAATATAGTATTATGGACGAGCCATCGTGGATGAGAAGACCCTACGTTGCAGCGGCATATTGTGTGGCGGGGCGGTTGGCATGGGGCGATCGTGTCGGGGGCTTCTGAATTCGAGGCTTTTGGGGAGGGGGGAAGAAGCAGCGGCGCATTTCACACGCGGGGCTTCTGACATTCGGGTGCTTTCGGGCACCATGCACCCCTTTGGACGCAGTGACATTGGCGAACGAGATGTCAGGATCGAATCCCAGCTGCGGAAGCCGCGTTTAGTTGGAGCCGGAATGCGAAATACGCCGTGTACTGTGCAATGTGAGCGCACGTTAAAGAACCCCAGACGGTCGAAATTAATACGGAGCCATCCGCGTATACTTCTCCTCTCATCACTTGCTCCTTCATGCCTTTCCTTGCGGCGCAGTTCAGGTATCCACCAGGAAATTAGACAGTTCCGGCACCTTTCCTTTCCTTATTCCCAATTTTGATTTTTTGCGGATGAAAAGACCACGGCCTATGCGCCGGCGGCTTGTCGCGTTCGCCTAATCTAAAAAAGCCCGCGCCTATCCGAGGCCTGCGACGCGCATGCGTGATACGAGCGCTGCGTTGCCTGGGCGTTCCCCGGCGGAGCAGCGGCGCTTGGCTAAAAATGGTCATTTGCATGAAGGTGGTACTATTTATAAAACCTAAAAACACCACTGAAGTCAACAACACGCGTTTGCACGCTGTGGCAACGGCAGTTTCACAGCGTGCAAACGCGCGCACGGCAGCTAGTTTTCTTCGCGTGCCACTCCAAATTTTTTTCGGCACATTCCAATTTTCAATCTCAACCTTACCAACTGAACGATGTACCGCGTAGCGGTTATATAATGATTTGACACGGCGAAGACGGCTGAGCCCACTGAATGGCACACACGAGCGTCTCGAGAACGAAACCATTGAGGAGCGGGCGTGAGAAATCACTCGGCGTGGGCGAGCCGGGCGTCTCCTTCGGGGGAAAGAGGCGCTGGGTGCCGAGTGGGCCGCCCGCCGTCGCGCCCGGTGCGGCCGCTGCGGGACTTCAATTTGCCCGCGCCATTGTCTGCCGCCGCTGGACGGCCTTGTTCGACACGACCGACACCCCGCGGCGGTGGTGACTTGGGGGTTGTGCGGTCCCCGCGTCCCGCGCTGCCGCTGCTGGAGTGTCGCCCATAATTGGAGGAAGACGGGCCGTTCGCCCACTAACGCCTCACGATGGCCACACTCCCCTTATTTTTTTTTTCCCTTTCCCTCCCGTTTCCCCGCATGCTGGTTGCGGAGAAAAGCTTGCGAGGAAAAGCGCGCCCAAACGTGGCGTGCTACGAGTGCACGCCAAGTAAACGATCCCCTTCGTCCCCCTGCCCTTCTTCCCGGGTGTCCCATTTTTTTGTCGCAAAGCCCGAGGAGCTGCGTGTGGGACACCGGAGGCCGTGCTCGGAAAGCGGCCCAGCTGAGGACGCGGCCTCCTCTGTTGTGGCCGGCTGCGCGTCCGCGCTGTGATTGCGGGGGCCTGTGCCCGGCGGGAACCCGGCCGCCGCCTTTTTCCGTCGCTTTGTCTGCGTGGGAAAGAGCCTGTAATTGGCGATTGTGGGCTCAGGTCGGAGATAAGCGACACTGAGGCCTTGAGCAGCTCGCTGCTTTTAGGAATCTGTAAAGTTCTCCGTTGCCTCTCTTTCTGCTTTTCCACCCGTATGCCGAAGCTAACGTGGCGTTGATGAGAGGGAACGGGTCTGTGATAATGGCGCTTTCACGAACTTCACTTTTTTTTTTGTTTGCTTCTCTTTCCTTTTTTTTTTCTGTCGCGCATGAGGTGGATGTATTGAGGGGATCACTCAGTTTAACATCGTCGCTGTGGCGTTGAATGCTTTCACATTGTACAAATAAAGGCAGGACAGATCTTGCTCAGACGTGGGAGTGCTGTTTAGGAAATTGACGCGAAGGAGTACTTGCAACAGATTAAGAAAAAATCTTCACTCTTAAACATTCTCTTTAGTGCCACTAGCGATTCCCATGTTGTTTATGAAATAAGGAGCGACGAATGCGGCATTTTATGTCTAGAAGAAAAATAAACTGTTCCAGCAAACTTTCTTGTACTGCAGAAAAAAAAAATGATCCCTAAAAAAACTGAAATAGGGAATTTTTTTTTAATAACACGATTTGCACCCGAATTTGAGCTCGAAAAATATCGCTCGATTTTTACCCCCTTAATTCCGGAAAGAATAAAACCCGAAAACGAAGGGCCCTGCATATATTCCACCGGCCGGGGGCATTTCGTGCCGTTTTACTAGTTTTCTTTTTCTTTTTTGTGCCGCCGCGGTGGCTCAGCGGTTATGGTGTTCGGCTGCTGACCCGAAAGACGCGGGTTCGATCCCGGCCGCGGCGGCTGGAATTTCTTTGGAGGAGAAATTCTAGAGGCCCGTGTACTGTGCGATGTCAGTGCACGTTAAAGAACCCCAGGTGGTCGAAATTTCCGGAGCCCTTCACTACGGCGTCTCTCATAGCCTCAGTCACTTTGGGACGTTAAACCCCATAAACTAAACTAAACTACTTTTCTTTTTTGTTGTGTGTTTGCATGGAGAAGTGCCTGCGGTGGTCCTAGCGCTGTTTCTTAGTAAAAGGTTGCACAGTGCGAGATTACCAAGACAGAAAAGAGGGGCGCAGGTCGACCGCCTTTCTTCAGCTGCGTGCCCTATGGATACATAGCAGAAAAACATCTACCTGTTGGGGTTCGCTGTAGACGCCGTGGACGAAAAAAAAAAAGAAGAAAAACACCTGCAGAGGAGGATGCCCAGCGAACGCGAGCAATGCTGCGAAGAAATTAGAAGCAGGGAAAAAATTTTTACGAGGAAACCATTTCAAATCCCATTTTTTCGATGCAAAAAGTCACTGATAGGCATTACGCATTTCAGACACTTGAAAGCCTTCAGAAGTTTTCATTTTTCTTTTCATTAGACCTTGGCGGTGATAGTGAAGATAATGATGGAGTGGGTTTATTTTTAAAATGCGCGTTCTGTAAAGGAAGCTTTTCACACGCTTATTTATTTATTTATTTATTTATTTATTTATTTATTTATTTATTTATTTATTTCGTGTACCCTCAGGGCCAGAGGCATTATAGAGGAGAGTGGTTACATAAATTTCAAGAAAAAAAATGTACAGTGCAGCAAACTAATTAGTAATACAAAAATGATGGCTCCTAGTTATATATTGTTAGCTGTTGGTCTCTTGGTGCGCTGGTTAATAGTATATAATACACAACATACAGCGCAGCAGTACAGTGAAAAAACAAACAAACAAAATGCTCGTACCAAAAACAAGAACAAAAAAGTAGAAAAATAGATGCTCCTACTTATACAGTGTTTTCTAATGCTGTCTTGAAGCGTTGGTTGTTAAACTCAGCATCTGTGCGCGGAAGGAATGACTGAAACATGGCATTGGTTTTGCAAAATGGAATTCCGACTTTGTTATTGTGATCTAGCCTTGATGAAATGTATTGAGGAGGGGAGATCGGTTCGTCGCGAAGGGAAGGATGGTGAAATATCTTGTGAAAAAGTGAAAGTCTAAGGGCTTTACGGCGAGATGCTAAAGATGGCAGGTTAAGATTTAATTTCATTGGTGAAATGCTGGCAGTTCGGTTATAATTACAAAGAATAAAACGAGCAGAACTGTTCTGGACCATTTCTAATGAGTGAATTAGGTTTTGTTGAAAGGGATCCCAAACTGCTGCAGCATACTCCAGCTTTGAGCGGACCAGTGACTTGTATAACAGTAGTTTTAGGGAAGAAGGTGCCTTAGAGAAATTACGTTTTAGAGGCAAGGGTTCCGCACCTATACTGCCTCCTGCGTTTTTTTTTTGTTCCTGATTGCAGGGGTGCGTTTATTATGTGTCCTCGGAGAGACCGAGCCGCTGTGACTTATCTTGCAGCGCATTCAAGTGTAGCCAGCTCCAAGAGAGCGAGGCGACTTCTTCGTCTTCAGGTAAAGCGTAGTGTCGGCGCATGCCGGTAGCGGAACCCTTGACAGCTGGTACACTACACTGTTTATTGTTTCCTTACAGCTTTTTCAGGTGATAGGCCTTAGGTCCTAGAGACCAGAAAACCAAACATTATTGGTCGAAGGGCTGGAGGATTTAAGTAGAAGATATTGAGGACGAAGCAGCATGTGGAATGTGAGCACAGGTATCCTAGAGGGACCTTTTGGGACACGCAGATTATGGCGCTGGACAAATATGTCCCGGCTGTTATGACGCGATGCTATGATGGCACGTGGCTTTGCGACCTTTTGCATGCGAATTAATCGTTCTGCAACCGGAAGAGGGTCTTCTGTGTCGCGCTGAGTAGCCCACATTCTTTATCGGGCAGCCGTCGTGCTGGCAATATTTATCTGGGCTTAAGGGCGTTTAAACAGTGGTTCAGTATTTTTGGCTAGTCTTGTGCTTCGCGAAATTCCCATCTCACGGCCCTCATATTGGTGAGAGGGCATACAGCATGGAAAATAAGCAGAACTATTGTTTGGAAAAGAAAACCATTTCCCTCTAGCAGCAAAGGTTTACAGACCGAAGGCTTTTAACTATGCTGCCCTTAGACAGTCTTAGAAGCGAATTTCAGTGACGTCGCGATACACTTTGCCTCTTAAACAAGCGCCTTGATGTTTCAAAGTAATGACGTGGTCGTAGTACAGTTGCACGGTCTATGACAAGCGATGCAGACCTTCTTGTTTATTTCACTGCCTTTAATTTTTGCACATTATGAGTAGGATGGCCCAGAGGTTTATTACGCAGTCCACCGAGCTATACGTGGTAAAAAGACCGAATCAGGAGCCGACAAATGGATAGCCTCACTTTTAGAAAACATGAATTTGCCGTTAAACTCGTTCTTTCTCTGTAGTGCAAAAGCACTAACTAAATATTAAGTGTCTGTCCCTATAGACGCCTTTCTTTCGAGCTATGCAAGAGTTTCTCGGAAAGAAAAAAGAAATGGAAAAGGGAATAGGGGGAGTAGCATGCATGTTCAACACGGCGTACTATGTATTCTCGCAGCACAAAATTGCTTTGTGCCGCAGTTGAAAGTTGAATAACGTGCAACGAATCATTGCTACCGCGTATTGTTATTGTTGTGAGGAAGCAAGCTCGTAGAGACGACAACGTAACGGTTGGCGATAATGGCTGGCGGGCCTAGCGCGAGCGTTCTTCTCCGCCCTACACTTCCCGCGATGTCGTCTTCTGTTTTTTTTTTTTAATATTGGTCATCTTTTACACCCCTCTGCTCGTAAAACTTAGTCAAGTACATTACTAACGTCTGTTCTTTACTGCGTGGTGCACAAAACACCCGGTGTCAGAAGCCCCACGTCAGAAGCCCTGTACGCATCAAACAACTCGGAAGTATGAACCAACAAGCCCAAGTTCAAGACGTCACTGTGTCAGAAGCTCCCCACTAAATGCCCCGCTGCATTCGGCCCATTTTCAAAAGCCCCCAATTCAGAAGCCCCCAACACGATTTCCGCCGTCAATTGCCCCGCCATACGACATGTTGTGGCACTGTGCGGCCTTTCATTCATGGTCACCTGTCCATAATAGTATTAGTCGGATAAAACTCAAGAACGCAGCGGCAAAGGCCCTTCAAAGAAGGCTTTCCAGCCAATGGCGGTGGCTGGTTCTCCTAATGTAACGTTTAATCACCTTGCGTAAAATCGCTGATGACTGGTAAGTGCGAATGGGGTTATCTGCGACGTCATGACAGTCGGTCGACTCCAGAGGCTGGACAGCCTTCTTGAAGGAACATTTGCCTCTTCGTTCTTGAGTTGTATCCAACTATAATGCAAATGCTTACATCCATGCAGTATTACGAAACACTCTGATATCACGCATGTCTATATTCCGCAAGAACATCGCATTCTCTCGAATAATTTGTTCAAGAAGAACCGCAGTTGGTTGCACATACCTCACTTTACCTCAGCGCACAAAAACGAACACGGACGGACAGAAAGACACTATGCAAACCTCTTTGTGATGTCATTCTGTCGGCTGGTATTCGCTTTTGGTGCGCTGTGGTGATTTCAATTCGTTCAAGTTGAGGGACCCGTTCTGTATCCGTTCTTCCAGGTCGTGACCATGTCATATTTTTGTTCATTTCTTTATTTACAAATACTGAGGTCTTAAATATAAGACCATGGCTAGTGGGCATACACGCATTTCCACAGTAACGCTATAAGAGAGAGAGAGAAAAAAAAAGAAAGAAACACAGCAGGCAAGGCGTCACCAACAACAAAATTACCACACCATACTACAACGTTGTTAAACCCTTAGAAAACGACAACACAATGGTGTCATCGCGAGCAAGCACAGAATAGAATGTGTTTCAGCAACTGAGTGAACCGGTTCAAATCAACAAGTACATTAACACTCTGGAGAGCACCAGCTATGGCAGACGCGACTCAAACAGTGGCAACGAATGCAGTGTACTGCATGATCGGCAAGGTTTCTCCATTCTTTAATGGTTCTAGGAAAATAGGAATATTTATAGCACTTAGTTCTTGTTGACAGAGGTTTTACTGAAAGAGAATGTCGCATACGTGTAGCATAGCCACTAGAATAACAAATTGTTTGCAACGTGGCAATCTTGTAATGTCCACCATTAATCAAATGTTAAAAGAATTTCAAACGACAGACACGGTTGCTATCAGTGACAGACGGCAGGCCACTTTTTCTGAGAAGGTCAGCACTGGAGATGCGGCCATAGGAATTACAGATAAATCTTACCGCTTTTTTTTTTTCACCTTTTCTAACTTGTTAATATTGGTCTCAGTGTAGTGGTCCCAGATCATTACAGTATATTCTAAGATTGGTAGAAGACATTAGCGTTGTAAGCAAGGAAGCATGTTTCAGGAGTAGAAAACCGCAATGCGCCCCTCAAGAAGCACAGTTTCCAGAGTATTAGCCGAGACAGTATCGACACGTTTTCTCCAGGAAAGCTTATTGGAAATCAAAAGGCCGAGATACTTGAAGCATGTTACCTCAGGAAGCGAAATATTGTTAAAACCATACTCAAAAAAGGAGGGGGTTCTTTTTAAGCGTTCTTCTTATATGCAGTGTCTTATCAAAATTTACCAACATTTCCTACATTACACACCAACATATTTCCTTCTGAAAGTCATTATTTAGCCCGATTTGACCTTCAGTGCAATTAATTTTTTTTTCATGAAGGACATGATCATCAGCGTGTAACTTAACACGCAGAGATATCGCGGATGATATCATTAATAAATATAATAAACAAAAGCGGTCTAAGAACAGATCCTTGGGACACTGCAGACTCAACTGGAATGCTGTGTTGAGCCGGGCATGGTTTATGGCAATAAACTGGCGTCTCTTTGACATGTAAGCCATGATGCAGGCTATTAGCTTACCTTTTCTTATTAGAGAACATAATTATTAAATTTAATTTTTGTGTGAAACCGTGTCGAAAGCCTTGAGAGAATCCAAAAATATCCCCTCAGTTTGTCTCCCCTCGTTGTTTATGAAAAATCATAAATTATCTCTAGTCGCTGTGCATGCATGTCGAATACCCCTTTCAAAAGCCACGTTGAACTTTTGATAATGCGTTATGTTCTTCGAGAAAGGTAGATACATATTTGTGAATAATATGTTCTAAGATCTTGCATGCATGGTGTAGAAGCAAGTGATATGGGGTGATAATTTTGTACAGATTTTTTGCAGTCAGTTTTTTATGAAGATTTAATTGTGGCAGCCCTCCAGTTATCTGATAAAGCGCCTTCCTGTAGAGGTCTTTTAAATATCGCACACAAATACCTGGAACACCATTAATCGTGTTGTTTTTGAAAAACATTTCGTGTGTCATCTGTGCCGGGCGATTTCATGACATCCAGATTTAATAATAAATTAGGCACTCCATTTTCAGACATGGTTCCATTCGAGACAGGGGGTAAGGACCAACTGAATGATTGGAGATGACCATTGTCCGCAGTGCAAACAGTTTTGAAGTGGTTACTAAAGGTAACACAGACTGTATTGCCACGCGCCTAACGCGCCGCGTGGCCTCCGCGCTGAGTCGAAGACGACGACGAAGCGGCGGTGGGCTCTCGTGGCGCGCTGTTCTGTTCTGTGTCGTGGAAGCTGGCTCCATAATTAAAAAAGGGCTCCCAGTCTTGGGTTCTTCTCGACGTCTACCTTCACGGCTCCTCTGGTCGTGACACTGGTGGAGGTGCGGCCGATGCTCCCTACTCCTGAGGACGACTCGACACGCCCGCCTCTTGTGACCACCCCTGTCCATCGTGCCAGCCGGAGGATCCGAGGCTTGTCCCCCGAGGCCCTCCCTTTTGTCGGTGAGCCCTCGACTACCCCTACGCTCATGGCGACGCCAATACCCGCCCTGCCTCCGACTGTTCCTGCAGCCAGCCCTACCTATCTCACTCTTCAGACCCCACGAACGCCTAAGCCCTTTCACGGTGACCTGTTTGAAGATGCAGAAGATTGGTTGGCGCACTACGAACGGGTTGCGACCTTCAACTGCTGGGACGCCGCTACGAAGCTGCGTAACGTGTACTTTAGCCTTGAGGACTCTGCACGTACCTGGTTCGAAAACCGTGAGGCTACTTTCTCGACGTGGCAGGACTTTCGACGTCAGCTCCTGAGTACGTACGCCAACAGCGACCGCCGGGAGAGCGCGGAGCGTACCCTGTCCTCTAGAATTCAGCTTCCGAATGAGGGTGTTGCCATGTACGTCGAGGATGTGACGCGTCTTTGCCATCGCGCCGATCCGGCCATGCCTGAAGAAAAAAAGCTGCGGCACCTCATGCGCGGCGTGAAAGACCAGCTCTTTTCCGGCCTCGTGCGGAACCCGCCCAACACCGTCGCGGAGTTTCTGGCCGAGGCCGTCCACATGGAGAAATTGCTGCAGCAGAGATCGCAACAGTACGCCCGGCAACTGCGTCCGTCGTCGACACTGTCAACGTTGGACCGATTCGACCATGATCCCAGGACGAATCCGGACTCCCTTCGCGAACTCATCCGTTCAGTGGTCCGCGAGGAGCTGCAGCACCTTCAAGGAACCTTTGCCCCTCGCGTCGATTCCGTCACCAGCGTCATCCGCGAGGAAGTCCGGCAGGCCCTCAGAGCACCAGACGCTGCAGTTGTGCCGGCGCCGCAACCGACTCCATACGATCCCGCGCCGTACCCGACTCCGGTCCAGCCAGTCACGTACGCGGACGTCGTGCGCCGCGCGGCCCCATCTCCTGGGCCTTTGCCTTACACCGCACCATTGGTCGCGGTGCACTCTGCTCAGCCTACTCCTTACTGGGCGGATCGGCGCCAGGCACCGCGGAAGACTGACCTCTGGCGCACTCCGGATCAACGCCCGCTCTGCTACCACTGTGGTGAGGCCGGCCATCTCTATCGGCGGTGCCCCTATCGCGCAATGGGACTACGCGGTTTTTCTGTCGACAGCCCCCGTCCACGCCCTGGAGAGCGCCCTCAAGACATCGCCGAGTATGTCACCCGCCAGCGTAGTTCACCATCTCCTCCGCGCCGCGAGTCGCGATCGCCCTCTCCACGCCGGTCTTCGCCCTCTGGGTCACGACCAGAGGAGCCGTGAAGGTAGACGTCGAGAAGAACCCAAGACTGGGAGCCCTTTTTTAGTTATGGAGCCAGCTTCCACGACACAGAACAGAACAGCGCGCCACGAGAGCCCACCGCCGCTTCGTCGTCGTCTTCGACTCAGCGCGGAGGCCACGCGGCGCGTTAGGCGCGTGGCATTATTATCATCCCGTACAGATTTTACATCTATTAAAAACATGTCAGTACAGCGATAATTCGGAGTAATCGTCCTCCAAATACTATGAGGCGACGTTTTAATGAATGATGGAAGTTGTGCAGAAAAATAACTTTTTTTTTTTCGAGTACAATCCGATGTTTTAGTTTTTGCGACACTTCGTCAATAAACTTATATGCGCAAGGGACGGCTGATTTTGCTTGTTTTTTCAGGCGTTTTAGCCTACGTTGCAAATGTAGTGCCTCTTTACTAATCCAAGGATTGCGGCTACACGACTTCTTCGATATATTTGGCTCTAAACGTTGAATACATTCATGGGCAGTGCTCTCGAAGACGAGCCACAAATCATTAATACTGCAAGAATTTTCTTTGAAATCGTCATAACAAAGGTGAAGCATGTCAATAATGGATTCATTATCTGCCCGTGAAAAGTTCGGAAAACATTGGATATCGCCTTGACGGTCCAAGCAAACATCTTCCGATGAGAGCGAGACTGCTTGGTGATCTGAGATCGCACTTCTGGCCCGTTTGCGCACCTGGCCTTCACCTTAAAGCTGCTGCAGGCATACAACCTGCAACTTAACGTTTTTCGGGAGCATCCACGAGAGCAAAAAAATTCGGGTGTACCCGACAATCTTGCGCTTTCCTTCATGCAGACGAAAAAAAAACTTGTTTTTATGTGCAGTTTTTTGAAGCTGTACAAGATGGCCTGCCGCGGCTTGCCTGTGCCGAAGCTTCTTAAGACTGTGAAAACTCGGGCATTACAGTTTTGGCTTTGGTTCGATGGTTGTAAAACCACTTTTCGCTTTATCCGCTCGTGCTTGAAGAAGGATTAGGATGGTAGTTTGTGCCGCTCGCATGCTTGGCCATCCGCCGGGATGGCTCAGTGGCTATAGCTCTATTATATGTGGTATACACTGCATACTGAGCACTAGGTCACGGGATCGAATCCCGGCTGCGGTGACCACCTTTCGATGGAGGAGAAATGCAGAACCTCCCATATACTCAGATTTCAGTGAGTCAAATCGATCCAAAGTTCTCCGCTACGGCCTTCCTCAAAGGGCAAATAGAGCAGTCTCCTTCCCGCAACTTTTTTTTTCCACCCCTCTCATATGCACCACGAGCCGAATCAACTACGCGAGCGAGGATCGGATCGCATACTCGATGGGGGCGCGTAATTCACCAAAGCTGTAACCGTGGAACGCAGGTTATTAGCGTGCGGCGGAAGAGAACGGAAAACGCGATACGGACAGCACGAAAGGCGGTCGTCGTTCACATAAGCGAATAAAAGAAAAAAAAAAAGGGGAGAGAGCCCGCGAATGAAGCACGAATGGAGCTAATCATTATGAACAATGCGCGAAATGGAAGGCAAATAACCTTTACGCGTTTTTTTTTTCGTTCACCGGCGAGGTAGAGTCGAGCTAGAGGTTCTAATAAGTCAGATTCTGCCAGCGCCTCCGGCGAGTCTGGCATCCGCGCTGGGATGCCAGAGTGGCGCGCGCGAGCCCGCGTGTGTTTCTGCGCCAGTGAGCGGCACAACCGCCGGCGCAGTGCATCTCGGGGCGCCTTCATTTCGCATCCTTTCTCGGTCGGTCGAGAATCTGTCCTGGAGGCTGAGGAGCGCGCACGCGGATTGGGCGGACGCCCCCAGCCGCTGCTCGATCGATGCGCGCCGGCGACCGAGGAGGCGGCGGCGGCCATGGCGGCGTGGGAACCACCCGGGCTCCCGGCGGCAGGCAATCAGCGCTGCGGTCGCGGCCTAAACAGCCGGCTTATTGCCCCCCATAAAAAGGGGGACCCTCCCGCGCCAGCTAATTGTCCCGCCGAGGACCCACGTAGGGCCCGCGGCGCACACCGGGGGGCTCGTTACAGACGCGCACCCTGCGGCCGCCCAAGGTGCCGCCTCGCGCCCCGCTGGGGCCCGGCCGAGCATCTCCCTCGTCCTCGCAGACCCCCGCTCGCGCGCTTTGGGAGATGGCTCTCTCTCGTCGCGGCCGGCGCCGGCCCGCCAGCCTCGTTCTCGCGAGCCCCGCTGACCGCGGTCTCCGCATGAGTCCCGGAAAAAGTCCGCGCGCTCACCGCGTTTCGAGAGGCCGAAACGCGATCCTCGGGAATCAATTAACGCGGGTCACTCAATACGCGCGGAAAAATGGGTCTCCGCTGTTTTGTCTCCGAGACTCGATTTTGCCATTTTGCCTCCGCTGAAACGGGCGCCCTGCGTCCGCCGCTGTCAGTCGACTGCGACCCCGCTGCGGTCTTTCTGACGGGCAGCAGCCATCCGGGGAGCAGCGCGCCCCGGCGGCTTGAGTTGCGCTGGGAGCCTGGCTAGCGCTGTCAACCCACCCCGTCGCGGAGGCGGGCAGGAGGGGGTAGAAGTGGGGCTCTGAAAGCGATCGCCAGAGTCGGCCGCGCGGTTAAACCGCCGGCAGTGCGCCGATCCCATTTGTAGCGGGCGTAATTGGCCGTCTAGAGTGCGCACACACAACATCGTGCCGCGGTCAAGTGGCTTTTTAGTCTCGCGGCGGGTGCCTGTCTCCCCGCGCTCAGCAGGCGTCCGCCGAAGCCTGCGGAGGCAGGGTCCGACCTGAGAAAGAGTTGTCGCCGTGCGTCTGCTGGCTGTCATCGCCGTTGTCAGCCGCGCACTTAGCCGCGGCCATTTGGCTCCCTCTAACCTCTCCACTTTGCGTTCTCCCCCTCCAGCACCTTCTACGGACACGTTTAGGCCTCTCGTGCTTGCGACCATTTTTCATTCTTTTTTTTTTCTACCTGCAAGCAAAGGGCTTAAGTGCACTTGAGAATGTTTTGAATGGCGAGGTAAGACGCGTCACGTAGTCTTCTGCTAGTCGGAATGCTAAGCTAGGAAACGCGACCCATGTCAGTACGCATGAAACGGCAACGACGCTTTTTTCAGAGGGTGGTATCACTTGCAGTCTAGGGAGTGCAGACTGCGTCGCAGTGCTTTATTTGTTCCTTGTTTTCATAATCGACTGGTTCTGCCCCTAAGAAACTGCAGCAATATTCGCACTAACTTTTAATTGCCCATGTTGCTGTTCGCCGATTCCTAGTCCGCTGTTCAGCATGCGTAAAGAAGCCCCGAGATTTCGAAGGAAATGCAGGGGAGGGTCATATTATATTCCACCGGGCGCGCCACAGTGGGAGCAGTCAAGGCATGCGAGATGAAGAAGCATGGCTGTATTCACGCACGAAAAACGATGAAAAGCGGGTGCACCTGGAAGCGAAAGAGGGCGAGCGCAGCCCGAAATGAAGCGCTCCCGCAATCGATACAATCCTCCATCGCCGGTGCGTTTGGTAACCGGCGTTACTTCTTTTTTTCCCTCTTCTTTGAGGCATGGCGGATGTATATTGCTAGAAAGCACTGCAGCGTCAGGGTGCAAGCATTTCGTTCGCACTACGTAAGTAAATTATTTAGTAATTATGGTTCTGACAACCAACAAAAAACAAAGCTTTGGTGTAATATCGACGCAGTGAGTAGCATCGACTTTGAAAGAACGACAGCGTTCAGCTTGGTGTAGAGGCAGAGGGTGGAAAGCCGGTCAAGGAAGGTGTCTTTAGCCTGCTACTCCACATTGGAGAAGAGAAGACGTCCTAAAAATTGGAGAGAGGTGATGCAATGTGGCGATGTCGGAAAAGTAAAGAAAACACACTGAATCAAGCCGTTGTTACCCCGCCACAAACACAACAATTGCAGGTACGCTTCGCACTCCCGCAAAAGTATCAAGTAACTATGATGACTGCTTGAAGTAAAGTCTCTTGTAATACGTCTATTCGTAACATAATTGCATTTCAGAACAGGCTTTTCAGGCACATGGAATATGACCTGCAGGGGTCTTGTTATTCGTGAGGAGCGAGCTCCGCTGATGGGGTTGGAAACCCATTTCGGATGTAATACTTTGTGTAATCCAGTATGTGCATAAGAGTGGTGCAATGGAAGCTATCGGATAACAGCACAGCTCTGGAAGCACCGTGTCGTGTAAGTGCTTCTTAAGCAGAGGGAAAGAAATTTGCATAAGCTGCCGTATCGATTGCACGAACGATGGCGAGATGGAAGAGCACGTTAAACAGTGCTACGTAATTTGGAGTGTTGATTTCGTTCCCATTCATTCAGGTCGCACCCTTTAACATGCAGAGCTGATGCTGCATCAAAATGTAGCGGGCTCCAGGCCTTTACTTCGCCCGCAAAAAAGACGAAAAACAAAAACGCCGATTCCATGTAGCTTTACGCATACGCAGGGAATTTCGTCTATCAGCTCATGGTCTGCACTTTTCGAAAAGCGTATTGGTTAAGTTAAAACATCCATCTTTTTAGAGCGCAGCTCTTTGGCGTCCGTTCCTGGGTTTCGCGTCGTCGTCGGCGTCGGCGTTGTCGTCGGCCTCGTAACCAGCTCCGCCCCCCTTTCATCCCCCCAGCGCTATCGGCGTCAGCGGCATCAGTCAGTCGCTGCTATCTCTTCCCTCCTCCCTTTATCGTGTTGTCCGCTTGCTGCGCGCGCTTCTGCCCCCATCGTTTGCCGCTGGGTGTACACGCCGCCCCCTTCCCCCCTCTTCCTGCGAGTCTCCGGTTGTCAAAGCGCCGGCTCTTCGCTCCTCCTCCAATGCAACCCCTGTGCGGTGGCAATCAGAGAGCCAGATCGGTGGCGGCGGATCTGTATATGTGCACCGCCCGAGCCGAAATTGCGAATACGTGTGAAAAATAAAAAAAAAAAAATCTGTGATAGCGCATACATGTGTTGCTCGATTTCTTTGCCTCAATCTATCGAAAAGGTGAAACAGCTTATTTGCTGCGCTCAAATTTCGCATTAGGAAGTAACGTAATCGTCGGTAATTTTTTTTTTTCAATAACTGATTACGCTACCTTTGCGCGTCAGCCGTCTTTTTGTGACATCAGCCGCTAGCCTACATCCGTTGCTTTTACAATGCAGCACTGCGGTTATCTTTTCAATTAATCCATTCTGATAAGGTATCAAAATCGCGTCTGCTGTTGTCTTCGCCTGACGAATACATGTCTACTTTCTGAGATCCCGCACAATTTGAGAGAAAGTGATTGCAGGGCGGGAAACAAAGAAAGAGGAAAATAATTGTGAAAACAAAGACGATAAAGTAGACGTCGGGAAATCTGGAGTTCGCCCATTTCGCACCATTATGAAGGGCCTTGAAGATCCGCAAAATTTTAAAGCTTGGCGCTGCTTTGGACAGCAGTGCAAGGGAGGGCTTTTGTTTTCAAATGTCAGTAGCGCTTGATTATGTATTACCATGTTGACAGGAGATTCTACTCTGAATATTCTAATTAAAATAGGCTGTAATTACTGTTTGGAGCGGTAGAATGGATTGATGACCTGTCTGCCTGTCTTCCTAACGCAGGCATCAAAAGCAGTAATCCCTTGCCGAGGTACTAAGCCCACTTCTTTGGTCACGCTTTGTCATGATTTAGAGACATGAGCAGATTTTGATAGCGTACGGAAGTATACCACACGTCCTAGAGGCAAACTTCCTCGAGGTCACTTTGTTCCTAACCGTACAGAAATCATAAATACTACGGATGCATTTCACCCGGAGGAATCATTATTCCATCTTTTTTATTTGCCCCGAGAAACAACGCTTAAGTGCGTTAGCGTAACAGTGAACGCACCATGTAGGCCTTAGTTGGTTATGAGGAAAGGAAAAACGCAGTCACTGTCTCATTCTGGGTGGATATTTGTTATCGATACTGCGCCAGTAATAAGGCGCGACCGAGCAGTTCGGTGCGTAGGGAACGAAAGCTGCACCATGTCTTCTAGCCACTTATTCAATGTTGTAGGTAACCCTATGTGTTATTACACGATCGCTCTGAGTGCAAAACAACCGTGGTGAATTCCCCGGAAGCATTTGCGCCGTTCCATATAATTCCGCGGGTTCCGAAGGCCACGTACCAGAAACCCCGTACCGAAATCTAAGCGTGCTATTCCTGTTCTCCGTATCTCCTATACCTACTATGCTCCAGCCCTTCAACCAGCATTTTCCAAGTTTCTTAAGGCTTAACACCCGAGGAAGACGCAATAGAAAAAAATACAGAGGAAGAAAGAAAGAAACAGGGGAGTTAACGCTGCCTTCGGCTACCCCGCGCGCAAAACGCGCTCGTTTAATTAAAGCCACTTCATGATAATCACAAATCCCAATGGATATAGCAAAATATAAACAGACCCCGAAGGCATTAAAGTGACCAACCATTAAGGGCTTGCAGGCTGGCCTCAGAGTATTTAAAAGGGATACTAAGAGGGAAAACTAAATCTAGCTATATAGACTGAGAGATTAGTGCCTTGAGACTGTTTAAAAGTGAAAGCGAGCTATCACGCGCAGGTAACCTGGAGTGAAATGGCCTCGCACTGGCGCAGCGCAGCTTGTCGGAGCAATGGACGCGGGGCGATCGTGGCGGAAGCTTCTGAACTCGCTGCTTCTGAAAAGGGGACGGAAGCTACGTGGCATTTTGGCGCTGAGCAATTGACAGAGGGCTTCTGACATCGGGTTCTTTCGTGCAGAACCCACCTTGGTAGGTCTGTGGAGTGTAACATCCCAAAGCGGCATGATGCCACAGCGGAGGGCTCCGGACTAATTTCAACTACCTATACTGTCAGGGGAGTATAGCCAGGGGGTATAGAGGGGAGGCGGGCGGAGTTTCGTTGTAAGAACACCCCCTGAAATTTTCTGCGCACTGCATATCCCCACCTCATTTCGGCCTTTTTTCGCCTTTGCTATTTATACACCGCATCCATATATTAAAATGTAAAAACAAAAATAAGAATAGTGTCGGTTTATTCCCGAGAAGATTGATGTACGTTGTCATGGCTCTATAATAGGAAGCGTTGCAGAAAAGAGTGACTATTCGCCATCGCAAGACGCATAGCACTCCTTTTAACTGCAGGCACAGTTCACGCACCTAAACATACTTTTTCACGTCAACCTTCGCATTATTTATCCTTCGCATTATCCTCTAATGATCATAAACTATCGCGAAAATAAAAAGTGTGTTTTTTGTTTTAAAGACGCATCTGCGGCCGCGTGCAGATTCACATGAATGGGGTAGAAGTTTTGACAAAAGCCGTTCGTTCGCAGTTGCTGACTTCGTTGTAGAGCAGAAGCTCCTGTGTGGCGGTATATTGTGTGAATATATTGCGAATAGGCGCGAGTGTTTTTTGTGAGAAAATAAATGTTCTTTACGAATCATGTCCTCGGAGTCCGGCGTGCGCTCGTATTTTTTTATGTAGATATTACAGTGAGCGGAACAACGGACTCTGTGGCTTTATATTAAAGCAGTAAAATGACTAAGATATTGTTTGGGCGCATGGTCTTTTTAATTTTTTTACCGGTGGCATATAACACCCCCCGAAAAATATTCCTGGCTACGCCACTGCCTACAGTGTTCTTTAAAGCGCGCTGGCATCGTACAGCACAATGGCGCTCTTGCATTTCGCCTACATCAAAATGCGGCCGGTATTCGATCTTGCGTCCTAGACCTCAGCAGCCGAACGCTATAGCCACTAAGCCACCATGGCGTGAAGGTGGCGTAACCTCTTGTATGTATACAAGGTACATTTGGCTTCGTAGAACATTGCACATTGCGCTCCCAATGGCCCATTTCCTGCTCCCGTTCGTTTTTTCGTAGCAGTGTTCCAGCCACTGTCATCGCTGCCAAACGAGGGAGAGCCGCAAACAAAGTTCTGTTCCCGTCATAGTTAAAGCTACTTTTGCAGTTAGCGGGCGCACGTTTCCTGAAGGGGCAAATTGAAGGCACTGCATGACAGTGCATTTAAGTATTCTGCTGTCCTTGTAACTGAAAAGGTGAGAGCTAGGCGCAGGATTATTGATCAGTAAGGATATAGCTGGCAACATCCACGAATTATTTCTCAACAATAATGAAAGGCTGGATGGTATTGTAATTAAACTTCGTACATGTTGAAAGTTATCCATGCCTAGGCACAGGCATCCAGTCACGATAACGAAATGGCGGAAAGGTTCGATGAAAACGTCGAATCGGCAGTGGATCAAGTAAAAACGCAGCACACCGTGCCGAAGTAGGATGCACGGAACTGGTATAACTCTCAGGGTATGAAGAGAAGCTGGCCGATATTCCTCAAGAGAAACGTGTATAATACTTGCACCATGCCAGCAGTATGGAGCAGAAAGGAGGCTAACGAAAAGGCTTCGACTTAAAATGAGGACAAGCAGGGAGGTAGAGAAGGGAAAATGATGAATGCAACGTCAATAGAGGAAAAAAGAGCAGTGTGGTTTAGTTGGTACACTATTAAAAAAAAAAGTTAGAAAAAGGTAGTAAGTGCAGCAGTTACTAACTCTGACTTCGTTTTACTACTTTTTATCAGCTATTTACTACCCTCTTCAAGGTATAGTAAGTAAAAGTAGCCCTTGCAACCTTTATACTAACAATGGTCGCTAGTTACTATCTAGTTAGTAACCGTTCCTTTAACCCTAAAATGAAGTCAAAGAACATAAACTGACACAGATTGTCGAGCTAATAAATTGGTTTTGTAATTAAACATTTCTGCAGGGGCATATAGTTAAGTAGACTAAGCTGTTTCTACAATCTGCACTTCATAATTAACGCTGGTTTCTTAGCTCAACAGGTGAGAGCCACCAGCCCGTAAATGAGAGTCTGATTTACGGAGTATATAGGACTGAGAAAGATTTCCCTACATGTGCACGCGCAGTGCGCGTGTGTGACTCTTTCTGATTTGTGCTTTTCCTGCATTCTGAACCTTTGTGTGCGCTCGGTGAGGTTGTTGATGCCATCAACTCGCATAATTTCTACATGTAATGCGCGATAAGCTTAAACCTAGGAGGGTGATTTCCGCCCAGCACGCTCAGATAGCTCTTGTCTGGATTCCGGAATTAGTCGAATTGGCTGTGAAGATTTTTTTATTTTTCGAGTACGCATAAAAATGATAAGCCACGCTCAGCACACCATATGATGAATCTAGCAACATATGCGAGTTTCTATTCACTTTCATAGTAAATACTACTAGCTTCCCGTTACTAACTGCAGGTAGACGCCGTTACTAACTCACTGGGTTAGTAACTGTTACTAACCTTCCCGTTACTAACTGCAGTTACTAACAGGGTAGTAACATATGTGACAACCAATTACTACCACAAAAGTTAGTAAGTACTACTACCTTTTTGTAAGAGTGTAGAGCTGAACTCACGAAGAGAAAATGAACGTGGACAAATGGGGAGCGCAGATAGATGATGCTCCCTTAGGGTCGCAGATGGTGGTGGTGGAAAACATTTATTTGCTAATACACTGAAGGAGGTGATGCATGATCTGGCCCAGAGGGGGCCAGTCCTTACAAGTAGTACTAGGTGAAGGTCTTTAGTTCGGGACCCCAGTGGTGTCGGCCGCCGTCCTGGCTCGCCCGACCAGGGCCCGTTGGGCCCGTAGGCCAGAACAGCCGAGCAGGGTCGCCTCCCAGTCCTCCCGGGTTGGGTTGGGGTGAGGGGGGATAGCAGCGTTGGTGGGGCAGGCCCACACCATGTGGTACATGTCCGAAGACTTCTCCGCACAGTGCGGACAGCTGCCCGGGAAAGAATGGTCGAAGTGTTTGAGAGCTGCCAGGCACAACAAAGTATTAGTGTACAGGCGAAGCAGAAGCCGCTCTTCCGCCTTTGAGAGACCTTTACACGGGCGGGGATAAACACCGTGACCAGATTGATAAAGTAAAACAATGTCTTTAGAGAAGTAAGCTGGAGAGAAATTGAGTTCCTGATCGTCGGGGTCGGAGGGGAATGTCCGGTGAGAGAGCGCGCGGGCGGCGGCGTCAGCTGCCTAATTTCCATCAAGTCCCATGTGAGCAGGAGCCCAAACGATACGCCGTTGAGCGGGGTCCCCGGTGTAGACGCTGTTTTGGAGAAGGCGGTAGGCTAGGTACGGTACCCAGCCAATTTTTTGTTTATTTTATTTCATTTCTTCAGAGTTTACAATAAAAGGTCCCTCGCAAGTCGGAAGTAATTGTTTTCGAAGTTGGATCAGATGCAGACAACGCAGTGGCGACCTCCTCCGCGTGTGTTATGTCACGGGCTCGGAAAGTAAGGCCGCTCACTGTTTTGGATTGGTGGACGACTGCGGTCGTGTACCATCCCCCATGGTAGGGGCCGGAGGCATCCAAGTAGAGTACGCCAGGTTTCGATCCATAGAGGCTGGCCAGGGCTTCCGCCCGCGCCAGGCGCCGGCCATTATATTCCTCACGGTTCATGTTCGCCGGAAGGGGGCGCACGTGGAGGGCGCATCTCCACTGGAATGGAATACGTACACGCTCTTCCATGAGAGTGGTATGTTGGATGTGTAGTCGGACAAGGAGACGGCGATCCGACGATGTCTTCTAGAGACGTGTGTATTGGTTGGTCAAGTTTGCTTCCCGAAGCTCCCGAAATGTGTTCACCATGCCCAGTCCCAGGAGGAGCTTGTTGGAAGTGTTCACGAGGAGGTCCAGAGCCCGCTTAATAATTTTGCGGAGGATGATTTCGAGTGCATCCTCGTCTTGCTTCCGCAGGTGGAGGCACGGAGTCGAATTTAGAATTCGACTGGTTGCAAATGCATGCGCCAGCCGCAAGGCGTCCTTACATCGTAACCCCCCGCGCTTGTTAGAAACCCGGCGGATCATGCGGTCCACCTGGTCCCCCACCTGACGGAGTTTGGCCAATGTCGTTTCTGACCATCTGTCTTGATGTATAAAGAGCCCCAGTATCCGGGCTTCGATATTTTCAGGGATTAAACCTGTCTCAAGAGACAATGGAATTTTGACTCTGCACTTTGGTGAGGGGCGTATGTGCACAAATTCAGACTATTGGGTGGAGCATTGGAAGCTGCAGCGGCGAGCATAATGGTCCACTATGGTCGCCGCCTCCTGCAGGTTGGCCTCAATGTCTCTGAGGGAATCCTGTGTGGCCCACAGAGTGATGTCACCGGCGACAGCGCTTAGCTGGGCCGGTAGGTACACCATAGCCAGATTGAATAACAGGGGAGAGAGCACCGCGCCCTGTGGTGTACCCCTGGTTCATAAATGAAAAGGGCCATGTTCCTTATTATCCAGGATTCGAATGTAAGATTGTTTGTTGGTCAAAAATTGCCGAATGTATTGAAAGGCGTTTCTGCCGCGGTTAATTTGAGAGAGGTGGGTGAGTATGATCTCGTGGGTAAGGTTGTCGAATGCTCCCTTCAAATCTAAAGCGAGCAACCTTGTCATTAAGGGGGGGGGGGGCATTCGACGGGGTCGTGGACAGCGTGATTTAGTTGTACCAGGACATCTTGTGCAGATCTGTGTGGGCGAAACCCGAACATGGTGTCTGCAAAAAGGTGTTTGGATTCCGTGAACTCGGACAACCTGTCGCGTACTATCGTCTTCACGAGTTTGCCCACACAGGAAGTCAGAGAGATGGGGCGGAGGTTGTCCGTGTTGATGGCCTTGCCAGCTTTAGGAATGAAGGTGACCAGGGTGGTCTTGCAGTCGATGGGGAGTGGCACTTCCCCATGCCAGATTGAGTTAATGTAATCCAGTAAAGACAGGTATGCCGGGTCGGGGAGGTTGGCTAATAATTTGACTAATTTTGTCCCGACCCAGAGCGGTGCCTCGTTTCATTTTTTCCAGGGCCGCCCTCAGGTCCTGGAGCTGGAACGGTTGATTCAGCTAACGTTCTCAGAGCCCGCATAAGAGTACGCCGGCCCACGGAGGTCTTGGGTGGTGCACAAGCACTGGTCCTGGAGCTTGTGCGCCAACTGAGTTGTGTTGGCCTGAAAGCTGTGATTGCTCTCTGGAGGTGTTTTTGAGTTTCCGTGCGTGTTTGCGTAGGGTCAATTAGGGCGCGAAAGGGTCGCCATGTGTTCCGGCTTGACATTTGCAGTGCGGCCGTATTGCATCGGGCCACCCAGTTGGAGTCGGCGAGTTGGTCAGCATCTCAGCCGCTCTTTGAGTGAGGTCGGCGATGCGAGCTTGAAGTTTCCGGTTGTGCTTTTGCCGGCGCCACCGACGGACATGGAAATGCCGCGCCTCCCAGAGGTGGAGCAGGTGGTTGTCTACGTCCGAGACCACCTCTGCGAGCTGAATTTCACTTTCGGAGGAGCGAAGGCCAGAGACCAATTGTTTGGACCAAAACTGATAGCCTTGGTCTGAACAAGAGGGGGTGGGGGGGGGGGGGGGGTTAGTTTTTAAGGCTTCAATTTTTGCGAGTAGCATCTCGTTTTGTGCCCGGAGAAAAGCTACAAGGTTGTGGAGCTCAGCGTCAGCCGCCGAGCGAGGGGGAGGCGAGATGAGGTGTGAGGAGGACGCAACTCTAACCGAACCGCTCACCTGTTTGCCATTTTTGACGGCGTTGGCTCAGTCACCAGCCGCGCCATTCTTGTCTTGGGAGCGGGCTTATTGCGAGAACAGGTGATATACACAAACACTGTTTGGGTAGTATGTCATTTCACATTTCTAATACTCCATTTTATCTTCGCACTTCTCAAGTATATTTTGCAGAACTCCTCGTTTATGCACGTGCTCACTGTTGCGACTGAAATTTCGGTGCAGTTACTCGCAATATATGACCAGTGACAGCTGCTGCTGCGCAGTACACTGGAACAATTAATGGAGAGCATCATTGTGATTTTTCCCTGGTCGTTGCATATGTACAAAAATGTAAAGGTTCTTGAACGACAAATATTCATTAAAATATTTGTCCTCTACTTGCTCATTTCATGGCCTTTACGTTTTTCATATATCAGTGGCATGCACTGCTTTGTTGGTTACGGACTGATATAGTTCTAGACTTCGTGTGATATTTTCTTTACTTACTAAATACGCAAAAAACATGGAAGCATTGGTGTCAGTTATGTCTACAACGATTTTTGAGACATACGAATACATTATTTTAATTAAAATAATGCATATTTCACTTGTCTAGACAGTGCGTAGCGTCATCTAATACACAATGGCATTGTCAATGTCAATGGAGTTATTATTATTGCGTTTGATCCTTCCATAAATTCTATGAAGAGGCCGCGCTGCAACAAGAGCCCCCCCCCCCCCCCCCCCCCCCCCGAACAAAATTTCTGGCTACGCCACTGGTTGCTATGGATGACTTGGGATATGTTGCGCTTAATGCTTCTTGTTTACCACTGCATGCATGTCGTGCATTGTGCCCTGGCATGGTGCGTTTTTGGCTCATTCTTCGCGCTCTATTTAACGGGTGTACTTTCATCTGTACAACATGCAGATATCCTTTTGATTTCATTTGAACAGGTTTCACTACGTCACCTGCGCGTGTTCTTAGCAGTGATTAATGACGCTGGTTTACAACTCAAAAGCAAATGTGCCGAAGCATGAAACTTCATACGTGTATTTTCTTGATACTTTTGGTTGCAGAGGCCTCTTAATGCTCTCAAGAAGTAATAATCTCGTTTTGTTCGTTTTTTGTTCGGTCTTAATTTGTTCAGGTTTAGTAAGTCGGACAGAAGTGGCACGTGAAGTTTAACATCCTGAAGCTGCACATTGGCTGTGAAGGTTGCCATAGTGGAGGGATCTGGATGAAGTTCAACCAACTGTGGTTCTTTACATGCATTGGCATTGCACAGCGCAGGAATATTGTTGAGTTCCGCTCCCGCCGAAGCGAGGTCTTCGCTGTCAGTATTTGAACCCACTACCTTTGGTTCACTACGCAAATGCCAAAGCCATGGCAGGTAATTTTAGCAGGTTGGTTAGGCCCCCTCAGAAACGGTGGCAGTTCTTAAGAGTATAATGAAAAGAGCGAGATCTCCAACTAGCATTTTGCTAATGAGAAGAAACTGATCATAAAGAGCCAACTAAGCACATCGAAAAATTTCAGACCGTGTAGACAAGTGCTCCAAAATTGCAACTGCTTGCAGGTCATAATCAACCTCTCAATGCAGTTGCCACCTTACTTTTAAGCTAAAAAGTGCTAAGTGACAAAGGCTACAGCAAACATTACGCGGACAGTATTACCTGAATTGCAGCAGATGGGAGTTCGAAAAGTTTCATCTAAAACTGTAAATTCTAAAGGTGTGTTCATAACGCGAGTTCGTTTTTTTAACGTTATCGTGTCTTACTGCTACTGCGGCAGTCAGATCAAAACGAACTCTAGCTTATTCGCAAAATGTTGAACAGTGATGCTCTTAGACATCATAGTTTGCTCCGGTGCCACATCGCGGTGCTTCCAAAATAATAATTACAGCGCTGGATTCCTAAATACTGCTTTAAATGTGATCATGGTCTCCTAATCCCCTTTTGTTCAGTCTGCTCAGGCGTCAGTAATAGAGCGAGTTCAGATGATGCCACACAGTATAACTTAATTGAGGCTCCGACCGTTATTTCAAAACTGTTGAGGAACGACGCCCAAAGGTGCGGTTGCTATCAGCAGTGCAGCAGCAGTGCAACATGCGGGTACGCGTATAGCTGGTGTTCCGTGACGCAGGGTTGCTGGACTAGACGGCGGTCAAGTCTTAGACATTGACTTGACATGTTAGGGCTTCGGCACAAGCAGCATACATGCATGCATCGACTCAGCAATGTCGAGAAACAGGTAACTGTAACCAGAGGTGGGCAAACTACCCTAATTTTTTCCTTTCCTCTCTCACCATTAAATTCTTGGCCCTCCCTCATCCTCGCCCTCACAGTCAGCACCTTTATTTTTATTTATTAAACTTATTTATTATTTCATTATTTATTATATTTTATTATTATTATTACTATTCAGTTATTTTTTACGCGACAGCGTATACAGCTCGTTCGGTCGAAAAGCCGTCGGTGTCGTAATAGTAGTAGTTAGTTGTCGGCACAGAGCGCCGGAAAAAATCGTATCATGCCAACCGATTGTCGCAGAATGTTCCGGATGGTGTCATACGATTCAGCGTTTCGTGCGGGATAAACTTAATGGTTATGTTAGAGTCTAGCTTGTGGCAGGAATTCGAACCGGTGACTATATAATCGGGGCTGCGGGTGTCCACCGAGATATGTGAGACAATTACTGCGTCATTTCCTTTCCTCAAAAACCAACTTTTATTTCCTTGATCACGGCACCTCTTTCTCCCTCTCTTTTTTCACTCTCACCTTCCCCCCTTCCCTTACGGTGCGGTTCGGGTGTCCACCGAGATGTGAGAGAATTACTGCGTCGTTCCCTTTCCTCAAAAATGCGTCGCGTTCAAATGTGTTTCCAACGGGCAAGGCGTGATCACGCAAAACGGGCGCTGGCGTTCCATGGACTTCCTGGCAGCGCTGCAACACGCTGTCGCTTTCTACTCCTAAAAGTGAAGCTTAAGAGTTCTCCATTTTTTTTTTCTTATGGTAGACACTTGCCGGTGTTAGAGTGGGACTGGTGAAAACTATTGATCACTGCGTCCGCTTTTGGCTGTGTCGAGCCGCGTAGACTTCGTTTAGCTCTCCGAAGTTTTCAGTTGCCAAGAGTGGCAACAATAAATAACACAGGAACTGCGCTCATGCTGCAGCTGATTACTTCATGGTAAGAGCCTGGTCAGTGTGCTACATACTTATCTCGTCAGCGGCTAAAATTAACTGTGCCGGGAGAGTCGCGGCCGTACAAAGCGCAGAAAAATTCTCACAACGCCCTAAGCTGCCAATTCCTGGAAAATTTCAGCCACGAAATTCTCCCGGCTTCCTGTAGAATAGACACTGCCATAATTAATCGGGCTGACCTACCCACCACTGAACACTCCATAAGTTTGGAGGGGGCGGAGCGCCAAACTACTTACACCTCGTGGACTGCTGATTCAGTCTGCTGACCGGCGACAGGAGCCACGCCCGATTAGCCGCTGAACGAAGGCGTGGAACCTACACGGCAGATTGAAGAACAAAAAAACTCTACTCCGAATCAAGTTGCGCCAAATTACTATCGCGCACGGAGTTTGTAAGTAACACCTTGGTTTTAAAAAGGCAAGGCAATGAAGCGCGCACGACTGAGGAATTACAAAGTTATATTGGTAAGGAAAAATACAGCTAGGTTTGGTGAAATAAATGAAACACGGGTAAGAACGGTGTGATGATAGAAAAAAGACGTGCTCAAACGCACACAGCGTCACACGATTGAGCGAAGAAATACATGAGTACAATATGAGAAATATATAGATACAGCTACACGGACAAAGAAAGAGTTTGAGAGTGCGGGGGGAAGCGGTGGCCTATCTGCTGAGTGGCAAGGTGTGGTCGCAAGGAGCGCCGCCGGGCTGCAGGTGCTCGCTGCGGGTCCGACATGTGCACAGTGTCACAGATGCCGATGAGCTTGGGCCGCTCTTTTTCGAGGCCGCCGTCATCGCACCCGACGCATGAGACCAAGGCCGGAGGCTCGCTTGCCGGCCACATCCCTGGCTGCAGCTTCACAAGCATCGCGCGCTCCCCCAAGCAACCTGTCCGGATCTAGTTTTTGTCGACGCCGCGTCCACGTTGTTAATAAAGGTGATCTAAAATAAAGGTGCGCAAACGCTAAAGCTAGATATCGGAAGGAAAGATGAGAGATCACGGCAGACAGGACAGTGAGAGACACGCTTACGGATGGACGCTGACTTTCAACTGTGCACTTTTTCGTTAAGTTAGGGGCGCAAACAGGTAGGCCGGCAAAGGACATGTCTGCACAGGGAGCGAGAACTAACCGTCGACATCATTCGGTCATCATTTTTTCCAGCCGCTCTCGACTGAAACGCGACTGGACGAGGTTCGATTGTATCGTAAAACTCTTGTTTATCCGCATGCCACCATTCCTTCGCAGAAGCGCTGTGTTCGTTGGAGCCCGCGAGAGTGCTGCATTTTGCGTCTTTGGCTGTGAAGTTTTTCCACGGTGATATGTGGGCATCAGTATTCTTGGCGCAACTTGTGTGGCCTGTCCGTTGTAGCTGGCTTTTTGTTCAGAAACACGGTGTCGCCTGCTAGGTAACCCGGCGGTTTTCTTTGTCGCTTGTTGAAGCTTTTTCTCCGCTTCCTTTTTTCATTATTTATTTGCAATCACCTTCTCTCGTTTCGTGTTTAGTTACTACGCAGCTGACCGCGCGAATCGTGCAGCTCGCCTTTAGACTATAGTTCTTGTTTAGTTGTTTTTCTGTGTACTCCATCTCATAAGTTCCTTGCAGCGCTATGGAAAGTAGACACCTCCTCAGCCAGTCAGTAGAGCGCGTTAAACGTGTCCCCCCGCGACTCGTTGTCTGCTCGCGGCTACGCAGATGTGGTTAGAAAAGAACTTAAATCGGTGCACTACGGCCGCAGTGCACCTTCATCGCGCATTGATCATTGTGCAGTGCGGTCAATGGGATTTCGTGTGCATATCTCCCGATGATGCCTGTCACGACTTAAAGTGAGCTAACTTCATAACGCATGCTACATGCGTATCGTTTTCCGTTTTTTCTGAGGTTTGACGTCCCGTCCCGATAGACGACGGCCTTTTACTATACGTCGTGCCTTTTACCTCCTGAGCTATGCCACATTGGGCTGCTGATTTGCCTCGTCCATCTCGGGGTATTGTATGTGCGCTAGTGGCAGGCAATTTTTCATCTCGTCCTGATCGAAACTAGGTCATCGTGCTAACCACCAGCCGCATAAAGCCTCCCATTTAACGGACGTCAGTGAGAAACGAGCTTTGCGATCGGGCACCGAAGTGCACTCTGTGTTAACGATCACTATAGTGCCGAGGTGTTGTATTTTTTTTAAAGCGAGTTTATTGCGCCCCAGGGCATTAAAGTGTATGTAATGCTGGATTACATATTTACAAAGCTATTGCTACATTCACTGCACGATCTTCCTTATTTATTTCCTCTTTTTGCTGATGGATCACCATACACACATCCGCTGGAAGTCGTCGAATTGGTGGTTAACATAAAGGAGTGGCCAGAAAGTTGCAGTACCCATATTGTGCCCATACTGCTATTACAACGTACAAACCAAGTTCGCATTCGGGGACTTTGCAATCATACCATTTATAACTAGGTCAGATTTAACATAAAAGGGACGTAAATTTACCATTGCTGTTACGGCATGGTCTCAGTAATTTCATGGCAATAAAAAAACTTGCTAAAGAGCGCGAAGCGATAAAAGTAGAAAAATCACTTGCCATGCGCTTGTATCCCTAGGTTCAACATGGGTACCGGATTTTCTTCCATGCTGCTTACATCCGCGAAATGGGTTGAACATATGTCCGAGAGTTCGTAATTGGTGCGAAGATTTCCCGTTTACGCAAGACGTCTATTGGCAGTTCAATTCTAGGTCTGCGGGAATGAGGCGTAGTAGAAACATGTGGCTACTGCATTGGAACTGTCATTGCATACTTCCCCCATGCGCACGAGCTTTCGGTTTCTTTGATTACTTATGCAGACCACGATCACGCAGTGCTGTCCCCACGACCCCAGACAACAGAGATTGCTGGAACGAAGCTTGACAAATCGGCAGTGGCCAAGCTGTCTATCACTGGCACATCATTGGTGACCGGTCTAAGTCTTTGCTTGGGAATGGTGACAAGCCAAGAATTGGCCAAGCAAATGAAGGCAAAGCATGGCCAACGACTGGACCAGCCTTGTACCATGAAAGTGCCAATGATAAAAGCCCTTGCACTGAATTAGTGCCTTTTTGCATTTTGGTCAAGCCCTTTTTCTAATGCCTGTTCTAACACTTTTTCAGTATGCAGCTTAGACAGTTCCTAGGATGCTTTCCTTACAGAGTTTGTTTTGGGTGAATAGTATACGCCTCGAGACAATTTCTTCCCCTGTATACCAGCAATGGCACCTGGCTGAAAACTTGGAAGAAACCCTAAGTGTGAGCAGAGGACAAATGACACATGCAAGAAAGTTTTATTTTTTGCCTCAAATGAAAAGCGAACTGAGGTGCAGAAACATCAAATCAACAAGGACGAAAAGTATGAAGCCTGTTTAGAGCAACGTGTTCCAGGTCCCGGCGATCGTAAGCCTCCTTCTCGCGGGCATCTTCAATGCAGTATTGTGTCGTTTCAAAAAGCCTCCAAGCTCACGATCTAAATTTAGGCTCTAGATGCCAGTTAGAATTGGAAAAATGGACGAGAGAACTGCTTTTAAAAGGGTGGAAATTTGAGCGAGTTTGTAGAGATCTATTATGTTGTAGCATCACAACATAGTGGTTTGCTTGCAGAACAGCTTGCGCTGTCAACAGATATGCGGCAGTAGAATATGCCTGCTAATGGGGCCTGTCATTGAGGGGTGCGTTTGTCATGGTTAAGCCTTTGGCGATTTATTTATTTTAGGGATATTGACAGGGTATACCTAAAAAAATAGCAGCGAACATGTGATTAGAGGAGCACAAGAAAATCGGCACACCAATCTGCGATCCCATCAGCAATCAGTGCATCAAGAAGCATAATAATACCCAATTTGAGCTGCTGAAAGTAAGGCTTCCTCAAAAATATGCTCAGTATTCTTAGACACGCAACAAAGATGCAGATGCTGCGTCGAAAAAAAAAAAATTGGCAGTGATTTAGCTCTGGTTAAACCTGGAGGATTGCGAAACCAACGAGGAAAGAGAGAGAGGCGATGGAGAGCGCGCGGCAGCGGCGGCGGCCCCGACACGCTAGCTATGCGCCGCTACTGCTCATGCGCAACCGGCGAGCGCGGCGGCGGCACCTCTGAGTCACTCGTGCAGCGATGGTGGCGGCGCGCCAGCTGTGCGCCGTGTGACGTCACTGCTACTCGTGCATGCGCAGTATGGCCTTTCGTCAGCTCCGCGAAATGGCTCAGCGACTCGCGTAGTGTTGCTTTCGCAACAAAAATGCAGCAGACGGTAAATAAAGCGGTGAAAGAATATGAAACCCAAGAGTTACCAATACGTTTTTCCTTTCTTTACTTCTCATTGTTTTCTCATCCCAGGCAGTAGAAGGCTGCACTCATAACACAACGCCCATGAAACACTGGACGTGGAGCGAGCCTCTGTATAGCGTTTGACGCAAATAATTGTTTAAATTGCATAGTCGCCTAGTTTTTGGGTGGGTGTTTTCTTCACAATGATACATAAGACATTGACATTGGTATGCGTGGATCTACACGTGGTATTCTCCTACGACCGCTAAGTGATTTATAATCGAATTTATCTTGCACACTGTTTTGGTTTGAGCAGCCGAACGATGGCATTAACATCAAAGGTTCGTATAAGTCACGCGAAGCATGAAAAAACTGCGATATAATCGCTGCTTCGTCGTTTTAGTTCACTACAACGCTAAAGATGGCCTCCCTCAATAGCCGTAATAACAACGAATGAAAAAGCAGTGATTATATATGCACATTTTTCATCCCTCACGTGTCCTTTACGGAACTGTAATGTTATACCCCGTTTGAAACCGAAGCAGCATGAGAGAAAAATTTGCTTATAAAATATTTAGCGGTCGTGGGCGAATACCACGTGCTGATCCATGTTTAGTAACGCCTTATAAATGGATCACCGAAAAAAAGAAAACGTCCAGCCAAAATTAGGTGTCTATATTACTTCAAAAAACTGCAGTTATCAAACTTCGCGCCACAAGTAATTCTCAATATTCTCTAAGGTGGCACATTGGGAAAGCTTCTGACCATCGACGTGTTCAAAACGCTTCGATTTCATCTGGTAGTCCATGCCTGCAGAAAGGTGTGTGTTCAGTTGTAGCACGATCGCGCCGCGTGCAGAGCATCACGTCGCAAAAGTTCCCATACCCAACAAATCGGGAAAAAGCATTTTTGAACCGGAAAGAGTTATGTGCGCAAATTTTTCATATATTGTAAGATTTCATTGTAACAATCAATATGTCTGCAGCTCTCCCTTCGACAGGCTTGCATTTTTGTTGCCATCAACGTTTTTGCTGTCGTCAAAATCGTTCCCCATTGCTTTTCTATGTCAGCCTTAACTTCTCGATGCGAGCGATGGAGACACTATAAAAGAAAGATTTAGCTAAATATCGGAAGAATGGACGATTACCTTCAATATTTCTCTATCAGTACCTTACAGTTTTCTAACATTCAAAATTTTTGCCCATGAATGTTGGACGTGGGCATAGTTGGTCCGTGCAGTAAGTTCCACGTGCTGAATCCCCTGCCGGAATTCTCGTACTGATACCCCCGGTTCTCAGTATCTTGTGAACAGTGCGATGACACCACGTAAGGTGAGGTTACTTCAGGCTAAGATTTTATCCCTTCCAACTTTGTGCGATTAGCATGGAGCAATCTGAAATTGGCCGCTGCTTCACATGGCGAAATTTGCGCCCTAATCCTATATTTGGAGGACGAGTTGATGACGCGAAACTTAAATATTTGAAGAATAGAACCAGTGCCGAAATCGCGGTAACCACTTTGACAAATTTAAGAAGTCTTGGCACGGGCAACCTGCGGCGACCTATTTTAACTAAACCTTCGGAAGCCACGTAGAAAAATAAAGTATTTTCTTGTTTTCATTCGCAGGAAAAAAAACGCATGACTGTCTGGCACACCCGTATATCACTACTTTTGTGAATGCTCGCAAGAAAAACAGATGTTTCAGGTCAAGTGTGCCTGCAGTAGATTTGTAATATTAGCCAGGTGCTGAAACATGCCAGAAGCGCGATAAAAGAGAAAATACAAAAACCTAGGAGAACAACACAAATAGGGAAACTCTAATTGAACGCTTTTTTTTCAGGAAACACGAACTAACATGTTAGTAGGGAATATCCACATGAAATATCAGCGAGTTGCTTATTATACTGTAACTAACCATTTACATTAGTAGTATAAAAAATTGGAGGCTTATCAAGGTTAAGCCCAGTGGATGCGAAACATGTTAAGCAGCTGCCTCAGTGTGGATGGGGCTAAGTAACGGAGACGTGGTTTTAGGTTATTAACGTCCTTAGCGTTTGGAGGCATCTTGACCGCATACACGCCCGGCGCAAAGACGCTGGCGCGGTTGCGGGCACAGAGACTGACGCGACGGCGGGCGCGCGCCGCTTCATCCCTGGCGTGACGTCACATATCACGTGATGCAGCGATGGTGGCGCCGCCGCCGCGTCGCGCGCGACGGCGCGAACCGAAGCGTGGAGGCCTCCGCCGGGCGACGTCCGACGGCGCGATATGAGGCCCCATCTGCAGCCGGTGTGACGTCATCACGTGACGTCACATCATGTGATCTCACTTCAAGGTCAATGGTGGCCACCGCCGGGCGTCGCGCGAAGGCCCGAAACCTACGTTAATATGCTTCGCATAATATATTAGGGGCGGGTCACCGCGAATGAAAGGGCTCCTGATGCGCATGACGTGTGGCGGGGCACTTGACATGGGGTAATCGTGCATGGGGCTTCTGAACTCGAGCTTATTTTAAACCGGCAAAAGCAATAGGGTATTTGGTGCATGGCGTTGACACGGGATTCTGACATTGGGTGCTTTATTCCCGGCTGCATTTGCCCCTATAAAGCCCCAGACACGATTTCCCCGTGTCAGTTGCCCGCCACTCAATACGCATATACTACGGCAGTATGGAGCTTTTCCATTCAGGGTCACCCATCCATAATGAGTGATACTACAGTGTCAATACTTATTCAAAGTAGTAAGCAACACGCTGATATCTCATATGTCTATATTCAGTAGAAACGTTGCACTTTATCGAGACATTCATTCAAGTTGGGGGCCACGTTTTGTAGCGCTTCGTCTGGTTTCGTGACAGTGCACGTTATCTCTTTTATCACATTTTGGGCCATTTGTAGGCCTGCAGCAGCAGACTCACTCCAAATGCGGCTCCCCCACTGCCGCGATTGTGTGGCACTTGGTACAATCGTGTCACGTGCTTCTGCACTCGAGGCTTTTGGAAAATGGCGCGAATGCTGCTAGAATTTTGGTGCGGAGCTTTTGACGCGGGATTTCCGGCAAGGGGTGCATTCGTGCACCACGAGATATATAAGGGCCCTGGTGGGCGATGTAAGCCAAGACAGGCTCAATATATTTCGAATTATATCGCTCAATGCACGGTGAGACGTTTCTGACAGTTAACTAATCATTTTTATTCAAATCGAAGAAGACGTCTCAGTTGCACTACTTACCTTGGGTATATACCGGGTGTTTCAGGGAAGACTAAGTAATTCTCAAAAATAGGTTTTCTGAGGTAACGATATGTCTTTCTCAGCATAGCATTACCAGTGTTGGCAGACTCCAGAAAACTGGTGAATCGTTTTAAGTAATAAGCTGATTACATAATTTTTAATAATTAACTCTTTAACGATTGGAGATAGGCGCCTAGTTGCAATTAGAGATTTGTAGCATGTCGTTAGTAATAGCCATATCAGTTTTTAGAATTTCAAAACGCGATTACCTTTGGAGCTGTGGCTGGCCAAAATTTGGTTTTTCTGACTGGTTACGTGCACTGGAAAGGTTGCTTTGCCTGCATGCTCTTCGAAAGCGCATGTATTTTGTCATGATTTAGCCAGTTTTTGTCTAGCCACAGCGCCGAGGATAATCGCATTTTCTAAATTCTAAAAACTAATATGGCCATTACTAACGACCAGCTGCAAATATCTAATTGCAATCAGGTGCCTATGTCAATATCGGTTTTAGAATTTCGAAGACGTATATAGTTACCCTCGGCGCCTTGGCCAAGCGAATTTTGCCTACACTGCTCCCCAATACATTCGCTTTCGAGAAGCTTGCAGGCAAAGCGACCCCTCCAGTGCACGTAACTCGTCTAAATAGCGAAAATTTGTTGGGCCACAGCGTCGAGGGTAACTGAGTTCTCGAGATTCTAAAGACTGACATGGATATTACTTACGGTGGGCTACACGCCTTTCAATAAATAAGGAGACAAGTTAGACCTTAGTTGAACTCCAGAAGCAACCTCAGAATGGCTGATCCTTCAAATCTTAAATTGCCAGCCTTTATCCTGTATTTCGAAGACATATTGATGTCGGGGAACTTTGACATCTAACAGTGAACTCCAACAGATAAATCGCATGTTTAGAACGGCACATGTACCCGAACATCTATTTACTTGCGGATGCTCTAAAGAAAGGTGAAGAGTCAATTCGAGTGTCCGTGCCGCAGCTTACAAATGATGTCCAGGCGCGCAAACGGGCCAAAAATGGGATGAAAAAGATGGCACCATCAAGGACCAGGAACAATAGCTACAAAACGGTGCTCTAAGTCTGAATGATTTTCTAGAGAATGAAACGTTTCTATGGAATCTATAGCAGTGCAAGGTATCTGCAAGTTGCATACTGCTGTAAATACATCAGTAAATAAATCTGATGGGTTAATAGAAATGACCCTGTTTGCCTAGATCCCGGGACGGCGTGTTCGACCGGGTTGTCCAAGGCGTGATAAGGCCATATGGCATGCGGTTGGCTGCGGTAAGAGCATAGGAAAAAGCGCGGGATTCGGTGCAAGTGGGCGACCGGTGCATGACTACCTGCTCCCACTGGCAAGCAAAATCTTAGTCAGGAGTCACCTCGTTCCTGCTATGACTTCCTACTGTTTACTGTATTAGGAGAGGTATTCTGAACGGGAATCAAAAAGGCCCCACACTGTAGTGGCGGATTTCCCGGAAGAGAGAAATTTTTTCTAAAAAGAAAATCATGCGAAACACCAAAAATGCTGAGCCCCCTTTTTCGAAGAAAAAAGTCGTAGAAATACATTGAAGTACCCTAGCGACACACTAAAACCCACTCACTCCCAACCGCCCCTCCAAGAGTGAGCCCATACTCAACAATTCTGGACGAAAGCATTTTTGAGCAGGAAGGAATTTAGGAGTCATATATTTTAAGATTTCACTATAACAATCACTATATCCGCATATTTCGCGTCGGCAGGCTTCATTTTTTTTTTGCGATTAACATTTTTGCTATCGTCAAAGCGCTCATATAAAACCAATGGGGAGTTCTTTTGACGATAGCAGAAACGTTAATCGCAAAAAAAACGAAGCCTGACGACGCGAAATATGCGGATATATTGATTGCTATAGTGACAGTCTGAACTGCTCGATGTGAGTGGTTGCAATAAAGATTTGGCTACATATCGGAAGAATCTACCATTATCATCAATATTTCTATACCAGTACCTTGCAGTTTTCCAATATTCAAAAATTTTTCTCCAAGAATGTTGGACATGTAGATACGTTTCTGCCACTTTCGCTGTCCCCACTGCCTATACCATGGTGTTTCAGAGAAGGTGATCAATAGTTTTTTAAAATAGGATTTTTTAGTTAAAGAGAAGCTTTTTGTGGCATAGTAATGTCAGTGTTGGAGGACGTCAAAACATGTGAATAATGTTAACTAGTAAATGATTAACTAAATCCTAATCGTTAACTTTTAACTATTACTGATAGTCACCTGATTGCAGTTAGAGAAGTGTAGCCGGCCGCCAGTAAAGCCGTATCAGTTTTTAGAATTTTGAAAACACGATTACCTTCGCCGCTGTGCCTCGACAAAATTCGACTATTTCGACCACTTACGTGGACTGGAGGGGTTGCTTTGCCTGCATATTTACTGAAAGCGTATATATTTTGGCAAAAAAAGGTTAAAATTGGTTTTGGAGGAAAGGAAATGGCGAGTATCTGCCTCACATATCTCGGCGGACACCTGAACCGCGCCGTAAGGGAAGGGAGGAAGGGAGGAGTGAAAGAAGAAAGAGAGAAAGAGGTGCCGTAGTGGAGGTCTCCGGAATAATTTCGACCACCTGCGGATCTTTAACGTGCACTGACATCGCACAGCACACGGGCGCCTTAGCGTTTCGCCTCCATCGAAACGCGGCCGCCGCGGCCGGGTTCGAAGCCAGGAACTCCGGCACATGTAGCCAAATTTTGTCGAGACTTAGCGGCGAGGGTAATGGCGTTTTCAAAATTCTAAAAACTTAAATGGCTATTTCTAAATTCCGGCTACAAATCTATAATTTCAGTCAGGTGCCTATCGGTAATAGCTAAAAAGTTAACTGTTAGAATTTAGTTAATCACGATACCAGTTAACATGATTCGCCTGTTTTAGACGTCCGCCAACACTGGTATTACTATGCCGCAGAAAGCGTCTCTTTACCTCAAAAACCCTCTTTTAAAAATTAGTGATAAACGCCCCTGAAACACCTGGTATATGGGCAATTGACATTGAGTTATCGTGTGGGGGGTTTGAAATCAGGAATTTTGAAAATTAGGCATACGCCGCGAGGCGTTTGGTGCGTTTGATGAAAAAGCATATTTCGCGGGGCATTTGAAACGGGGAATTTGAAACGAATCAATCGCATCAGGGGTTTCTGAAAATGGAGCAAACGCAGGTGGGCATTCGGTCCGAGACATTTAACATGGGGCTTCTGACATCAGGTGGTTTTGTGCACAGCTTTCGTTTTGCAAGCAACACTTCGCACAATCGAAGCTGCCTGCAAGATGGCCTCTGCAACATTATGTGAGCTGTTGACGGCGGTGTTCACAAAAGAGGCACTGCTCACTAGCTTCAATAAATGAGAGAGAGCTAGTCTAAAGTTGCATCGACCCTCCGAACAGCGGCCGTCTCTACACGCTTCTGCAACAATGGCCATCTTGTGTAAGTTACTGCATTTATAGCCTGTTGTGTGATACATTAGTGCCTGCCCTTAAAAACCCCTCACCTTCCTTGATTTCTGCTTGGTTCTAAATAAAGTAAATTTTGCCTTGATAATTTATAATGTACTGAAAAAGACATTTGCATGTTTGCATGCATGAAGTTTTTTATCCCCTCCTCAGTTTGACGATCTAAACATGAATTACGCAACGAGCCATGCGTTGCTATATATGCACGTGTCACGAACAAGAATCTTTTCTTTATCCGAAATGAGCACTTTCAGTGGAATCTATCGTCGTCGAAACATTTCCGACATCTGTACAACCATAGTCGGATAAAGCTCAAGAACGAAGCGGTTGACTGCCCTCGAAGAGGCCCTTCAGCGAATGGCGCCGACAGATTTTCATGGCGTCGTGTAATCTCAGTGTCAACGCCAGGTCCTAGGGATATGTAATCGCAGTGTCTACGCCAGTCACACCCAAGTATCCTAACGTCTTTGAGTACTTGCGAGGCAAGTGCTTGTTTTAGATGTCCTGACACTTTATCAGGTGGGTATCCCGTTCGGGTGATATTACGGGCATTTATGTGAATCACGTCTCATCCCGTTTGCATAATTTTCTGGACAAAGATAGCAGAGTGGCATAATGTTTTTTTTTAATAGAAGATGTCTGCAACGTGTTTCATTCATTTTAATTTCTTGTTTGTGTTATCATAGATACGCAACGGAATGAAATAATATTGCCTAACATGCAAAAGCCACTGACTACAAAAGGACGGTCCTAGATTTGGAGTATACAATCTTGCGGAAATTCTTCGTACTGTGGATCTATGCTGTATGTGTTGGTGCTGCATGACTTCTGCATTGCAGAGCTTCTGTAGCCTAATCCGTGACAGGGTGTGATGCTATGCAGATTTTACCCGTAAAAATGTCAGCACTGGGTTAAGCAGCTACACCACTGTAACCTGCTATAGTCATTTCTTTTTTTAAATCGCAGGAAATGTAAATTAGGATTTCCGAACTTTTTTCACGTAGGCCGAGAAGTTTTTCTCTTGGGCCCATAAAAATCTCCACGAACATTTACCGCTATTTCACCAATAACCAATATGTCCTTGTTAATGCCTATGAAAATCCTCAGGTGTTTCCTACAGACCCCCCTTGGCCACAGAAAGTTCGGCCAAAAGGACATGTCGGGGACGCCCGCAGGAGTTTTCCGCATTTCCTGCGGATATCCGCATGTAATTCAAGATTTCACAGGACATCCTTTGGATTTTAGTGTTGTCACTGGAATCCTGCTAAGTATTGGTTAAGCCCACTCTCCCCAACTCTCTCTCACTCCAAGCGAGAAATTTTACTCTGGAAAACCATGCTGAACCTCATTTTTCAAGGAAAAGCGACCGCTCTCCAACTGCCCCCTCCAAGAGAGACCCATAATAAATAAATAAATCCGCCCCTGTCTATAGCTCGTCTCCTCTTTGCGTCGGTGGCCCATGACACCTTCTTTATCAAGGTCCCGGAAAATCCGTATCAGCAAGATGATACACTTGCCTGCGGCATACGCGAAACCATACCTGGGGAAACCGAACACCCACTTAGGCAGACCGATCACCAGGGAAGAAGTATTCGCTGCCATAAAGGTATGCACGCGCAACACTGCGGCGGGAGCAGACAAGATCCAGAACGCACTCATACGCAACCTCTGCGACGAGGCGGTCGATCAACTGACCACCTTCCTCAACGGGCACTGGGCCGCAGGAACGGTTCCTGAAGAGTGGAAGCATGCAGAGGTCGTAATGATCTCCAAACCGGGTAAGAAACTCCAGATCGAAAATCTCCGACCTATCTCACTCACCTCCTGCCTAGGCAAGCTCTACGAGCGAGTCGTTACTCGGAGGCCCCAAAGCTACATGGAAGACGAAGACCTGTATCCCCACAGTATGTTCGGATTCCGAGCCCACCTCTCCACCCAGGACATCCTCTTACAACTCAGAGAGGAAGTCCTCACCAACGTCCCGAGCTTAGGCGAGAACGCGGTTATGGCCCTCGACATCAAAGGGGCCTTTGACAACGTTAGCCACACGGCTGTAATGGAAGGACTCGACAACCTCCACTGCGGCGAGAAGATTCACAGCTACGTGAAGGCCTTTCTCTCCAACCGAACTGCAACGGTTAGGCTCGGAGACCTTTGCAGCGATAAATTTTCGACCCCCAACAAAGGCACACTTCAAGGGTCCGTCATCTCGCCACTACTTTTCAACGTGGCCATGATCGGACTCGCGGACAACTCGAGAAGATCGAAGGCATACAACACGCAATATACGCTGACGACGTCACGGTCTGGGTTACCACTGGGTCGCTCGGCCAGAAAGAAGAACGACTGCAAGCAGCGGCTACCTGCGTGGAAGAATATGTCAGTGCAGGCAGCTTCTCCAGAGTCGATGCAGGCTGTACGTATGATGTCGAAAGGAATGCTAGCGACACCATGATTAAATATATTTCAATATGAAATCAATGTGGTGTGATGTGAAAACACCTGTTCTTTATGCGTTTTCGAGCACGTGCCGAAAGCTTGCTCTACCACTTGCACCGTTCCTGCGCCAGATACACTTAGGGAATGCCTTTCTGAGAGACATTATTCATAAAATCCATGGCCAGTGTAATACTACAGAGCAAAAAATAAATAATAAATAAAAGGTAACCTGACACGTCCTGATAACCCTTTTACACCCACCATCATCAACCTGGATGCAAATTCGCATTTGTTGTCGAAAGCCGATAACTGGTAGTTTCAATGAAAAATATTTTTGTATGCCGTGTTCCCATCTTAATTCTTTTGGTTCGCGTGTTTGATCATGTACAAATAAACTTCGCAAATGTAGCTTTTGGCAATCACGCGTGTATTCACCATATATGTGTGGATGAGTAATTAGTACTAATTATTGAAGTAAAACAGCGCTAGCAAACTCTCCGAACTGAATGCGTCGTGGTCACGAGCATACTGAGCGAAGAACACGCAGTAAGTATTCATGTAGTTCGTGCCACTGTAAGATTGATTTGAAAACCTCGGTACCTCGGCTACCCCGGTTTGAACCATGCCGCCTATGAGCCATTGACGCCTTCATCAGGAAGACAACAAAGCGAGCACTGGACCTCCCGGTGGCTACCTCCAACGCCAAACTGAAGGCGTTGGGAGTGGTAAACTCCTATCAGGAGTTGCGGGAGGCCCACCTCGTGAACCAATATACGCGGCTATCGCAGACGGTGCCTGGGCGCCGCCTGCTAAACCGCTTACACATCCAACACGCATGCATACCAGAGGGGACGGAGAACATTCCGGTGCTGCGGCGCCACATGCTCTTGGTCGCTCCGCTCCCGCGTAACATGGACATGGCTTCACATGAAGGCAGACGACAAGCGCGGGTTCGCACGCTTGAGAGGCAATGTGGCTATAAAGAGGGCGTCTATTACGTGGACATCACAGGGCCGTCGCCCGCGGGATTCTTCACGGCTGCCGTAGTCCGCCGGGGGATGAATGTCGATGGGCTATCTTTTCGGGCCCCAAATTCAACCCGAGCGGAGGAAGTCGCAATTGCTCTCGCTGCCGCCGATCCAAAATCGAAAACGGTTATCACAGACTCTCGCCGGGCCTGTGAACATTATCTTGCAGGCGAAATATCACCTCTTGCCTCGCAAATTCTAAGACGCGCTCTAGCCGATCCAACTCGCACAAAAGTGATCTGGGCTCCTGGCTACCAGAGTCTACGAGGCAATGAGGCCGCTGATGAGGCCGCCCGAGCGCTCACACACCGGGCTCCTCATCCTAGCTCTCATGGCTCAGAAGCTCATAAACCGCTTCTGCGGTACCGCGAAATCCTAATTTATTATTGCGACAGCCACCGTCTCTACCCTGCACCTGCCGAGGGGCTGAGTAAGGCGGAGGAGCGAACTCTGCGGCGCCTGCAGACAGGAACCCTTCTCTGTCCTGCAATAGCAAAACACTTCGATCCGAATACAGATGGGCGCTGCCCGCACTGTGGAGAGATCTGCGATATCTTTCACATGGTGTGGGCATGTACTCAGAATCCTCACCTTCCCCCCTCCTCCACCCCCACCCGAGAGGCATGGGAGACTGCCCTCCTCAACTGCTCCACACTGGAGTCCCAAAGGGCTCTGGTCAAGCGGGCGCGAGACGGGGCCTCGTCGTGCGGTGTCCCGGACTAAGGATACCGACCATGCAGCAGGGTTTATTTTTACCCTCACGCTCTCTTTGATTAAAGTTTTTCACCACTACCACCAGCGTACTGCAGCGTACCGCCATGGATACGTCTGGATGGATGGATGGATGGATAGGAGCGCCCCCTTTGAAACGGGGTGGTGGCAATTGCCACCATGCTCAGCTTTTCTTTATTTATTATTTTTTTTGTTTACTGTGTTGGCAATTCTCATTAAGATTCTCCATCACCTTTGCCTACGGTTTCCTACTATTCTAACCTTATGCCACATCTCTGCTTTTCAGCCACCAATCCTCCAATCGCTTTTTGCTGACTTCCACTGCAGATTTATTTACATGACCATTGTTATCTTTAAACCCTAGGGCCTCAGAAAGAGTGACTGTGCCTGCATCGACATCCGGATGGATACCATCACATTTGATTATGAGGTGTTCAATTGTTTCCACAGATCTACCACACACTGCACATGTGTCATCTTCTTCGTTAAATTTCTTTTTGTAGCTGCGCGTTCTAAGACACCCTGATCTAGCTTCAAAAAGTAGGGCACTGCCTCTTGAGTTATCATAGAAAAATTCTTTCCTGATCTGCCTTTTCCAGAATCGATATAGTTCTACACTATGTTTCTTTTCCATTGAATTCATCCAATTTTTAACTTCCGCGTTTTTAACCTGTCGTTTAATGCTCTTTCTTTCTCCGTCCTCATGACCGGCATACTTACTGGTTAGTTTTCTAGTTCTTTTCCGCCACTGTGAGTCAACGTTCTTTCTGTATAAATATTTAAATACCTTAGCTGCCCATCTGTTATCGTCCAATTTCCTCAGGCGTTCTTCATATAGTATTTTACTCTTAGCTTCCCGTGCCTCGAACGATGCCCAGCCCATATCCCCTTGTACTGCCTCGTTTGTGGTTTTGCCGTGGGCACCTAGTGCTAATCTTCCAACAGCTCTCTGATTTACGTCTAATCTCGACTGAACTTCTGCCCTTAAGCACAGAACCGCATTGCCGAAAGTAAGTCCCGGCACCATTATTCCTTTCCAAATACCTCTTAGTACTTCATATTTGTTGTACCCCCATAATGCCCTATGTTTCATTATCCCGGCGTCTCTTCGTCCTTTTGCCCTAAGAGCCTGTTCATGCTTTTCCGTGTATATCTGCCCTTCGTTTAGCCATATCCCGAGGTATTTGTATTCGGCCACTTTGGGTATTTCGTGGCCTTGTATTGTAAGCACCTGATCAGTTGTATCGTTAAAAATCATCACACCTGATTTAGTTGCGCTAAAACTGAATCCTAGAGCGTCTCCTTCGTCTCCACAGCAATTAACCAAAGTTTGTAAATCTTCCTGGCTATCTGCTAACAGTACAATATCGTCCGCATACATTAAACCCGGGAGTCGCTGCTCAACTACATTTCCGCCTAATCTGTACGATAGATTATAACCCAGATTACTTTCTTCTAGCCTTCTTTCCATATTTATCACGTAAAGCATGAACAGCAGCGGTGATAGAGGGCAACCTTGCCTTAATCCTTTGTGCACCCCTACAGTTGTGGTACTTTTTTTCCCTTCCCATGTAATTTCAACTTCATTATCTCGGTAGATTTCCTGTAGAAAATCAATTACCTCATCACCAATACCTAAATCTTTCAATATGCTCCACAGGAGTTCCCTGTTCACGTTATCGTATGCACCGCTTATGTCTAGAAAGGCTATAAACAGAGGTCTATTTTCCGCCTTAGCTATTTCTATGCATTGGGTAAGCACGAACAGGCTATCATCTAACCGCCTACCCCTTCTGAACCCATTCTGAAGTTCTCCGAGTATCCTATTCCCTTCTACCCATGACTGCATTTTTAATTTCACCGCCTGCATTGCCAGCCTGTACATAACAGATGTTATCGTAATCGGACGGAAGGATTTTATGTTCATCTTATCTCCTTTCCCTTTATAAATCAAATTCATTTTACTCTGTCTCCAGCTGTGCGGAATTTGCTGATTTGTTATGACTGCCTCCAATGCTTTTATCAGCGCGTCCTTGCTTCTTGGGCCAAGTTCACTAATCAGCTTAATTGGAATTTCGTCTATCCCTGCGGATGTGGTTTTAGGAATATTCGCTTCCGCCTTTTCCCAGTTAAGACTAGTCAGTTCTAAGCTGTTCTCTTTTGTGCTGTCCTGTGTTGCTGCCTCACTTGGGGAGATTACCCCATTGGCGTCGCTAAAAGACGCAGCTATAAATGACGTAATGTAGTCCACAGCATCGTCTCCCTCCAAACATTTTCCCTCAGCATCTATAATCTGTTCCTGCTTTCTTTGATTTGTTTTTCCCAACCAGCTTATATGGTTCCAGAATTTTCTTGGCCCCCCTTTATTTGCCTCGCGAACTTCAGCCAGCCATTTATCAGAGGACTGCTTTATTTTAGCCTGGACTAGGACCTGAACTTGCTGTTTCTTTTGTCGATAAGATTCCCATTTTTTTCCTATTTCCTCTACAGATAACTGCGCCCTCTTTGCTTCTCTGTGTTCCCTTGAAGCCACCCGTCGTTGTTCGATGGCCTCCTTAATTTCCATATTCCACCAGCTTCGTGGCTTCCTCTTTCCTCTCCAGCGGTTAACTCCTTTCACTTGTTTCATTTTTGTAGCGATGAGCAGTTCCAACTGATTATAATCCCAATTTTCCATGTGGCGTTTCTCAATTATTTCTTCTATATCGGCTGATATTAGCGCTATTTGTTCATCATTTAATTTTGCGTTGTCTTTTGGACTTCGTTGCATTTCTCTTTTGACTAGGGCTCCCAACTGTAGACTAATACGTTTATGATCACTTCCTAGGCTGTCCTTCCCCTCTTCGTCTATTTCCATTATTGCGAGCTTGCTATAGATGCCCTGCGACATTAGACAGTAGTCAATGGTTGTTTGCCTGTTACGGGATTCCCACGTGATTTGTCCCTCACATTTAGTTTCTCTATTGACAATAACTAAGTTGTGCCGCTCACACAAGTCTAGCATTAACTTCCCGTTACAATCTGTGTATCCATCCAGATCCTCGATGTGGCCGTTCATGTCTCCAAGCAAAATAATATCGACACCGTCTCCAATCTGCTTTATATCGTCATTGAGGCACTTAACTAGATCCTTGTTTTCTTGCCTGCATTTGTCCCCGGTCCCTAAATAAACTACCCCTAGCCATGTCCTTTTGCCAGCAATTGTACCTGATACCCAGACATGTTCTTTGCAAGTTGATTTTATTCTTTGCCAATTTGTTCCTTGATGTATCAGCATACCTACTCCTCCTCCCTTCTTCTCCGTTGTTGTTCTGTTGCACCCTTCCCAGACATAGCCATCGATGAAAGGTGGATCTTCTAGATCCCTCAGATGTGTCTCGCATAGAGCGTACACACCTACTGCTTCGTCCTTTAACTGCTGTTCTATTTCTAGCCATTTCGCTCTCTTTCTACCCCCTTGCATGTTTATGTAACTGATCCTGGCGTTAAATTTCTTTTTCGTAGTTTTCTTTCTGGGCCTCCTAGTGGCCATTTTGTTGGGATCAGCCGCCATTGTTACATTTACATCGCTTCTACCTACACCTACGTCTGTTCTTTACATGCAGCGCCACCTATGAAGCACTCACAAAGACAACTTTTTAAAGTTTTCTTTTTGTGACGCATGACGTCGCTGTAGTCGTGAGCGATGCTATGCATGGAGGAAGGAAAACTCGAAGGCCTTTCCTTCCTCCATGGTATCCATGCATGGAGGTAAAAAAACTCCATGTATCCATGGCTCTGAGGTTGATACGTGACGTCACTGTCCAGAAAAATGGCGCCTCACGCAGCCATGTGTTCTCCCATGCTTCGACAGATATTTCGATTAAGCTCGTATGTTTCTCCAAAGCAGTACGCTGCCTTCTCGTCAAGGTAAGTGTCGGGGTGGCTGTTCGTACTGCATGCTTTGCGCAGTGTCAGGAAACTGGCAGTTTTGCTTTTCTCAGCATGCGAACACCCGGTGATGCAATGTCTTGTATCACGCCGTTCCAACGCCGGGTCACTTTGTCGAGTGAACGAATATTATCTCTAACTGTGCGATTAGGCTGCGTGTAACAGCATATTATTATATAACACCTAGTGTGCATGGTGGTTTAGCCTGTTCTTGGCGCTGGCCGTCATGTTTGTAAGTTACGTGGATCACGTGTTTCGGATATCGTTCCTGGCTATCTTCGAAAACTTTCCGACCTGCACGCGTTATACTTATTTGCATGTTGTTAAAGAAGAAATACTGAGTTCAACCAGCGACACACGGACGGGAATCAAACTTCGATCAAGTTTTTCCGAACCGAAATGGTTTTCAGGCGTCTCGGGTGCCACTTGATTTGTAATAAAATGATGGAGAGCATAATTTTGCGAGGTCTCTTAATTTTTGCGATCTTAGAAGAAAATGAAACGTTTGTAGTAGAGTATTTTGCAGGTGGTTGTGCTATAAAATTGCACAGGAGTTATTCGTGCTAGCCCGCTCGGGACGTTCTTTTTCGAGGCTTCGGCGTCGACTAAACTTGTGATGCATGAATTGTAGGCGAGCCTGTTTTCAATGCAGAAGAAATGTTTTTCCCTCGTTGCTCATTCCTATTTATGCGTTTTTAACAACATGCATGGGTTTATCGTCATTTGCAGTTTTGCATAGAACGAAACTGGGGAAGAAAGCACAAACGAAGCTCTGAAGTGCGCTGTTTTGTTCATTTGATGGCATGCACTAACTGACCCATATTTACACCTGACTGAAAGGCCTGACGTTTTAAAAAAAAAAAAATTTTTCAATGGACTTCAGCAAAGTACATTTTGTCTTCTATAGCTTTATTGCTGCAGGCAATTAGCATGTTCTATTCGTGATTTTTCGCGGCAACCTGGTCGGCATTCTCGCGGAGAAGTTGCAGGTGCCCACAAAATTTATCAGAACACCGGAACCAACAGAAAGGTGAATTTCTTCTCTGCCTATATAAAAAAAAATATAGAGGCTCGGCCAGGCATTGAGGAGTGCAATGTGCAGGTTGGTCTGGGGAGTCAAAGGAGCAGCTTTTTAGTTGGTGGTCGGATATTTACACTGCTAAGCAGTTAAGCTTTCTTGTGATATCTGTGGTCTCAAAACTTCTGTAGACGTATGAAAATTATTGAACACCACCTTTTCATTTAGCGCCTTTCACACCGGCTACCAACTAAGTCATGATTCTGCATTTCAGACACCTGTTCTCCACGGCCACCACTGCGCCACCAAATGAGCAAGAAGCTGAGCCCAAAGAAGAGAAGCCTGCAGCCGATCCTAGTCTACTTGCTTGCCAAGAAGAAAACCGCAAGTTGCTTGAACAGATTAAGACCGTTGATGTAAGTTTGAGCACAAATTAATCAAAGCAGTTTTTGCTCCTGTGCCGGCAGTTTAAGCAGGACAGTTGCACCAGAGTTAAAAAAAAAATGTGTGGCCACTCATATAACCAGTCTTCCACAGTACTGCTCACTGTGAAACATTGGCTTGTTGTAGGCGTAAATTTTAATCATTCTATGCTTTATGTATTTGCCTTGAGAAACACCAAATTATGTCATACGGAGGAGTGGCTGGATGTTACTCTGTATATGTTGTGAGTATTGGCAGGTATAAGTGTATTATCTGTAGGGGTGTGCGAATATTCGAAATTTTCGAATATATTTCGAATATTATATTTTTAGTATTCGAATTCGATTCGCAATCCAAGTATTCGTGTTGTTTCGAATATTCGACCCGACGCGAATATTCGTATCTAGCCGAATATTCGTATCTAGCCGAATATTCATTGTAAGCACCGGCGTTCATTTCGATCCGCAAGCCCTATCGACAGATACGTAGCAACATGGCGGCGCCTACACGGAAGGAAAATTCTTTCTTACTCCAAGGGCCATGCCGTAGCTGACTGCGCTGGTGAGCTTTTTTTGTGGCTATACCTGCGAAGCTGGTATAGTCAGAGCTGTGCACGAAGTACCTCGCAATACGTGCCAGGTCAGTGCCAAGTGAGAGGGCATTTTCTGAAGCTGGTATAGTCAGAGCTGTGCACGAAGTACCTCGCAATGCGTGCCAGGTCAGTGCCAAGTGAGAGGGCATTTTCTGAAGCTGGTATAGTCAGAGCTGTGCACGAAGTACCTCGCAATACATGCCAGGTCAGTGCCAAGTGAGAGAGCATTTTCTGAAGCTGGTATAGTCAGAGCTGTGCAGGAAGTACCTCGCAATGCGTGCCAGGTCAGTGCCAAGTGAGAGGGCATTTTCTGAAGCTGGTATAGTCAGAGCTGTGCACGAAGTACCTCGCAATACGTGCCAGGTCAGTGCCAAGTGAGAGGGCATTTTCTGAAGCTGGTATAGTCAGAGCTGTGCACGAAGTACCTCCCAATGCGTGCCAGGTCAGTGCCAAGTGAGAGGGCATTTTCTGAAGCTGGTATAGTCAGAGCTGTGCACGAAGTACCTCGCAATACGTGCCAGGTCAGTGCCAAGTGAGAGGGCATTTTCTGAAGCTGGTATAGTCAGAGCTGTGCACGAAGTACCTCGCAATGCGTGCCAGGTCAGTGCCAAGTGAGAGGGCATTTTCTGAAGCTGGTATAGTCAGAGCTGTGCACGAAGTACCTCGCAATACGTGCCAGGTCAGTGCCAAGTGAGAGGGCATTTTCTGAAGCTGGTATAGTCAGAGCTGTGCAGGAAGTACCTCGCAATGCGTGCCAGGTCAGTGCCAAGTGAGAGGGCATTTTCTGAAGCTGGTATAGTCAGAGCTGTGCACTAAGTACCTCGCAATACGTGCCAGGTCAGTGCCAAGTGAGACGGCATTTTCTGTGGCTGGAGGAGTCGTTTCAGTTAGAAGGGAACTACTTCTGCCTGGCCATGTGGTGCAGCTGGTTTTCCTTCACGACAACCTTTTACGTCATCCCAGCAACGCGCTTTTGTGCTGATGGCAAGCTAGCCTTAATCAATGCTGTGTACTAGCCATCTTCTCTGATATTTCCACTCTTCTAAGAATAATGTTCGAGACTTTGATACTTTTTGTGCAGCCACACACACCTTTTGTGTTCATTTAATCATCGATAGTTGAACTGTGATGTCCTTGGGTGCCCAAATAAATGTTTTGTAGTGATTAAATGCGTCTGTCCTTGATTATTCGATATTCGATTCGATATTCGTAACTAAGTATTCATATTCGATTCGTATTCGAAAAATTTGACATTCGCGCACCTCTAATTATCTGGTCTTATTATGAGCAGTTAGAACACTCGTGTTCTTTTTACATGCTCATACTTCCTATGGAGGGACCAAGGGCATCTCTTGAAATTCTTTCATTGAAAAAAATGGATGCCATTGCGGGTTTGTCGTGAATGACTGGGGGCCTCATTTAAGTATGCTCCTGAAATGTGCCAACAACTGACCAAAAAGTTTTAGGGTAGAAGTGGACTGTGAACATGCTATGAGGGACACTGTTGTTTATGGCTGCGGACTAATTTAGACCATCTGGGGTTTTTTTTAACGTCATCGAACAGCACATGGGCGTTTTTGCATTCCGCCTCTCTTAAAACTTGGCTGTTGCAGCCGGGACTCGATCATTTTATTAATAAAATAATTCTTGAGGATATCAGTGAAATGAAGGATTCTAATTTTTGTTTGGGAGTTAAAATTGCATAGGACAAGATGAAGCGACTTTCTGTGATGGCATTTTGTACTTGCGGTTTATGAGGCTTTGTTAGATGTGTTGTGTTCTGTTTTAAAGATGTTTGTCATGTTTTATTACCATTTAAGCTCACTTCAGAGCGTCTAAATTTAGGTGTCTTTGTAAAGCAATGCTGCCTTCGTGTCATCAAGTGAAACAATGGAACAGCAGCAGCCCTTAAGGCATGGTGGGATGCATCAGAGCTTTTGTATGCTTACATGTGTAAAAATGCCCACAAAGGTACATCATTTATTCTGGAAGTAATGCAACAGTCTTGAAGTTATGCTGAAACTAGGGTCGCTGTTGTCAATCTAAAGTTACTTTGTTACGGCTGATGCCACATTTTTCAATTTCTCAGTCGTGCTGACGTCCCATTGCTGTTGTGTTCATTGATCTTTCTTTTCGGCATTGGGACAAACAAAAATACTATGTCCACTAATAAAACAATTTTTTAATTCATTCTATGGCATACCTGATGAAACCATTGCAAGATTTGATACTTTGAACCCTGTGCTATCCTTTGTGCTAAAAAAAAAAAAAGGGAAGTGGGGTCTCTAAAATCATTTGTCAATCCCTCACAGACTTGGTGGCAAATACATTTCTGAACAGGGTCTGTAAGCAGAACAAGCGTTTAAACAGGCAGAATTTTCCTTTCAAGGTGGTGCACCTGTGCACAAGGTGAACACTGCCTCTTAGACAGTGAATTCCAGCAGACTTTATTTGCAAACACCTGTGACCATTGTGTTATCCCAAGTGAGAATACTTGTGTGGCCCTTTGGAGGCTGTGTGTCATCCGCTTCAGATTTAAGACAGGGATGGACAAGGAACCCATTACAGTTGAACCTGGATATATTGAACTCGAAGGTGATTGCGAAATAGTTTGACCTGTCGATAATTTGGTATATAAAAAATGCCAACAGATAAGCGTATCTAGCCTAGAAGCAAGAATACATTGCACCCATGCTGATAACGCTTCTTGCAACGACTTGCCGCCTGCTGATGTGCACAGTTTGCTAACTGTTGCTAGGCTTAACCTGCTTCACATCGAAGCTGCGATGGACAGTTCTTTGGAACTAGCCACCACCTATCATAAGATATCTAAACCTGTTGCCAGTTAACTATAAATAAAATAATCGGTCATTAAAATTAAGATACAGCTGGTTTCCGCAACGCCTTTGGGAGTGAAGCACGCCAGGTGAAAGCCGCTGCCAGTTTTCAGTTAGGCTGGCTTCCTCACATGACAGCGATGTGGTGTGGATGATAATGCGAAGTAGTCGGAGGCCGCCCTCAACCACACTGCATGTTCTCCTCGTCACACGGTTTCATAACGCCAGCAGCTCGCCAAGGGAGCGCAGCTAATCCATTTCTGCTTGCCAAAGTTATCTAACAGCGCCGTTATGAAATGCACTACTTGCTGGGGTGCGGTGCTCAGTTCGAAATATCGAATGGCCAGTGAAATTGTAGTTTGATACACAGCGTGACATTCCTTTCCAAGGGATAATCTGCGTGTTCGATATAGTCATTCATTTGAAATGTCCGAGTTCAATGTAGCCAGGCTTGGTTGTATATTGGTGCAGCCAACAGTTTTTTGTGCTGAATATTAGTACAGGGAAGTACCACTTCAACATATCTTATTGTGATCTCAAAGAGACAATTACAGAGAAAGAAAGACAACTCATATTACAGGAGCATGTGTGCTATCTTTCTCTGTCGTTCTCCTTTAGCGCTCACAGGCATGTGTGGCCTATAGCAGCTCATTACATTCAATGAAAACGTGCTTTAGGGGAAAGAACTTCAGTACCTTGTGACCTTCAACTCAGCAGACATTTATTGAAGCATTAACCTAGTGCTTCCTTATCAAAATGCATAGTTTTGACAAATGTGCAAACGTACGAACACACTAGCAGAAGATTGTGCAGCATGCCACTGGCAGCACAATGTGTGCCCTGCGAAAGGGATGTCCATACCGGCGGCAAGGAGTATGCGGCAAAGCTCCGCTGTGCAAAGCTCTCTTCATGCCAAACCAGTCAAGGTTAGTCAAGGTCTCCGCTTCTGGAGGAGCGCGCGTGGCTCCGCTGCCACCGCTGGAATGTAACTTTGGTAGGAGCCAAGAGGTGGCAACACTGACGCTCCCCACGTGACCAAGTTGGGCACTGCTTAGTGGTCTCCCCGCTCCACAGCACAGCAAGCCGCTGAAAATGGCTCCTCACCCTATTTGTTGGGCAGCAGATCAACCTTTCGCCACAGCAGGTTTCACAGCAGCGCTTGCTGCCGCCGGCACGCCATGCGCAGTTTTTTGCCAATGTATTCATACCTTAACAATTTTCTTCCACAAATCTTTCGGCACTGCGATTCTGAAGCTGTGCACCTTGCAAAATTTCCTTCACTTGCAAAACTTTGGGATCTCATATAGGCTTTAGTTTGTTGTGGCTATGCAACTGCCTAACAGATGAACATATTGGCTTGTGTGTGTCCATGAAGCTGATAGTATGTGGTATCGAGCAGGCATTTGTGTGGCAAAGGTGCATAAAAGCACAGATGAGTTCGTCCAGGTTATGAAGTTGCCAATGGTGAACTCGGAAAGTTACTTTATAGCCTGTGAAGTCATCAAGAGTCAGTGTAAGCAAGAAATACCTTGCAGGGAAGCCATGGCGCATCTATAGTCAGATACAACTCAAGAAGGCAGTGGGAAATGCTGCTCAAAGGAGACCCTCCAGCAAATACCATCGACTGATTGTCGTGATGCCGCGGTGTAATCCCATTTCACGGAGGCATCTGCCAGTCTGCTGCGATTTCATGCTAGAGGATGAATCGCGATGTCACGAGAACCATTCGACCCCATTGTCCAGAGGGCCTTCTTTGAGGCACATTCGCTGCTGCGTTCTTGAGTTGTATCTGCCTATAGGATGGCTCATACATGTTGGCAGCTGCATGTCAATGTAAGCGAGGGCCTCTGATGGCTGAATGTGCTCATTTTTGCCCGCTTATATTCTCCAAGCAGCACAGTGCGCATAGTCCCCTTGACTGCTTTTGTGGCTTCAGGAGTCTCAGGCTTTGGCCATTTGCTTTAGCTGGACATTGCACTCAGCTTCCTTTTGCTGCTTTTGTTGTTTCACATACCACTACAATCAGATGCTTCGGTTGAGCAGCGAACTCAGCATGCCTTGCTGCTTTCACTGTTCGACGTGCCATAGCACTTTGCCTGCTCTTCATCAGCCTCAGAGACGTATTTGGTTCCCTTGTCTGCCTTGTCACTTTTGTGTGCGGCTACATAAAGTTGCTGTTGGCGACATAGGTGAGGCTGATCCGGCTCCATTGCACATTTCCAACTGCAGCGCTACTGGCACGGAGTATTTGGAAGCACTGAAGAAATTAATGAGAGATAAGAGCATTTGAACACATAGTATGAGAAGCTACCATGTAAAACACGCAGGGTTGGCCAAGAGGTCTAAAGCATTGGAACATGAAGCTATTCTGGTTGCATGTTGAATCGAGCTCAGGGCTACAGTGTGGTAAGTTTTTTCTGCTGGCTAACATTCCGACGGAAAAGTTGGGAAGTTTTCGAATATGTTTGGCTTTACACTTGACCTCTGGCTCTCTTCGGTTTCTGGACGGAATTTGCTTGAATTTGCTGAGAACGGAAACTAAAAACATTTGATTGTTAAAGGTGCTGTATTTTATCAGAAGTGCCAAGTGCATAACACATGCATGGAATTTTCAGCATTGTAAAATAAATGCCTTTAGGGACCATTTGAAGTTCTGTTGTGGTTGGGGGATTGGTTTATAATGGCAGGTAGGTAGAAATGGTGACTGAACGACACTGACAAGGTGTTGGTGCGTATTTCAGGTCACTTCAGATCCAGCATTTGACCCTGGTGATGAGTAATTGCATGGTATAGAAAAGGCTTAGTGTGCGCTGACACGTCTAAAGCGGCCATGCGCACAGTGGGACGCATCAGCCTCTTCCTGCTGGCTTCTGTTTAGCTCAAATTCAACATAGTTTTGGTCCCCTATGAATTTGGATTATTGAGATTCAAGTGTATTTCTAGTTGCACCCCTGGCAATGATGGCCATGTTATTTTAAAATATGAGGGTTAGACCTGTGAGAAAGTATGCAAAAATGGGCAGATGGTTACCACACATGTGCAACGCGACATTCTGCGACAGCAGTTTGCGGGATCCTTTCCACTGCATCTCAGCAGTCACTGCACAAATCTGAGGAGCTGTGATCATTGTACAAGCCCCAATTTCTGCTGCTGCGCACAAAGGGAGGTATGGATCTGGACTTGACGCTCGGGCCAACTCTGCCGTGCAATGCCACTCAGCTTTCCTCCTTTCCCTTCCTAGTACTCCTTGGCTTTTCTATGCCACCGCTGCAGAACCAGGAAATATGCCCTTAGGTTCTGTCACACTAAAGTAAGAAAGACTGTGTTTCATCAGACTTGGCGGTCATTTTGGTGAAAGGCTGTTTGCCATTATGATCATGCTGCATTGCTGACGTACTCTCAGCATCAAATGAAATGCGAATAAGACATTTGAAACACGAACTTCAAAATGAGATCATGTTAAAGAAGGAAAGCGCAGAACTAGCGAAAATTAATTGCACATCGAAAACACAATGACTGAGCTCTAGAAATGTTGATCAGCTATGTCTGTATTTTCTCTCTAGCAGCTAATATATTGGTGTTTTTGTGTTGGCATTTCAGTTATCTTGTTCGCATTTTATTTGATGCTGATGGTACATAGGCATGGCTGCTCCTATTAAGCAGCTTTGCTCATTGGTAGTCAAATTTTACACCACGGCAATATCAGACTAAACTGGTGTCATCTCATGGTGGGCTAGCTGCCTGTTGATGCTTCCACTCTTTTCATGCATATGGATGGGCTAATTTATTTCACTTTGTACAAGAACATCAAAATCTAAACTCTGGGGATCTGGCAAGGATAGCTGTCAAACATTGATATAATTAAATATACTTATAACTTCAACATTTTTGTGAAGTTGAGTGGGAATGAACCAGCAGCTTAAGCTTGAAGGATATTTGCAGCTGTTTGTGATAAGAGTACTTGATGTCATCATTTGCATTAAGGGGGACACTGGTCTTGAAAAGAAAATTTTATTAATTTAGTCATAGTTATGAAATTTTCAGGGCACATGTATTTTTGTGCACTCATTCTAGATATGTCATTTAATTTCATGTAAAACAATTCCTTGAGAACGTATGCACCTTTTATGCAAGTATTTTGCAGAGAGTTTTGAAGAAAATTTGCTGCAGGAAACTTGCTGAAATGTATGCCATTGGGTTCTCTTGACACCAAGGAATACAGTAAGGGTAAAATTATCATCCTGGCTATCATAGAACTTGAGTAATATGGTACTGAAGCTGCCACTTCAGAAACAGGAATACACACTTTCCTCATATCTGAAGCAACAACTTCAAAACTCTATAACTTAAGTTCTATGATAGGCAGGAAGACAATTTCACCCTTATTGTATTCCTTGGTGTCAAGAGAACCCAATGGCATACATTTCAGCGAGTTTCCCGAGGCAAATTTTCAAAACTCTCCACAAAATACTAGCATAAAAAGTGCATAAGTGCTCAAGGAATTGTTTTACATGAAATTAAATGACATTTAGAATCAGCACACAAAAATACATATTCCCTGAAGATTTTGTGACTCTGACTTCATTAATAAAAAGTTAAAGGTGTTGTGTGTTGTTCTGAAAATCGGAAGACTTAGTATGCTTGTGCGCTAATGTGGCACTGAAATGAAATTTTTGGCTGGCACACATAGGGGCAGAGTGCCTAAAAAAATTTTGCCAGAGCACTTTGATGTCTGAACTGTCCTGTGCTGCTTGTACAGTCCTGGTCTTGCTTGTTATCTGCTTCCATAGGCTGCAGGGCCTTGAAGGACCCAAGTTGAAATGGAAGCGCATTTGGTCACTATCAAAGTAAGATTATTACATGTAAAGAATGCAGACAAAAAAGTGCTCATAATGTGTACCTCAGATGTCATCTATGCTAAGAACTCCCACACAAGTATCGTGCACGTAAGTAGTGCGCAGCAGAGTCAGAAGAGCTGCGTGTGAGTCTGGCTGAGATTGTGCTTGTGTGCAAGTGCAGCCACATAGACATTAAAGCCACACATGCATGAGCTCCTTGCATTCAACTCAACAGTTCCTCAGTACTTTGAACTGAGTAGCTGCTAAGGTAATAAATTGCAGCGCATATCGGGATGACTTTTGTATATACATGCTCATTCACAGGGGTTTGAAAGCTTCCTGTTGCCTTTAGCTGCTGCGTTTCAAAAAGCACAAAATGAGATGAGTTTGACAGCTGCTGATACATGCAGAGCTTAGTTAAGTATATATGTTGAGTGTAATGTCTGGACTGTTTTTAATTTAGTGGTAAAAGACCTTGAACAGGAAGGGGGAAACAGCATGTCAATAATAAGATCTGAACCCATGGTCTGTGCATATTGCCTATGGTGCGGTCTCAAGAGGCTGACCTCTCTATGTTCACAGTACTAAGTTGATCATGGTTAGTGTGAACATGGGATCATGCAGCCTCATGTACTATCAGCACATTCTTGCAGGGTTGTAAGGAACCAGCATTTATTTGCAGTGTGTATCTGACACGCACTGCACATATAGACTGGTTCCTCACTTCCTGCTAACCTTGATTAAGATGGTATTTGTAGACTGTTTTTGTGAAGACCCAGCTGCCTGTACATGGCCTTACCTATTTAGTTGTCATATTGACAGTCTTGAAACAAATCCTATGCTGTAATTTTTCTTTGTGGATTTTAGCTCATGCCATTCATTGTGTGCATGGTGAGACACCAGGAAGTTAGCAGTTCAAAACATTTCCACATGAAAAGTTTTCAGAGCTCTTGCAGTATTTTAATTTCCACTTCTGTTACAAGTGCATTCATAACTGTGAATAAAATGACATCTGTTGCTGAAATAATTGCAGATTTGATTTATTGCATTTACTGAGGATTGCTGCTGCCACCATCGTCTGTAGCAGGGATAGCATGGTGAAAGTGCTGATTAAATTCTGTTAACTGCAGTATTCAGCTGCAGAACCCAGGGTCACTGAATTGAATCCCAGCTGATGCGGCCACAGTTCGGTCAAGGTGAAGTCTAAAAATGCCGCTGTGCTGTGCGGTCTCAGTGCACGTAAAAGATGCCAGGTGTTCAATATTAACATTAATTACTAACTCTTGAAATGCCCAATAACAAATGACAATGGCTTTTCTCGGTGCTGTTATGATGAGCATCTAACATGTATGAATATTCAACCTATCTTTAAGAGTGATGTCAGGTGTGGAATTATTTAGACTGCAGGTTGAACATGGTGTGAGATTTAAGCTAGCAGCTGGCAATTTGCTGACGCAGCTTGTAATGGATATGTGGTATTTTATTTGACACCTGTCTTCCCATCGACTTGTTTAGATACAGTTTTTCCTGCAGACTATGGAACTGTATAACTCCCTTCCTGGCCATACCCGTGGTCTGCCTTTGAAAAAATTTTTATATTCTCCAATTTGTAGCTGATATAATTTACTCTCCTAATGCAAGGCCTCCTAATGCTCCAATGCAAGTATGTGAGAGTAAGTAAATAAATAAGGACTTGCAGGTACAAACTTTTGGTATGCGATGAAGTGTATGAGGATTTGAGGGAGTGTGCAGTTCACTGAATGTAGGAGTGAAGGTACCAGTGATGATCAACACCATGTAAAGCAGAAAGTGGTAGTGCTATAAATGAAGCAAGAAATCAAGAATTGGTTTTTAATTTGTGTCACTGCACTAAGTAAAGGGGCGCATGGGACTGAGCTTGGTAAGGCTTCTGAGCCACATGGAGTTTGCCAACGTCAAATTTTATCGCCAGCAATCAGTATAGTTGGGTCTGCAAAAAGGCACAGGAGAACAGTGAAGAGGAAACATACAATTAGCCACGAGATCGAGCAGAATTGCCAGCTTTGGGGCGCTGCGGTGAACCCGCCTTATTGGGGATGCATGTGCATATCGTCGCTAGCAAGCAGTGTTTATGTGCATGTGTACAGCACATATTCCTGGCAGTTGTCTGTTTCGCAGTTTGAGTGCGTTCCTCTTTACTTGATTGCCTTTCACGAAAGAAGTGTGAACATGCTATCATCCTAGGCTGCAAAAACAGCAATAATTGTCCATATTGAGTATGTCATGCTGGATCATGATGTCCTCCTTAGGTCTTCGGCACTTCATTATTGTTTGCCGCGCGGTGGCTCAAACGCTGCGACGGTGGCGTTCGGTGCCATGTCAAGGCAATATGAACAGGCCGCTGCCGTCCCTACAGCTGAATGCAGCCGCCCAGTGATTGTATAATCTCGTCAGTTATGTTTTGGGATCTGATAAGTACTGCCACATAAGTCGGCTTGAAGGCTGCTGCCAAACAAAATGCAGTTTGAACGGGCCATTTTGTGGCTTCTAATGCATGATGAAGTTGTTTGAATATTTTCTTCTTGCTACTTTAATCGATTTTGAGAGGTACTATCAGCTGCAAATGAAAAGCGAACAGCAAAATGAGAAGACCTTAGCGGAAGGAAGCTTAGTACTATATAAGCGTGGCAATTTCAACTTTGCTTGTATTTCCTCCCCCCAAGAGCTATTATGTTTGTGCGTCTGTGTTGGCATTTCATTTTTCTTTTTCACGTTTCATTTGTTGCTGATAGTACATGTAGTGCATTTATATTTTTTGCCGTTAAACTTAAACTACTGTGCAACCGCCACACCACAGTAGTGAGAAAATTTTTCCCAACTGCGAAAGCGTTTGACGGTTCACATTATGCCCACCATTAAATGTCTCTGCAAATATTACATGGTCAAACTAGATGAACGTACGATAGGGTTAATAATACAATATTTTCTGGGCTTTGAAAAAATTTTGAGGGTGAAACCGAATTCTCTTCATTCTACTCATCGTGCAATGACATAGAACAATATCAAGTAAATTTAAGAGATCGACCAGCCACCCTTTGAATGATTTTATTTAGAACCACCCAGAATCAATGTGGTAGTATGTAAAAAAGTAACAGACGTAGGCTTCTCCTGGCCTTGTGCCAGCAACAGTATAAAATGCATGCGGCAGGTATCCATTCCTTGTTCTGGGTGTGCCTGACATGAGATGGGATTTTGGGAAAGGGTTTGTTCTTTGTATTTTGCTGGCTTTTCTTTCCCCGAAAACATAAAAGCACTTTACATAGGGCAAACACTTTTGTGCTAAATGTATTTACCCTTCTGAGCAAAAGCTTGTACCTTGGGAGTTGTGTCTTATTGAGGTACAATGTGTTGGTTGCCTATGGCTGTGTGTAGTGCATCTTACATTTCCGTGGTGCTTGCCTAGTTTACGCAAAACAATTTCTTGGTAATACACCTGTGTCTTTGAGTGTTTGACGAGCCCCATGCTACTGAAGATTAGCAGCTGTTCAGAAAGTGATATTAGGACTTTTTATATTTTAAGCCGCTGCGGTGGCTCAGTGGTTTTGGTGCTCAGCTGTTGACCCAAAAGACGCAAGCTCGATCCTGGCTGCGGCGGTCGCATTTTGATGTAGGTAAAATGCTAGAGGTTCGTGTACTGTGCTATGTCAGTTCACATTAAAGAACCCCAAGAACCCCCCTCGAAATTTCCGGAGGCCTTCACTACGGCGTCCCTCATAGCTTTGAGTTGCTTTGAGACGTTAAGCCCCCATAAACCAAACTTTTTAGATTTTAACTTGCTGCTGAGCCGATGCAAATATCTTAGCTTTATGGTTACAGATGAGCTGCGGTTATGTTGTAGGACTTGGGCTGGTATAATATAACGATTCCCAAACCATTTCCATTTCATTTTGGACTTCCCACCATTTTTCATTGTACCATTTTTCATTGTATTTGAAGTAATGCCACATCCTCTGTGCACTCTTCAATATTGGCTCAAGCCCAGTGACAGGAGGAGCATGGTGTTGCCTAAGCCAATGAAAAATAGTGAAAAATACAAAAATGGATTAGCATCTTTATAAATCCCAATTCTCCCCTGGTATTAGCCCTGGCAGAGGGTGATTTGGCAACAGCAGTAGTGGGAAGGCTGCGGCAATTGCGCCAAACTGTGCCATTTCATTAAGCCTGCCACGTGCTGCTATTAATTGGTAATTTTTGATGAAATTGTGACAGCTCTAGCAAAATGTCATTCCAGCAGCCAAGAACCGTGGTGAGTCTGAAGTGACGCAGGTTACTGCTTAATATGCACTTGATGTGTGATGAGAAAGATGACCTACAGAATCTAAATAAAAAAAGTGCTTTTGAAGAACCCTGTATTCCTATGAATTTTAGTCCTGCTAGATTTATAAGGCTTGCACAGCACCATCACTTGTCCCTTGGGATAAAGGTATAACCAGGAGTAAGGTTTCGCACATGTTACAGCTGATAGCTCTATTTCACCGACCTCGTTTGTGCTCACTCCTAACTCTGGACCAGGGCTAATTTTTCTTCAACTTTTCTGTGAAATCTCTTTAGCTTTCCTTCGTAGCCATATGACTGCACTTAGGTGAATGCTAATGAGTAATTATTCCCTTACTGGTGGCGTCAATTCCGAGCTTCCGGTTTGTTTGTGCAGTAGAATTGCGTAATTGGAACTCTCAGGGTATACGGTCTGTATGTATGAATAGGAGTTCAGATTCAAGCACTTGCAGTGTTGGGGGTTGCCATACCATGACTACATTTCACGCGTGATCTTGAGCTTGGGTTCTTGCCGGACATCCTCTGCCACACAAGGTTGTGAATTATAAACCTGCCACAGTGTTTCAGTGGCTAGGGCACTTGGGCTACTGACCCTGGGTACTTGGGTTCAATCCTGGCTGCGGTGGCTGCGTTTCGATGAATGCAAAACGCAAAAGGCGCCTGTGTGGTGTGCAATGTTAGTGCACATTAAGGAACCCGAGGTGATCTAAATTAGTTTGGAGCCCTCCTTTACCGCATCCCTCATAGCATATGTGTCACTTTGAGATGTTAAACCCGACAATTTACGATTTGAATTATAGCCGTAGTGCGAGAAAATCATCCGAACCAAGTTTCTTGGAAACACTTTGACTCGCAGTTGTGATGTCATCAAATGTGCATGTACAGATTCTCATCTCTATTCTCACCACATAGTGTTACGCGTAACTACCCCTTTCTTCTCTTCCTCGCCCCCAGTGCAGAGTAGCAGGCCAGAGGTTCACCTTTCTGGCTTACCTCTTTGCCCTTTCAATCATTAAAGTTTTCTCTTTTGAGACACTGAGGACATGCCCTTGTGATTGTATCCGCGTATTTTTGGCTTGCAATGAAACTCAATTCTCTTTTTGGGTGTGTTGATGCTCATCTGACAGCAGAACACACATTAATTGCTGGAAAAATTGCATTTAAATGTTTTTCTACCACTCCATTCAAACTTGTCACGTCTACACCGAAATAACTTTGTTATCACTGTTTTGAAGGTAATGACAGTGTGGCCTAACCTCTGGGATTCACACCTGAAAAACTGTGTTGACGCATCGTTTACTTGCGAAATGCAGTGGTATGGCTACAACTATTTTTCTTTTTTCTTTTTGGCCTTTTCTAGCTTAGCTTCGTGTTCAAAATGCTAAAGTTAGAGTGTAGAAAATTTAAGTGGGCATTTCTCAACATTCTCTGGAGCTTTTGCAAATGAAATTCTGCACTGAAGAATGATATAAAGGTTTGCTAATTTTGTTTGTTAAACAATTAGCAAATTAAGTGCATTAAAAAATCTTCATACCTGGTCAAGAGCATACAACCCTGCACAAGTAATTCAGATCTGCGCGCAGCCCGTTGTCATTTTTTGAGCACTGGCACCAGTCAGGTGAAACTTCCGATATAATTGCATTTCTACCATATTATTATCAATGTCAGGCTCCTGCTGCAAAACGCGAGGAAGCTGCTCAAAATCTAATTTTCGCCTGCTGCGAAGCGTGCTCCAAAATGCTCGTGACCATTCTCACCACTACAAGAGAGTCATTACTATCGAATTTTTGGTGATGCTTCCATTTCATTTCCTGCAATATGTGCATTACATCATTGTTCATAAAAGCATGCTTAAGTGCATGGTGGCTGATTTGTTGTAATTTAGTTATTTACAACACATCATGACATGCAGACAGGGTTTGTACGGCCTCTTGAGAACCTTGATTACCCTGGATTTCTACAAAACTCTTTCGGGGCCCTTAGACCTCCTTGGAAGTAACAATGCTGTTTGTATTTTTTGAAAACCATGAAATAAATGCCATACTTTTATGAGTCATCATGGTTTGAAAAGCATTGCTCAAGAATGTGCACGGGCCATGGGCGCATGTGTACAACTCGGTAACATTGCAAAAGAATAGATACAGACAGCGATCCATGGAGATGTGCCATTTGCATCACCCTGGCATGCTGCAGACTTCGAGTGAATGGAACTTATTTGGTTGCCAGAGAAAGTGCAGTTTCTTATATTAGCCTGCTGCATGCATGCAAGGCATGAATCACAATTATTGTGGCGCCCACATTGTATCCTAAGGTTTTGATTCTGAATCTGCCTACACCTTTGTCAGTGTGGCCTTCATTAAAACTTCCTGTTGGGAGAGTTGGTAGTTCATCTTGAATTAGAAATGTTATAGCGCAAACAAACACACGGACAAAAGAGAGGAAACACACACACAAGTTGACAGTTAGTGCTTGTGTGTGTGTTTCCTCTCTTTTGTCCGTGTCTTTGTTTGCGCTATAACATTTCTAATTCAAGTGTGGTCTTGTTGCCTTGTGGCCTTTTTTAGACCAAGTGTCGCATGTAGTTGGCATTCTTGTTTTGTGTTAAGCATGTTGCTATTGGTGGCAAGTAATGGCACCATGGGAGCAATATTACTTTGCCAGCCACTGCGGTGGCTCAGTGGTTATGGTGCTCGACTGCTGACCTGAAAGATGTGGGTTCGATCCCGGCCGCGGCGGTCAAATTTCTATGGAGGCAAATTTCTAGAGGCTCGTGTACTGTGTGATGTCAGTGCACGCTAAAGAACCCGAGGTGGTCGAAATTTCCGGAGCCCTTCACTATGGCGTCCCTCATAGCCTGAGTCGCTTTGGGACGTTAAACCCCATAAATCAAACTATTAATTGCCAGCATTAAAGGGCATTTTAAGTGAGCACTTGAATGATAATGGTATCTTTTGGCATTGGCATTTCATCTCTGACAGCTACCAGTGAAAAATTTGGAAGAAAACCATTTAAAATGGAACTTGTGGAAATGCACAAGGAGAAGTTAACTCCAGAAAGTTCTGAAATGGCTCCTTGAGCTGCCAAACTGTTTCCTAGAAGCTGCTTACGTCACTTGATATTTTAGTGGGTACTTTATGCTCAGTAAGCACGGAGAGGAAAGGGACAGCTATAGCTACTACAGTGTGAAAACTTCTTGCCAAAAGGGAGCTCATATTTTTGTCCAAATCTGCCTTAAATTTTGACTTCTGTTGCCTCTGAAATTCTTCAAAAGTCCTTGGCTTTTGCATTAAAAATCATCTGTAAACCCTGGTAGGGTAGGGTTAGTTGGTGATTAGAGGAAGGGGCATTTGTGCTGCAGTGGACATAACTGGGCTGGTCATGATGGTGGTGGTAAACCCTGTTTACAGTACCTGTGGCTATAATAAACTTGTGCAGAATTTTTATTTGACTTTTAAGGTTGGTTTTCCCATAATTGATGGCTGTGTATCTTTTAGGCGCACGAATAAGAATTCATGTTATGGGTTTAAAAGGGCTATTCTTGTTAACAGCTGTTTTATGCTTGCGGTTGATGTGGCTTGCTATTCCTGTGGTGCAGGACAAGTACAAGCGCTCGCTGGCAGAGAATGAGAACTTGCGTGTGCGGATGCAGAAGCAGATTGAAGAGGCTCGAGTATTTGGCATCCAGAAGTTCTGCAAGGACCTGCTGGATGTCGCTGACGTGCTGAGCAGTGCACTGTCAAGTGTTCCTAAGGAAGCTGTTACTGCTGACAACCCTCACCTCCAGAACCTTTACACTGGCCTTGAAATGACACAGGCACAAATGCAGGCAGTGTTTAGGCGCCATGGACTCACACAGCTCAATCCCATTGGAATGAAGTTTGACCCGAATGAGCATCAGGCCGTGTTCGTGCACCATGATGCCACCAAGGAGCCTGGCACTGTAGCTGTGGTGTCCAAAATTGGCTACAAGCTCAAGGATCGTACCATTCGCCCTGCGATGGTTGGTGTGGTTGAGCGAACCTGATGCTCTTGGGCTTCCAGACTTAGTCCCACACCAACAAGTAGCCTGGGTTGCAACCTTCTTGGCCGTTGAGCTCAAGAATATAAAAACAAAAAGCATGAATCACATTCCTAGCAGCTGGGAAAGCTGCTGTGAGGGTGATTTTAGAGCAGTTAGGACTTTTCATCATTCCAAGCACATAAGCTAGCTGTTTGTCTAGTTGCCAACGTAATAAAATAGCTTTCTTAAGTAGTTTATATTCATGGAATTTAGGAGGCTTTTTTTGGAAGACCAACTGGCACGTTGAGCATGCGTTAGTGGAAGATGAATTGTCACTTGTGTAGTTGTATAAAGGGTTGCATTAAAATCCTGCTGTGTCTCACAATGCTATGCCATGGTTTGCAAAAGAGATTGCTGGTTGAGCTTTTTACATGCCTAGAAGTTTGCAACCCTGCTTGTAGCCAGGTGCACGTGCCGGTGTGCCTGTTTTTAGAAATTGGGGTACGATCTTCTGATTGTTGGATGACTGTGGCTGTGAAGTGTGGCTGCAATAAATTTAAGTTTGTTACTACCTTCTCTAATGCAACTTCTCAGAGTTTGTTTGCTCTGCTTCACATTTGTGAATTTTCATTAACAAAGTTTGCACATGCATGCTGCTGTAGAAATGGAGTGCTCATATTTCACATACCTGAACATCTTGCTTTGTTGAAAATTTTCAAGTGTCAGCTATAAGTTTACTGTGCATGCATTGAATGGAGCTTTTTTTTTTCTTTCTAATGGGACACTCAACTTCCTGTCATAATTTCTTGCCTTGTTTAAATCTGTAGAAATACATAGCTATAGTGCCATGGCTTTTAGAGGCTGTAACCATTGTGCGGTGCATAATTTTATGTAGCTTGGATGTAAGCAGGCGTTGGCAGTAGTAAGTGACTTACTGTGAATTATTTTGTTCAGAAAATAATTTTGCAGGCCATGAAAATTCAATATTTTTTTTTGTGTGTCATCGTGTAAGCCTGTGGTCTGTAGCTGTTTTGTAGTGTCTGTAGTGTTGCAGTCGTTTATTCACCATTTTCTTCGACTTAACTATTTTTGGGTGTGTTGCATAATTGTCATTGTTGCTTTCACACAAGATGTATATGTATGCAATGCGCCTAGCATGAATTTTCCGCACGCTAAAACTTGAGCATAGAGCACAATTTCTGCTTTGAAGGTGTGTAGAAATGTTACTGCAGGGCAGTGAACATAAGCTGTTGATGTATCATAGTGCATTATGATTGCCATTTCATCTCGACATGTTGGATCTGTCTGCCCCATTAGAAATAGAAAATGCATATGATGCAAAAACAAGAAAACTGGCCCGTTGCTCTATGGAAAGCTTGCATATTCGCACAGCAGGGTGAGAAGAGTAAAAAAAAATCTAGTCCACGCTTTAAAAAAAACAATTGACAGGCACACACACCACTGGCATCGAGCCACTGTATATGCTTCCTACTGAAGAAGAGTTGTGCAAGGTCTGCCATCTTGCTCTCCAAAGCTCCCAAGTTGTGTGGGGAAACTGCCACTCTTGCAGGCAGGATCTATGCTTCATGTAATGGTTAGTGGAGGGGTTTTGCTCAGTCAGCTTAATTTTGGCTGTCGAACTCGCTTTATTCTGAGAAAAATGCTGTCACAGTGACTTTTTGACAGGTTTATAGTAGTACACCGGGTGGATTGAGACTTGCCTTAACGAATTATCGACAAAATTTGTTGAGTTTCTTAATATAACTAGAGGGAAAGCTTGCAGTGCTACACTTCATCCACCGTGGAGAAGTGCAGGAATGCGGAGATGATGCGGTTTCTTACTTGACTTGGCTATTGTTGGGCACGAAACGTGGATTCAGCCATAAAAATAGGACTCTTCTCGAGGCAAGCCTCGAAGAAATGCTCAGGAAGTTTCCACAGCAGCCTAAAACTGAGCTTTAACTTGCGTTAAATCTATTGAAAAAAATAGCTGGGGTTCAACGTGGTTTTAACCTAGTTGTATAAGCGGAAGCTCTGTTGGGCTTGGTCTCCTCTGTCTCAAATCAAAGGTCAAGGCCAAAGTCAGTTACCCAGTGGCCATATTCATATGATCTCATGGTCATACTACCATAGTTTGAGCCATACCACCACGCAGTAAAGTTCGGTTTGACCTTGCGAGGCATTGAAGGTCATTGTCTCATCCACATCGAAATCGGAAGTTGTGCCCGGAGGAGTAGAGCTCTCGCTATAAAAGTGAATATATATATATATAAGATAAAGCCACCAGAAAATGAAGAACATAAGATTTAATTCACGACGTTTCGGCTGGAGGACCAGCCTTTTTTGAGCCCTCGAAAAAGGCTGGTCCTCCAGCCGAAACGTCGTGAATTAAATCTTATGTTTTTCAAGTTCTGGTGACTATCTTATATTAATCAATCAGCTGCCAAGAAATAATTTGATATATATATATATATATATATATATATATGTGTGTATATTAAAATGACTTAATCTGCGCTCAGAGGATAGCATCGCGGCGCAACTACCTATTTCTAGGTACAATCCACGTTTACAGCCTAACACTAGCCAAGCTAAACACGAAACCTTGTCTTCCCGGTGAAGTGCTCGTTAAGAAACTAGCATAGAGTGGCGCCAGCTTTCCCTCTCGGTATTATTTAAAAACTCTGAACAAAACTCTCATGATATTGATGCCGGTGGTGTGGCTTTTCCTTGGAAACAAGCATAGAGTTAATATAACCAGAAAAAAGCTGGCGCCAGAGCAGTTCCTTCCTAGTGGATCGGTGGTGTCATCTATTGTAAACGCGGAGCGTCGCACGCGCTTCCTTTTCAGTGATACGAGGAAACTTGGGAAATTGTCGTTCTAGATACAGAAGCAAGCAATTCTGTGAAATCTGATCTTGTTCAAAATAAGGTCGCAAACCGCAGAACATGAGCTGAACCAGCGCAGTTCCAGCATGGTGCCAAACGGTGCCGGGGTGTTGGCTTCTCTGCAGTGCATGGATGCTTTAAAGCCACGTGATCGCGTTTGGCTGCAGCCCATGGAGGAAGGAAAGAACCTCCTCCATGGCTGCAGGCGGTGCTTGTAAAGCAAACGCGCAGCAAGCAAAGTGGAGCAACGCCCTCTTCTGTTCCGTTTCTAAAGCTCTGCTGCGTATCGTCTCTCGTCAACATCGCAAGAGGGCAGCACTTGATCTCGGTGGCACTCTAAACCCACTGAAAAAAGCAAGATAAAACTGCGCTAGTAATCCGAAGTGGGCAGGTATGGGCGTGTTTGGTGGCAATTACTGCAGTGAAACAAGCTATTCCGCATGGTCGAAGGAGTTTCTCTGTAGTGGTGTGCTTAATGGATGGGGAGAACTCATTTACGTCCTATACTTGGCTTTTAGCAGCTCGAAATCTTTCTTTTGCCGTCTCCCTCTTCATTTTCACTTCCTCGTTCTTTTCTTTCGTGCTCCTCGATTTCGTGAGCTCTTTCGATCTCGCATTACCATCGTTTTTGTATTTTCAAACCTCCTTTTCATTGCTCGCGCCGTCTATCGCGTGGGGCGTTTGATTTTTCGCACCGCTTTTCGATCAGCGTAATCTGGGCCCTTTGCATGCGCGCGCTCGTGATGGCAAGGGCGACCATCACACGTGCTCTGATGCCCTTTTTCGACGAGCGGCGTGCTCTCTAATGGTACGAATTTTTAATCTCGTTTCTAACCCGAAAGATTGCCATCGGAAGTCGCCTATCGCCGTTGGGGGTATGCTCGCCGGTGCGGAGGGGACGCGAGCCCCGAGGGAACCCGGACGCAACGGCTGGCGGGTGGGCCGTGGGTGTGGGTGCCTTTTCCCTCTTCCTGCGTCGGCGAGGGCTCTCTGCCTGTGAGAGCGGGGCCGTGTTGAGCACTGTAGCCGTGTTTTGCTCGTTGGGCTCGGCGGGGGCTTCTTTTCAGGCCGCCTCCCCCACCGGGCTCTTTCATTCTGCGCTGCCGGGAATATCCCCTCTTGCTTTTGTTTGCTCGGGCCAGGGTCAAGAAAAGTAGGGACGAGACCGCAATATGAGAACGCATTCAGCGGAAAATGGCTCGGTCTGGGGTCCGGTGGGAGCGCGGGCGCCGCTGAATGCGGAGCGAGCGAGGCTCTCCTTTGGCTCGAGATGACTGTATTGACCGCCGCCGATCTCGGAATGGGAGGGGGGTGCGCTGCGCCCGCTTTTAAATGGCCGTAATGGACGTGTAACGCGATGACGAGAGCGTGCCTTGCGCATTTGGGCGGCGCGCTTTAATCACTGCCGTCTTAAATGGATTGGTCGTACTTGGCTCTGCGCAACCCCCCTTTGAAGCTGGCCGGAGTGCGCTTCCGTTCGCCGCCCGGCCAACCGCTTTCTTCGAGGCCGCGGGCGCACTTCGCCCGAGGAAAGCAGCGCTGCCGCTCGCGACTCGGGTGTGCTGCCACCCGCTCTCTTGAGTGCGTTTTTCCTCCCTTTCGCCCTTTTTGCGATTTCGCGCTCAGATCACTCGGATCGCCGAGTGTGGCTTTGTGACCTCGCGTGCGCGCGGTTCGGTGGAAAACGGTATGAACGAGCGAACGACATTATCAGCTCGATTTTTGCTGCGCTGAATCGAGAGGGGCCATTTTCTCTTTTTTTTTTCGTAAATTTAGCCCCGGAAAGTTTCGTAAAATTCTTTTGAAAACGAGAGTGCCTCCTCGGCAGTAGCCACTGCATCTGTCGACAGTGTTCGGGGCGGATATATTCGCGGTTTTCGACTATTGCGTTCTCACTGACTTCGACAAGTCCAATTTCTCGTTATAAGTTATGCGTTGTCAGTGTGCACTAAGTTAGCCTAACCAATTTTCAATGTAATCGATGGGGCATCGCTCGAACCGTCGGGGCTAGCTAGCTGCGCCAAAAAACTGCGGGTCGTGACTTATAAACAGCGTGTAGCACTCTGGTCTAAACTACTAGCATGAAGTGTGAAATGTCCGGATATTTTCTGTCCAACCGCGCAACATTTTTTGTTCGCGTTGAAGTGCATTGATTGTTGGTGTTTATGAGAGCTTTCAAGATATATTATGGCTGCTTCGTTAGATTAAATATTTCGTTATAACAAGGTATACGACAACTCGGGGGCCGGACGCTTTGGGGCGGTGGGAGGTGAGTGAGTAGAGTATGTCCGGCTGCTTGAGATGGTATAGGAAATGGGTGAAGTGCCGCCTACGCGGTGTCGACCGAGCAGGGGCTCACGCCTTGGCCGCTAGCGTGTCCTCATGCGAGGAGGAAGCGTCATCCTCGTCTGCGCACATAACTATAAGTGCTGCGCTGGGCACCGCTTATGGCCGCGCGAGCAAGTTACCCAAGTAACGGGTGCTTGGCGCCCACTGAGCGGCTGAAGCGATGTTGCTTTGCACTCGGGCGTGGATCATTGGTTTAGCCTATCGATGAGAGACGAAAATGCGTACCGACAGAATCCAGTCTTGATGGACCCGTTCGAGTGCATCAAAAAGGGTCATTATGTGATGACTGCCTTGTTGATGCTAATGCCCAGCTGCTGCTTTCGATCAATCCTGCTTTGTCTCGCTTATTTGTTTCTTCTGTTACCTCCCGTTCTATACGTTGTCCCTTTTCCCTAAACTTCCCCTTTCCTTTTCCCCGAAACTTTTCCCCTTTTCCCGACCGCACTATGGCCGTGGGCGCGTTGACCTGGGAGCTTTTGCAGCAGGTGGTTCACGTCGGCTTGTGCTGAGACGGGTTATATAGCTCCTTTTTCAGTGAGACGCTCAGTGTCGTTTTGTTCGCAGCGTCTGAACCAAATTTGGCTCGGAGTGGGATGCCTCGACGTACGCACGCCGCGTAGTGTGCCTCAGTACATCATCGTCGCCGTTCAGGGCGGAGAAACGAACGCCATTTTGGGGGCAATGCCCTGCCGGCGCGGTATTTTGTCGGAAGGCGTCGCTCTTTAGAGCAATATACAGCACAGTATTGCTGGCAGTCGTCGGTGTTATTTAAGCTAGCAATAATCTTCGTGTTCACACCACTGTTCCTGCAGCAAAACCGTTTGACCGAAAATAGCCTCTCTTGAACAAAGATGCGTGTGTTAAGGGGGGGGGGGGGGGGGGGGGGCTGAACAACCGGCGCTGGCGAAACCTAGCATCAAGGCACCCCTGCGCCGCAAACCGCGGTGTCTTTAAAATGTGATATGCTTGGTCCACGATCCCCCGCTTTTTTTTTAGTTCAACCTCCGTGAATGCAGGCACCCTATCGATAAAAAGAAAAGAAATGTGGAGGAGGGCTCCAACGCATGTATAGACACCCTTTGTAGTGACATGCTTGAAGCACGTCGAACATGTTTTTCTTGGGTGGCCCGATAGGATTTCGTTTTGGGACGTGCTGCTAGCTCACATTTTCATTTTCCTGCTTAGATCCACACTGTATCGGGTTAGTTTTAACGCGATAGTGTTAAGGGCCCCGTTCACCAGAAAATCCGGTGCCGGCGTTGTGAGCGAGAAATCCCGGGCATAGCTCAGGAAGGTGGTCCCCGGAGAGAAACCTATATAGGAGGCAGGTGGGCCATCTAGGTCACGTGACCTCGCGGCGTCCTCGCAACCTGCCCACCGGATAGTGAGCAAAGTGCCCACCGTGTCAGGTGGCCGTTAAATTAACGATTGGTCTCTCGGGAAGAGCAACCTGGGTCGCACAAGGTCCACCGCTGTGGGCACCTGCCATCGTAGGGAATGTGGCGGGTCGCATAACCGCTTCGTCATTGCTCCAGGAGGGGCTCCCACGAATATATGAATGTAAAGCAGAGAATGACATTCTGCACATATGGGGATTAAGCTATTACGCTATCACGGCATACCCTTAAGGCAGAGCTTAAGTGTCCCCCGAATTTTCTTGAGAAAGCTGTGTCTCTTTCTGTGTAGCATTTGCAAATAGGTTGGTTTGGTTTGGTTTTATGGGGTTTAAAGTCCCAAAGCGACTAAGGCTATGAGAGACGCCGCAGTGGAGGCCCGCCGGACCAGTTCAGAGCGGCCTTCGAGAATTTAGTCGGCCAGTTGCTCCTCCTATGAAGCAGGTGTAGGAATGGGATTCTGGGAGGATGCCCGGTATATATGCTGGCAAAGCGACATCACGTGGGGCAAGGTGTGGCTGTCGGCACAGAAGGGTTAGTCAGCAACATATTGCTGAGGAGACATACGGTGAGTCATGGCAAAATCAAGGCCTGCACACAGACGTTCCGAGAGAGTTTATTCCCGTACTTTTTTTCATTCATTGAGTCTCGCATGCTAGAAACTGTTCTGGGCTTACAAAATGTCGGGCTGCATCACGTCAGTCAATGATTTGTCTTAAGCGTACAGTGCATACGTATGGGCTGGTCATTCCTTGCGCACACTACTGATTCTCTTTTCTAGTGTATGGGAAAAAAGAAGAAAAACACTGAGTCTGTTTATTAAGCGTTTGTTAAAACATCGAGAGACTACAGTAAGCTGAAATCTGTCTTAGGGGCTCCCATTTTTTTTCTTTTTATTTCCTACGTGTTCTTAAGACCGATCGGTTTTGAGCGATAAACGAGAGGACCTTGGTTTATCGATTGGTGACTGTTATGTGCAGCAACGTGAACGGCGAACGCAGAGTGAAGTACGCCAGGTCGAACTGCATGTGAGCACGCGCGTCGCGGTCGACCGTCAGTGCATCGAGCGTGGAACGTGCTCGCTCATGAGAGGTGGCGTTCGAAAGTAGAACGTTAGAGAAGAATACAGGAAGGCTGGCGTGACATGCGAGCGTGGAGGTAGCGACCGTCGGGTTACGGGTCCGAGTCACCGCGTACTTCCCTCGAACCTGCCATGTCTTGGTGTTCCTCTTGTGGCGTGCCGTCTTCGTGCGCCTGCGAGTGGCGTGCGTTGATTGGGCGCCCATTCCCATCGCAGACTGCTCCTCCCCACGGTGAACTGTTCTCTTTTGTACCTTGTGCTGTGTGAGGTTTTTAACAACTGGCTCGGAGTATAGTTCTATTTGTTTTACTTTCCATAAGGCTTCATCATTGTTTTGTTTTTCTCCTGTGGATTCTCATTCTGAACCTACAGAGGAAAACCATACCGCCCTCTTCTTTCGAAACCATGACCCGGCTTCAAGCGTTGTGTGCTTAGAAGCTTGCTTGGCTGTTTTGGACCCTAAGCACCGATGCGAGTCGAGCACGTCGGCGAGAAGCCGCAGTCAGGTTCATATCGTTGCAGGTTTAGTCAGGGGTCGCCTGCTCTCGGGCAAAATATAAATTGTGCGGTTTTACGTCTAGAAGCGACACATGGGGCGACTTAGGGATCAACAGCCGAATGACAAAGGCACTGAGCGAACGCGACGGGTAGTTTTCCTTTACCGCGCGGCCTAAGATGCGGGTGCTAGCAATCTGCAGCAGCCACATTCCGCGCGATGAGGAGCAGGATGCAAATAGCCCAGTTATTTAAGGGGAGCTGCATGCATGTTTGCGTTTTTTTTTATCTCTAACGTCCATGCACTGTAATCGCATGCCCTGTCCCTTTTTTTTTTTTTCGTGAATCTTGCATGCAAATCTCGATGTCAATACGTTGCGAGTAGCCATCGCTTTCCGAACAAATTGTTTGTTTTGCACCACTGTGGGGAAACAGTGTGAAATAAAAGGAGGCGCGAATGAGCGATTTCCAGCCTGTTTTCAACGACTCCTCGCCTCTCCTTTTGTGTGAACTGTTGCTGGCAGGAAGAAATTTGTTGGGAAAAAATTTGCTCTCCTTGTGCCAGCGACAGCGCGAGTCAAAAAGAGACGCTTGAAATGCTTGTTTTTTTTTGTTTTTTTTTTAGTGTGGTAGCACAACTTAGCGCATTTTTACATACGTACAGTCTTTGCAAAAAATATACATCCCAAGGGGTTCGCTTCCAAGCCGTGTAGCGGGGCTCTTTAGCCCATTTGACAGTCCTAAGCTTTGGAGGGTTGAGGACTGAGTTCCTCTCGCCTTCTTGAGATTAGTTATCCTGAGTATATTCAATAAGAGCCGCGCTGCAGGGCTCAGCAGCAGACTCCTTGGGCTGTATACTTTTGACGAAGACTGCACATACATACGTCCTTGAAGCCTGCTTCGTGGTAGGTGGCCCACCTGCCCACCGGCTTGTGGGCAACCTGCCAGATGTGTATACTCCTGGCAGTCCTACACCTAGGTGAAGGCCTTCAAGGTAAATGACTTCAGGGTAATTGTCTTTAGGTCAAAAGCCTGTAGGGTAAAGGCGTTCATGGTAAGTGCCTTCTGGGTAAAGGGCTTGTCTTCCAAACCAGCATTTGCAGCCACATTTTCTCTTCTGCCAGTTCTCTTCTTTTTGTGTGCGTGTGTGCTTCGGAGCGCGATCGCCTTCTCAACGTTTTCCATTGTCTGGCTGACAGGCCTGCAGTTCCAATCTGTTTCCGTCTCGAAACCCCTCGCCCGATCCTCTGACGACGAGTGGAGCCCCGCTGAGACACACCATTCCGCTCGCCTGAAGCGGCTGTCCGCAGGAGCGCCCTCCTCCACCGCGCTTGTAACGACTTGAGCGCGTCGGCGGTGTGCCCGCGTGCATGCCCCTTCGGCGGTGGACTTGATCCCGCGGCAGCGGCGGAACAGCAGCGCGCTATGGATCGGCCGCTCCGACGCGGCCAAGCGGAACTGTCGGCGCGGCTGCCGGGATTAGAGCGGCGCGCGCGCGGAAGCTCAATTATCGCCCGCGACTGATGAAAGTCCGCGCGGCATTAAGGCGCGCGCTCGTTTATAATGGATCTGCGACGGCTGCGAGCGTGCGCGCTTCTCTAATGGCGGCCGCGCTGCCACAAGTGGGCGCTGATTACGCTAGCCGGGATCGGTGGGTCTCGCCCTAATGGAGCCTAATGCGCCGCTTGGCCGCTGGGCTCCGTCCATGCGTCGGCCGCGTGCAACAGTTCCTTAAAGCGGCCGCCGGATCGAAAGACAACGATCGGGAATAAATAATGGCGGCCGGGATTAGGCGAGCTGGTCCTAATTGGGCGGCTGCCGCCGCCGCCCGAAGACGCGTGCCGCCCGAAATCCCAGAGTAATTTGCACTCCACAAATGGAATTCCGGCGCATTAGCGGCGACAAACGACGTGTCACAACTCGATTTGTCACCGCGCGGCGCAAACAAAGCGGATCGCGCGCGCGGCAAACTCAATTTGCGGTCTGGGCCTCCTCCGGAGCCCGACGGATGGCGGGCGGCATATTTCATCATTTGGCCCCATTTGCATCGTCAGGTGCTCTCTCAGGACCCGCTCGACTTGCCGCCCAAACAAATGGACGCCGCCGCCTGTCTCTCTGAGCGCCCTCCTCCTCTAATGCGCGCGACGCTTTGTCCCGCGCCGCCGCGGCGTCAGCCCCATCCTCCCCGCACGCCCATCTCCGCGCCCGCGCTGACGGCTCGCGTCAATGCCTGGCTGGCGCAAGTGCCGACACCGCCTTCCCGGCGAAGCTGCACGCTCGTAGTACTGCGGGATGACTGCGGAGAGCGCATTTTAGCCGATATTCGATTAAACACGCCCGGTATTAGTGTGTAAACAGGCCGAACGCAGTTTTAGGCAGCAGGGCGGTTTCACGTGTGATTGCGCTGCCATGTTTCGGTACCCGTGAAATTACTTTCGAACAGTGCGTGATGTTTCGCCGCTGTACACGGAGGGAAAACAGCACAACAGCACACATGAACATTTGGTGGGTTCGTGTGTGCGATTGTGGTGCCGCTTCTAAGTGCGTTTTTTTTTTTTTTTTCGAAAGAGGAAGTGGTTAGCGACACGAAAGGCGCAGGTCGCAACCGCCCGACATGATGTGAAACGGACATTTCAACGTTCAAAGTTCATCACGTTGCGACCTCCGAGTTGTGGCACTCGCTTCGGAAGCGACCACTCTGTCATAAAAACCGTCCTGCCTTGTGAACGTCTGCCCTGGGAGCAGGACCAGCTACCTGTTCCTCGTTCAACAAGGGGGCTGCGCCTAACTGCCAAACAAGATTATCCGCGCAAACTAAGTTGTTTTCAAAACCCTGGGCGCCCCTCGCCCCATAAAAGTTTCTCGTTGCTAGCGCGGATCGGGTGTCACCGGACCGCGCACCGCGCCACCCCACGGTCGGGACACAGTTTACGGCTCAGCGGATCGTTTATTCTGTTGAGGTACGTTAGATGAGGCGAAAATGCTTCTTTAAGCGGTCGGGGGGAGGGGGGGGGGGGTTGCTGTAGCTCATGTGCCTTTTCTTAGTCTTCACAGTCGGTCAGCTTTAGAATCCAAAATTGTCAAAATTAAGTTCAATTTCTTGCGCTGTGTCTTTACTCTTTTTTATTTTAAATGGTAACTGTATTATGTCGCACGACTATATATTTAGCCTGTTACAGCAAATTTTGATGTTCTCTATTTTTTTTTTCCAAGATCTCGGTAATGAACGAGTCGATAATAACCGTCGAAAGTTGCGGCTCTCCTCCAGTGCTGGTGCTCGCAGCACCACGGTTACTTGCGCCGGCGTTCGAAGACCGACCACATCGGGCTGGCTTACGCCAGAAAGATTGCGGGTTTGCTCTCGCGCATGTTCCTTTTCGCTCTTTGATGTGGAAACGAATGGTTTGAGGTAATGACCGCTCGTCTTCGTTTGTGGACACTGAATAGGCTTTAGAATTCGACGAGCTTGTGGTATCGTGTGTGTGGAACTAGCAGGTAAAATTTGCGAAGTATTTTGGTCCTAGTATTTGAAATCGTTGAGTAATAGCTTAATAAAGCCGCGGCGGTGTTCAGGCTTCTCCGCAAAGTACGACGTCGGGCGGAGTTTGGGGGGAAGGGGGGGGGGGGGGCAATGATGACGTCTTCCAGGGCGGCGCTTCATTTACAAAAAGGAATTACTTGTTTGGAGGAAGAAAACTAATGCCACCGAAGCAAAGCCCACGAAGCATCGTTTAGGGGCATCAGACGACACACTGCAGGATGTGGGCAAAAGCAGCGCAAATCTGATTTCAGCAATAATAACATCGTCACCGAGCTTTTCCTCACAACGGTGGAGGAGTGCGGAGAAGTCGGAAGATCGACGTGCCTTTAATCGGTGAGTATACGTCGCCAATTTAAGTGTAAAGCACAAAATACTTGGGATGCTCTACCAAGAGCCTTCTTGCACTCGAATCCTTGAATCTCGTTGAATTCTGAAAAAAGAGAAACAAAACATTTCACCTTCCCTTTTTGACTGCACGGGGTCTTTCAGCGAAGCCCGCCGCTTAATTTTTAGAAATTGACTTCTTGAGGTATAAAGATGGTTTCTGCTGCAATGGTGATGGATGTCAGGAAATGAGTGAATCATGTTAGCGGCTCACGTGGTTAACTAAAATCAAACAGTTTACTTTTTAACAATTAGAGTTGGGTGCTTGGTCGAAATTCGAGACTATGAGCTGGCTGTAAGTATAGCAGCCATATCAGTTTCTAGAATGTCAAAAACGCGATTATGTCCGACGCTGTGGTGTAATGGATTCTGGCGATCCCGCGCATTATTCCAAAACCACGAGGCAGTGCAGCGCACGGAGGAACGCCCAGCAGAACAAGTCACCCGGCGGCGCACATGTCACGTGGCCTTCTCTATCCCGCAGCGAGGACGGGCCTGTGCTTCGCCGCAATAGGGCTATGTGTATTTGTATCTATAAGCTGGTGCCAACACACAGGCCACGGTTGGGAAGAAACATAATTTTTTTTTGCTTGTATGTGTGTGTGTGTGTGCGCGCGCGTGCGCACGCGCGCCTGTGTGTATGTGTGCGTGTACAGTCGGGGACAAAAGTCTCCGGACCACGTGTTCCTCAAACGGGGCTTATAGCTCTTCTGTCAGACAGCGGCTGGCGACCGCGCTTCTGGAGATGAAAGAACAAAAATTGAGCTTCTACCTCCACAAGTATGGTCTCCAGCCGCCGACCAATAGCAGAACTATCGGCTTCGTTTGAGGAACACGTGGTCCGGATACTTTTGTCCCCGACTGTACGTGCGTGCGTGTGTGTGTGTGTGCGCGTGCGCACGCGCGCGCGTGTGTGTATGTGTGCGTGTACGTGCGTGCGTGTGTGTGTGCGCGTGCGTGCGTGCGTGTGTGTGTTTGTGTGTGTGTTGGTTGGTTGGTTTATGGGGTTTAACGTCCCAAAGCGACTAAGGCTATGAGAGACGCCGTAGGGGAGGGCTCCGGGAATTTCGACCACCTGGGGTTCTTTAACGTGCACTGACATCGCACAGTACACGGGCTTCTAGTGTGTGTGTGTGTGTGTGTGTGTGTGTGTGTGTGTGTGTGTGTGTGTGTGTGTGTGTGTGTGTGTGTGTGTGTGTGTGTGTGTGTGTGTGTGCGTGCGTGCGTGCGTGCGTGCGTGTGTGTGTGTGTGTGTGTGTGTGTGTGTGTGTGCGTGTGTGTGTGTGTGTGTGTGTTTCATGCCAATCGGTCGACACCATTCCATTCCTCGGTCGAGTGCTTCCTTTTAGGAGCATCTATTTTCTTGAGTTGTATTACTGGTCACTTTCTCCTTACGCGTACCATAATAATAGCGAACTAACTTTCCGTAGGATTTGCATTTGTAATACTGACCCGGTTCTTCGATTGTGGTGGACCTTTGGAGCCGATTATTTTGTGCTTTTGAAAATTATGTATCTCTGCATGCAAAAGCCGGGATTTGTGGCATACTATTGTGGAGGGCTGTGTACCTGTTCTGAACGCCTGTAGTTCTTTAACGTGCGCTAATTCTCAGCACATGCATTCGGACGTATTCCCATTTCGCTTTATCGAAAATCGGCCGCCGTGAACGGCAGTCAAATATGCTCAGAGAATGCACGGTATACTCGCGCATGCTCTCACGGGCGGGGTTAATACTAACTGTATAGCACTTATGGCTTCATATTTAGTGCTTATGAAGTGGCATAAGTAAACATAAAAGGGCAGAATCTAAGCAGCCAGAACTGGTGGAGATATTGCCTGTGACATGAATTCTTAATTGGCGGAGCGGATACTTCGGTTGAAGCAAGGCGTAGAAAAGACTAGTTGGTAGTTTCGGCCAACGTTTTTAGATCCCTTTCAGTTTGAAAGCTGCGGTGCGCGGATTGTCGCCTTTCCGTTTCCTTCCGTGCGGTGGCGCTCGCCACGCTGTTTGCCCGACCAGCGTGGCCCTTCGCGTCTACGCCATGGTCACCGCCGCCTGATTTGTAGCAGCCAGCAGATATCAGCATGGAAGATATCGGCTGTCCTGTGCCAGTTGTTGGCAGTGACGCTTATCTTACAGTATAAAAAAGCTTCAAGCAAGGGTGCTTAAAGCATCCCACCAAAAAGATGCTAGAGTTTACCAACATTGTGAACAAAGCAATCCCGATTTCTTTGAAGGAAGGTCCCGTTTTTGAAAGGGACGTTTTTTGGGAGCTGCTAGATGAGCTTGAATTGCAAAACCTTGTTCGGCTTGGATGTGCAGAGCATATGGCCACTTTTACATGCCAAGTGCTGCATTTTGTCATAGTGACACGCATCCACTTCTAGGCGAGAGACGTGAACCGTCGGCTAGAGAACAGAGAAATATTGTCGTTGCAAATAAAAAAGCTCGCCTTCAAGTAGCCATTCCCTCCGTGCTTCCGACTTAGTGTGCCTGCATTTAATGCTTGTCTGTGTTCAATGAAATTAACATTCTAAAAATGAAAGTGCAGTACGCTGCTCCTGTCTGTGCTATCATTGCAAATAAAAAGCTATTCTATAGTTATTCCCTCCCTGCATCCAGCTAAGTGTGTCTGCATTTATAGTTGTGTTCTCTGAAATTGGAATTCTAAAGAACGTGCAAAATGCTGCTCGCATGTGCGGTGCTTCGTTGATAATATAGCGCAGAATTTCGTGACTGATCTAGAAGCGGAACATCGCTAGTTTTATCCTTTCATTAATGTTTCGTGCATTCTCCCGAAGAAATATTGATAGCTCTACTCCAACATACGCATATCATAAGCGCTAAACGTCGCAAACGTGATGCAATAAAGCGCAATGCAAACGATTGGTTTTTTGCGAACTGGCATCAGCCTGCTCTTTATCTCACCCTTACTAGCCAGGTGAAACATTTCTTTAACCATGAGGCTGAAGTTTCAACGTGACAGCTCCAAAAGTGCAGCAAATTTGAGTTCGACGTGTTCGCTCCCAATGTTATCGCGGATGAGAACAGGCTGTCACAGCAACTGCCAAGCGCGAGCGCTCCGGCGCCTCCGGGCCGACATAGGGTGCCTCGATGGCCAGCGCTGCGCGGCGGCGCTGGTATCGAGGCACCCTAGGCCGACAGCGACAGCAGCGCTGCGTGGTGAGTGGAAGCGGACGGGGGCCGCTTTCTCGGGCGCGGCGCGGGGGAGCTTGCAAACTGAAAGGGATCTAAAAACGTTTGTTTCGGCCGGCGTTTTACTATACTGCCGGCGGGTAGAAGAAATCGTGGTGTGCCACAAGAAAATCGCCGCAGACGCCCTTTGAATTGTAATCACAGGTGTCCACCTTCTACTGCTTTAAAGGAATGCCTGAGCTGTCCTACCTGATGGCGAGAAATATGAGATAAGTGGAGTGGGGCTGATTTAAAGATTGAATTAAAAATCACTGCTGCGTACCTAAGTGCGTTACAATCCAAGAACTCTCTCGCTTGTTGACAGCGGCCGACAGTGAAAGGCATGAGAGCTTTTTATCCCCCAGGCAACAAAGCTCATGAACCTCGTGGAAGACTCTCAGAAATGAAACCTGATGACAAATTTTTGGGGTAAAAAATTAGTCAATCGGAAGTAATAAATCGACGCGTAAATATGTTCTTTATTTACGTCGAATGGCGCTGTTTCTCACCCACGGTATCGCTTACGCATATAATCGGGGAAACTCCGACCTTAAGTTTATAAAATACTGTAGGACTGCCGCACATTCGTCGACTTAGATGGTACCCTCTGGCCACCACAGCTTTCATTTGCCGCTCGCAATAGCGGTGATGGTGGTGGCGTTAATGTACAGGCGGGACTAATCTTACATTCGTGAACACAGCGTACATACATGCATACGTAGGTGCGGGTGGTGGACGGTAACGTGACGTGACGTGAATGTAGTGCCTCGGCCGCGGAATCAGGACAAGTTCTAAAGGCAATTTTAGAAAAAAAAAAGCGATTTTTCTGCATGTAATAAAGGAGAGGTTTCTGTTATACATTTCATATTTTGTTTTGTTCAGTAGGCTGCCTTCTCTGCCATGCATACTTTACGTTTCGGAGTACCGTCCTATCCCGTGCACAATTTTGTGAAGTAGTTACCCGTATGCGTGACCAGAAGTTCTTAGGAAAAACAAGCCTGTTCGTGGCAGTAATTGAATCTGCCGAAGTTAGAGGAACTCTCCTGGCTGTTAACATTCGCTTTTACTCGGAAGCGGACGAAAACTTCGTGTGTTGAATGCCTTGATTGATTAATCTGTGTTATGGATTTCTCTCCGCATGCAAAGGCAACAATCTGTAGCTTGTTGCTTGAGGTAATAAATTGTCGTGGCATTGTGTAGGGCTGGAGCCCACATCATTCAGGCTTCGAGCTCACCCCTTTCATTGTAAAAATTTATGAGGTGCAGCGTGCGGGAATGTGAAAGCTGTGCGCGGTGCGCCGCCTGCCCCATCTGCTGGGCCAGCGCCGTACATTGCAAAGGTTCAGTGGGTACCGCATGATGGCGCCACTACTGCACGCCAAGCACGGAGGAAATTTACCGGAAACAGAGGAAATTTGGTACTCGCTTGACTGCGACATCTGTAATTAGCATGCTCATAATTACTCATGTAGCCCTTAGTACCTATCTCGAAGACACGTTTTTAAGAACTGTTCATTCACTAGACGCGTCTTTATTCAGCTTCAAACATCGAAGTGTCGTGGCGGGGTGGCAGCGTCCCGTCTCACACGCCGGCAGCCCGGATTCGATTCCTACCTAGACCCCAATTTTCTTTTCTTATGATTGACAGTTCGAGCGGACACTTTTGCGAACAGTCTCTGCTGTCTACAACTTCCGTCCACGCCACTCATGAGCCAAGAAAGGCTTTCGCCTCATAAGGCACGTCAGTCTTCCTTTACTTTGTAGCTCATGCCTACTAGACACGCGATAATATTGCAGCTTACTTTATTATTTGTCATGGCTGCTCCAACAAACCGTTATTGAACGTACTTGGTTAATGTTTTTATCTCTGATTTTTGCCGCGCGAATCAGACTGAAAAGTTAAACGGCACTTTTTCTTTCTGCTCGTTGAAAGAAACTATTACACTTTGAAAGGCTTTTTGGAAATGTGGAGGTTTTACCTTACGCTTTTTTTTTTTTAGAAATTATTGATATCTTCTAAGACGCGTTGCCAATTTTGAATGAAAAGATGTACTGAGGTGGAACGTCTAGCTCAGGCTGTACCCCACTTCTGATGCCATGGTTCGAAGAACAAGACGCTGACGCTGTGACCCTAGAAGAACCATCGTTATTGCGTTGCGCTTCCTTTTATACCCCGTGGGCTTGGTCAGTGTAGCCAGACGACCACAGCGTAGCCCGCTACATACCGATACATGGCACAGAAATGCTGACTGCCTTTTTGAGTTTAATATTAACAGCGAAGAAATTGTCTCCTCACGGAACCTATATACTTACTAAAAGTCTTTTGCGGCAACCAGTACGCAGTGAAGCTTTCATCCGAAAACTAGCAGCACAATTTGCTATTGGTTGTTTGCATCTGAGAACAACTTTTATGCGTCCCCAGATGGATTCAACCAGTCAGACAGCGTGTTTTGGAAATGTTTATGGAGGCTGTATCAAGCATCATGTACAACTGCATTTTTTCGTTCTTCGCAACATTCATGGGTCTTTCATTTTGGCCTTTCCTCGCTTGACATGCAGTTCTACAGTTTTTATTGTTGTTATGTGTTCGCTGGTTCTCCGTGGTGAGGGATGGGGTAAAGGGGGTACTGAGGGATGAGTGGGACATTCCCAGGTGCAATGACAAAGGGTTGTGTGTGCGTCAGAAAAAAACTGGAGGGGGCACTTGAGCTCCGCCCTAAGGGTATAACGCGATAGCCAATGGGTTAGTGCCTACATATGCAGTATTGGGCATTCTATATTTAACAATCACAGATCCCTGGGAGTACTCATACCACTCCTGGCGCAGTGGTGCAGTGGTTAAGCGATGCGCCACTGCCCTGCGATGGCAGGTGCTGTCGCCGCCACCGGTGGGACTTTTGCGACCCAGGTTGCTATTCCCAAGCAACCTCTCGCGACCAGTCATTAATTTAACTTCCACCTGCCAGGCTGCGCAGTTCTCTCACAATCCGCTGTGCACTCAGGTTGTGATTATGCCCCAAGGTTATGTGACCTAGGGGGCCCAGCTGCCTCATAGGTTGCTTCTCTGTGGATTTTTCGTGGATTTTTCGCTCACTGTCAATGAAGCAGACGCTGACGTCGACGCCGGATTTTCTGCGACGCGAGCTCCGCGGGGTAGGGTGAGGAGTAAAATGTGTGCCTCAGAGAAAGATGGGGGAAAGTGTTAGCCTTGATTTGGCGCCAGGAGGCCGCCTCCACTCGACGGATATTTTTCTGAGGTGGTGAGTATGTCCTGCGGGAGAGTTGGTAATGTTGGAGTAGGTGCGAATAGGTGAGTGGGGAGGGCTCCGCCTCCACTGGGCTGGGATGGTCTTCCACTGGCACCCGGAGGATAAGTTCTCGGCCGGTCACATGAACGCGCTCGTTGCCTGGGAGAGACGCATGCCCACTCAGGTGTCCAGATAAGGCGGTTTTCGGGATTTTTGTGCGTAGTTGCGTAGTTGCTACTTCCAGTGTGTACTGTGGCTGTGGTGACTGCGTTACCCTTCCAGCCAGCCACCGCCGCTGTCGCAGTCATTGCCGTATAGGGTGTGTTGCGGCGTCCGTGTGTAGAGTTTCTTCATTTTTTTTTCTTTGCGGTACATATGGTACAGGGATCTTACCCTTGCCTTGCGTTTCCCTTGTGGAATTCCGCATGCATATTTCTCGGTAATAGGGAGACGGAGATGCTGACTTTTTATTCCGAGGCGATGCCTTCGGATTCACAGCATCCATGATTGGAGGTCGGCTACCCGAGTTGCTGCAGTACATATCCGCCCGTGGGGGTTCGCTTGAGTCTCTCTATCTGGTTTATTTTATGGGCTTTTATAATCAAGTCAGCTGTATTGCGGATGGCTAATTGTAGCAGTCTGCTGGTTGCGGAGTAGACGCGTATGCCGGCGGCCATTTTCACGACTGTACAGGCGAGAATTATTCAGTTGTTTGGAGTCAGTTTGCGTTAGCCGATGGTGGGGGGCGTGGTATGTAAGACGGCTGATAATAACTACCGGGGACACTTAAGACTGCTTACGTGCTATGAATGCGAAAGCATTGTGCACTACTGCTGTTTCTATTGGTGCATTTGTGGTTTGCATGTCTGTGTAACTTCTGTGTGTAGTTCGCGTTGGTCACCAAACCACACACCATTCGCAGCTCCGTCGGTTAATGCCCACATATGCAGAATTGGTTATTCTCTACTTAACATTCATATATGGCGGCGAGTCCTCATGCCACTACCAGTGCAGTGGCACAGCGGTTAATCGATGCGCCACTGCACCGGCAGATGGCTGTTCCTGTCACAGCCACCCGTAGGGATAGTGCGACCCATCTTGCTCTGCCCGAGCGACTTCGCGCGCAGCTGACGCGATGCTCCTTCGAACGTTCCTCAGCTTCCTCCGCGGTGCTCCTCCGAACTTAGCCGAGCTTACCCGAGTTGCTACCGAGTTACCGAGTTACTCGGCTAAGCTCGGGTAAGTATACACACTTTCTGCTTACACTTTCTGTTCACGCCAGGCATGAGCCTAGTAATGCTTACGCATTAATGAGGGTGTGGATAATTTGATGGACGTCCATTTCTTCAATACCACGGCGGCAGTTAGTTACTCTTCTTATCATGTGAATTATCCGGGTTGTCTGTCGTTTTAGAAGCGATGTGGCGCTCGGGTTCGCCTGCACTTGGGCTCTGAGCAACCGGGGCCTGTTGACGTTGTTAACGGGTTCTCCCTCAATATTGACCTCTATATCTGATGTAGGGCTGGTCCACCTAGTGCACTTTTTCAGGATAAACAATTCAGATTTTTGGACGGCGCATGTTAGGCCTCCACAGTGTGCACAGCTCTCTGCAGTGCGTCTTCAATCTCTCCATCTGAGCCGTGTGCGGCCCAGATAGTGACACCGTCTGCATAAAGTGCATGTCGAATTCCCGGGCTAGCATCTAGCAAAGTGGTACAATTGACGCATGGGGAGGTTCAACAGCGTAGGGGAGAGAACTGTACCTTGTGGTGTTCCCTCCCCTGCGAGGGGAACTGGATCGGATCTGAGGTCTCCTACGCCGATGGTGACTGTTCTCTACTGACGAAGGCTCCAATATAATTGTAGGTTCTTCGGTCGCATTTGGTGATCGCTAGGTTATCTAAAAAAAAAATTCAGGGGGAACTTGGTTGACCTAAAGTGCGGTGAGGCGAAAGCCTTCAGCACGGTGTTGCTGCTTGTGTCACTGATGTGTGGTTAAGATGTTAATTAAGTACACAATTGTTTGTGAATCTTAAATGCCGGAGACACTGGAGAGCGTTTGGGAGGCATCCGTCTGATTCGACGCCCTTCTGCAAACACTCTCCAGCGTCCTAGACAAGGAGAACTACATGTGCGTTGGCAGGAAGTAGCGTAGCCATTAGCACACTCGGCTGCGGAACGGGAGGATGGTGGTTCGAATCCCATCGTGCACAAAGATTCTTTTTCTGGTCTGACTAGAAAAGCATGACACCGCTGCTGACAACCTTCTGCCGACAACGATGAGGCATTAAAGGGTTTCGCCTTAATAAGGTCGTGATTTACCTTATCAAAGGTTCCTTTGAGATCTCAAGCAAGGATTGCCTTTGTGTGCTTCGTGCTAAATATCTCAGTTAATTCTTATTTGATTTGTAGAAGGACGTCGTGTGGCCAGACCTTGCCGGAATCCAAACGTCGTGTGCGGGAACGCTCCCTGCTTCTCTGAGTGAGGTTGCAGTCTGGCTAGGGTGACATCCTCAAACAGCTTCCCTACACACGAGGTGAGGGAGATGGGTCTCAACTGGGTTAACGCTGGTTGTGTGCCCAGTTTTGGTATCAGGGTTATGTCCGTATGTCTCCGCTCTTGTGAGATTGTTCCCTGCAGCCAGAGGTGATTAAATAATGTCCCCAGTTCCTCCAGAGATTTGTCGTCGAGATTTTTAGAGTAGGTGGTATTGGATACCATCTCGTCCCGGTGCAGTGATGCGTTTTATGTTGTGAAGTATTGCGTGGACTGCACCTACTGGGACGTCCTGGTCGACATCCATGTTTTCCTCGTCTTGGTGGTCTTCGTAGGCGGCCGGAGTCCCGTGCCTATATAGTTTTGGCACTTGCTAACTTGGTCTGAACTGGATCAAGGAGTGCCCTAGGCAGCACCCATGTTTTTTACTATACCTAGAGTCCTTGCATACGGTCGCAGAGAGTTTTCGGGTTGTCTCTGGTGAGTTCTGTGGTGTAAGTCTTGGTCTGGGCTATCAAGAGGGTGACACGCTACTGCAGTTTCCTATTTTTTTTATTTATTTTTTTGCTAAGAGGAGGGATCACAGCTTCCGCTCGTTAGAATGCCACAGTTTTCTCGCCAACAGCGAAGGCAAGCGAAGCGATGGACGAGGGGAACGGAGAAATAAGCTTTAGGACGATTTTCTCAGCTTTCACTTTTTCTGCAGTTGCTATCACGCATTCCTTGGGAATATGGTAGCAAATGGCAATAGAATGATTCTCTATCTTTTTTCGAATTAATACTAAGACATTGGGGAAAACAATAAAGCTCTTGGTGTTTGCACGTATATGTGCAATAGGTTTTGAAACTCATTTTTGTAAGAAACGTTTTCATGCAAATATGCATCCTGGAGATTAACTTTTATTTTCATGATTACTGTGCATCTAAAAAAAAAGAAGAAAGAATAGCTTTATTGCCTGTAACCGAACTTGTCAACATACTGACATAAAAAAAAAAAACTTGTTAAATTTCCTTTTAGTTATTTAACGCCCCGGGATAATTTACGAGGGTGTGATTGTAATTACTCAGAAACTCTAACAGCTTACTTGAAATAAAATGCAGTTCCGAAATCTACGCAAACATAGACGCATTCGTGCTGAATTTGCTTACATTTCATGCATAAATAACGAAAATAGTTTGAACTGCCGCTTGCCTCTTTAGGCGAAGAAATGCTCGCTGCGAAACATCTGTTACGTACAATCGCCTTATCTGCCGCTTTTGTGGACACATCTTTTTCCTTCTTTTAAAAATGAGAAGTGCCATGGCAGTTCCAGTGTAGCTGCTTGATGATATTCAGTGCTGATTTACGTGGGAACTATTGTCTTTTAATTAATGCAGCTTTTTGATGTAGTTCCAGTTGAGTTTAGCCCTTTGATTACTCCATATCTCTGCGGGGAAGTTCTGCTGCAGGAGCCGCATCTGTTTTCAACGGACTAGTTCCCTACTCTCTCTAACTTCGTTCAGTGAAGCTAACTGATACGATTCGTTGTTTCACAATCCAATCACCTCGCTCGGAATCCTTTCTGCGTATTAGAGAGAGTTCGCTTTTGTAGCACCGTTTCTCTGTTGGGGGACGTATTCCGATTTCTCTGTTTCTTTCTACGAGATGTATTACGTTTGAGACAGGCTGACTACTTCCCTCTCAGCTGAGCCCTATAGTCACCTGTCGCGAAATATTGATGTAATGCCTAACTTTTACAAGACTTGAGAAGACAAGGGAAGGAAAATGGGGGGCTCGCTATGACATACACATGAAGGAAGCCAACAACCACCGAAACCAAGAAGCATAGTGGAGTGTTTCCGTTCTTTTAATTTGCAGTGCTGATCAGTAGGAAATTAACAATGTAATTATTTTATGGCTGGAACATAATTGATCCGAAAGTAGAATAAAAAGCGACCACATGCCGCTGGTTGGATCCGAACCCACGACCTCCGAATTTCGCGTCCGGTGCTCTACCAATCGAGCTACGGCGACGGCGACGGCTGTCCAATCTTCTGCTTTCGAGGGTATTTATATGTAGAGTAAACGAGCCTTGAGAGTGTTCACCAGCGCCACCCTCGTCCATAGCGGCGGATGTAGAATGTCCTGTATTACCGCGAGTTTCACGTGGAACGTGATTGAATGATGAACACACAAGGTTAGGTAAACCCCCAAAAGTAGAAGATTGGACAGCCGTGCCGTAGCTGAGTTGGTAGAGCATCGTACGCGAAATTTGGAGTTCGCGGGTTAGGACCCCCCGGGTGGCATGTGGTTGCTTTTTCTTCTACTTTCTGATCAATTGTCTTTGAGCCATAAAATAATTGCACTATTCATTTCGTATTGATCGACACCAAAAATTAAAAATAGAGAGAAACATTCTGCCATGCTTTCCTTGGTGTCGGTGACTGCTGACTTCATTCGTATTTTATGACTTGGCAACCCATGCGGCGTGTGTCTACGCAGATTATCCTCCTGAAAATATCCGTGACAGAAACACATTTCTCGTTCGTTTATGGCGCAAAGTAGACATGCATTTCCCGAGCAAATGGTGATGCTAAATGAAGAACCTTTTTATAAATGTTTCTGAATGACGGAAACGCTTGATGAACAGGAAACACTTGGTGATTCACGCCTTTGCCAAAGAATAAACACGTAAACTGTCTTTGAACTCATTACTTACAATATTTTTCTTTAAAGCGGAAGTCGGGATACCTTCACTTTGTGCTAATACAAGTATATGGATGGGGCGAAAAGCATAGTTGCCAGCGGCGCGGGCGGAAGAAGGTCCCGCGCAGAGACGGGACGGGTGTCGCCTTTCGCTGGGCGCAGCATAGCCTCGTGACTCATGTGCGCCGCCGGCCGGCAGGTGGCGAGGCAGCGCCGCCGCCACGGCAGTGCTGCAACATTGATGGCGCTGACTCGTCAAGTGGCCAATGGCTGGCGGGCGCCCAATTTGGAGATGCACGCGGGCCATTTTTATCAATTTGGCGCGCCGTGTCCGTCCGCGCGCCTGTTTACCGGCTGCTCCTCTCAGCCCGAAGCTGCGCCGAGGGGAGGCGAGCGCTAAATAATGCAGCGCGGCTTTAATGCGCGCGGCCCATTAGCGGGGCGCGGGGTAAAATCCGAGGGCGCGCTCGTTAGATGCGGCCGTAATTAAAAGGCGCGCGCGCTCTTGGAGATTGACCGACGCCGGGGCTCAACAAAGAGTCGCGTTTATTCATCGTTCAGGGGGCACGGGAGAGGGAGGGAGGTACAAAAAAGAGGGGCGAGGGTCTATGTACACACTGCGGGGGGGAAGGGCTCTCACAGCGGCGGCGGTGGCGGGCCTCCCGGGTAGTAGAAGGGCCCGAGGGCGGCCGCGGCGGCGGCGTCCTGCGCCGCGGACTCGTAGAGGACCGCTGCGGCCGGAGGAAGCCGCACCATGCGTTGCTGAGCGAGGTTGGCAGCCTCGAGCTCGGCGGCCAGCTGGCGTTTCCACTTGTTGCGCCTGTTCTGGAACCATATCTTCACCTGGGTCTCGGTGAGCTGCAGGGACGCGGCGAGACCCGCCCGCTCCGAGCTCGACAGGTACCGCTTCATGTCGAACGTGGACTCAAGTTGGAAGACCTGGCTTCGCGTGAACACGGTGCGTGTCTTCTTCTTGCGCCGCTGCTGCGCGGCCGCTGCGGCCGCCTGCTGCTGTTGCTGCTTGCTCTTGGGGTCGTCGCCGTCAGCGGAGCCGGACGGCAGGTCCGGGCTGCCCCGGCTGCTGCTGCTGCCTGCGCTCGTGGACGGCTCTGGCCGAGCAGGGGGCGGGGAGCCCGACGCCGGAACAGCTGCGAAGAGCGAGGAACGTTCAGCCACAGCACTACGGAACGCGGTGTTCCTGATCATCACGCGAGTCGACAGAACCCAACGCCTGATTCGGGAAGAGCATGCTCCGTCACACCCGAAACTGCGTCAAAGCGGCGTGGCGCAGAGAAGACGGCGACATACCCGTATTAGCTGTAGCGCCGGGCACATGCATATACCCGCGGAAGTTAATGGTTGTTTCGCGTTTTTTCACCCTTTTATTAAAGCTACCCGCTATACACTTGATGACCAAAACACTGGCAACTGTCACTCTTTCTGGAGTATCATCGAGTAAGGCATTAAGATGGATCGATTTGAACTTCGCAACCCCTGTTCGCGTGAGCACACTTGAGCGGCAGACAAGAAGCAGTTGCTCATTTGCGCCATTGTCTAATTAGAACACTACTTAGGAACACAGTAAAGTTCACGTCACTGAATGAATTCACTGCATATCTGTCTGGCGTTTATCAAACCTTTCCTTAGAGTCCTTCAGCACCCGATCAAAACTGAAGAAAGACGCCTCCACATCTAGGGCTCGGCCGCTCACCGCAAAACAACGTTCTAAGCGTGGTGGACAGAAGGCCCACGCCTCCGTATTCCTTTAATAAGGGGGTAATTACTAATTAATATCCACCCAAGTGCAGCTACACGGCTACAAAGGAATGTTATAAAGCTTTCACAGAAACTGCAGTGTTGAAGAAATTTTTCTTTCACTACGAAGTTTCTGTGAAAGCTTTATAACTTTTCTTGGTAGTCGTGTGGCTGCGCTTGGGTAGATATTAATTAGTAATTACCCTATTATGAACTAGTCCACCTTAGGGGATTTCCCTAAATATTAGACCAACAGCTTTGCTTTCAGTGTTTGCCTCGGAAAAGCTGTTGGTCCTTTATTGCTTGCCATCCTGATTGAAGGTAATACTAAGGACAGTAATAGCGCTTATAGGCGCTATTAGTACGTGGCCGCTAGGCGCGCGGTACTACCCACCACCATGCGCTGCAGCCTCTCGTGCTGTAGCAGAATGAAAAAAAAATGAAAGTGAGCGTGCAGTTATTGCAGCTAAGGCGGAATTGAATTGAAACAAATTGAACTACTATGAATTTTCACCACACGTATGACAGTGATCGTAAATTAAACCAAATGCAGTTATTCGTATAGCTTTAACGTTGTCTACGCTTAATGTAAGTGCTTTAATGCTAAGAAAATAATAATGAAAACGAATAAAGACGCTGCATTGCATTATCTCCGCAGATTAGGTAGGAGGTTCGAATCGTTCAAACCGGAATGGTTGCTGCAACTGTTTTTGAAGAGGTAAGCCCCATGTTGTCTCCGCTGCCTCCTCCTCTCCCATTTCTTTCAAGGGACGCGACAGGAAGGTGGTAGTAATAAGATTCTGTCAGTAAGTAAAATTTTTGAATTATCCTCTCTTTTTTTTTGTATGCGACGCAAACGGAAAGATAGGGGTAACAAAGAAAACAATGCGATTTGCATACCCCCCAAAAAAAAACTGCCAAAAGAGAAGTACCCCTTACACACGCAGAAGCCAGCTGGAAGCTGATGTTATAACCTGGGGAGGGTGGGGGTTTTCCTTATGTAGCTGACAGGTTATCTACGGTCACGCGAAGTTCCGAAAAATTTTGTGCAGTACGACGCAGAGCGTCAACTAACAGCTGTTGTAAAACTGAAACGTCTGCTTGGCTTAATTTTTACTGCTGTCCTTCCTCCAAACTTGAAAAAAAAAATGTTTACAACACGGTTAATCGGTTTAAGGTTGTGGATAAAGCGCAAAATTAGCATTCATACGAATCACCAGTGGCTGGAGAATTCAAAACAGTGCCCCACCCCAGCACGGGACAAAGGTCACGGCGTCGTAAAAACCACCGATGATGCGGGCCGTGTGCGCAGTGAGCTTACGGAGGTCAGCTTACTGCGCAAGCGCTCGCAGACAAAGAGATGCACTCAAGTATTGATAGCCGGGTGCAGCCGCCAATGAAACCGTCGTCAGCCCCTGCGTGCGAGCTCTCGGGAAGCGCATCAAATATGAAAGAACACTTAGGCCGACCATCCGCCAGCACAGGCGGAAAACTGCCCAGCCCCTGCTTTCGAGTGCGCAGCTCGGCAGGCACACGCACGCGAGCGGTTTTCGCCGACTACAGTAAATGCACGTACCGTATGTCCAGCTAAATTATGCCCTGCTGTGAACCGCCTCGGCCTTGTTTTGATAAGCGCTGGCTAACAAGCAAGTTGTGTCCCTGTCACACTCAATGCACTGCACGTTCGGACGCACGCAGCGCGCATCATTCGAACGGGGAGTCAATTATTTGCCTCCTGTCTGTATGTCACGTGGTCACCAGCTGTTATCCCTACCTGGGAGAGAAACGCAGGGAAGAGAAAGTAAAAAAAAAAAAAACTTTTACCAGGCTCGGGTCCTTGTGTTTTTTTTTTAATTGTGCAAATTCGGCCTTCGGTATAGGTTTTTTTTTTATTTCCGTTCGAAGAAAACGTCTGTATCGTTCTGCTAAGGCTTCTCGTACTCGTCACTGTACTCAGCTATGTGTCTGATTAATTAAGGATCTAAAAGGATCTAAAATAATTGCGCGTGGATGCGGACGTGTGCTCTTCCTCTTCGATTTACTCTTTTTTACCTTCTCCTACGCTCCTCCTAGATTACAGGGTCATACGTTACTAATAACGACCGTCTTCCATGCTTTACTGCATTGGGTTTCTTTCACCCGCACAACTGCCATGCAGACAAAGCACGCTTTACAGGGGCATAAGCGAGACAAGTCGCCGCTTCGGGGAGTGCGCCTGGAACACGCCTACGAGCTCTGCAAATTCGCTTCATCTGTGAAGCAACAAGTAAACTAGACGTTCAGTACAGCGCGTAAATTTTCAAGCGGCACTTTAGCAAAAAAAAAAAAAAAACTAGAGTTAAGGGTTTATCTTCTTGAAAGAGCGCATTCGACGAGCGTGCAACGCGTTCACTGCTGCACGCCGATCTGCCGGATGAAATAGCACTGTTGGAATTTATAGCAAACATATACAGAGGGAAAATTAAGGAAGTAAATACCCCTTATCAGTCATCTGAGCTCAGCCGCATAGCTACAACGGAAAGCTCTGCATATTTCTTTTGTATCCATATGACTTAGCTCAGGTGAGCGCTAATGAGTAATTCGTCCTTTAAGTGAAATCTACTGCGCCTTGGGGTATGCCTGTAAATACATGGGAGGTGTAGAGTCAGGTGGCATGGCTCAGTCACGTGATAGACATTCATCGATAACAGGCCTCCTGGAAAGGGCCGAGTTTCTTTTGGTTCGGCAACTGCCCTGCGAGAAGTTCGTTACACTTCTATTTATTATGCAAATATTTTAATATGTGTAAAGAAGTGACCTGAGAGAATTTGATGACCCTAGTTTGTTTTATAAAGTTAAGAAATTATGTTTTCATTGAGCAGCATGAAATACCGGTTATTTGCAGTGAGATTTTCAGGGTGAAATCCAAATATGAAGTCTTTTTGTGGGTTAAATTCGTTTGTTTTTATTGTATTTCAAAAATATAATTAAAGAATAAGCACAAATGTTGTTTGCCTTGTATTTCAGAAATAACATAAAGATTAATCAGAAACGTTGGATGAAATACGGCTATTGTTTCTCATACTTACTGGTGATAAAAATGCCATGTGTGCATCGGGTCTACTCAACACGATGCAAAGAAATTATCAGTAAAGTGGCTTGCAAGGAAATGTCTTTTATTCACATATTAGAATATGCTGAAAATATACAAAGCTAATAATATATACGCTATAGTATCAAAGGTAGCTTCGCGGCCTATCTTATCTTTTATCTATTAGGAGACAGCCTCCGCACACGGCCACTGATAAATGGTTACTCAGATTCATTTAGAAAATCTCTCTCATTTGATAGCTTTTTGTTGCCCGTTTTCACTCTGCTTTTACCTTGAAAAGCTCTCAGCAGCAGGCACGTTTCAATACGCTTCGCTTAAATTTTAGAGCCAAATAAAAAAACAAGAATAATATAACTCCTCGAGTGGAGCGATCGATGGCACGAAGTAATTAATTATGAGCCGCTTGAGCCCAGCGTGAGAACTTTCAATGCTTTTCAGCGCTCACATTTCGGGCCACAGCGAGGGGGTGGAATTATAAAAATTTGGATCAGCGTAAGCGCCCGTCTCTTCTATATGCTTTCCATCCTTCCTACCCGGTTTCTTTCTTTTTTTTTTTTTTGCGAGTATAGTCTACGATGTGCCGAAACTCTCAGAATGAAACTCTGATCAGCCTTGAGTTATTGCATGTTAATTTACTCAAGAACACAATTTCACGGTGATCTGGAGAGAATGCATGACTAAAAGTGCAAAAAAATATAAACATTGCTATGAGCAAAATATTGAACAAATTATTTGTTTTGTCGTTTCCTTGCCGAAGAAGGCTTCCGTTGAAAGTTTGAAGTGTCTTTGTGACGGTGAAGCAGAACTGGATTTGCTAATCGAGTCGCCGGTAGCGACCATTATAGGTGTGCTTGCGAAAGCCGTGGCCATATAGGATTCTTGAGTTCTCATTTCTGTAATGGACGCACAGCTCAGGTCACCGAAGATTAAAAAAAATCTCCCCTGCATTGCAAGGCACACGAATTGGCAAAGCTAATTGGGCTGTGTTTTAAATCCAAATTATTAAAGTCGTTATTTCTTTTGTTATTTGACTTCGCTTTGTGACCACAAAAAATGCAGTTATCTGCTTCGCAGAAAACCAATATTTAATGGCAAGATTCAGCCATCAATCTTATTATTTTGAACCTTTTCTAATCCCCCTCTCCCCCCCTTTCTTTCAATCTTAGTTTCAGAATAAAAATGCGCCTTTTATAAGACATTTTCTATATGACATTTTGGCCTTGTTGCAATCATTGTTGCAATAAAGTATGCCTCCGCGGTTTTGTGAGTACAACGGGCAAAATGTACGGGTGCGCGCAGTCCAAACACCGACTTGATGGTAAAAATAGAATGGATCACGATCGTGTTTTGTTTTTCTAATTCACGCTGGATCTCGGTTGCTTTGCTCAGACTGGACGACCAAAAAACTTACGGTGCTACATTAGCACACTTTCTGAGCGGTCGCCTTACACAACAGCGGCTGTACTTTTTGAAGCAGCTTGTAAGGAAAAAAAATCTGCGTATAAACAGGTCGCGCATATCCTAATGGACAAGTATGGGTTGATGCAGTAAAAAATGTCCTCAACAGCTTCTTTTACGCCGCCAAGAAAAAAAAAAAGCTACCTTGCTTCACATAGCGCCAACTTAATACGCTGCCGGTGTCTCCGCTAACTCAAGTAGCGTGTTCCGTGTACGAATCGTCGCTGAATTGACGGGAGAAAATATAGCCACCTTCTACTTTTGCAAATTAGAGTTGTGTGCTTCCTGCTTTTAAGACGAAAATATGGACGGTGGTTACAGAAGGATGTGTGTAATGAGGGGGCTTCTATAGGGCTACGCAGCATTGTGACATCACTCCTCTCATAGCCGGCTTTCAAAATCTCGCACCTGATTTAGCCGTCGCAAAGTTTCCTCGCCGACACTTCCATGGAGGCGAAAATACCTCTGCATATTCATTAACATTCTCGTAAAAAAAAAAAAAAAACCGGGTGCATAGAAAAAAGAAACCACGACCACGCAGACGATGACGAGGCAGATAGAGTGGATAAAGGAAAGACAAACACCTAAAAAGAAATAGAGCATGCAAACTCACTGGACGACGAAGGGCCATGGGAGGGGGGAGGGGGGGGTGGTATAGCTTGCCGCAGCTTTTAAAAGCGACGCAGTTTTTCCATTCAGGTTAGCATAAAGTGCTGGCTGGTTCCGCGGCGAGCAGTGCGCACCGGGGCGCACTTAGCGAGAGGCGAGTCTGTTGATGCTTCCGCCGGAGCTGCCGCACGTTTTAGAGGCCACCAGGGGTCGTAATTTATAAAGCGTGCGCCCGAGTGTGTGTGTGTGTGTGTGTGTGTGTGTGTGTGTGTGTGTGTGTGTGTATATATATATATATATATATATATATATATATATATATATATATATATATATATATATATATAGCACGTATACGCGTGCACTACTGACTGCACCCGCGTCATCTTCATTCGTGGACGACGAGAACACGCTTATGCTATCCGGACCGGCTCGGCCACTGAAAGGAAGGGAAAAAGTGAAAAAAGGAGCAAGATGGGACATACAGATGACGACGCGGAGGGCTGGCGGGGAGTCGAAGTAACGAGCGGTGCGGCGATGGTTTAGAACGACGTGTTTCCCTTTAGCCCTGGCGGGCGCGTGCGCCCTGCAGCCCGTCTTTCATTTCGCGCGTCCGCACCCGGGCCTCCCCCCCTCTCTTTATGGCCAGCGCGGCGGGGAGGGGGAGGCGTGAAAGAGGCCCGAGGGAGACTGCGCGCCCGTACAGCGCCGCGAAAATTGCGGGCCGCCTGGTGCCCCGATGAGAAGCTTTTTGACAGAGCGGTTTAACGGAAGCCAATCTGCGAGGCGATGTCTCTTAAAGAGGGCCGCTCTGGAGAGAATTAGCTCCCTGTAATTAGCGCGGCTAAGACGACTGCGCGCGCACACTCCTAATTATAGCTGAGCCTCTTTCCTCATCGCGTCCGTTCATTTTTTTTTTCTTTTTGCTTCCTCTTTGCGGTCTTCGGCGCAGCCGACTGTGCCCGTGTGTACGGAACTGGCAGGTTGTTCGGGTGAATGAATGGAGCGCGTCGGCGGCTCGGGCGAGTCGTTCGCTTCTCGCGGTGTGCCGACGCATGCTCGCCTTGTTTGGCGGCGGCTGCTGGGGCAAATATAAGCGAGAGAAAGACGGGATGAGAGAAGGCGGAGAACGCTTTCCGCCGGGCCAATGTGCGGTGACAGCTCGTCTGCCCGCTGCCACGCACACTAATTAAATAGTAATTAGCAGTGACAAGATGCGCTAATAAGTGCTTGTACAACGTGCCAAAGCTCCCAATTAACGCTTACGCGCTGTTTGTGCTTCTGGGTGAGCAACGTTGTCATCGCAGTCGCCGTGTAGCTAAGTCAGTCGATAGACTGAGCGGCCTGACTGCGCACTTTATGCTTTTTTTTTGTGTGGATATTTTGGAACTGCTCACGCAATTCTACCTCTTATCATACTCCGACGCGCACTTAACATCATTTCCACACATCTCTTCCGGGCGGGCCTGCAACCAGCGCCGGGAAAATCTGAACTTCCGCTCATGTGTCTGTTTCATAAGTTCTATTATCATCCATTGCTTAACTCCATTATCAGCCCTGCACATCGCATCTACAATTGCACAATCCACGGTCTACCCTCCCCCTGCCCGCACTTCTGCGCACCTGTCATTATTTTTCGTTCATACAGCAAGAGACTGGAATGACCTGCCAAATGCCATCGTGGATCAGACTGACTCATCGTCATTCAAATCGTCCATCGAAGAAATGCGCTGCTGAATAATCCACCCCCTCATGTAATACCCCTTAAATGGGGCTTTTGAGGTACAAATGAATAAAAATAAATAAATAAAACGCGACGAGGGGCTGCAGTCTCTTTGGTCTTCTCCAACCAAGCTCAAACCCATCGACAGGCCGCGCGTGGTGGCATGATACTGCTTTCCAAGTGGGCACACTTATTTCGCTTGCTCTGATGCTTGTTTTAAGGTCAGTGGAATCGCAAGACAAATAATTACAAAAAAAAAGGAAATATACGAAAATTACCACTGTGTAGCGCGAGATTCAGCGAAAGCCGTTTGTGACGGTAAATATACCAGGTATCCCAGCTAAATCTAACCAAATTTTTTTCAAAAAGATGGAGTGCCCTAAGCGAGTGAAGCCAACTCGGTGCTGTTGGGAGTCGCCTGACCTAGCCTGCGCTATTTCTTTCCCGCAGAGTTGGTTAATAACTAGATAACTTCTTAAATATTGGATCTGTAAAAACAAAAAGGTGTCGATTCGGAAGTTGTAGATTGTGTTGAAAAACAACAGAGTGAAATGTTTACAACGTGATACCATTCATAGAGATTTTTCTACAGGCCTAAAAAGAAAGCGCACCAACGGGTCAGCAGTTGCTGGTGTATATATTGCGGTCGCTGCAAACGCAAAGCCGCATCAGGTATTGATTGATTGAAAGAATCTTTATAGAGAATCGTAGAGCATGTGGGTGGCCGCCTAGTCCGGCTGTCCACTGGTTATCGCTGCCGCTTTGGCCCTCCCCTCCCCACCAGCCAGCGCCTGCAGTCAGGGTCACCGCTGAGCAGAATGGCCTCCCACTGCTCCTTTGAGGGTTTTGGAATGGAGTCAACTAAGGGATTAAATGGGCAGTCCCACACCATGTGGTACAGGCTAGCTGCCTCTCCACAGTGCGGGCACTGCAGGGAGTACAGTGTGGGATACCACTGGTGTAGCCTAGCTGGTTTTGGGTAGGTGTTAGTTTGTAATCTTCTATGTTGGTAATCTCTTCCGAATTATTAAGGAATTTATGCGACGTTGGGTACGCGGAAGTTTTTCACTGGCTTTCTTTTTATGCCTGTGAAAATATCTAAGTAAAAATATCTAAGACATGAAAGCAACAGCAAGAGTGGGACAGAAGTCCGCCTATACTCCACTCCAATTGCCTGCTACGGCGTGGCCCCAGACCTCAGCCATAGGCTGTTGCAGTATCGTCTCTGTTTCGGTTTAACTTCTCTTTATTGTGGAGCTACTGTCTCACTGTATAAGTGCATGTATTTCGTTCTTTGAGTGGGACTACAGGAGCCTGTTGTCTCCTTCATCGAACTATTGGTTCAAGTCTATCAGTCAAATTTCCACTGTTCAGTGTTTCGCTTTCCACGTGCAGTCTAGGAGAAGATGCATGCGGGATGAATATGCGCTGAAAAAAAAAAAAGTGGTATTGCTGCCGCTGTCTTGCTGCCGAGTTAGCTGGTATTTGTTGCAGCGGATGAACCATGCATGTCCTCTCATGCTTCCGGGCTGTTCAATGAACTGGTTTTCTTGCGCTGCAAAGAATTGCTTTCTTGTTCCTCGCACTCCCGTCGCGTAAAATGTCGTTCGGAACCGTACGTTCTGCAAATGCGAATAATCCGGCAAACGTTTACCTGTCATACGCTAGTCACAGACGTTGCTCGAAATTTCTCGCGAATACTTCTGCTCACATCTCAGTATTCATAACTGTACCCTTTCTGACCAAGACAGTGGAAGCACCAGCAGGTCGGTTGCCGATTGTCACGCCAGTCACTTCGCCGATCGTGATAGACCAACGTACGCTAGCCAGAGTGCCAGCCTATCACTCTCAGTGAACAAATTTGGGAATTCGGCCTCCTGATTTACTCAGGTCAGCTGTAGCTGCTGCCTTGCTCATCCCCGCTAAATGTGGGGAAGAGTACAATACATATAGCCGAGATAACAGCTTAAATTCTGCGAAAGGAGGCAGCGGGCCAGGAGACACAATAAGACTATTGCACGAAATACCCCCTTCGACTTGTTCCTTGAGTAACACTTGCTGTTGGGCTAGTTTTTCTTTCCGTGTCTTTCATGAAACAGCGCGAAAGGACAAGGGACAAGTAGAAAAAGGGCGACGTGGACGGAAACGTCGTCCATCTACTTGTTCGTAGGCCTTTTGCGCCAGTTCATGAAATACTTGTTTCTGCTTGAGACGTGAGGTTTAACGTCTTGATGCTTGATGATCAATCGAGCCGGGCACGGAAGTCCGCTTGCACAATTTTGCGCAGTGTCCTTCCGTACATTGAAATAAATGGAAGCCTGCGGCAGGGCTGCAGCGAAACAACACGGAAACTAGCGAGTGAGGGAAACGCGCGCGCAAAATCGTATCTGATTCGCTTGAGCGGCTAGCATAATCGCTATGAGTCGTCGTGCACTTCGAGCTCACGTTTGCTCTGACCCGTTCTATAGCATCTGTCTGAACGGTCCCCTTTTTTCTCGCGTGGAGGTCTTTGCCTGTTCAGCATAGCGTCCCACGGTTAGCGCTAGTGTCATGCTTTGCTCCCTTATAGGTTCGACACGAACTGTAAGAGAGCCAACTGTTTTTGTTCAATAGGCTCGCTACGACGCGCAGACGAAGATGTTTACATCAACGTCTCTTGCTGTCTTAGTCCCTTGCAGTGCGCCAGTACAGGTAAGTAGTCATATCGATCACTCGGTGTTCATCCCATAGAATTATCGCGCCTACCTAAGCAAATGAATTAATGACTTAACAGCCAACAGTTTATGGCCCGAGGTAGCGAGCGCAGAGTGTAGACTCTGTCTACAAAAGGCTGAAGCTTCACGCAAATTCCTCGTTTCTCTCTATCCTTTTTTTGTCCCCAACATTGCGACAGTGATCGCCAGCGTTTGAGCAACGCGAATAAGCCGGCGGGAGAGCTTCAGTTATGCGGGACGAGCCAAGCGCAGCTTAACCTACCGGAACAGCCGGGAGGAGCACACGCGCCCGTTCGACTTTAAGCCTTCCCGAGCAGATGTAATTGTTATCGGATCATCGGTGTGCACGCGGACGGCGCATCGACGCCCAAGTGGCCCCGCCGAGCGGCGCGCGTGGATAGAGCTGTCCGTGCGATACCGGCGGCGGGGGCGAGCCCCCGGGGCAGCAACGGGTTATCTACTCGGCAAAGCGCGCTTTCCCGGCACCGACCGTGAATTATTAACGAGCGTCGTTGGGCGCGCGCTGCTCGTCCCAGTTTCGGACCCATTAAAACGTCGGGAGCTGAACGACGGCCGGTCCCGGCGGCGCGCAACCCGACTCTCCGTTCGCCCTGTCCCTAGTGGCGCCCCCCTCTCTACCAGAACACGCGGCGGGGCCCACTCGAGCGCTTTTGGCGCGCGACAAACTGTTTCCATTGTGCGCGGGATAATAATATCTGCGCGCGGAATCTTCCCCGCCGCGCGCCATGACTCGTTAATGGAAGTGGCGGCGTTCGTACCCCCGCCGCCACCGCATCCTCCGCTTCTGCCGAGGGCCCGCGGCGCGCGCAACTTGGGCGGGGTTCCCTCGCCCCCCAACCCGGCCCGCTTCGGCCGAGAGACGCAGTGGGCCGCTTTTAGGGAAAAGATGGAGCTGGCAAGAGAGAGATAGCACGGCAGCTTTGCCGGACACCACTCTGGCAGAGTGGTGGCGGCGGCGAGCGCTCTGCGGCAGCCCTCACGCGCGTTGCGCACTCACATGGTCGCGATCGCCCCTGGTTTCGGGAAGCATGGGTGTGACCGCGCGGCCCTCATGTATACTTGACGCGGCATCAGCGGGCCGCCCGGCGCGCCTCGTTAGGGAAGTGGCGGCTGCTGCGCCCGCGTCCCTCATGGAGGCGCGCTCACCCGCGAACCCCAATGCGACGACGCCGTCCACAAACAAGCGTAGCCGCGCCAGAAATCACGCGACTTGTCGGCTGTGCATAAAACAGGATAGCTCGTGCGAGGAGAAGGAATATATGGGAGCAGCTTTTCTTTGCTGATTCGCTTTTAGAAGAGGGGTGTTCGTGAAATGCAGCATTTTGCTGCCTGGGGCTGTGCTAGAGGTGTACTGCAGTGACAGCCTATAGCGCAGAAAGCCACAAACCGATGGCTCAGACCAGCGAACTCGCACGGTGCTCGACGATATCCTTGAGCACATCCCTGTTCTGCGCTGCGCGCGTCCAATAAAATAGAGCTATAGCCGACAATAAATGCAGCTATAGCCGCTACGCGCCACAGACTGCACGCAAGGTAATTTTGCATGTATTGCATAATGTACGCATGTTCTACACTGCCTCGCTGAGGCAGCCATAATGGAGATGTTTTGTTCGTACATGTACCGTGGGCTGTGAGTATGAGGCAAAGAAAGAAGAAAGGAAACAACTGGTCTCTTGGAAGATGCCTGCTCTTTAACGCAAATGAGTTGGTACCCCCATTTCAGAAAAAGCAAAATGTCGGGCGTCGGCGACCGTTTGAAGCCTCGCAGTCGGAGCGGCCGGAGCACTCAGATGGAATGTGGCGACTGCCTATTAGGTCACGTGACCTTGTGACCGCCGTGGCAGGTGGCTACCTGCCCACCAGATGATGAGCAAACTGTCCACCGTGGCAGGTGGCAGCTGAATGAATGATTGGTCGCGAGAGGTTGCTCGGGAAGAGCAACCTGGGTGGCACGAGCCCCACCGGTGGCTGTGCTTGAAACAGCCGCCTGCCAGGGCAGTGGGGCATCACTTAACCGCACCACTGCTCCTCCAGGAGTGGTTTGAGAACTCCAAGTGGTCTATGAATGCAAAGAAAATTATGGCCAATTCCGGATATATGGGCATTAACTCGTTAACACTATCACGTCGTACCTTTTAAGGCGGAGCTTAAGCGTCTCCTCTAGTTTTGTTTTTTAACCGCATCTCTTTGAGTTCAGATCTCTGCAAAAATTTTGAGGCCCTCACTTATTGAACATTTGTTCAAATCTCATGTGAATAGTTAACAGAGATCATAGGTCGCATGGCTTCGCCACAAATTCATGTGAAAACTATGAATCAGTTTCATAAGCGTCACGTGCTTTCGGGCGTCGAACACATATCACGGCAATGGAAGCGTGCGTGAACGCCAAATGCTTCTTCGTCAGCGGGTCGCAAGCTATTTCAGGGGTGGTCCGAAACATCGAGAACAGCATTTTAGACTTGAACCTACCGGTTTCGACTGTTGAAAACAAAGCTGGTGGAGAAAAATCCACTCCAAAGTTTTGCTGAAAATCAATAACATGTATACGCTCATTCTGTTACTTCTCAATAAAGAAATATTATTTATTACATTGTTCCTCGCCAGCTGAGAGCTCATAGACACGTTGCGCGGATCTTGGCGTGGTTTTAATTTGGCCTTGCGATATCTTTTTTTTTCAAGGATAATTATGTGTGCATTTTTGTCTAAATAATGTGCAAATCGAAATGATAATAGAGGAAATTATACCTGCATAACAGGTGTACAATTTTTTTAAAAAGAACAAATAAACCATTACGCCAATACAGGTATGACGCTGCGAGGAACTATGTGATGGAAGGAGAAAATCTGAAAGATGTTCACATCAACTACGGCGAAATAACGCACGCATTGTCGCACAGGGATTGATGATCTCAATATAAATGACCACTTAAGAAAAGACGTTGTTTGTTCCCTAGAGCTGCTACCCCCATTTCTGTGAAGGCATTTTTCAGTCGGGAGTTGGAGGAGGGAGGAGCCACTCAATGCGTATTTTTAGCAAGTGGAGGCTTTATCTCCTACAGCAAAGGATTTTGGGGCGGATTTACATAATTCACGATACGTGCAGACCTTGTCAAAAGTTTAGACCACAAGAGGTTTGCTTATGAGCGATGCTGTATGACTCTTTCTGTATCACAAGCTTTCCAAATTTCTTTATTATTAGAGGAAAGACTGCATGTATATAACGTTTGCATCACCATTTGAAAGACTGCATGTCATCGATATGTTTCTTTTTTTTTCACGCGTTTATGAACGTTGTTCATTGCTGCCTATTGATAAAAATGAGAAAAAGAAGAGCAGCTTCGCTGCTGCAAAAAGAGAACTGGTACGCATGCTGAACGCGTCGACCGTGAACCGACCTGCCAAGTCACTTTACTTCGAACCGTACAGAGAAAACGTCATCAATGAGCTTATGCGCGAAGTCGGTTCTCAATCGACAATTATACCTGTTTAATTTATTGCATAATTAACGTCCCTTAGAAGTAAGAATGCATCGGCAAGAAAGAAATAACGTATACTCGGAAGAAATATTGCATAGAAGCGTGCTGGTTCTCGGCTGCTGGCAGTAACAAATGCGCAGGGGGTGAGAGGGTGCGGGCTCCAGCCACGCTCAGTCGTACCTTTCTTGAAGGCCTGTGATTTTCGTGTGCTTTATTTGAATCGAGCGGAGGAGAAGGAAGTTTAGAAGCCAGTATCTTCAACCTGGGCGCAGGTACAGCGTTGAGAGTCAGGGCCCGGGAAAAGGGAGCCCGGGTTCCGGCGCCGCGCGCACCACTGCGCTGCGAGCGGCAGGCGCAAGCAACGTTCGGGCACCATACGGCGGCGCGGAGTCTGCCCTCTCGGGCTGATCACTCCGAAGAGGAGAGCTTTGAGAGATGGTATCTGGCTGCTGCGCGAGCAAGCGGAAATCTGGTCCGATTAAAGGGCCAATCGACGCCGAACGGCGGGCCCCGGTAAACGGGCCCTGCTGTCGGGAGACCGGGTGTCCCTCGGCATATGGGGGTGCGCGGCGCTGTAATCGGCTTACTCTCCTTCCCCGGCGAGCCCCCACGCGCACCAGCCCGCGGCCTGTTGCGCGGGCTTAGCGCGCGGCCCCGCGGCACGCGCTTCTCTGCGGCCGCCGAGTGGACCTGCTGCTGCGCGCACAAATGCAGCGAGCTCTCGCCCAACCCCTCAAAAGTGTCGCTCCATTGTGCGTCGATTGAGCGCGCAGCCGATGTTGTCCCGCTCGGTCTGAGCCGCGTGCCACCGAGTCCTTTCTTTTTTTTTCGCCGCTTGTTCGGCTTCGTGGCTTCATCCTTCGCTTCCCTTTCCTCCTCTAGCCCCGCGCCTCGTTTTCCCCCTTGCCTCTCTACGTCATCTGCTGGCTCCTCTCAGCGGGTCCAGTCGGTCGTTCGAACTGTACACGCGCCCAGGGCGCGGAGTCCAAAGTGCTAATGTGTTTGTGATTAGCGCGCTGCTCTTGAGAGTGCTCAATGGGATTTTAGAGCGCGCACTAGATTACGGATGGGATTACCGTTGCCGCCGGCGGCCCTCCGTTGACTCCTGGTCCGGAGCGAGGCGCATGTGGTGCAGGTGCCTGCGTTGCTGCCTCCCGCCGGTCGCCTAATGCGCCGGGAGAAGAGGCTCGGTGGGCGGGGCCCTCATTACTACACGGCACACCTTGAGGGCTCTTAGTCATGTCCATCGCCAACTGTGTCGCGCGAGCCAACACTTTGCAATCCCGTTTGCCTCCGACACGCGTCTGCGCTAGACAGAAGCGTACTCACCTAGCCTAATGTCGCTCCTACAGCGTTCGCTGAACGCGCAGACAGCCGAGAAAAGCGAGGCATCGCGCGATATTCGGCCTTAAACTAGTACCCGCAGAGATCATCCAATTGGGCAGCGCCGTTCGTTTTCTTTCGTCTTTGCTTTGCACATGGAGTCCAAAGCGGTAAGTGTCACTATATCTTGCGCTTATTCCTCGAGTATACGTGAACTTATATATGGCATATCGGTTCAGTGATTTATGTTTTCTCTGAGCGCGCTGCAGTTGCGCGTGTTGTACAAAAACCGGCACAAAGGCTTGGTGCCTATGGGGTTCAGCTGCTGAGCACGAATTCGCGAGTGCAAACCCGCGGCCGCGATGGCCACACATCGATGGGCACACATGGATGGAGATAAAATATAAAAATATATGTGTATCCTGAGAGTTCGGTGTTCCAGAAAAAACATTGTGTGGTTGACAATCTGGAGTCCACTATGACATGTCTCAAAGCCAACAGTGTCAATTTTCCAGATAAGAATCTACTAATTTGTTTTACAAAAAACAGTCTTGTAATTAACAAGGAAGATAAAATGTTCTGTGCTCACCAAGGCTTGTGTAGAGAGCCCCCAGTTTCGTGTTACAGTGATTGGATCTTCCGTGGTAGACGGCAGCTTCTGCGTTATGCTACTACTGGGGCAGATCTGAGCACAGGTGCTGCAGCTTACATTGTTATCCATGTCGTCATAACATATGTAATATCGCGGAAATCCGTTATTGGTTGTCAGAAGACTACGGTAATGTGCTATGTTTCTGCCTACCTGCATAAAGGACACATATTGTCGTAACTTGGCAGAGTTGTAAGTATTCGGCTTTTTCGACCACTTCCATCGATGACCTGCCTATGACGAACTTTGGATGCGGCAACAATTGACTTCTTTTGTGGCAATACATAAAATAAGCAATAGCGTTTAGGCATTCATGACCGAAAATTCATTGTTACTGCCTTCGGTATCATAGGGCACATGCTTGACACAGCGTACTGTTATCAGCTTCGAGAGCTGTTGTTTTATGAAGCAAGCGTTTTGGTAGCTGCCTAATGCTTCTGCAAACTCCTTCGCGTTATCGTGGCGTTGACCAAACTTCTAATTTTAATTGACTTCATGCTGTACTATGAATGAGTTATTCCGCGTATTTGTAGACAATTTTCCAGCTCCTCTTAAGCTTCGAGTCTAAACCGTGTTTCAGACCTGCGACCATATTTTTATGGCGGCTGCTAAGAGCGTTTTTAAACCGTGAGAATAGGCTAACAACAGAATGCACTGCTTTCTTCTGTCCCAGTTGATCTCACTTTAAGCACCCTCTAGCAAAATACCACAGTTGCGACAGCGAGGCGTTTTTTTATTGAGATGAATTGATAATAATATGGGCCAATCTCAATTAATGCGCTTTTTTATTACACATCTCATAGCGAGCACCACATGTACTTACATTCGTTTTGCTGCTGGTCGAGAAACTTGCTAAACTAACGCTGGCCTCATTAATTTCATTGAAAGATTGCCGACCACCGGGTGGCTCTGTTAGTCACGAACCATCTTCCTTTCTCTTTTTTTTTTCAGGGGAAGTGCTACGCCTGTGACAACCCTACTACCGGAGGATTAAGAGCTGTCAGCGTACGTGTTATTAGTTTCAGAACCAGCAAAAAAAAATGCGCTATATCTTCAGAGATGACAGGTAAACACTGCAAGCATGCTACATCTGAAACTGCATTGAAGTACTCAACCACACAAAGCGAGCGAAAGCTTTTAGTTCTCGTTCGCTTCTTGCGACTCTAAGCCCTGGAGCTTCCTACTCGCGCTCCGTGCGAAGGTCAGACGTAATAAAAACCCAGGAGAGCCCCAGATGGAAGGGCCGTCGTCTCTCAGGGGCTGGAGAAGGGCGCTTTATGTCGACCCCCGGCGCTCTATCGCATCAAAGCTCGGTCAAAAAATAGCGACCGTCTCACGAAGGATTGCGGCAAACGCGGCTCAGCGCAAGAAAATAAAGAAAACAAGGCAAGGAAGAGAAGGGCGCGTTGAGAGAGAGGTGACAAAATGTGATTCGACATCGTTTTGCTCTGTACAGCCCCCAAGCAAGAATGACCGCAAGGTGCTGGACAAAATGCCATCTAAGTGATCTTTGCTTTTTCGCGAAACCTGGCACTATCACCGAGAGCAACCGTGGGGACAGTGGAAAGGAAATAATGATAAAGAGAAGTGTAGCTACGAGATTTGGGGAGGACAAAGAAAACAAAAGAGAGAACGCAAGTAGGGGCGTCAGGGCGAAAGACAGAGCGCGTCATCAACGCATTCGGACAGAGATTGGGGGCGGAGGATGTTCGGAGGCAGCGGTGGATCGCAGCCTGGGGTCGTGCACCGAGCGGTGTTCGGCCGGGGCTCGGTATTAGGTTGCCTGATTAGAGGCGACCGCCGGCTCATTCTTTTGTGCTGGCCCCGGGCTGAGCCCCGGCGGTTTTCAAATCCCCGGGATCAAAGAACCGCTCTCTGCTTCGGCCCGAAGAAGTTGGAGAGAGGCTAGGGAGCGGTGAGCTCAGGAGGGGGGAGGGAAGCGGAAAACTGCGGGCGCGACGAGTTTCCATTCGCTGCTGGCGGCCCATGCCCTCCTTCTCTCTCGATCGCGTATACGGAAATCGCGCCGCATTTCGATTTACTGCGAGCGGGCTTTTCTGTGAGGTCGGTGTCTATGTGGCGGAGTGAGCTTCAAAGCGCGCTCGACTTTTGTGACGTGTTGTGAGCGCAGGCCGCTTCTCTCATCTTTTTCTTACATGCACCCGTGGTTATCTGTCGTTAATATGCGCATATGCTGTTACTAATACTTATACTATCACGAGATAACGTTGTTGTCTTCTCTGTGTTAAAGAAAATGACCCGGAAGGAATCATTTCCTTGACGGAAGGAAAATTAACCTTTCACTCGCTTCTTATGGTTCTCAAATCCGCATATTTTTTTGCAGCCGCACGAATCAAGGTCACCATCCTTTGACCCTGAAGAATAAGTTCCTATTATTTTCAGTGAAATTATTGCTGCAATATGCATACCATTTGGATGACAAAGCTTGCGTGAGTATACATTCACTCCGTGAATGAGTTTAGAAGACAAATAATAGGTTGGGGCAACCGAAAAGGAAATGAAAATAAGCCCCTGCCTGTGGCAAAACGTAACGTTCCGTTGCAAGATGATGAAAATTACCGCGAGAAAGAAATTTTGCACAAAAACAAAAAGAAATAATTCCGCGCTCATTCTCGACTATGAGGCTAAAGTATTGAGTTCGAAGTACTTAAGCATGAGGCATAGTCCTGCCAAAATATCAAAATCATTTTTACACATTTATGTACCTTGTTAAACGAATCGCAATACACACTTTCTCCTCGTTTAGTCATGCACGACTTATGTCCCTGTCGCAATCTTTATCGTGGACTTCATTCTTTTGGTCTTCGTTCCTGGATAATTATCGGCATTGCTAGCGTCTGGCTCTGTCGAGTAGCCAAGGTTGACGCTCTGACTGACTCGAGTGTGTGTGCGTGTGGCTTGCCTAGCACGTGGCTTCTTGTCTAGCCTTTCTAGCTCTCGCCAGCGTACTCGGCATGTGATATGCACAGCGTGCCTCTTTTCCTGTTCACCGCTAGTTCCTCCTATAGCACATCCAAGTGCAGTACACCTCATATCGCAGTCGGTCAAGTGCTGTATGTAGTTATTCGAAAGAATTCACATTCAACCACTCCTCAGAGGTCACTTGTGTTCCTCTTTTGTTTTTTATGGCATCCCTAAATTTCAAAGAAGTGCAGTATTAAGCGGGGCGCACAGCAACTGTCAACCGTGCTGCAAACGCTGGTGTTCTACGTTATGGGTTTCTTGGGCATAGACTGCAAGAATGAATCCTGGAAGCCGCGTGTAAAAAACGATAAACAAAGCTTGTTCGCGAGACATTCAATGCTTGCGAGGTTTCACACCGCAGAGAGACACGTGTTTACAGTCACCAGGTGCAACTTCAGGTCCAGAGGCAGGCACAACGCGTATGCGCTTAAGCCGCATTATTATAGATGGGGAATCAATACCACGCATTCCATTGAACACGGGCAGTGGTGATGCTTTCATTAGCCTGAGAAGATAACCTGGACTTCAAAAAAAGTAAGTAATTCGCAAAATCCTCTTGAGCTATATATATATATATATATATATATATATATATATATATATATATATATATATATAGCTCACGTTACTATATATATATATATATATATATATATATATATATATATATATATATATATATATATATATATATATATATATATACATATATATATATATATATATAGCTCGCAACTCACGTTACAACGGTCCAAAACGCCTGCACCGCTGGGGAGCGGTCCGTTCTGTGATGTAATGTACTGTACACATGCATGCGAGCGCTTGTTTATTCTTTTTTCTTTTTGTATTTCTTTTTTTTTGTTTTCTTTGTGGTTTTGCTTTGTACTTTCCTTGATAGAATATTGTTTTTGTTAATTCTGCTGGGTTCACCACCCACACCGAAGGGAGCTTCTCTCGAAACATTCTTGCTGGCGCCTTCTGAGAAGCAACTAGTTCCCTCGCTATCTATTTCTATAGCTTTGTTACCCAAGCCTCTGCCGTTGCCTTCCTATATTTATTTTTATTTTTCAATGTTACTTTTGCTTCCTTTATTTTTATATTTTTGTGTATATATGTTTTTTCCCCTTCCCTGTCCTTCGCAACCCTCACCCTCTTCCCACTAAATGGACTGGAGCACTTGCGTCTTATACTGACTTTGCGTCCCTTTCCTCTAACGGGAGAGAGAGTGGTTTCACCTCACCCTTTGTGCACGGTGCGTAGAAAATGAGAAATTGTGGTCATTCGTGTGTATACCCTGAGGAAGGACGGTCCTCCGTCCGAAACTGTCGGTATTAAATGAAGATAACTGCAATGTTGTTACCCCTTCCTTCTATATATATATATATATATATAATGCGGCAGACTGAGGTTAGTTCGCCTGTCAGTCTCTCTCTCAGCAGGTAGTTTGTTGACTTTTTGTACGGCACGCAAGCTGACTACTGCGCCCCTCTGTACATGTTTCGTACTTAGCGCCTGTGAATAAGAGGGACTTATTTGTTTGCACAACGGCGTGAGTAATGTATATTCATGACAGTCTAAACAGTCTCTCGTCTGCAACGTTCTGCGTTCGTCGACGATGCGGTCACACGTTATTACCAAAAAACCAGCGTGGCCGTGTACGTCTGCGCCACACCTGGTGCCCAGAACAGTGCTGACTCTCTCGAAGAAATGATTTCCGCTAGCGGTTGTTATGATGCGCACACCAGTCACGATATCAAGTACGTAGAAGTCACCTGATATCGCTTGTTGTTTAATGCGAGCTCTCCGTCCCCTTGCTCAAGAACGCCAAGTGATATTCACCATATTTGTACACTCCCCTTGTCATGACAAGTTTTAGGCAAAACAGCCCAGTGTGCCAGAACTGAGTCCCAAAGTCCCCCTGTCACGGCCGCCGGAGACTGCGAAGCTCCTTCTCTTACTTGAAAGAAAAGCCTCGCGCACTTCCATATGAGGCCAGCTTTTCACAGCCGACAAACGCCTTTGTACAAAACTTGGTTCGCGGGCCTTAAGTCTTGTTCCCAAGGCTGTGCCGAAGCAATTTCTTGTTTCTCCCCGTGGAAGAGGAAACCATTGGTGCTTTTCTCGTGAATAAGAAAGAGAAGGCTGATTGAACGGCGGGGAAACTGGAGATAGAGGGCCCGAAAAATAGAAGCTTGGCTAGGCATCCCTGCAGACACAGTTTTAGCGAATCGAAATCTCTTTCTATAGCTGCGCCGCGGAAACGCCGAGGCAGTCTCTTCTTGCAGAAATGACTTTGTCTGCCCATGCACTCACAACGGCATTTCGGAGCAGCGCATTTCGCTGCGTGGACTTCCGCGCGCGCTTCGAAGACTGCGTATATGGACCCGTTCACGGACGCACGCACGAAGGCACTAACGGGGACCAGGGAAAGAATGCGGTATCGAGTTACGCGCACTTAAGGCTGCCGGCCCCCATTTTGCGCTGCCGGAGAAGGACAGGGCACAAAGAGAAGCGCTGCTCCTTTTTCGCCGCCAAACAAAAGGGGGCGCGCTTTCTCCTTGGGAGACGCGCACACACCACGGCGAGCGGACGAAGACGCGTCCGCTTATCCGAATTGCTCATTTTCCGGAAGCAAGCCGGATTCGCGTGCTCCGGAAAGGGACGCGCGCACCTTCCCTTTCATCCCTTCCTTTTTCTCTCTCGGTACTCGAAGGAGGCGTCCCGACATGGGCGCGATTGTGTGCACCCGAAACGCGCCACGCTCTGGAAATAGCGGACTGCATGTATTCGGTTCTGCCTAGAGAACCGGTGAAAAGGCACTTTTGCCCCCCCCCCCCCCCCCCCCCCCCCCCCCCTCCCTTTTCTGCCGAAGAAGGCTTCTCGGGTGTCCCGTGCGGGTCGCGTTCGTTGCCTCGGACGCTGTATGCGAGGGAAAGTGGCACGACCCTTTCTTTTTTGTGCCGTCCGTTTCGTTCGGCGCGCCGCTCGCGTTTTGAACAATGACAGCCGAGGCAGAAGCCGAATGTTCATCCAAAATACACGCCCTGCTCTGCCCCCCCAACTTCATCCCATCTAGTCGTCTCGTGCCGAGGGAGTACGCGAGACCGACAATGCGTGCTCATGACTTCCCTTTCTTTCTTTCCCTCTCCACGTCCTTGCAGCACGCCATCAAAGTGGACTAGAAAGTTGGTGCGTTCAGGTTTGTAGCTAGCTACTTTTTATGTGCTTTATTGACGCACTGATTAGCAGACTTTGACTTTGAAGTGTCTGACACTGGATATCACCTGTTACCCTTCTGTGAAATAGTCTTCACCGCCTTCGTCTCTTCCCTCACGGCGATGTCCAAGCGTCCACTCAGCTGTGAGACAATTACCGTATCTTTCCTTTGCATCTCTGCGTTGAAATTTGGACATCTGCATGCAATACTTGTTCTTTGAAGGTTAAAATTCTTTCTAGTAATCACTCTGTATATAACTCAAAGCTATCTGTAGTCGAAGCTAGGACAGATTAGTAGAATCCAAAGTAATCCGAAGGGGTCCAATAAAAGAGTAGCCAGCAGTCATTGAAATGGGTTCTATGAAAAACTGGAAATACAGAGTCAGTGGAACCAATGGAAACTTACGAGCAAAATGGTTTCTTGAAAATGCCACCAGTCTTTCATAGACAGAATACTTTATGAATAAGAACCCACATGACAGTTTTTTAGGAGGACTGCCCGTGAGCACACAGGAAAAATAGCACGAATTTAGCGGCTTTCTTCTTTTTTGAGTGGGTAAAGGTGATACAACCAAAGTTAGTAGCTCCGTTAAAAATTTAAAGAGCATATGATGCCAACATACGCGTGCGCTGGATGACATATTTCTTTCTTTCCAAACCATTTGCGCAATAAAAGCTAGCAAATATTTCTACCATCTATGTGCATGGAGGAAGTGAGTTGGTCTGTTGTCCCGTGGCAACCACGTGCACAACGTGCGGGACTCACTATGGCCTTGACCAGTTGGACGTGAGGTGCGAGCACATAGTGGCTATCTTTCGGCAAGTTTTACTGATTGCAGAGAAAAGGGAAAGCATTTAACGGTTCAGCCCTGCCCTCACTAGCAATATATAGGTATTCTGGCTGTTCTTCAGTTATGTCAGAAGTGCTTTTCATAGGGCCTGTACGTCACATGTTCTAGCGGAACCAATCTTGCGATCGCACGTAAGAGCTGGCGTGTTGATGACGATAAAGAGCACGTATGCTCTTTGCACACGGCCACGTGCAGTGGAAACACTGCTTGCATGGCTGCGCTAGCTTTCCCATTCTTTCCAGGTGCGTTTCCAATGAGAGGAAGGCGAAGAAGAGAGAGGAGGCGCATAGCCTGGATAGAAAAAGCGAGGGAGCTCCCTCAAGAAGACGATAAAAGGAAATGAGCGGTAATCGCTCGCCAATATCAATCGGTGGTAATACATTTGGGTGGTATGCCCGCAATAAAACTGTTTTTCGGTGCGTGTTTTCTCCTGATATGATCGCCTGAACTTGAGTTCAGCTTGGTTGCACGGATGTAAAGTTAGGCGTCGTGGCGCTCATGCCTTGAGAACAGTTAACTACGGGACGGCGCATGACCTGTTGTGATACATACTCTTGATGCATATTACGAGGTTTTCATGACCGCAGGCATGCGCGCGCGGTCAGACTCGTTCTTCGAACATACTAAAGTCCCAAACCCCATTGCTGCACCGCATTGTTGACGTTCCATGCACTTTGGATTTAAGCTGAAGACACACACGGATACCACTTGAAGTGGAGGTTGGGGGACAGGCAAATGTAAACAAATATTGATATCAGAATCAGATCCCAATTAACATTATAGATTGCGTAGAAGGAAAATGCTGATAATGCGAATGTCATGGAAAACACAGTCGTATAATACAAAAACTTCAGAGTAAAAAAAAAAATTAATGACAACGGAGGAGGAAGTAAAAAAGTACAGTGCGTATGAATAGACCTCTCCTAGGCCTACGTCATCAGAATAAGCCCGACGGACGTGGTAGTCGAAACCATTCGACAAGACGGGAAGGGGGGGGGGGGGGGGGGGGTCCAGCTACTCTACTAGCGTTCGCCGATCGAGGCTGCCTAGGTCTCTGCGCCTACAAAAGCGCGTTTTCCCTTTTCCTCCTTCCTCAGGCGTTGCCAGCAGAGTGCCCTGTATATATACCTACTTAAGGGCGCCATATCGGCGTGCCGGCCCACGCTAAGAACCCTGAATTGAAACGTTAATGATTAATTTCGCCAAACGGCTCGGGGCAGGGGCGCGTTGCACGCAGGTTCGCGATGGAGAGCGCCGAGAGGAAGGGAGGGAGTGAGGGCGACTTCCTCATTAGCTTAAACACCCCGCATTTTCTCGGAGACGGCCGCGAGATGTTTCGCGGAATCGATTTCTCCGCCGCACAAAAAGGAAAAGAAAAGAGAGGAGAGAGTGGAAGAGTAGGCAAGGGAGCGCCGGAAAGGAAGCGGCCGAGGGAAAGGCGGTAAAAAGAAATTATCCTCTTTGTCTCGAATCGAAAGAAATCCACGGCTCGATTGCCGCGCGCGCAATGCGTGCCGGCGCTCGCTTCGGCCGAGCCTAATGGCATGCATAATGACGGCCGGTTAATGCTGGGACCGGGGAAGGCCCTCTTTTGTCCCCATCTTGAGTTTCCCTCTCGGCGCGCGCCGCACGCCATCCGCGAAAACCGCCGCGTTCCCTCCGCCCCACCCCTCCCGTGTTTTTTTTCCCCGTGCGGCGGCTGTCTAGGAAAGCGCTCCTTTGAGTGCCGGCTCTCAATGTAATTAGGGCGCACTGCTCGGAGCGCGGTTTTATGCGCGCACTTATGCTCGCGGTATCTCCTCTATGAACACGCGAAGCGCGGGCGGGAGTCGGCGAATAAAAACGATAGCTCTGGCGTGACTTTGTACGAGCGCCACGTTTGCCGTGCTTTATAGAGTCGCTGGACTTCGGTTCGAGAGTAAAGGGTAGAAGATCATGCGGCACTCTATAGCCTGCCGCAGGGAGCGAGAGCTAAAACAACAATAATCAGTGGTGATGAAAGCAAGCGTGCAGTAACCGAAAATGCAAACTGGTTATGGGAAAAGGAAAGGCGCAGTAACTGCCTTACTAGACGTTTTTAGCATACCGGAGACGTATTAGCGTACCGGACGCCTACTGCACTCGCACAGTGGCTCCGCCTGGCCCCATCCATGCCACTGCGCATGCGCAGGAGGCGTCCGGTAAACCAGTATACGTCTCCGCTAGTACGTCTCCGGTATGCTAAAAAACGTCTACTCTCCGCGGTCTACTCTACTAGAAAACGTCTACTCTCCCCGACCGAGGCCGTGTGGGAAAAGGTGGAGTGAATGAAAGAAGGAAAAGAGAAAGGAGCCGTAGTAAAGGGCTTCCAGGCACACTGTCTGATTCAGCGACACCACGCCGCGAGGGAGAGGGTGAAAGGAGAAGAGTCGTTGTAGTGGAGGGCTTCATATGAATTTCGACCAACTGGGGTTCTTTAGGAACACTAGTGTTCCTCAGTGTACACTGACACCGCCCGGCACACCGGTGCAGGGGCGTAGCCAGGGGGGGGTCTTATGGGGCTTTAGCCCCCCCCCCCCTCCCCCCCCCTACCCCTCCCGAAATTTTTTCGAACTGTCATCTACCGCAGAATGGCCCAATTACATATTGCGACTTGTGTTTTATTCTTTCCTGGATCGTCTGCCTTTCCGTGTGTAAAGTTTACTATCTGTGATTGCGCAAGTTGTTTATTTGCCTTGTTCGACGCATTATATAGAGTGACTTTTGCTTAGGTACGTGGATTTAATGGACGCATACGTATTTAAATATCTTGTTGTGAGGTTTTGTGTACACATGCAGTGACTTTGTTTCCAGTGACACTTTTTTGTCCTTTATCAAGTTGTATCTTCGCATCTCTAATGCTCCATACTTCGGGAGGGGTAGGGGGGGGAGGGGGGGGCTTTAGCCCCCCCCTCCCCCCCCTACCCCTCCCGAAATTTTTTCGAACTGTCATCTACCGCAGAATGGCCCAATTACATATTGCGACTTGTGTTTTATTCTTTCCTGGATCGTCTGCCTTTCCGTGTGTAAAGTTTACTATCTGTGATTGCGCAAGTTGTTTATTTGCCTTGTTCGACGCATTATATAGAGTGACTTTTGCTTAGGTACGTGGATTTAATGGACGCATACGTATTTAAATATCTTGTTGTGAGGTTTTGTGTACACATGCAGTGACTTTGTTTCCAGTGACACTTTTTTGTCCTTTATCAAGTTGTATCTTCGCATCTCTAATGCTCCATTTTATCTTCGCATTTCTAATGTATATTTTGCAGAACTTCTCGTTTGTACATGTGCTCGCTGTTGCGACTAAAATTTCGGTGCAATTACTCGCAATGCATGACCGGCGACAGCAGCTGCTGCGCAGTACACTGAAATGAAGGACAGCGTCATTGAGTCTTTTTCCTGGCCGTTGCATATGTACAAAAATGTATGGGTTCTTGAACGACAAAGATTCATTAAAATATTTGTCCTCTACTTGCTCATTTCATGGCCTTTACGTTTTTCATATCAGCGGCATGCACTGCTTTGCTTGTTTCGGACTGATATAGTTCTAGACTTTGTGTGATATTTTCTTTACTTACTGAATACGCAATAACATGGAAGTATTGGTGTCAGTTATGTCTGCAACGATTTTTGAGACATACGAATACATTTTTATTTAAAAAAAAATACATATTTCGCTTGTTTAGGCAGTGCGTAGCGTTATCTAATACAAAGTGGCATTGTCAATGGCAATGCAGTTATTATTCTTGCGTTTGATCCCTCCACAAATTCTATGAGGAGGCCGCGCCGCAACATGAGCCCCCCCCCACCCCCCCCCCCCCCCCCCCCCCCGAACAAAATTTCTGGCTACGCCACTGCACCGGTGTGTTGCGTTAGTACTTCGCCTCTACCTAAAATGCAGCCGTCGCGTCTGGGATTCGACCAAGCGCCCTGCTGAACAGCAAAACGCCATGAATACTGAGCCACCGCCGCGATTAGCAACACTAGCAAGAAATGAAACTTTGTGATCTATTTTGTTCAGCCAGTCGGGGAGGATTCATGGGGGGGGGGGGGGGGGGGGGGGGGGGGGGGGGGGGGTCGCTTTCCGTCTACCAAGCGAGAAATTTCACACAGGAAAGCCGTGCTGAGCCCCATTTTTTTTTCGACAAAACTATTCAAGATATACAGCGTTCATATGGGGTACAAAAAGAGTGCCCCATGAATTCGCCGGTTCCACCAATGAAGCGTGTTTCCTTGGCGTTGTTCACGAAGGGTCACGTGTTGCCCGTCAGCAATACATACATTCTAAACACGAAAAGAGTAAAAAGGGACTAAGCTGTCCTGTAGTGCACTCCCTTGGAAATCTACTATTGTATTAAAATATATCTGGGCTCGAACTTCTGAACTGTGTTCGAAACTGTGCATAACCTTCTACGTGACCGCTCTGTATTGCTTCGTGTCCGCACTTGTTACGAAAAACGTGCTCGATGTTTTTAAGTGCCAGTGGTATACACATTAGCCAATACCAGGCTATATATTTTCTTTAACTATACATCCCCGGAACGCGGTTAAAAATTCTGTGCGATCGTTTTTTCATGGAAGTTTCTCTCCCTATTCGGTTATACTGAAATTATAACTACTGTATAATGACCCAGCAGTAGTATACCCGTTTGCCGGCTGCACTGCACTTGTTTGTGAACAAGCCGTTGTTTAGACATGCCAGGTCCGTACATGTACTGTACTGTAGTTTTTTTATGATTAAAAGTCAAAATCAAACACCAACTACCACTTGGAATCAAAACAAGTGCGTGACCTGTGGCTAGCAGAGTGCTGCGCCACCTATAAAATGGACACTCACTTACTGGTGTCGCTCTGCAAAGTTTCGTTCTTCACCATATCCTCGTATTGAACATCGCCGAACAGTTCATCTGAATGCCGCCGCTGGCGTAACAGTCGGCTTACCTTCCATTTTTAGGGCCAGTCACAGGGCTGGGTTCCCATACACTGCCCCCTTGGGCAGTTTCGCAACATGGTATGATCGAATAACTTTTACCGTTATTTATTTTAAATAAACTAAATGAATAAAGTACCCTACAGGTTTCTGTGACTTAGTTCCAAGCTAGCAGTACACTTTGCAGCGAGCAGTTGGTGTACGACCATTATGGTTCTGCATCGCGAGCCCTTACATTAGAGAGGCAGACCAGAATTTGTGATCGAAGCGTCTCTGGGCTTCAACGAAAGGCTCCCTATGCAGACTTCCTCAACAGCATTATGCATTTTCGGAGCTAAAAATTAATTGAAAACATGCACAGCTAACTGGTTCCTTGTACAGTCATCTCGTTTAGTTGCGTATCATCCAATTTTGGAAAATAGTATTAAGTGCTCCTGATACACATGACGGTGCAGACAAAACGACTGTGAGTTTTTATCAGACACACACGGATTAGGACAGATATGTACCACTGCTATAGGGCAGTATCCTATACATATATATGTTCTGATCGCAGCGATGGATTGAGCATCCGCCTCACATGAGAGAGGTGCAGGGTTCGATCCCTGCACTACCGCAGGGTACCCAGCGGTGACACAGTGGGTGCAAGTTTTCTGCTGGCCTGCTACTCAGCTTATTTGGAGTGAAATGCTTGGGAAATGGGTATTTTATCCCACCTTGTGAAAATAACGATACCTTGTGCCATGGCGCTCTATGGCCAAAGCTGCCCTTGCGCCATAGTGTTTCCTCATCATCATCTACCCTGTATCTGCTCGGCCGATAATGGGCGCTGTGTGATGATAAACAAAGGCGCCTCAGCGGATCATAACCTCATAAGAACAAGAGGTGACATATATGGAAGTGACCCACTGGCGCTGGGTAAGTTTTGTATTAGCCTCCGCACCGAATACTGAACGACTGATGCGGACCAGTAGCTTGAACTATGCATTTAGAAAGGTATAGCGCATGGCTCACGGTGCAGGAAGGCTCCTAGCAAAATCTGCAATGAGCGTGAAACTTGTACAAGCACAACGTGCTGCACGTGGAATGTAATTTCCTATGAAGGGGTGCCTAAAAGTTCTGCCACGCTCTCTTTCTGTCACAGGCACACGCGCACAAACTAAATGTATTTGCAAATCGTGTTGCGGCACGAGTTTTGTGAGGTTTAATGTCCCAAAGTGACTCAGGCTATGAGGGACGCCGCAGTGGAGGGCGCCGGAAAATTGCAACCACCTGGGGTTCTTGCACTGACAACACACATTACAAAAGCCCCTAGCATTTCGCCTCCATGCGATGGTTGTTGGTGGTGGTATGAGTGCAAAATTCTAGGCCGTAGTGGTTTTTTTTTTATTAGTGCAAGATTCTAGGCCGTAGTGTTTTTTTTTATTTTTATTAGTGCATGATTCTATATAGCTTTGCGCTAGTACCTCAGCACGGCAAGTGGAAACTTCTGAGGAGAGTTCTAGCATACCGGAGACCGACTAGCGCACGTTTATACCGGATTACCGGATCGCTGCATTTCCCGCTGAGTGGCAGGTAATTCGGTGTACGTCCAAGCTAATACGTCACTGATACGCTAAATTTATCAAATTAGTGCCTCTTTCTTCACTCGGCAGTTGTTACACAACCGGTCAACGTCACAAGTCCAGGAAGCCTGGAGAAGTGCTTCAGTTTGCACGGCTGCCACCATGTTCCACGTAACGGTGAACACTCAGAATCACCACGGAAATTTCGAATGTTCGGCTCATTCCTTGATTTTTTATGGCCGTCGGAAATAATTTGATTTTTATTTCAGATTTTACAGCGGGGATGAAGAGTTGGCCATGTTAATCACTATGTCCAAGCAAAATCTGATTCTCTAACTTTCTCAATGTGCTGACTTATTAGCTCGAGGCCTGCTAACCAGGATAGGTCAGACGCAGAGGAACCAGCGTATTCCTTAACGATCTGCGGCGACATACTTGAACAACATGAACTGGTGGGCGAGTTGGTCTGACATATCTAATGAAGCAGCGCAACGGCACAGGGCCAAAGGGAAGAAAGGGACGAACACAGCGCTGTGTTCGTCCCTTTCTTCCCTTTGGCCCTGTGCCGTTGCGCTGCTTAACTAGATACTTGAACACCTGAGGGGCATAGGGGAAGTACCCACCCCCATATAATAACCTGAACGGGAAGCAGTCAGTAACCTGGCACTGCAAACATCTTCCCGCGCCTCTTTATTTTAAATAAGATACACCCAACCGCATACAGAGGCACATGCCACTGGTACAGGAACACACCCTCACCTTACACACAGCATGGGGCTGCAACCAGACCCCAGCAGCACTCATCATGCACAACGCTGCACCGGAGCACTGCCCACCCGCCATCCGCGAAGCACTGCCCAGCGGTCATCTGGAAGATGATCTTTGGCTGGTTGACAGGGCGCGGAAGACGACACTAACCGCTGGTGCCCTGGGTTGAGGACTTCAACCCCAAGGAAACTCCGCAAGATCAAGCTTTTCCAGCGATAAAGTTTATTCTCCCTCTCTCGCTCAAAATTATAGGTTTAAAACATCCCCATTGAGTTATACCTGGTGTTCGCTACTGGGGGCCGAGCAGATGACGCTGTAGTACTGAATGTACAGAAAAGGTGGGCATGGGGTTACAAAATCTCTGCCTTAGTTCCTAGATGTGATTTGAGCGCTCTAATATGCTTGAAAATACGGCTACAGCCGGTCGTGTCAAAAACATAACACGCCGCTTTGCGCACACGCATAAGTAGTGAAATTCTGGGTTTAAGAACTGAATTGATAAGTATATGACCATTGTAAGATAACCATTGGTACTTAAGGGTAACGGAGTGGATTCCAAGAGACGGCAAGCTTAGCAGGGGGCGGCAGAAAGTTAGGTGGCCGGACGAGGTTATGAAGTTTGAGGGGATACGGTGGCCGCAAATGGCGAAGGACAGGATTAATTGGAGAGACATGGGAGAGGCCTTTGCCCTGCAGTGGGCGTAGTCAGGCTGATGATGATGATGACTGCATGAGTTGTAGCTCTCTTGCTTGTCCTTTGTCGCTTCGCGCTATTGCCCATGTATTGTTTAACCAAGCAGCCCATCACCATGCGTTAAAAACTCGTTAGATATTTTTCTCTTCATTCTGCTTTCAATCCAATCGTGCTCATTCGGTGCTTTGCGAGAAAGCAAACATACTACGCCAAGTGGCCGGCGGACTGATGTTGAAAGCGCACTGCAACTTTTCTACGCGTGCGATAGGAAATTACAATATGCACCATCTAGCCCAACAAAAAGTTCTTCTAGATAGGAAATTAAGCGGTGTTGTCGTCACATCCAAATCCATTTAACAAATCTCGGCTCTAAATAAGCACAGAATCATCACCAGTTATACTCTATAAGCAGGCGCGTTGCGCTGCGTGTAAAGCGCTGTCTTAAAGCGCTGTGTAAAGCTAGTTGGCTTCAAGTATGTAAGCTATACATAAATCGTTGGCGATCGCTTTCGGCTGCGCGGAGTACCGTGCTTTACGCTATTGCTACATCCAGTGTTGATTTCCATCACCTTTCGCGCATCTTTTTTTTCTATTTTCTCTTTTCGCTCTGCTTGTCTGTATGGAACGCCAGCTAGCCCACTCCCAGTGTTTGCTGCTACGATATTGGTGCGTAGAGATTCCCTCCTATTGGTTTTCCGTACGTTTATTCTATTATTCTTGATCTTCTTGGGAAAACAAAACTATACTTCTGTGTCGAATCAAATCTAGGACTGCCGCTCGGCTGCCTATACCCAAAGCTAGCGGTTCGCCAGCCGCCATACTGCGTCCCCGTGCTCCGGCCATACTCACGCCGGTTTCTCCCCGCTCTTGCCGACAGGCGACACCGATTGTCGGTCTGCTGACAACAAAACGTGTACCGTTTTCTTTCCGGCCTCCCTTTTCACCGCCTCGCGCCCCCCGCAGCGGCCGCACTCACTCCGTGTTCGCTCGGGGGCACGCTCCGCAACGACGTTAGACGGGAGGGGGCCTTTAGACGCGCCGAGCCGGCGGCGGCGTCGCTCTGCGGGTCCCTCGCTGGTGTGCAACTCAATTTGCGGGGCGGGGATGGATCCGCGATCATGTGCTGCCGCTTCCGCGCAGCGTGGAGGAGCCAGCGGAGAGGAGGGCGGCCGGATCGATGGCGCCTTGGGCCGTCTTGGGCCCCTCCCCCCGCCGCCGACCCGCGCCGATCCAATGGGCGCGGCCGGTCAGCTCGCCTCCCCGCCGCGCGGCCAGGCGGAAGTGTCCCTTTTTCTTGGCGCGCGCCCGGACCGGATTGCACGCCCGTTGCGCTGCTGGGACACCACCTCCGCGATTATCGACCATCGCGATCTTTCCACATTTCAAAAGGGGGGAGGCTGTAACGCGCGTCGCTCGCCGAGATAACGCTTGCGCTCTCGCGCGCGCCGACCCGCTTTCTCTTTCAACTGCTACGCATTCTCGAGTCTCTCTCCCCTCCCTTGAGCGTCGCGTCTCTGTTCAACTCACGTCGCTCGCGCGACGCCCTGCCGCCTCTTGCTGCGCTTTAACAAGCTGCCGGCGAGAATCTGGTCGCCTTCTCGTTTCACCGCCTCCGAGCGCGACTCTCTCGCGCTCCCCGTTCGGCTCTTCGTTTCACTTTTCTCCGAGCGAGCTTGGATAGCGCCGATGTAATGGAGAAGGGATCACAGCCGAAGGGGTCGGCGGCTCAGAGCTCGTTTCTCGCCCGCCACGACGAAAGAGGTCGCTCGAATCGCGGTTGACCTGCCGGGAAATCCTCGCGTATCCGCCTCTTGTGCCCGAACGCACGCTCGCGCGTAAGAATACGAACACATCTATTGCGAAACGAGCAAATTGAACTCAGCGCTATCTTCAGGATCACCGGTGCATTAATAATAAAATGCGATCAAATATGCACATTTCCGATCGGACGGCAGTTCAAATCTCTCGCAGCTTTGTCCTATAGTATCGTTTCGTGCGCAATTACCCCAAACAAAATCACTTGCGAGTTACACTGTCAACGCGGGGACACCGTGCGGTGAGTGCTGCGAATCGCACCGACGCGCCGCGTGCGTCGACTTACCACCTGCAGTGTCGGCGATCGCCGCATGGCGGTGCACCGGCAGGCGGCAGTAGCCAATGCGAGCGCGCAGAGCGCGAAGATCACGATGACGTAAGAGCGCGCTTTCCGGGTCGACCGACCATCGGCACATGCAAAATGAGCTAATATTTGTTCTTGGTATAATTAATAAACCGTGGGATGGAGAAATGTGAAAAATATATCATTTTTGAGGATCATTGGCTAATACCCATTTGCCAGGAGCAGTAACAACTGTGATACAAGCAAATTTCTTACGACTGCAGCTGGCTCTCCGTGCCAGTGGGGCTCGCTATGGCGTCCGCTAGCTCCGCTCAGTTCGTCGCCCGGCGCGCCCGCGGGTGACGGCGTTGACGCAAGCTAGGTACTTGTGCAGACATGTTGTCATTTTATATATATATATATATATATATATATATATATATATATATATATATATATATATATATATATATATATATATATATATATATATCTAGCAGGTAGCAGGTAGCCTTTCTGATAACATGACTGTCTTGTCTTTTCTGGTTTAGCAGCTTTACCAAAGCCACGCAGAACCTTACAGCGTCACACAGCTTTCACCAAACGCTATCATTAATCGGTGACCAGATCAGAAAGCAAAGGTAATCACGCAGGCGTACACGGTCAACAAGCGATACACCGATTAGCGTTCGCAGAAACTTCTGACGCTCAAAGCTCAGAATACTCGGCGAGAAAGTCGGCGCGGACAGGAACAAGACCGCGCAATGATAGAGTTGATGCCAATCCAGGAGGTCATTTCACGCTTGGTTCTATCCTTGCGGGTGCGGAACGTATCTGTAATTTCGCGCGTTCATGTATAACGAGGAGTGTACGTTGTATATATATATGCGAGAACTTCACGAAGTCGTGGGGTTAGGAATTCCGCCAACTGTCGTTCAGTGCGCTCGACGCAGGTGAGAAAACATGAAAAAAGTGCGCGTAGTCAAGAAAGAAAGAAAAAAAAATACGGGGCTCTCCCTTTTTCCCTTCGACACGCCCAGTGGTACTCCGTCCTCCGGCGCTCATCCGTTCAATCCGTGGTTCAAAGGCGCTCGCGCGCGCTTATGGCTGCCCGTGCCCTTCGAGCGAGAACGTTATTAAACCCATCGCTGTCTCGCTCAGCTCGCCTCTGACGGTGCAGGCCTCTCCTTTCCACCTCGCCCTCTGTCTCCACTGCCACTCTCATCGGAAAATTGCTCGGCGCTGGCTCTTTATGCTTCGCAAGATCGCGGCAAAAACGAATACGTGCGCGCGCGCGCGGTGTCGCAGATTTTGATTGTCGCGCGAAGCGGCGGAGGCCCGCGTTATCGCCAAAAAGAAGTCTCATTTTCTTCGCGACATCAGCTCTCCCTCTTCTTCAACCCTTATCTCTCTCCCATGCTTTTTTTTTTCTTTTCCGGGTAAGACGACGGGCAGGCGGGAGAAAATCTGTAAGGCAGGGCCTGTATAGCTCCTCTTCATTTTTTCTTTTTTTTTCCCCTGCGCTCCTCCGCAGTTACCGATGGAAGAAGTGCGGCAAATTCCCGCTATTGCGACTCTCTCTTTTTAACCCGTACCCGTGACGTGTGGAGAAAATGAAAGCGGCTCACCGCTTGCCAGAAAACTGATTTTTGCCGTCGCGCGCGCAGGCTAGGCACGCAGTTCGAGAGACGTCCTCACAGATGACGGAAGTAAAGAAAATAAAAAAAAGAAATGTGTGCCTCTGCCGGCGAGCGTCGCGATTCCACAAAGCATGAAATGAGGACGCAACCGTGGCCCTGTCGTGCGCATCGCTTGCGCGTCGCAGCGTCGACGTGCATGGGCGGCATCGTCGCCGGGCCCACTCTCCCCCGCCCCTGATGCGCAGGCCGAATAAATAACTTCTATCTGCCCAGAACGATGGCATGATTATTCTGGATTAGAAAGGAACTCTATTTCGTAAACGAGTCTGCAATCTCGATGCATATAGCAGTCTGCTTTATTTTTTTTCGTCTATCATTCTTTCTCGATTTGTGCATGGGGCACGGGCGTTCTCGAATGCAATGATTATTTCGATTGAACTGTGTGTGTCTGTATTTGTACGGTGTAGGCTGAAGGCGGACTGAGGAAATGCTACAGCATTGGAGGTGAGTGCAGACGTGTGCGCAGTTCTTTGTGGCGCTCGTTCATTTCGGGCGTCGAGGGGCTCAATACCCCCCACGCTGCGTGAGGAGTTACAAATATTGGTCAGCAAACAATGATAACAGAACGAATGTTCACAGAGGCAACTCTGTCCATGTGCAGAACGCCGCCTGCAGTTCGGGGCATGCAGCCTGTGTCCCGCATATTTGTGAAGCCTGTACGGAAGAGTCATACGTGGAATGCGCCTCAACGTAATTAAACGAGCCGACGATGCTACGACAACGTGGGCGAACGCAATGATTATCGATGTTTTCGAAGGATTCGGCTAGTCCAGCGGTATAAAAAACAGCGTTTTTCCGGCCAAACGTGCGGCATTGTGACTTGATGGCCTGTCTTTAGCTCCCACAGATGCGAGAAACAGGTTAGTTTTTGCATATTATTTAAGGATTCTTCGTCAGCCACATGCCGGCAGCTCGATCGCGTTAAGACGTAAGCCACCTTTCCCCGTTTGTGGCGCCACTTACTAGGTGTTTCGCGTAACTTGAGGTAAGGATTTAAGAGAAGTGTTGCACTGTAGGTGGGTGAAACCAACTAGGTGTTTTTCCCGCCGTGTGGCACTCCTCAGACCATTTTATAATTGTTTTTAATTAGTTTATTAACTAATATTAGTTACGCATAGTCTGTAATATTCACATTAGAGTCAAGTGCGTTGTGTTAAGTTGTAGAGGGAAGGAACAACCGATCCAGTTTCATGTATAGCAAGGGATCTCCTACGTGGTTCTTTTTTCTGGCATCTAAAAAAGCCCGCATCTAAAAAATTCGCACGTGATTGCGCACTTGCGTTGCCATAATGTAGAGCTGCCAAACATGTCTATAATGAAGGAAACATGCGCGCGCTCACCATCTCGAGGTGAGCTGCCGACGCCGCTGTCAGCACAACCTTGAAAGTGCGTCAGTAGATTTTTCCGTAATATGGAAAGCCGTGCGCAGTGGTATGCGGTAAGTGATAGGCAGGCCATCGAGAGCCAACTCGGAAGGAGCTTTTACTCAGCCATCACATAGACAAAGCAAAAAAAAAAAAGAAGAAGGAAACTAAAGCTGTGAAGTCGCGTACTTTAAGGCAGCTAGCCTTCGTTTTCTTTATCATGTCCAACATTTTTGGAGAAAAATTTTGAATATTGGAACATTTTATGATACTGCTATGAAAATATTGAAGGTAATGATCCATTTTTTGCTAAGCAACCAATTCGCCTAAAACTCGTTTTACTGAAGCATATTTCTTTTATAGTGGGTCCTTCTTTCTGTCTTAAGTATTTCCTTCTGTTGATGCCTTGCAGCGTTTGTCCTTGTCTTGAGTGTTTGCTTCCCTGTGTGCTTGCTTATTTTTTTTATGATATGGTTACTTGAATTAATGCAAGATTGCACCACATCTCAAAGCTCTAGCACTGTGCAAACGACAGACGTCGCGCGTTGTATTCTTAGCTATAATTTAGCGTGGATAACATCAAGAAGTGGTTGGCCTCGAAATCTTGAAATGCCACCGGAAAGATGGCATCTAAGGTTTTACTGAAGGCAAAATGAAAAGAATGGGCACGCAAAGGGGACACTGGAGACCATTCGGAAGGTGCTTGTATGACGAAACAGAAAGTCACGGCAAGCGGCGTATGCAGGAATGTAGCATCGAAGACGGAATTTTTGTTTCGGCTTTAGGGTACTTTCTTGCAACACAACACGGGACAAGCGAAAATCCTGGCATGCATTTACTGTTGTAAGGATATCCATTTGATGCTACTCTCTAGTCCCAGAGGTGTACACCGTCGTGATGAAACTCACTGGTCACCTCACTGTGCTTGGCGTATTGAAATTACTGGAACAAAAAAGCTCCAGAAACTTCGGGACCGCTGCTACCCACGCAAACAATACCAGCGTTACGACGGACATGTTCGATCTTATAAAAATAAAGCAAACAGGGGCTTCCATGTTCACGGTGTGCCTTACAAAAGGTCGTATGACTTAAAAATGTTTATTCTTTGTTCTGAAGAGATAAAAAGAAAAGCAGTGGTTACCGTGAAAAAAAAAATGCAAATGAGCTCATATACTGTCAGAATTTATAATGAACAAAACCATTGAGAAAAGTAGTGAAAATGACATCTCACCTACGGGAACCGGTGAAATGTACATGTCACGCAATGCGCTGTGCCAATTTAACAACTACGGCATGGTGTCCCAACAGTTCAACACCCAGTGTCGTGAAGTCTCGACATACGTGTCGTTTGCGCGCCGTGAACTCATTACGACATGGAACTTGGATGCAAAGTTTGCTCTCTACATGTTCTCACTAGTCGAAGCTTTCCGATCACAGTGTTCGGTATCACTTTAAGGGAAGCTGCATGAGGAAAAATGGCACGCGAATGCACGACTTCCAGCCTGCGTTCAACAATACTTCGCCTCCCATGCACTGACAACTTTTACGGTAAAAATAAGAGACATTTGTTGGATAAAAAAATTGACTACCGTCTTTGGGCCTTCGAGTTGTTCCTTCGGGACTCGGACTAGCTGCAAAAAATGGACCAAATTTCCATTGCAGCGAATTCGCGACGCCCGAATTCCTCAAATTTTATTGGCGCTAGCAAATTTTCGTCATTGGCTTTTGAATATGGGTACGTAGCCAATATAATGTGAACGCGATGATTTTTTTTCTTAGATTCCTTCCATGTTTGGACATTAACGGGTAGAAGTACACATTACGCGGCCGAAATAGATGCGTGCATGGACGCTATTGATGCCAAACGTTTATCTGAACTGATTATCACTGCCAACACCGTGATAGTTGGCAGTGCAGGTCCATCATGACGTATGTGAAGCAGCGTCTAACAGAACGGCATACTGAAGCATTATTTCGCCTGTTAAAGAGAAATGTACACGACGAGCGTATAAGGCCCATACGCATGTATTACTGATACGTAATACACGTGCATTAAGGTAGAGTCTGAAATGCCTGCAGGTAAAATGAACGGCCAACACAGCGTACACCTCGTGACTCGAAGCAGCGTTTTAACATTGATGGGGAACCATGCAATCATTTTAAAGCACAAATCACCCCGCATTAGTGGGAGCAGAAATGTGAAATAGCCTGTTTTCTAGCACGTAGTTTCTTGGCGTTTAAATTTATGCCGGCGGCAAGTGCGCCAGTGGCGTGGTGTGCATCTCCGTGTGCCCTCGGCATGCTAATTTCACCTGTGCCATCTGCACCTCGCGTCAACAAAAAAGGACAGAGTTCTCGGCAGTGCGCGAGGAGTCAGAGCTCTCGGCAGGCGGAAGTTATGGCAGCGCAATCTGGCGCCAGCGATCATCGGGCTGTGCGCGCGGAGGCGCATCAGCCGCGCAGAGGCGGGAGGAAATGGGTCCTCGGCCGGCGGCCGTGCCATTAAGAAGGGGCTGCCGGTGGCCAAGCGGTCCTAATTGCGCGAGCCGCGGCGGCCGGGAGCCGCGAAACCGAGACGGGGCCTCGCGGGCGCGCCGGTGTCCCGGGGGCGCGGCGGCCGCAGATTTATGGCGGCCCCGGGCCGCATAATGCGCTTGGGCCTCCTCCCCGCCGCGGCGTCTATAAGTATAAATGGAGCGACCGCGGCCGGGGCGCCTAAGAGGCTCTGAAAGATGTCTTGTTCCCGTGAAGCGGTTAATGGACTTTTATGCGGCCCAACAAGGTCTCGGGTTGCTTTTTCAACGCGGGCGCCCCCGTCTGTCTGTCCGGGGACCAAGATGGAGAGCGCCTCCTTTGTGCCACGCCGCCTGCTGGCTGCGATTCGGGGCCCGGTCACGGGAGCACTCCACTTCCGCCGGGCGCTGCGCTGACGCAGGTTCGGGGTTTCGCTTTCGGCGGTGTTTGGGCGGGCGAATCCTTCTTGATTCTGCGCGTTTGATGGCGCCCAATTTTGCGCCCGTGACGTTTGAATGCCTCGTGCGGTCGGTTGTGTTCAGCCGAACGCGTTTGAAAACATCTTTTTTTTTTTGTGTGCCCGTGTGCGTGTGGTGCTCTCCTCACATTTACGCTGCCCCCCTCCTCTTGTTAAGGTTTTGGCGCTCTTGAGCGAAAAATATATCCGTGTTGTCTACGCGAAGAGTCTTTGTCAAAGAAGCAAAATCAATTTGCGCGCTGCGCTACAAAAGAACAAAAAACAAAAAAGAAGATACAGCATCGCAGGCTTGCATTGGCAACGTTATGGGGTTCAGTTTGGAGCGTACTGCATTAATAAAAAAAAATTAAATTACGGTTGCACGAGCATAAACTGTCGGTTGCGCTAGCCAATGGGCTCTGTCGAGGTTATTTGCGTCAGTGCGCCAGGAAGATTAACGCTGAACTTAAACGCGCGTGCCCGTGTATTTGAAGAAATCTGCCTCCATTTTCAGTATGTGTATCATTGTGCATCCCGTCGAACCGAGCGGTGACCCCTCACTTGGGCACGGTCAGCGAGCACGTTTCGTTCGTTCAAAGCACGGTTGGGAGAGCTGCAGTATGGTAGCGCATGAGCACTGTCACGCATTTTTTGTCTTCTTATTTCGTGAAATTTTTTTAAATACCTGAAGAAAGGACCACGCAGTAGAGGGTCCCAGAATAAATTGGATCGGTTCTTTTTGAACCTCTCGACAACTTAACAAAACGCACTTATTCTAGGCCTAAACGGAACCGTTAAAGATATGCATAGTTCATCATGGTTAATACACATTTTATATATAAAAAAAAAACTCTCTGAGGAGCCCCACACGGCGACAAACATTATTTCTTTGGTTTCACTTAGCTGCGGCTTACCGTTTTTTTTTTTTAAATATTTGGTTCAAGTTGAGTGAAACACGTCCGGTGTTCTTGAACGCACAAATAAAGATCGGTCATTAGCCAGCTTCGCGGCGTGCGCTGTTCTCTGCGTGTTGCTTTCTTGTTGGCTGTTACTCTCCCTTCGCTATGCACCAACTAGCTCAAAAACAGGTTCTTCGGTTGCAGCGGATGTCTCAATAAAATGGAAAGCTAACTATAAGTGGTATGATTTTTCTTTTTTCCAGGGGTTATTACTATAGAAGCCCGTGCTCTCGAGCAGAGAAGAAAATTAAACAAAAGAGATAAAGCAGTTTAGCTGTCTTCAAGCAAAAGAACGCCATCTCGCAACGGTTGCGCTCGTGACAATTAGGCTTCGCTTTTGAAGAATGCAATCGTTACGTCTCAAACTCGCTAAAGTTATTTCGTGCCCAACGACTTTTGGCCGATGTCGCGAATAATCTATAGTTAGAAGTGAACGAGGTATACAGGGTCGTACAGGTTTATAAATAATAATAGTGATTTGGTATCCTTCCAGACTGCTTTAGACACTTCTCTTTTGGTGGGTACGCTCAGGAAAGGCGCTGAATGCTGAGAAGTCTGCATGCGCCGTTTACCTAAAAAAACCTGCCTAATACATGGTAAATAACGTTGCTCTAGATAAAGGCACGGAGATTCAATGCTTGTATCTATTTTTTCACCACAGACTTGCGATTGTCAAGACACGTAAACTGTACTCGAAATAAGCCAGCATCTGTGTTTTCTATGACGAAATTTCAAATATTTTCCAGGTTACCTGGAGCGGAAATCATGTATTTTACGTCCGCGCGATCAGTTCTCGATTATGCCTGTTCTTGCTGGGACGCGTACTCAAACAGACATATTAATGTGCTGGAAAAACTTAAAAAATAAGGCAGTTTGGTTGATTACTGGTAATTTCGACAGGTACTTCAGTATGACTAGTGGAAAACGTTTGCTTGCATGGCCCGATTTAGTGGATCGTCGAAGGCATCTTGCCTGAAGAGTCACTGTATCGTATTTGGTGCAGTGATGGCCTCGCGTCGGCGGCACGTGTGACGTGTACGATATCTGTATCATATAGGTATAACGTTGTGTTGGGAGAACACACCCTTTCACACTAAGTTACTGCAAGGGTGTTCTATAACCCTTACTTAGGCCTGCGGTCACGTCTCGTCTGCGGCGCACAACGATACAGACACTTTCGCAGCGGTGGCTTGGTGGCTATGGTGCTCGGCTGCTGACACGAAAGACGCGGGTTCGATCCCGGCCGCCGCGGTCGCATTTTGAAGGAGGCGAAATTCTAGAGGCCCGTTTACTGTGCGATGTCAGTGCACGTTAAAGAACCTCGGGTGGTCGTAATTATCCGGAGCCCACCTCTATGGTGTCCTTCATAGCATGAGTCGCTTTGAGAAGTTAAACCAAAACGGTGACTTGTCGTCAATCGTTTTTTTTTTTTGCTCAATCAATGAACTAGTGCAAGGCTGTGCCGCCTGAAACGGTTTAAATTACACCAAACAATGCAATTTTCCACGCATTGATTCCTTAATTTAGCAATATTAGCGCAGTTACTTTTTCTATTTTGAGTTACGATGTTCATTTCTACATGCATTCAAGCGTTTGTGCATTGCTTACTCTTAGCTGCAATCACATCTAGGAAATGTAGCTATTAAATAAATAAATAAATAAATAAATAAATAAATAAATAAATAAATAAATAAATAAATAAATAAATAAATAAATAAATAAATAAATAAATAAATAAATAAATAAATAAATAAATGTTCTGGCGTTGGTAACATAACGTTTGCAGTCAACTTATGTTGATTTGGGAAGCTGTGGCATCAATGCAGTCACGAACACGCGGAAACGGCGTTCGACCGTAGGCAGAACATCACGAAAAAATTATTACTTTTTCTTTTACAGTGCTAACTCTATGAAGGAAGGTGAACCGGTTTAACGATGTTCGGCGTCCGATTTGGGTCACAACGTGCGTGACCAAAACTTCAACGACGACAAGGTCCTGTCGTGGGAGCTCGTGGCAGCGAGAAAATAAATCACAGGCCGGTTCGTAACGCTGATGTTTAGCGTTAGCTGACGCGAGAGAAGGGATGAATTTCAGAAAACAGGCTTTAGTTTGGGGAGTGGGGAGAGGGGGAGTGGCAGTGGGAGTGGGACGTGGTGTTATGTGTGGGAGTGAGGAGGCTGCAGTCACATGGACTACCTCCGCTATTGGAAGTCGCTCCTGACCAGTCCCTTGCACCTGTCTCGAGCTGCTCTAAACATCTGAGCTACCATCGGGCTGATTTTACGTAGGTAAGTTTTGGAAGCCATATATGACAGGGATGTTTTTTGAACCTTCCTGAAGGTTTCGGAGGGCGGGGGTTCTGTTTATCCGCAAATAACAGATAGCTTACAACAGCTAACGCTGTAAACATAAGGGCAAAAGAGGCGCGTACCAGATGTCACTGCTCACTCGCATCAATTAGAGCTAGCGTCGAAAACCACGGCGTCTGAGATGCATCGCAATGTAGGAACAATGCATTGCGTCCCGGAATGACCACATTTGACGTGCCTTCTCAAAGACTAAGATTTGGCAGCAAGCTCAGGTTTTCTCAGAGCTTATTATAATCCGAACGAATACCACCTCCACTTCTGCGCCGAGCAGCCTATTGTAATACCCCTAGCATGTACAAAGAGAAACATTCCTGTGCCTGGCCGGTCGCGCTTGTCTTGTTTTCTCCGTATTTTACGTATTTCCCTATTGTTTGCTGTATGCATCGCCGCACGCGCACTCCTGTACCTTCGTCGCTCTATATATGCGCTGCGCCCTGTGAGCACTTCACTAAGCACGTAGCAAGAAGGTGGACCATCGCTGCCAAGTTTTTCTCAAAGGTACCCTGGCAGACTGATGCGCTTAGTGGTCCGGAGCGTTTACACTTCGTGCGCTTTTGACGTCTTTATTTTTATTACCGCCGCCTCAGGGCATACTTTTAAATTACCAACGCCTTGCTCTGGTTTACGCGACTTATTTGGGGTGATAATGTAAAGGTAAAACACTGCTCGCTGATGTTTGTTCTTCGAATACAGTTGGAGGTGGCTTCGACAAAGCCCGCTGTGGCTTCGCCAGAAACATTTTTTCATTCTTACCCAAGTCTTGGATAAGAATCTATCCAGGACTTGGGAGAGAGGTCGAGAAGAGGTACTGTCTGCCGACGGCATTTTAGGAAAAGCTGGAGTGCCTTTATTTCATCCCAATCAGCCCGCTCCTCCCTAACTCGCCAAGCGACGCTGCGGCAACATGCGTGAGTCGATGAAGCACACTTCACCGCGGGCAAAACGGAATCGAAACACGAGGGGTAAAAAATGAAAAAAAAAAAAAAAAATTCTCGTCACATCCCGGGTGCATTAAAATGCGCATTTGTCTTTTACGGAATTCTTAAAAAACTCATCACTTCCGCAACCTTGATTTGTCTGAACCAGACAGCTATATACTCCCAATGGCCGAACAGCTCCGAAGTCTGTCGTGCTTTTCCAAAAGATGTATTTTGATTTCAACACGCATTCTGTCGCGCATGTATTTAACTAAATATACGCCGTAAAACCTTCTTTCATGTTTATAGGCACAGAAACTCGTACCAGAGGGCATGGAGATAACTCATAAGGGAGAACTGTTGGACTTACGGCTGCCGGATTTTGTGTGTACATTCACGGGACCGCGGAGGCTTGAGATATGTATTTTGATTAACGCTTAACGCTGAGAGGCACAACTTTTGCTTTGGTCTGACAAGGATATAGCTTTGTGCCAGCATTTCGAGCACCTTTCTCAAGCACCGAAGTCGCTCTCTCGGTGTTGTCTGTGTTCATACCCTCCGTGCTTTCCCTTCTCGTCCCCACGCGACATAGGCAGTCGTAGGTCGAAACGACGATAGTAAAAACGTTAGAGATCACTACGGCGACCCACATTGGGGCAATGTGAAAGCATTGACGCCTGTTCTACACTTGTCGCCTTTCTTTGATTCACTTGAGACTCGGGCGAATCAGGTGACTGGGGTTCTCTTGGCGTCCGTTGTGGAGCACGTTTCAAACGCCTTGCTTCGGCATGTTTTCGGAGGCGGGTGTTCGGTGACTGGGGTTTCTTTCGCTTGTATTGCGAAACACGTTTCAAACGCTTCGCTTCGGTACTACGTTCCCGACATTCCCTCACACGTTTCCGTTTTGCGGACTTTTTGGTGGAATTTGAAGACGCGCCGTCCGACGACGTAAACACCCCGTCCATGACCGCAAACGCGTCATCGCGCACGCAATGACACTATGAGATATCTCACGATTCGACTCATACCAAAGGAACACGCGCATTCGACGGCGGCAAGGCAACGACTGACGCAAGCCGTAAGCGCCCGAGGCGGAGGCGACGCGCACGAACTTTCTAGAAGGTTCTTCCATCGCGCCTCCGCCCTCTCCTCTGACATCACGGTGACCCCCATTTCAATGAGACGGCATACCGTCACGCGTCACTAAGAGAACTGCGTCGGTTCGCTTTACCGCATTTAAAGACATTGTATTACTTTTTTTCAGCACATTTCATTAATTAATGGTATGTAATGAATTTTATATAAATTAATTAACAGACATGTTTCAATGCCTTGTCTGATTAATTAGCGTTAATTAATCACATTTTAATATACTTCAAACCTTCATCTGGCTTGGTTGCGTATTTTCTCACAATTTCGACGTCCAAGGCTGTTTTGACATCCACCCACTATATCGACGTCTGTGGCTATTTCGACGGCTAATCGACTTTTGCGCCTCTAGTTAATTAACTAACTTCTCCCCAGGAATCAAATCTGACGTGCATGGACATTTTATCATTCTCTATCACATTCAATCGTTCTTCCCAACTCTTCCTCGAACGACGTAAGAGCTGCCGAGACGTTTTGCTTCCACTTTCTGCGGACACGAAACCGCGAACATAGCCAAGTAATGCTTTCGCATTGATAATGACGATAACGGTGGCAAGGGTTTGGAAGAAAGGTCTGTGAACTTAGTACGCGGGGCGCGCTGGGCGATGCAGTTTGCGCGTACGCCCTCGCCTTGTGCGAAAATAATTTTCTCTTGCGCTTCATGCACACAGAAGAGGAGGAGCGAAAGGGTATTCTGCAGTGCTTATTCAGCTCCTGCACAGTCGCGCAATGTACGCACCCTTTGTTGTTAAGAGGGCGCTTCCGGCGTAATCCCTTGTGCTCGGAGGCCAGCAAGGCAGACGGCGGGGCCGTGAAATTAGCATGGGCAAGTTTGCGGAAGCTATGGAGACCCGTTCGCGGCACAATGAAGCCCCATCTGCCTCTGGGTGCTTAGAGGTGTGAAGGGCGCTGACTCTGACATGTTTCCGCTGTATGCGCCTCCACGAGAAGTTAATTTACACATCGACCCCATATTTGACAAGAGTAATAAGCGGGGATATGCAGCACCCGAAACCCTATAACTCGCTTGTGCGACATGGATATCTTCCTTTCTTTTGTCTGCTATTTCTATTGTAGACTTTGTTATTATCTTCCGAGTTGACACTCAACCAACATAATTCTTCCTGTTGGAGCGGATTTCTGCATTATAGAACAGAACGACAACGGGAAAACGAAACAGATTACGATATCATATTTCCCGACAATTCTTTCTTTCTATACAATTATCATTAAATTTAACTAGCGTCTGCCAAGACTGAGTTAGCGTCAGTTATATTCGCACTCTCGCAGCCGTTCAGTCCAGGACACGGCTGCTTAAGCTGTGCGTGAAATACCCCAGGGGGTCCACCATTATAAGAACGGAGAACGGGATTTAATTCAACATCACCAAATAATAAGAACGGCTACTCCGTGAATTATCCGATTGCTGTACAGCGTTTTAGAGTCTAAAACCGGAACTGATTGTTTGCTGGCGTTGCTATCGGTAGTGCAGAAGTTTCGCTCAGCATATCTGGTCAGCAGAATATCCATTGCCGGAAGCTTAGTACGTGCATAGTAGGAGAAAAATATTTGGTCTATTCGCACCTAAACTAAAGCCTAGGGGCCCACGCTTTGCATTAAGAATACCCGATTCTGCCAGTGATGACTGTTCATAACAGATCTGTGACGACCCCACATACTGCGGAGGTCCACACGAGATGGAGAGGCAAAGAGATACCGTTAGGCTAAGATGGAACAAAAGAGATATGTTGCACAATTACATATTGTCGAGTACATGATGCACGAGCTGGGGTGCCTAAGCTTACATGCAACTGCGTTGGCGCCGGTGTCTTCGTCAGGAGGATCGGAGGGACTGCGGAGTGACCGTCGTCGTTCGCTCAGGCCCGGCTTCTCCCCGATGGCTTGGGTGGTTGGTGTGCCGGAGGACCGACTGCCAAGCGGTGTCGTCTCGGGCCTTGCTCGCCTCTCTACTGCCCCGTTTCTCTTTTTTTCCCCGTCCATTCAGACGATCCCTCTTTCCAGCCTGCATCAGCGCCTGCGGCATACCCGGCCTCACCCGGACCTCCCGCCGGCTTGGGTCTTCTCCCCTCCGGCCGGCACCCATGTCACTCTTGCGTGTGTGCTTGACCAGCTGAATGCTTGCCAGCGTGCGAATGAAGATGTCGGCATTCGGACCCCTAAGGAGCACTGGCCCCCGACACCCGAGGATTCTTGGTGCCATACAGTCTCTTGCTCAAGCGCCTCCGGGGTACCACACAGGGAAGGTATGCCGCCGGAGATAGCGTACATACCTCCGGAGACGCGCAGCGCACTGCCAAAGACCTTTAAAAACAACACATAACGCAGCTTGGAAAATATAAAGATTTTGTAGCCCCGTATTCTTGCTGGAAGTAAGCGGACCAGTTATTTACCATTGCAACGACGTCTTTGTTCTACAATCCTCGCCTAGTCGTTTTGCATTAGGGTAGCATACAGGGCGATCTTTTCAACCGTTTACAGATTTAAAAAAAAAGTCTGTAATATACGTCGGTGCGGTCTGTGCAGATGGATTGTACAGCAAGATGGACATCGTATACATGTACGTGGTAGAGCTCGGTATTTAGACGATTAATTAACGAAAATTACCTAATCAACTTTTTTACTTTAGATTTTAGGAGGCAAGGTTGTACTGCGAAATTTAAGGCCGTCAACATCGCAGATGAATCTTGTTTTTAAATTTTGTCACTCGGCCAAGTAGTTTCAGATGTTGCACGTTAGAAAATACGGATTGCAAAGACTGTTGAGTTGGCTTTCTCACAATGCATATTTATAAAATTGCGTCGTTGCGCACGGTATGAACGCCTAAATTGAAGTACATTTTCCTATGTCATCAAATACATGAATGGCGTCAGTTTTTGATGCATTACAAATGCGGGGGACTCCATTTTATAAATATGAAATGCGGGAAAGCCAACTTAATGAGCTCTCAAGTGGAAGTGGTTCAGGTTGAGTGGTCCAGCGGAGCTAGTCGGTATTTATTGTGGACATGACTTTTGTCACGCCACTGCATTTGTTTCTTGTGAAGCATTTATAGGTCATACATACGCACGCGGTCATTAGTGCGAAGGGTACCCCTTGCTCGCGCACACTCCCTCCCTACCCATCCCCTGGTTTCACGAAAGTGAGGAGAGACTGGTTCTGCATCATACAGGGGCGACCGCACTCTGACTGTCGTCCCTTCGAGACGCCATTATCGGCGCTGGCGTCAGTGAATCGAGTAAGCGCTCGTTTCGCTTTCGGGGCAGAGTAGTTTGCTTTTTATTTTCTATGACGCCCGTTGTGCCACCACTGCAATAGCGATGGCCGGGATTCGTCGCATAGATCAAGTAAACGCTGCAGCAAAATCTGCTCGGGGCGTAATTCTACCCGGTTCCAGTCCCTGGCGTTCTTTTTGTCGTGCCGGCGAGCGACCGCACAAAGGCTCCCGCTCAATGGGCTGGGACAGCGGAAGCTTTTAACGACTTTCAAAACACGCACAAAGAGAAGAGTAATTTGCTCGTGCTGCCCCCTCTCTCCTCGGCGAACACGCACTTCGGCTACGCGGACGAGCGATTGATCGCTGATAACGTGCAGAGTTCACCAGGCAGCATTAACGGGGAGCTGCAACCACCATCTCTCGCGCCAGCAGAGCTGTCATGTACTGTCTAAAACGTCCCTCCCTCCGAACCTACTAAAAAAAAAAAGAAGCGGAGAGAACATAAATCTAAGGGGGAGAGAAAGAAAGGGCAGCCACGCGAGATCATTCTCGCAGATAGCAGGTGTACCGCATCCCTCCGGGAAGCCGCCCCGCAAGCACTGTCAGCCGCCGATCAATGCAAGCGGTGTATCCCGAACTTTTCGCAAATGTCGGGGGATTCCCTTGGTTCTTCTTTCTTTTTAACTCTCTCTCCCTCTCTGCTTTCGCCTGTTCCGTCCTTCCGCTCCGCAACCTTCGCGGATCTCGTAACGACGCACCGTCGTCGTCTCTCGAGGAGAGCGCTTCAGGGTGACACGCCGGCGCTGGCAGCGTAGAAGAAGAAGAAAAAAAAAATTGAAGCGGAATCAGCATATCGCGCGGCTTTAAACAGCAAAAACCACTTTTGAAGGCCTCCTTCCCCTCCACCGCCCTCGGTGTCGTCTGTTTATGCGGGTAGAGCGCCCCTGGGGAGCGCCACCGGCAGCGGGATGGCTTTCCCTCTCTCCCGGGCGCGAGACGCGTTAACGAGGCGGGGACGAGGGAGGAGGAGGAGGGGGTGGCGTCCGGTGTCGGCGCCCATCCAGGGCCCATCTGTGAAGGAGGCAGCCATGCATGCCGATGAGCGACCAGGCGTTGCGGACTGGCGCTTGTAGTCGTGTAGGGTGCAGCACCCTCTCTCCTCCTCCTTCCTCCGGGGAGCCACTCGAGTGCGGCCGCCGCAAAACGGAGTCGGCGATGCGTCCACCGAGTGCGGGTGGGGGGCGACCAGATTGCAGACGGGTGCGATGACAACGACGCCTCGAAGCGCGAGGTATCCACTGCTCGAGGGCACTGTATTCTACGCGGGCCGCACGCCATTGCGCGTGTTGCTCGAGCACCCACACGCCGCGACGATGTAGTAGTACGTCGAGAGCCCCCTCTGCGCGCACTGGGAAGCAACGTGCTCCTTCTCCCCGACGAGTGCTCCTGAGCGTTCGCTGTAGTGCTTCAATCTTCGCGTGACTCTCGAGTCCAAACTGCGCATTTCTCAAGTTTTGAAAGAATTTCACTGTGCTCGAAACGCTTGGCCATTTTGAGAAGTATGTCCCTTTCGGGCCTTTCGCTCTGTCTTTTCTCTGGTCGCGTATTTGCCTAAAAATGAATAATTAGAATCCCAGAAACGTGGTTAGGCATGATATTTAGTAGAGTGTGTATATAGTATGTTTATAATTATTACGAAAAAAATGTCATGCCCAGAAGAGCTCAATGCTGGCGACAAATGATTTAAAGTATATCACTGAAACGTACTGCAAAAATCACCATTTGCATAACAACTTATATACTATTGATCTATCTGTAACGCAACACGTAGCACCATCTACAGGGCCAATGCTGTCTAATATTATAACTCTGAGTGCGACAGATTTCCGACTGGAAACCCGTTCGATGCTCTTGACGAATACTTGTTTTCCCACATGCAGGTATGAAATATACATGTTATTTGGCTATGTCCTACGTGGGGCCCAGTTGTCGGGAGCTTTGTTTGGGCCTCGAACAAGAGGAGCGTAGGACTGCGAGGTCGGTATGAGTGTGGCGGTGCTGCAAAACCTTGAGCCCTTGCGGTACATTGGTTGAAAAAACTCATACTTTCTACAGGCCTGCGAACCGAAAAATTGGTAGCTTTAACAGCATTTTATCACATACCCCCTCTCCCCTTTTCCTCCCCTTAAGTACACCTCCGCCTACACCCGCCTTGACAATGCGACAACATTGAGGGAGCGGGTGAACGCTGCGAAATATTTCAGCTAATAGTGCGACGCCGACGCTTCTATCTCAGAAAACGTATGCCCCATATGTTTGCAAACATATGGGGCGCTCGCGGACGTCGGAGGCGGCTGGGTGTATCGTCTGCGTCGTCGTCTGCTATAGTGCGCGGGTCGCTGTAGTTCGCCTATCACGCTGTTTGAGAACTGCTTTTCATAGGCTGTCTAGTTTGAAATAATACTCTAGTGACCAAGTTTAGCGGACGTGGCAGCATGTCGGACTCCACGAGAAGCCTGTGCTATTCGGAAATCACTCACAGCTGATAAAGCGCCTGTTGGAGACACGTTCTGCATCATAGCGCACATGCATTGTGACGTTTTGAAGAGATGTCAGCTTTGAAATATCTTTCCACACGTCGCAATGCTTTTATTCAAAACACTCGCCGATTGTTTACGAGCGCCCGCCTCCATGATGAGAGGAAAACATTTCGGATATCTTTGTTCAGAAGTGTTTCTATGGGCTGAGGTTCCGCCCAGGACACCCAGCGGAGGGTGTCCCCTTACGCGCGTATCACGGTGTTTTAAAAAATACATCACCTTTGAAATTACGTTTCATACTTTAACGTTTTGCTCTCGGACGTAGTCATCTTTTCTTCACAAATGGACGACATCATAGTTGTAACGTGAAACTAGTACTACTGTTTTGAAAAATAAAAAAAAATAATAAAAATTACGCGTGTTCCTATTGGGCGTAACCCTAATTGTTGCCCCCAGCCTATAGTGAACTAGAATACCCCAGCCCTACTCAGCCGGCCACAGCAGCGCCGCCGCATGTTGTTTACGTCACGGATCGATGTTGGTCTTAGGTATCGATATAATAATTAAATTAGATGACGGAGAAATTGAGTCGAAGTAAGTATATATAAGATGAGACTAGAGCACTGAAGGCAGCTCCTCAAAACGGAAAAGAAAAAGAGCGCAATGCGCGGGAAAAAAAAGACGGAAAAATACTGCTGAAGCAAGTTTATCTGGCGGTCTTCGTAGTGGCTGAATAAATACAACTGTGGGTAAAAGTGCACAGAAAAAAAAAACGGCCGGACTAGGCAACGGCTTTGTTGAAACATTCGGCGAGAGCCGTGATGTCCCTCAATTTTCGCCCCCTTGTTCTTCTTCTCTCCCTTCTTCTTCTCTTCTTTTTTATTTTCCTCTTCTCTCTCTTCGCTTCTGTCTTCTTCTTCACTCTTGTTGTCTCCTGTACCTTCTGCTTTCTCTTCCTCTTTTTATTTCGTCTCTTCTTCTTTTCTCTCTTGCCTTGGCTTCGCTTGATTGCCTTGCGGATTTTTACGACAACAAATGCTACGCAACCGGCTTGAGTAACATGACTATCTACTCAGAGTGGGATCCCAATAACGGGTCTCACCGAAAAACCACAACAAGGCTAATATGCAAATGATCACAGCCATATATGAATGCAGTTGTAGAGCTGCGAATTGTCAACAGGGACATGGTGATGCAATGGCGCACTATTTTCGAGAAAAATGCGTGCTTTTATTCGTTTACAGGACGGGTTGGTCAAATTTACATGTTAATATAAAATGAGGCGCTGCTTTAAGATGAAACGACACCTTCATATGTGAAGGCTCAGTATCAACAGCAAACAGAAGTTGAAGGCGCAAACATGATTGGCTGCTTGGGTGCTTTCAGTGAGATGAGCTTTCTCGCGAGGGTCCATTCGTGAGCAGGAACTTGCTGCCTTGTGTGCCTTTCGTCATGTCTAGCATGCACAAGCTCTGCCGTGCCCTGGTTGTGTGCGGTTTCATTTATGGGGGGATTCAAGAAACGATGGAGGAGCAGTAATCAGAGACCGAACATGCCTGGATGCACGGGATCCGTTTGCTATCACAGAATACCATTTCGTTCATTTGCTCGCTAGTCGCACTTAAATCCTCCATTCTCGCGATCGCGATGATATTAAGAACTAGAAAGTTTAATTAAAAGGCAACAGTTTCAAATCGCTGCCGTATTTGTTTTTTGGCAAAAAAAGGCTGGCTCAATTAGTTTGGTAGAAATTCGGGGTATGTAATTTTGTTTTAGGCCTGAACGACATATTACAAGAGAGACGGTTAAGTGGAAATTAAGTGCCCCCCCTCCCCCCCCCCCACCTGCCCCGCAAAAAAAAAAAAAAAAGAATGCAGACAATGGCTAAGGGAGTTGATAGAGTATAGACCATTTAGACGAGTAGAAGATAAAGACCTTATAACGCGTTTCGCAAGCTCAGCATGAGCAATGCCAACATCATATAATATGAAGTGCTGGTGGCTTGTGCCCCATAGACGAAGGGACCTCGAAAACGACCGACGTGAACACGTTGTCGGTGAGCGAACGTCGCTGTATTGCTTGTAAACGATTCCAGCGGGAAGTGAAAGTGCGTCTTAGTGTATACACCGAAGAATTCCAAGCTCAGTGCTAACCCCGGAAATGGTTTAATTTTTTTTTTTTCAGACATGCTCAAGCTTGTTCGAGGCTTAAAGAACAGCAGTCATGTGCATTAACGATTCCTGCAACCTTTCTGAGTGCGCGGAAAGAATTGCAAGTGTGACGTGTCAGCGTGAAGAAAGAAAGGTCCTGAAGACGGAAAAGCTACTCCCTTTGTGTCAGTCTGAGTGGACACCTGAACCCCATAGTCAGAGTGCTCTTTTCTGGTATCGAGTTGCACGCTTGGTGGTGCCAGCATTTCAGATGCGAGAAAGATATGAAAGTCTCAGAAGAATGAGTTGTTATACACTGCACCTTCAAAGCTGTATACTGCACATTTGATGCCTCCTGAAGCTCTCTACTGCGGTTTATGAATGGTGACCGAAGATGCGCGCGTGGAGTTGTCTAACAGAGTAGCGCTATACAGGTTACATGTAACGGGCTAGCAACATAGTAAAGCTTATGTATATCGCGTCGCGTACATTGTTGACAGTGAAAGTTTCTTGCTTGCATTTGTGTGCGTGCACGCGTGCTCGTGTATATATGTTAGCGGCCGTTGATGTCAGTGGTGATTATTCATTTCTCTGATATATGCTGCTCCTCTGGATTTCCTTGAGGCAAACTGCAAGGCCCAAAAAGCACTCGGATGCAGCTTATGCCACTGAAATGCCTTCATGGATTTCAATAACAGTTGATCCTCGTTATAACGCAGTAGAAGGGGCCAGGCGATTACTTCGTTATTGCCGTAGTTTCGTTATATCCCATGTTAACCGATCTTTCAATGGGAATAGTCCTTCCTTCGTTATAACCATTATTTTGTTATATACCGTTTCGCTATAACGAGGTTCGACCGTATATTCATGGCGCCAGCAGAACTGCTCTGCCGAGTTCGCTGTGCCGACGAAAGAGCAGTCCCCATCTAGATACAAAAGCGGGATCGCGATAATGAAAACGTGCAGCGCTGTCCAGTACAGGGTCGTATAACCCTGTCCCCACACGCGGACACACACGCACAGATGCGCGCAAGCAGCTACAACCTTCGCGTCGCATTGTCCTGAAGGGCGACTGCGCGGCATTAACTCTTGCGGGCGCCCCAAAGGAGTGACGCGATCCGCGGGCTTAGGCAGGTGATCAAAGTGCCCGGTTGCATCACGCGCAGCGCGCTGAGTCACAAAACCGCGCTTTCTTCCAGGCGGTCGCGGCGGCAATCAGGGCACGGGGGCCTCCCTCTTCCGTCAGGCCAATGGCGCAGCAGGGCCCTCTTAAGTACCTGTTAACACTCTCCGGCCGTGCCTGCTTCGCTTTGGGCCGGCCTCACCGAAAGAGGGCGCGGGGGGAAGAAGAAGAGGCCGGCCGGGCGCCCGCCGGAGTGCCGCCCTAAGCACACGCGAACTCACGCGGTAACGATCCGCTCGTCCGGGGAGCGGGAATCAATGTGAGACGGCAAGGGGTAACAGTCCCTGAAATGGACTCGGAATGGATCTGCAGGGCGTCGCGGCGCCTCCCGCGCAAGGGGCTCAAAACAGCGCCCTGGGGACGGACGCGGGGCCCTTCGAGCAGGGCCCACCTATATAGAGACAGAACGCCGCTTCCTCACCGCGCAGCCTTCCCGGCCCCGGGCTCGCAATCTTTGCCGCTCTAGACGCGTTCAGGAGGCCTACAGTTGCCGAGCTCTTAGCTAAAGAGGGCTCCCAATGAGACGCAAATCGCTTCTCTATACACGGCAAACGACGCGGTGTCTGCAGGCGCCGCTTCGCCAGCGCAACAGTCTCCTCTTTGTCGGTGCGAGACGAGAAGCGAGCGCGCATTTGTGAATGCGTGTTTTCCATTAGAGTTCGCTGAACACCCCGACGTCAGCGGTAGAGCCTTCACACGCTGAGCCACTCTGCTCTGAGGCGACATTGTAAGTCGATACATCGTCGCTTCCACATGACCGCTGATTCACATACTCGTTCAAATAAAACTTACCCGAGTTGCGAGCCTGCTGTAAGTGATGGCGGATTGTTTATTGCCGTCTCTCGTCGCCCTAGGGAAGTAACAATTTCGATCCAGATAAGAGTCTAGATACAATAGCAGAATTTGAATAAGGTGCTAATTTCGACTGGTACGCTGTGTAGTATATGATAGACAAAAAAAAGCGAAGACGGCTTCCACACTGAGCGCAGATTCAGAGTGCTGCAGTCGCCCACAGGCTCTGCTCCTCTCGGGCTGACGTAAACGCTAACAGGTGGTGCCTAGTTGCACCTGTCAGCTATAACTGGGTTGGCTGAACTCCACGAACTCGCCAAAGGCCATTTGGTTGCATTTGGACCACGGAGTCGGATTGCAGGTACTTGAGAGTGTAGAAAAAAATAAGGGACTGGTTGTGTCGCGCTTTCGGGATAGTGGAAGCACGCTGAGGTCTTGAACCCAGTTTGCACCTCACGCAGCCCTTTTAACTGGACGCTGGGCACTGCTGCTATCGGGACTGGCTTGGTTCGCTATATGGAGTTAACATGCAAACAGAAAAAATCGTGGTTAGTTTTATACATGCGAACTTATAAGGCGTCTTTTTAGTCCAACTACCGACGGCAGTATAGCTCAACTTAGCCCAAATCCCCAGCATTTACCTTTTGCAGCCAATGTATAAAGTACTAAGTGACAAAAAGTGTGCATCTAGCTCTACGTCTCCCGATGAGCTTGCAATAACAAGCCTGTAAATAAAGGAAGGAAATTTTGCCCTCACTGTAAGCCATTCAAATCGTGACCACAAATCATGTGGTAGCGGGATCAGAACGCATCAACGCGCAATTTCCTTCCACTGCGAGAGCCGACTGCAGTCCACCGACAACGACTCTCTCTAACTGCAGAGAGAGAGAGAGATAAAAGAGAAACGAGCCCCGCTGAGAAAGAAGAGCTGCGCGGAGTAACAGATCAGCGCGCGGCCAGCGGCACAACGGAGGAGGAGAACAGGTTGTAAAACGCGCGTTAAACAAGACAGCTGCCCTGCCGCGAGCGCAGCGGGGAGTCCATCTGCGCGAGCTGGTTGGTGCAGGGAGCCACGCAGAAGAGGTCCTCCTCGGCAGCCGCCCCGCCGTATGGATAGCGGTCGGCCCGCGGTGTGTGCCGAGCGCGTTCTCAGGTAAATGATCGCCATTACCGGGAGAGGGGGAGTGCTGCCGCCACTCTGCGCGTCTCAGGTTCCAGTGGCTCCCGCGCTGATCGACTCCGCGCAGCCGTCTCCGCCGCGATGCTCTGCAGGCACGCAGCTAATTGGGATAAGTGACTCGCCGGAAAAAAAGGGTGCCCGGCGGAAAAGAGCTTGCACCATTTACTCCTCGTTGACGTCGCCTGTGCTGGAGGCGGTAATTCGAGCTACGCGCTGCGCGCGCGCGCGCAGCTCAATGGAGCTGCCTCTCCGCGCCGCATACTGGCTCTGCGCGAGCCTCCCGTCTTAGCCGCGCGCACTCATTTTCACTCGCCGCCGACCGCTGATTTTTTTTTTTTTTTTGCCTTTCAGCGAGTCCTTTCCGTTTCTCGTCTCCTCCTCTGCCAGAAGACCGGCGAGGTGCTTCGCGAGAGGGAGGAGGCTCGCATATAAATAACCTTTATTGGGGCGCGTTTGTGCTGCTCCCCCCCCCCCCCCCCCCCCTCCCAAACCTCCTGCCGGTGGAAACGCATTTGCCGGCCAAATAGCTCCGCTAAAGGCGTTTCCCGCGATAGCGTGTGGGGCTCATGCACGCTTCCGCACACACTGGAGATTTATTTTCTCTTTTTTTTTTTCGTGTGCTTGGCGAGTCCACGCCTTTTGCGCGTAAGCGTCAGCCACATAGAAATTTCGTGCCAGCCTAATTTGCGCCGTTGAGAAGCACCGCTGTCGTCGGCAGGAGATTCCCTCGCTTGTTGCTTTGCTTACGTTTCCACCCGACAGCGTTATCGATTATGTTCGTTTGTGGTGCGTTCTCGCTGAGGTCAGCACAGAACCGCCCCGTCAGTGGAGCCATTATTTTGTGTTAAGGAAAATTGCATGCATTATGCACCTTACCGAATCTGCCAAACATGCGCCCACGAATGTGCCTCCTTCCAAGCCCCTCTCCCCCCCCCCCCCCCCCCCCCCCCCCAAACACACACACATCTTTCCAGCCTAGGTAAACAGTCTCTTTTGCAGCATTTGGCGTTGTCAGCTCTGCAAGAAAGCGTCTGAAATATTTTGAATCTCCGAGGCTTCTTCAATGTCATTAAAAATTATTTCCCCATTTCGGTCCGCACCTGGCAAGGACTCTAAAAGGTGTTTCGCCTGAGACTTTAAATAGGATTAGAAGAGCGCTTTTTCCGCATAGCATTGTCAGCGATGTAGTACATGCGAGTACACCTAAATTGTGCTAACTAGCAGGCTGGTTAACTAATATTGAATAATTAACTGTTTAACTCTTACTGCCCGCCGCGGTGGCTCAGTGGTTACGGCGCTCGGCTGCTGATCCGAAAGACGCGGGTTCGATCCCGACCGCGGCGGCTGAATTTCGATGAAGGCGAAATTCTAGAGGCCTGTGTACTGTGCGATGTCAGTGCACGTAAGAACCCCAGGTGGTCGAAATTTCCGGAGCCCTTCACTACGGCGTCTCTCATAGCCTGAGTTGCTTCGGGGCGTTAAACCGCAATAAACCAATAAACCAAACCTAAACTCTTACTGTTAGGCTCTTTAATTATTGAAAGGCGTGTAGCCTCCCGTAATTAATACCCATATCACTTCGTAGAATTTCGAAAACGCGGTTATCCTCGGAGCTGTGGCTACACAAATTTTGGCTATATCGTGCCAAAATACATGCGCATTCGAGAACCTTGCAGGCAAAGCAACCTCTCCAGTGTAAGTAACGCGTCGAAAGGGTCGAAATTTGTTGGGCCACAGCGCCAAGGGTAACCATGTTTTCCAAATTCAAAAACTGATATGGATATTAATTACGGTGGGCTACATGCCTTTAAATAATTAAGGAGCCTAAAAGTAATAGTTATAAAGTTAACTGTTCAATATTATTTAACCAGCCTGCTAGTTAGTACGTCTTAGCTGCATTCTGATGTCCTACACCGCTTACAATGCTATGTCGAAAAAAAGCACGCTTCTAACTCAAAAAGCCTATTTTTAAAAACTGTGTAAAGTCTTAGGTGAAACACCCTGTATAGCTTCCGACCGAAGCCTTTTCCCCGAAGCTCTGGTACCCGGACGTTGGCCGTCGTAAATATTATGTTTCATTCATTTATTCTGCGACCATTTACGACGATTTATTCTAGGAGCTCACAAGCGGGCAGCAAAGTAAGCTCTCCTTGCATTTTGGGGCACCTTTTCCGTCTCATTTATGTTGTCAGAGAGCAGCAGTCGTTTGACGCCAGCACCCGGGCTGCTCCTCGCTGCAGCTGGCGATATGCAAGGTTTTTTTTAAGACGAAAGCTTTTAATTGCTCATACTGTCGTCCGTTAGCAGAGGGTGTCACACCTTTGGCAGCGTTTACCGTATTTTCCGGTGTATAAGACGCGGCTTTTTTTCAAAAATCTTGCTGGTGCGTCCTATACAAGGGTGCGTCTCATATGCGAATTTTTCGTTTTTTTTTGCGAGTTCAGAAATTACTCAGGTTCATGTTCAAGCTTTTTTCACCGAAAAAATATTACTACCAATAACGCGGTTGTAACATGGTTAATACTTCAATACGGGGACCGCCGTGCGCAACTTTTTTAGGTGAACTTTATCATGAAACGGCGGGGTTGACTACTTCCGGGATCTTAAATACGCGGCCGATTCGGAGGCCCCAAGCAAAGGTAATGTGAAATGCCAAAAGATGGCGACAGTCGCGCTTCTCGCCATTGTCAAGACAAGCCAAGAGAAGCCGACGTTTTTTTTTTTAGTCATCCTTTGCAAGTACGTAGTGCGAAGAGAATGCTTCAGCCGCGTTGCCTTTTCGATAGCGCATCCGAAGATGAAGACTTTGAAGGTTTTATGCAAAAATAAATTGTTATGGACATAAAGAGAGTTCTTTCGCTTTTTTTTTTTGTGCTAAAACGTGGACGGGTATGGCGTGAGTGTTGCCTTTTTCGATCCCATAGCGTTGCTTAAGAACTTCTCACACGTACGGTGAATTTTGCGATGGTCGCATAAGCATGTTTAATTAAGCCTCACTTGCCTAACTGGGTAAATTGGGGTGCGTCTTATACACGGGTGCGTCTTATATACCAATTTGTTCAATGACAGCCTGCATATAGGGCGGGTGCGTCTTATACAAGGGTGCGTCTTGTACACCGGAAAATACGGTAACTCGTGTTAACTCGGGAACTAAAAATGATAGGAGAAAACGAATGGTTGCTTCAGATATAGGAGGAAAACATGAATCTAGAAGCCACGTTTCATGACTGAAGAGTAATTACTTAATTAATTATAGTCAAAATTGTCAAAATTGTGTCGAAATAATGCAGACGTCGATATAGCCACGGGAACGGTGTGACGTCACATCCACCTGAAGTAGTCACGGCATAGTAATAATTGTCACAGAATGATCGGGAAAACGCCGGATTTGTGTCAACTCAGATGGAAAAATGTGTAATTAAGCGTAATTAACACTTAAGAACCCCGAGAAATGTATAATTTGGGTATCGATATAGCCACGGGAATGGTGTGACGTCACATCCACCGGAAGTCGTCACGGCATAGTGTCCTCGGCTTTCGCCTCTCGACACTTTAGTTGCCAAAGTGTCCTCGCAATTAATTGCATTTTTTCAAGGTTTTGGCGATTCTGAATTTTGGACTCTGCAAACTCCTAACAATTTTGGCGAGATCTAGGTTACCGTGGTGTGCGGGGCATGTCGCTTCACGATCTATAGTGGAGAGGGGCGAAAACGAAGCGGAATACTAGCTCAGAAAAACCGCAAAAGCCGCTGATTGCGCCTTTAATTAAACCTCCCTTGCAGCTCGTTTAGGAAGAACTGTTTTGGGACGACGTCACTTGTCAGGCGTGTCACCGATTCCAGCGCATTTCTGGTGGTCGATGAACAGGTGCTTCAGGGCCCCCTCAAAGTCTCAGAATAAGGGGCCGTGTATACGTGCACACTGTATGCGGTGTGGTATCCACACAACGTTAAAACAAAAAGTGCATGATGTTTGAAAACGGTTTGCAGTCCTGTGAAGGAAATGATCCTCAGTAATTAACTCATTCAAGACGCTGCTAGTTCGCAACAAGGCTGGCTGTTGCAGGCAGTAAGACTTTCTGACGGACTAGATTTTTTTTAAAAGGTTTGCGCTAAATAGACGTTTACAGGAAAAAAAAAATAGAGAGATGCTGTCCTGTCGTCTCTGCTTTTTTCCTGTGAACGTCTATTTTCCGCACAGCTTTTCAAAAAAGATCTTGTAGGCAGGGCACCGCAAATAAACGGTGATATTCAGTAACCCAAGCATTTTAATTAAAAAACGTTTTGAACTGTACTATAGGAAGGGACAAGTTCTGTGCTTTCTTGGAAGCATTCTTCGTGTGGCGAGTGTGTTGAAACTGTATTAAGGTACGTTGCTGGGCAAGTTGGTGACAGAACATTATGGAGGAACACAGCCCTAAGGGAAGGAGTCAGAAGAGTATAAGCACACACTAGCGTTGACTAGCAACTGAATGCATTTAGCGGATAAATGCATGTGAACAAGGCTTGGGCAAACGGGGCGATGTATAGGTGATCGCCTGAGAGAGCACGCTTCATCCCTATAGATGCCGCCGCCCCCAACAGCAACCCGGCTCTCTGTACAAAAGCTGCGAAGGATGTTTACCACTTTTTGATCGGTGCGTCATTCTTAGGCATTACTCCGACGCATGGACAAGGGAACTCTTTGAAGCCTGTGCTATAGCGCGCAAGGGAACATCATGCAGTGGCAAACCTTCAGTCTTCCTGTCCCGCCACGAGTTGGTGTATCTTGATTCCTGAATGACGAGCCCTAGTGCCTTTGAATTTGGTGTTATTTTTTTGTCGGCTTCTGTACAAGCCTTCTTCACATGCATTCATGCGCTCGACCAATAAATGCATTCAGTTGCTAGTCAGCGCTCGTGTGTGTCTGTTCTCTTCTGTACCCTTCCTTTAGTTCTGTGTTCCTTCATAATGGTGAAACTGTGGTGGTGTAGTTTGGGTATATGATGAATGAAATCCTGTGGAAAGATGTCTCACGAAAGTATACGATGATTTGTTGACATATTGCGGGAAAAAAATTAAGGAACACACTTCAATCGGGGAGTCAACGGGGAAGAATTTTTGCTAAGCCACTGCAAAGGGCAAAAGAATCATCACTTGACGCTAATTAATAATTCGTTATTGAGGCATATATTTTCGAGCCATAATGTACAAGGTGATTTTTGTATCTAAATTATTTTATGTTTCTTTAAGTTATTGATATTTTAAAAAGTTTGAGAGATAAGCCGGTACGGTCTGCTAAGCTGGACTGTACAGCAAGGTGGACGTTATGTACCTCGTGTGGGTCAATAATTAGGCGATTATTTAATTTCAATTAACGAATAAACTTTTTACATTTGATTTTAAAGGGTAAGGTCAGATTTCGAAACTGATGGCCGACAACATCGAACGTGAGCTGTGTTTTTAAATTTTATTCATCGGTAATGTGTTTCGAAATATCGAAGGTCAAAAATGCGCATTTGAAAGCTCGTTGAGTTGGCTTTTTCGCCTCGCATATTTATAAAATGGCGTCTCTTGCACTTCTTATGCATCAGATACAGGCGTAGTTGATATAGCTTATGATGTAGAAGAAGTTAACTTGATTTCGGCGACGATACCACCCCCAGCGGCGCCATTTTATAGTTAGGTTATTCGGGAAAGCCAACTAAAGAAGCTTTCGAATGTGTATTTTTGGCGTTCAATATTTCGAAGCACTTGGGCGATTAAAAAAATTTAGTAAGAGGGCTTACCTTCGATTTTGACCACCATCAATTTCGCAATAGAACTCTGTCTTCTAAATTTAAAAATAAAAATTTTATGGTCAATTTTAGCTCATTAACTGTCTAATTATTGATACATGCGAGCGGCGTAATCTCCGCCATGCTGCACAGTTCAGTTCAACAGACCGCGCCGACGTATCTCTGACAGTTTTTGGAATAAAAATCTGTAAATGTTAAACAAAAAATCACCTTGGAAATGCCCATGGTTCAAGCAAGTCGCCACATGTCTGGGCATCAAATTTTAAGGCGAAAGCCTTTAATGGCTCATACTGTCGTCCGTTAGCAGAGGGTGTCACACGCGTTTAACTCGAGAACTAAAACAGATAGAAGAAAACCAATGGTTGCTTCAGATAGAGGAGAAAGCGAGGCTTGCAGGGCCAGAATACACTGCAAATAGGGCGGTTGCGACAACTGGTGACGTCACGTTGAGTCGCTCGCGTGCAACGCAAATTTTGCCGAAACCATCCTAGGTCGAGCCTTTCGGTGAGATCGAGCCATCGCTATTATTCCTTGACCACAGGCAGTGTTTGGTTTACTGCTTATGTAACGGAAACTCGCTTGCTGTCTGTGCAGTTCAGGTGCTCGCCTTTTTTTTTTTGCTTTTCTCTTTCTATTTTCCCCGATGAATCCCGCGAAAAGTTAAAAATGGCCGCCCCAAGTGCTCTGACGCTATTATGCTATCTCCAGGTCACGTCCCAGTGACACACAAAACGCGCTTTCGTTGCGGAGCATTATCTGGTGAAATATAATACCGCTAGCTAAAATTTCGTCACATGGACCACACAACGGACGTCATCGGTGTTCTGTATTCCGCAGATGGGCTGCCTTCAGGTCACGCTACTTCCACAATGCGTGGTTAAAAAAAGATAAAGTTTAACTCAGTTCTAAGTATTTCGAAGAGCATACTTATGCAAACTCGCACGAGGGTTTTTTTGCGCAATTGGAACCACTGTTTGTGAGCGGAGGCTTATATATATTTTGCCAGTATAAAAGTGAAACAGTACTGTTGCCCGGTCGTCCAGCGCACTTACGAAGATTTTCATATTTGATACAACTCTTCAATTACATAGAATCGATTATGTTTTTGCCGCATTTAGAACGCAAAGTGTTTCATCTATGAAGTTTTAAAGCGTCTCAAGGTATTCAGTGTGGTAGCGGTCTTGTTGCAGCTTGGCCCATAGACGAAAAAAAAAACCCTCAGAAGAAAACACTCGGACATCAGCATACTTCTTGGGTATGAGCACTAGCTTTAAAAGGTCGCGCCTGGAGACAGATTTACTGGTCGCTGCCCTGGACCACACTTCAGTTGGTGCAGCTGCAGTAGCCATTATTACCAAGTGCGAGCGGCTGCATCGAAGGCGCCTCAGGAATTTCGCCCGTTTGGCAAAACTGCTTTGTTGAAAGAGACGCACCTTAATTCTCGTCGCTGCAGCTAACTTTATAATTAAAAGGACTCCCTTATCTACTGGGGTTCCAAACTTAGTCACTATCACCTAAATAAATAGTAAATAGACGAATCACAAAGAATTGATTCTGCTTAAAAGATTGTTTGCTTTTGTTACGCATTTATAGTCTTCCCCAAACATGCGTTGGTGGAACATTGGCTGCATTTTATCGCAGCTTCTTCTTCCCTCTTTTCTTCTTGTTCTTTTTGTCACCTCACAATCCTTTCCCCTTATATTGAAACATTGTTGCGACAAAGATGTATTGTGCTTCATCGAACCGCCATCGCTTTCATTCATTTTTTCTCACTTTATGATATTTATTGTTATCAACATTATGTATGTGTGTGTGGCAATTATGATGTTCGTATATCTAACATGACTAGATAAGGAAATGAAATGTTAAATGTGTAATTTTAGATATGCAGTGAAAGCGCCGAATATGTACCGGATAGTTTGGTAGCTTTAATATTTTGGTTCAGTTGACAAAAAGACTGTATTGCTTGTATGATACGTTCGTAGTGAATATGTGTTATTCCTCGAGGGGCTGGAATTGTGATGTGATTGATAAGCTTCTTTCGTGAAGCACATGGTGCTTCTAATTTCCATTTACTTTTAAGTGGCGGATTCTCAGTATTATCTACAGTGCGCTTCTAGAGCTTCTGGGCTTTTAGAGCCTCAGAGCAATGCTGTTTACTCAGCCTGTGAGATGTATTAAATAAGCAAATTCAACACTGAAAATCTTTCTTCTATTTCGATGGTTTTTTGAGTTGTTTCATTTCGAAGGTGCTGAATGATTTCCACTTCTTTTCTTTTCTCTGAAAGCTATAAACTAAGGTGAATAATCAACTAATTTTGAGAGAAAGAGTGGATCCAAAGCAAATAATATTGTCTTGGGAATAAAAACGGCGTGTAGACCTCCAGATTTCTCCAGAAACTTTTTAAATGCTGAATTGAAATCCAGAACTTTAACTATAGCCCCTGCCTAAGTTTTCTTGAACTTGATCTGTAATCACCACTGCTCGAACCAATTCGCCCACCAATACGTGCTTAGCGATCTGCGTAGTTAGTCCAAGTGCGAATTAGCTACGCTAGCACTTCGGTTTTCACTTCGGCTCCGGTGTTCGGATCCATTGTTCACGTTTGTTCACAATCCATTGTTCACGTTCATGTTTGGATAGCGATAATGGGTTAATGTCTACCTATGCAGAATTTGTCATTCTCTACTTCACCTTCATGGATCCCTGTCATCCTCGTACCACTCCTGGCGCAGTGGTGCAGCGGTTAAGCGATGCGCCACTGCCCTGCGATGGCAGGTGCTCTCAGCGGTGGGGCTTGTAAGGCCTAGGTTGCTCTTCCCGAGTAACCTCAAGGGACAAATCCTTGATTGAACTGCCACCTGCCAAGGTGGGCACTTTGCTACACACACACACACACACACGCATACATGCATGCACGCACACATACAGACACGCACACACACACGCACGCACGCGCATACACACGCCCACACACACACACATGGCAGGTTGCCCACGACTCCCGGTGGGCATATGTGCAGCCTAACACAAAGCAGCCTTCAGACAAACGAACAAACAACAGACAGACAGACAAAGACACACCAATACACAATAGCGAAATGCGGGGAATGCCCACTATAAGTACTATTGCACTGAAAGGATAAGCTAAACTCTATGGCTTTTGATATAGTACAGGAATGTATGGCACGCATCTCCGAAAAAGAGAAGAACTGACAATTCTTTCATAGAAATAATGTACGCAAAAAACCTCACAGGTGGGTGTAGCGCGTATATTGGAGCGTTTGCTGCTGTGTGTAAGTGCACGTCGCTTTATGCGCCATGCCACCTGCCACGCCGTCTCGCCGGTGTTTTAAACATTCGTACATCGCACTCAGTATGAGCTGAAGCACTTGAATTGTGGCAGGATGTCAGTTCTTGAAGCAGTTTGACCCCAGTGCTGCTAGAAATGTGTACACGCAGCTGTAGATGCAAAACAAAAAGTATACTGAATGTTTGCGCAGTTCGAGGGTTGTTTGTAAGGGCGCATTATTTTGATATAAAGCGAAACCGTCAGCTGGTTCACTGCGAACGCATTGCGACTCGTTTTGAGCGCGATGCACTGCGCAGTTGAACGCAGCAGCGTCTTGACAAGCTTCCATGTTCGGCGGGCGAGCCACCGCCTCCGGCGTTCTCGTCAAAACATAAACAGGCCGCGACGTTACGGACGCGCAGCATTATGGTGCGCTGTCAATGTCTCTGCGGCGGTCGGCGCTGACTCCGACGCCGTGAAACTGAGAAACGAGCCAAAAAGAGTTAACACTATAAAACCGGAAATTGCGTTCATAAATAAACACCGAATAAAGCCGGCCATATTTTCAAACGCCAGAAATCGAAACATCAAACCGTTGATTGTAACATAGTTTAAAATATTTATAACAATTCAGAAAGTTCGCGACACTCTCAGCATTTATTAGCCCACTATCAGACGCAAAACTCTTTGACATAAAGAACCCATATCCGCCGCCTAAAACCGCCTCTAAATGGTGAAACTGAGATTTTCTTTTCTCGAAAGTTCCTTATATAAATGCCCAAAGATTAGTGTTAAGAACGACACTAACATCATCGCCATATGCTACTTTACGCAACGAACAGACAAAACTCATGGGCTGAGTTTGTGTATAATCATGCTCACAAACTAAAATATTTTTTATGGTTCTTGAAAAAAAAAATTCCCGTAAATATCTTCGTATCACGAGATTAACGACGTGATCTTGCTTATTGTTGCCAATTAGCCTTTTCATTAGAGTGCATCGGAGCGTTTTAGCCTGCCGCTAGGAGTCAACTGCGCATGCGTGAATTTAAATTTCGGTTTATTCCCATGTGTCTTACATGAGGACATGGGAGAAAAAGCTGTTTTTATACAACTTGACCAGCTCCCTACCCCATAACAAGAGCATAGCATCGGTACATATTTTATTCAGAAAAGCGATAAGCACCTCTTCCACAGTAATTAAACAGAAATAAAAAGCCCACAATAACTGAGACGCGCATTCAGTAACACGCACACCAGTACAATATCAACGGAGCACGAACAAATAGAGAATACATACAGTCACCATTAGGCATGTGAGTATTTCTACAAATTATGAGAAAAAATAGGTTTAGAAAAAAACAGCCTAAGTAAGAAAAAATTCATCGTTGTAGTGACTATTGTACACATTTCTGCAGTGTAATTAGTAAACAAGGCACAAACCAGAATTCTGGATACCTTGTTTGATAATAATGAATATTGGTCCTTAAACACGCAAGGTGTGATAGTAAGCTTGTTTCTTGTTTTTATTGGCTCATGAACATTGTGCACAGGCGATATTTGTATAGACTGGGTAACGCTACCAAAGCAAACCTTTTCACCAAAAGGTCAGAAACGTACGTTGAAGGACTATTAAAATTATTTTAATCAGACTATTTTGAAGTTTCGCTAAGCTTGGACATATTCTTTTCGTTGTTGTTCCCCACACCAGAAAAAAAAAAAGACAGTATTGTATATGGGAAAGAAAAAGTGAATGATAGATAATAAGTCAAGTATAAGTAGTAATTGCCGGTTGCAGTACGTTAGACCAATTACACGTACGGACTTGGCTACGACGTGATCAATATGCTTGCCCCATAGCATCTTTTGCTGTAAAAAAATACGCATAGAGGTTTGATAGTATTTCCCATCTCATTGGCTGTGGTATTAAATATTGAGGGGCAACTGAAATCCAGTTGGTTCCCTTTCGCTTGAAAAATTACAGCCATAGCTTTTTCAGTATTAATGAATAATGCGTTGCTAGAAGCCCGGTCATGTAGTTTCTCTAATATGTCGTTTCCTTGCCGGAAGAGGTTCTTGCTGTTACCATCTGCAATAAAAAGACTTGTATCATCTGCGTAGACGACAAATTTTAAGGAGGAGTCCAGGCTGACGATATCGTTTATGAATATATTATAGAGATAAGGGCCTAAAATGCTTAGCGGTACTCCCAAGAAATTTCGTATTACAGAGGACGACTAGGCATTTAAAATCGCATACTGTTTTCTGTGACTAAGATATGAGTGAATAAAATTAAAAGCATTGCCACGTATGCCTAAACGCTTAGCTTTTGTAGAAGTAAACTTCTGTCGAGAGAGTCAAATGCTTTGCTGAAGTCGTCGAGAATTCCTGGTAGATAATGTTTTTATTCGATAGCGTTTGAGTTGAATTCATTCTGGTCGAGCAGAGCAAGTTCAGTGGAGCGTTATTTCCGGAAACTTTACTGCGAGTTTTGTTATCAACTTGGACTTATCTGTAACCGCACTAGTTGTGAAAGAACCACTTTCTCTAGGATTTTAGAAAAAAATTGGCAAGACCGATATTGGCCTCCAAATATTTAAGTTATCTATATAACCTTTCCTATATAAAACACACTTTTGTTATTTTCAATACCTCAGGGAAGAAACCGTTCACAAGACAAAGATTAACAGCGGCTGTTGATGACGTCTGCAACAGATTTTTCCGGGCGCACCTCGATGCCAGAAAAATTGCAGTATGTAGTGTTCTTAAAATGCATAACTGTCAAAACAACTTCTGCGTCGGTAAGTTGGTGCAAACATATCGTATGTTCACATTCCTTACTCACGTACGCGGAATGGCCTTGTAATACTAGGGGACAAATTAAATTCAAAAGGCGATCATTAAACGCTTCTGCCAATTTCTCTTCTCTTTCTCTTCTCATCTCTTAAAAACTTGGCTTTCAAGGAAGCACGGATCGATGAAGAGGATTGCGGCACGGTGCAAACCGGGGTCGCTTCATTGTGCCGAACCTGATACCATTACGATATGCCAGGAGGGATTGTTTCTGGCTTACCTGCTTACTGACAACTGGAAGGCCTTTTGCAGGAGTTTTCTGCACGACTCCACAACAATCTAACCAACCAAACAGCGATATAATGAAAGAGGAAACACAACGCCTTTATGAGCGGAAGAAATGCTGTGAAATAATTCTGAGCTATATGCATGCATGGAACAATGAATCTAATATAGCGTAGCTATGAAACAGAGCACCTAATAGATGAGAGAGTAGTTTGAGGGGTACGCGAATAGCACTTTTTCAAGACTGAATTGACTTGGAATAGTCTAGCTTTGCTACCGAATAGAATACGAAAGCGCGGTTAAAAAATGAAACGATTACGGATGGAATATTTGTGGGATTATTCGCTACTTCTGGAATATTTACACTAGAATATGCATGCGAAACAGTGAATCTCTATAGTGGGGACGAAACAAGTAAGTAATTAAAGCTTTAGCTGCCAAAAGACGCAATTGCAATCTCCACTAGGCGACACGCAACATGAACTCATGAACTCAGTGTATTAAACCTCTGACTGATGTCAAACGCATTGGAAAATTACCTTGTGCTACTGATAACGATAGAGAACAAACAATAGCGCCAAATGCCAAATATCAGTTGATGAGGGGTTTGAGGCATCACCTCCGATGTCGAGCTTACTGAATCTACCTGCCAATGGACTGCGTCGCGGCGCCTGACCCTCCTGCCCACACAGACCCACCGAGGCAGCATGCTGTGCAGCATCAGAGTGGGACCTGTTTCTGAAATCGCCGTCGAAATATCTACGGCGCGCCATATTCGAATTTTGTACTAATTAGTCAAGAACTATTCGAAAAGTTGAGAACATATTTGATTCGATTCGGATAATTTTGAACATGCACTATTTGATTTGTTCACCGAACATTCGATCCGCTATTCGAAAACTTCGAGCATTCACACACCTCTCGAGAAAACTCGTGGCATCACGCTGAGACTTTTTGCAGTGCTCACCGCAAAGAATGCAGGAGTTAGTATTAAAGCCCCTGGGCACATAAACATGCCATCTTAGTGTCCATTGCCATCAAAGGAAATAGAGGTCATTCTTGCTGACAAACGTTGTGCAGCGAACACTCGCTTTTGAATACGCCAAGCTTGCCATTATTTATGCTCAGCAAAATCTTGCAGTGGGACATGAGTAAAAAATCTTGTCAAGCAGAAGTGTTTCGCTTGTTGTTACCATTTATGGCAGTCACATATCATATTGTGACTTACTTATAGAGCTCGCTAATTAGACAAGCAAGGCGGCATAAGAAACCTTGTAAAAGAATGGCCTCACTGGAAGCAAGAAAAACTTCCGTGTCGCATATGCCTAACCTGCGTTCTCGAACGCAGTCCTGTTTACATCAACTAAGTGTTGCACACGCGATCTTTGGATCCTAAGAGATACCGGCTCCAGCATTGCTGTTTCACTTAAAACCGTGCACTAAGTCTTTCTGATGCGATAATAATGCCACAGATATCCAGAAACAACTCCAAGATGCCCGTCCACGCACTGAGTTCACCTCTACGTTGCCTCGCAGCAGTCTCTTAGCAAGCCTACGCACTTTAAAGAAAGGATGCTTCGCGAAGGTACTCGCTACCTTCGGAAATGGCGCCTACGTCGCAATCTTTGCGCACAGTTTGCAGAAAAAATACCGAAAACAGATTCAAGTATCACTGATCCTGTTGCTGTATTTGCGTAGTTTTTCATTCTTAATGCGGTAACAAGCACAACGCGAGGAAGAACATAAACACGTGCATAAAATAGCCGCGCATAGAAGCGTAACAAGTACGCCCAAGTGTGTAACGTTTTCATTAACAATATGGAAACCATGCGCAGGCTACACTGAAGCAGCAGTATATAGCACCACAGGGTGTCCGGATAGTAGTGCCTACTGTACTGCATTATCATGCGGCAATTAACGACATCAGGAACTACCGGTTTGAACTGGCACTTTCAGAGTGAAAGTCAAGAGGAAGAGGTTTAAAAAACTGCAAATTATGTTTTGTTGCAGCATCTTTGGAAAAGTCATGCCTATGGTATATCTAATCATACTGCTTACTCCCTGTAGGTGCGAAAATTCCCGAAAGCTATTTAATTTAATCTCCCAGGTTAACTTAAGAATATTAGTCATATCTCACTGCAAATATCTCGTTTTTGTGTCAGGCTTGCACGCATTACTAAATGCAATAACGAAAAAAAGTGCCCAGTGTCTACTTTTAGCTGCTCGGTTTTAGTATGAACAACAAAAAAGCGCGCACGACACCTTATCAGCAGTAGCGTATAATCCAGTTATCACGGGACCCGCTCATTTTACAACGTGTAGGTACTCCAGCATGTCGTGTATGATGAGTTCAAGCTCATTGCGCGAGGCAGCTGCGCGAATGTCTGATTTCAAGCAGACGTAAGTACTTGCACAAGAATATTGCACCAGAAACTGCATGATTCACTGTATACTGCGGAAGGTTTCCTTCAAGTTGTGCGTGCTTGTATGGTAAAGCTGCGCGCCTGACTGCACACAGCTAAACTGCAGCTGTGCGTCTAACTGCGATTGTACCCGTATGCTACTATGTATGCACTCTGCAAGTATATGCATGCCTACGTGCACACGCTTAACACTAGCACGTGAAACAATTGGCTCCCGAAAATACATGAAACTTGTAATATCTTGATTAGCAGTTTGTTATATTCTTCTATGAGCTATTTTTGTATAGTTTCAAATACGCATTATTTCTTTTCATTTTGCAAATAACCTATAAACTGGTAAAAAAAACAGCAACTTCCCTCTTTGTTCTGTGAGAAAAACTGCCTCGTAAAGCTGATATTGACCCCTGTCCTTTCTTACTGTCCTTTCCCCTCTTTTCATTCTCTTCCCAGCCACTTTATTTCCGCTAGCCGTAGCTCAGGTGCTTCAGGCTTCGATAGCAGATGCCGGTGTTAGTGCAAATCTTTTCCTTCCTTTTTATACTTCGTTTTAAAAAAAATCACTAAATCGAACGAATTTATCCTGTAGCGATCCAAAGTCAGGACTCAATTGCACTATAGTCGGGTACAGCTTAAGTCTACAGTGAAGTTCCGCCCACATTCAGGACCGCTGGACAGAGTTCTTCCACGAAAATAAGTAGTCCGTTGTTAAAACTCTTCTTTTTACGTAAACAAGAAGCTAATCACAAGAAAAAAATTATAAGGTCTAGAATTTTCATTCCCGCTTGTTTAATGAAGTGAAACATTAAAAAGCTGATTTTTTTTACTGCTGTGATTGGCCAGCGGAGTAATGCAGGACGCCGCGGACCATGGTCAAGTATTAACAAATGCTGTTTTCCTTAATTGCATCCTATTATAGTTAGCATCTGGCAGTACGTCCACTAGGAAAGCCGCCACAAACAACGCCACAGCCTGAGTGGCAAGGAAGTTGCTACGATAAAGTCTCAAAAAGCAGCACGGCTATCGCTTCCTAATCTATTAATTAATGCGGCCAGTAGGCGTATCAATTTTCTAGTCGCTAATAAAATGGCGGACTCATAGAAAAAAGAGAGGCATTGCAAACAAAATAAACTAAACATTACGGCAGAAATGTACTTGCTGACTGCATTTCAGTTCGACAGAGGTAAATGAAGGAAGAGGGAAGGGGAAATAAAGTTAGGTTCGAATATTATGGAGAAGGCTACTCGCGTCGTTTTGTAGAATAAATCCTTGAGCATACCAGAACCTTATTTTCTGGATGTAAATTAAAGTGCCGCAGGACAAAATGCTGCAGCAATGCTTCAAATTTTGTTTCCTTGAGCAGAAAATAGTTAACATGATTACATGTGCTGACGACCCATGGCGAGGGTTGTGCACTATATGTACACTTCAAAGAGAAAATAGTAAAAAGAAGGGAGTAACCTGTCCTCTAGCGCATTCCCTTTTATAAAAGGAAGTGCTCTAGAGGACAGGTTACTCCCTTTTTACACCCATATAGGCGTATCCTTGTTTAGAGTGTATGCACACGACCATCCAGTGCTTTTATATCACGAGTTTTGTTTACAAACAGTTTTTTAGAAATCGACTCTACGGAACGAAAGAGCATTGCATTTAAGTGTTTTTTTTATATAGGATGAAGTATTTATTTGCTGCCATCTTAATCGCGTATGTCTTTCTCAAAAAGAGTCGTTTTTCAAACAAACTTCATGGTACGAAGGATCATGACTCGTACTATGAGAGAGCTCTCATAGCTCGTACTATGAGAGAACATATTTATTTGACACTATTTGTTATTAGTGACATGCTTCTATTCGGAGGAAACTGCCAATTTGCCAGCTTAAAAAGATGATTTGCAACTTTCGCATTTAAATTAGTCTCCTATAGCACTGATGAGTTGGACCCTTTTCCTTATCCCCTTTTTTATTTTGATGCTGGCGTTTGAAAGAAAAAAAAAGAGACATCAGTTCCTAATTAGAGGCAAAAATTCTCACTCCTGGAAAAAAAAAAAAAGGTTTCGCGCATTAATACACAGAGACAGTTTTTATCGAGAATGCAAACAGGTTTCGCCACATGCGTATATATTTGTAATGTGTACGCGCACGCCAGCCCTAGGTTCATTACGTCGGTCAATAATATAACTAAAGCTGGATGTAATAAAAAACGACAACACTATAAATCGAGCAAAGAAAGAGTAATTTAAGGACAAACGGTACACCGCGCGATGTGCAGAGGAGAGACTAGACGCACGCAATCAGAAAAACATAGGAAATTTACATTCAAGCATTTCCATCCAGTTTGCCATCGGTGAATTTATATTCGAAAGCAATCCTGCATAAACAACGCTCACTTATATGAGCACAGACCTGTGTACAGGTGCTATAGAAGGCAATGAGGAAGGTACGCCGTGAAATATAATTTTTTTTTTGCGTTTAGTCTGTAGCTGCTTATTTTTTTAATAAGCCATATTTATGTTGTATAGGAGTGCACTAAATCAATACAAGCAACAACGGTAAATCTGGTAGACGAAACAAAGCAAGTAGTTGTAAACAATGTGGTTGGAAGCATCACCCGACCAAAAGTGCAGTGGGTGATTTAAAGAAACCACATGGAGCTTCATAAAGTAGTCTATTGACTGAGAATGCTCGTTGACACGAGCTCACGATGCGTGCTGCTGCTATAGAAGCGCTTGCATCGAACTGTATGCCTGGTACTTAATTTTAATATTCTATTCGCACTAGAAACAAACACGAAGGGTTTGGTTTGGTTTGGTTTATGGGGTTTAACGTCCCAAAGCGACTAAGGCTATGAGAGACGCCGTAGTGGAGGAACACGAAGGAGCGCCAGTATACTGTATTAGCCTATATAGGATCACGCCTCAGCCAATGTGCAATAAAAGACTCTCCAAAACAATTCTCGAAATGGGAATCACGGAGCTCAAAACACTCGCATACTTCGCTTTTCATTTCCTCTGTTACGAAACAAGTGTATAAAAAAAACGGTGTTGTAAACATCATTGCAGCTTAAGTGCGGTATAGCTCGTACATTTAATATCTGCATAAAATGCTGCTCATTCACAAAGTAGTAATAAGGCGGCTGGCAGTGGTTAACGCCGGATGAATTCTGTCTGTATACGTGGCAGGAAACAGTATTCAGGTCCAACGCAGCAACCTATACGCCAAGTACAATGTCATCTTGTGAACAGTCAGCTAAGAGCAAACGCTATGGCTGATATGAGCAATAGGAAGCTACAGGCTTCAGCTTTGAAGTCGTGTCAACAGTAAATAGGTACGCAGTTTCGTCGCATGGACGAAATTTTTTTTATATCAGCGTGTATACATGAATCGCTTGAACGCATAGAGTGAACCCGTTGTCATCACTACGATCGAAAAACGAGTCTCTTGCGGTATTATCTAAAAGTCGTTCGGACACTATGGAAATTTCATAGTTCACTAAATAATGATAGACTGCCAGCAAGATCGGTACTTATTCTTAAATATTCATCCGTGCCGGTGCAAACGCTGCAGCGCGCATGAAGTCGTTTCCTTTAGATGCGTGCGCTTTCCGGCCAAGTACAAACTACAACTGTGAACTGGAAACACGTCGCGGAATAAGAGCTGCCATCGGTTGTCTCCCATAACGCGATTGTTGTCCGAGGACGGTCTACCGTGTGGCGTCAAAGGCGTGTAAAATTTCTGGGGCCCTTTTCTTGGAAGATCTTATTTGGGCGGCGTAACTGGTTTTAAGCTTCAGCCAACTACTGTCGGTTCGCTTTGCCAGCAATGCTCCGCGGTATTGGGGAGCTGTATACAACGCGTCAGAAAGCCGATAAACTTTCCACACTTTCCAAGGTTGAAACGGACTTGAAAGAGAAGAGTGGCAGGGGGTAAAAAAAAAAAAAGAAAGCCACGCAAAACTCAGTGTCAGGAACGTTCAGCAAGTGCGGATGCTGGGTGGTAAGACAATCACGACCGCTTGAAAAGGCAATTGTCTTGTCACCGCTCGCAACGAACCTTGTGAAGCCGGAGTGTAAGTGGTGTAAATGCGCAAGGAAAACGCGCAAAGTCTTCACTAGTGCATTTTCTTCAACGCATATCGCGAAAAAAACCGCAATGAATATTTGCAGTCCCTCCAGACATGGATATCGATACTTGTCTAGCCTAAGGTTATGAAATGGTGAAATATTCCTCCGGTACCATGCCTTACAGGCTTCCGCCTTTCGTGACAACTGGTACAATCTCATCGGATTCTAACACTTGTTATGCGCTGCTCAAAGTATGGGAGTCGAGGGAAGAAATGTCAAAGCTGTGCAAGCCGCGCTCGTATCACTCCGTTTGTGCACAGCTTCACTTTACTTTCGTGCAGATTCACCAAAAGCCGCACAAAGGTTCTCGCCATAAGAAGCCGTTTCTTAGCCATATCCGAGGTTTTGCTTGCTTCTCGAACTGTATAGTCTTTTGAGCAAGTTCAAAAGGGAGGCGCGGGCATATCTCTTGACTACCAAGACACTGGTGCGATAATAGCTAGTTTCTTGTAAGTGGTGCTCTGAATCTAAGCCTTTAAATGAGAAACAGTCGAATGTTCTCAGTGAATGTATGCACCAATAAAGGAAGATGCAGAAAAACTGTAGCACAGTTTTTCTGCACAGTGTGCGCTGAGCTATCCTATATAGGAACAGCCGCGCATGGTTCTCGTTGGAGAAAGCCGACGGTCTTGCGACATCCGCTTCCTCCAGCGATATCTACGTGATCGGCCCGATAATAGAGATACGCAAGTTTATATAATTAACTACGTAGCGGAAACAATATTTGAAACTCGTAAACACATTGTACTCATCGATAATGCACGCTCGCGAGTAATGAACCGGCCTTCGTCACTGGACATTGACGCGCTTACATCTTCCGCGGGAAGCGCCTCATGCGCACATGCTTGAAACCGCACTAGAGAAATCGCGTTCAAACAGATCAGGATAAGGATTGAAACAGGAGCACGATTACCGTTACCGCCAGAGTGGTTCAGCGTCCTGAGAAGTAATGTATGGTTATTTCCGATGCGCATATGTTACTCCTCAGGCGGGCTGAACACTTCCGGCGGCAGTCTGCGTGCACCTGCTTCAGCAGCGGCGGGATAAGCCGAGGGCAGCGTGGCGGCCACGCGTGCACGTACCGGGCCTGACCCAGGGGTACCAGGGCGTGGGCTTGGCGAGCAGGCCTGGCTCCCAGCAGAGCAGCGGCGGCTGGCGTTTGGGCTCGCTGCGGCTCAGGATGCTCGAGATGGAAAACGGGTTGGCCGACTTGGCCGCTTTGGACTCCGTGGTGAGCGCCATGCCGCCGGCGGCTTCCTGGTTTCGAGCGGCCCGCAGCTGTGCCGGCGCCCTCGGGGCCTCGGGTCTCGGCGGCGGCGGCAGCGAGTAGCGCGCGCGCGGTGCGTTGGCCTGGCGTGGGCGATGTCGAGAGAGGCTCCGCCCAGCAGCTCCGCCCTCGTGGGAGGAGCTTCCCCTCTTCCGCGCTCTCACCGAGGAAAGCGGCTATTAATATTGATACAAATTGTGGGCACTACGGGCGAGGGTGGCATGTTTTGGAGGCGGCAGCCATTTGTCTCCGGCGGACGAGGCGCGCTTAATTGGCGACAAATTAACCTGGACTGTTCCGGGACCGGCGCGCGCGGCCGCAGATTCCTGCCGGGGATATTACTCGAAGAGGGGGAGTGGAGATGCCGTTGCAGCCAAATCCGATTAGCCCGGATTAGAGGCGGGGAAACGGCAGAAAATTGGATCGGAGGCTCACGAGCGCGCGCGCAGCCTTCATGCAAGCCAAATGAGCTGCGCCGCCACCGTGGCACGCAGCTGCGCCGCAACACGCTGCTGCGTCGACCCCGCGCAGCTGCCGCTTCGGGGCTGCGCGGCAAGCGGCGACGAGTTGGGCGGCAATTCTCGGGACAGCAGCGAGCCGCGTTGTCGACCGGTGTGAACGCGCGGCGCAGGTTATCGCTCGGCTGATTGGACGCCGGCAGAGCGCCGCCGCCCGGCTGATAGCGCTGCGGCGCCGCGTGTATCGTGCCCAGTTTCTCTTACGCTCCATTAGAAACCCGAGTGCGGAAGCGCAAAAGGGGGGCGGGGGCGCCCTAATTTGTCGTCGCACCGGAGAGCGCAGACAGGGGAAAATGCAGCCCCCCCCCCCCGCGAGCCAGCCGCTTTTTTTCGCCCCAACAAAAAGGGAGGAAAGCGACGAGAAAAGAGAGCGCGGTCGTCTCGCGCGGAAAAGCGCGCCGCTAACTGCGCGTGAGACGAGTAGCGAGCCCCGGTGAACGTTGCTCGCGGTGCGCGCGTGTTCGTTTTAAGCATGACGTGCAACTGTGAAAAACACCAGGCGCGCAATGGTTTTGGTGCGTGGTTGTGGAGGAGTGCTAACTTGGAGTAATCGGCCACGCTAGTTCACATTTGCTGTGAGCTGGGCCTGTGGCAGCGGCTACGACGATGATGGTAATTATATTGCCAACATCATAATAATATTGGTATTATAAATAATGAATAAATCAATGAATAAATGCTAATTAGAGTTTTCAGAAATAACCGGTCGTTATTGGTGCCAGAGCACCAATAACAAAACAGCTAAATGAAACAAATATACAACGACTATATTATAGAATACATGAAAATATCGACATCAACGGATAATAACAGTTTAAATTTCAGCGCAGGAGTGTAATCATATCGTCGTGAGCATGCATACAATTATGATATTTTCGGGAAGCGGTAACAAATTGGATCGGAATGGAAAAGTAACGGTGACGAAGAGTATGCATAGCACATTCGAACCAACGCTCTTAAATATGCTTAAGTATATTTAAAAACGTTGATCTCAACAGGTAGCGTATAATACAAGATAAGCATATAACAATACAAGATAGCATATAAGGTATTTTAAGCACAAAGGGCGTAGTAGCAGTTTAAGGCAGTTTACACACCCACAATACACCCACGCAAAAAAAGTACAATAATTTTCACACACAGAAAAATAATTAGGACAAGCAGTGCAACAGTCATAGCGATAGAAAAAAAAAACATGTCTATCAACAAAGCCTCTGCTTCAGACAAAGGCGTGACAGCGAATAGAAACATGAAAACAGCGAAAACAATACAAAATTAAAACTCATAAAAGAGACACAATAAACATATAAATAAATAAACAAACAAACATACAAACAAGCAAAAAGAAAGAAAGAAGGAAGGAAAGAAAGAAAGACAGGAAGAAAGAGAGACAGAAAGAAAGAACGAAAGAAAGAAAGAAAGAAAGAAAGAAAGAAAGAAAGAAAGAAAGAAAGAAAGAAAGACAGCGATAAAGTACACACTTTCATTTATTTCATTTATTTTTCCCTTAAAGGGCCACTGACCAGGGTCCGGACATTTTTGAAAAACAAGCCCACTGCATAGATGAGGCATCGAAGATAACCTCTGCAAAATACTAGAGCCATGCGCGCCCCGAAAAGCTGCGAAAATTCAAATCAAAGCCCGTTCGTTCTTTCCTTCCTTCAAAAACGGGCCCCGCCCACTACTCTGCACCCCGCTGACGTCAAGGGTGGCTACTTTCGCTAAAGGCACTCCATTGGTGCATCGTTCTGACTGACGGGAGAAGGTTGGGCGTAGCCTTGGCGTCGCGTCGTCTGCACAAGGCTTTCCGCAGCGCCTTCTGTTCTGGCTCATGCCTCCAAACCCGCATGAAGGAAAAAAAAAAAAAAACTGCGGAGGGAGCGTGCGGCGACAGCCTTGAACCCTTGCCATAAAAAGTAAAAAATAGTAAAACTGAGGGAGTTGGTTCGCCCCCCCCTCCCCCCCCGCCGTGATCACGTCACGAGAAGCTCTGCGTGCGCGCTCCCTTCTCAGTTTCTTTTCTTCTATGCGAGCCCCCCAAAACAAGGTTTTAATTAGTAGTGCAGCAGAGCCTTTCCCTCGCTCGTCCACTTGAGCGCTCCGCATAGACACCGCTTATCCTCCATGCATCTTGCGTACGCCCTGACTCCAATGAACGACATGGGCTTCGGAGCGGAGAAAAGACACAAACACACAGAACACAAACACACATGAAGAAAAGCAAACGGGCGGTTGCCGGGTCCGCACTTCGCCGTGTGTTTCGAACAGAAACGACTTCCGCCCATCCGCTCGTGAAACGGTGGGGAGGCCTAAAAAAAAAAAAATGAAAAGGTGGCTCGCTAACTGGGAATGACAAACAGATGTATGAAAGGGTGCGCTCGCTAACAAGTCTAGGTGGTCGAGCCGATCGCGCCTCTCGATCGTTCAGTGTGCGGAGAAAATGCGACGACGCTGTTTCAGCCCCAGCAGCAAAAACCAAGAAAAGAATTCTATTGAAGGCGGGGCCATGACGTAGCCCCGTGACGCACTCCACAGACACCACGCCTCCGGCTTACGTCGGAGAAGGAAGGGGTGATTTTGCCTTGCCGAGCCTACTCGACGAGGAGCGGGAGAGAAGAATTTCGAGGAGGGAATGGAAGGAGAGGAGGCTCGCTGAAAGAGAGGTAGAGAGTGTCTGCTGAGCTGGGGTGGTCCGTGGCCCTTTAAAGGCCCGAGGACATTACATAAGGGGGGAGAAAACTCAAGATTTGTACTAACAAGACAAGAACACTACAAAGAAGGAAAAAAAATTAACAGTGAAAAGGAATAAAAATGTACAGCAGGTAAGGGGCGTCGAAAAGGTTATACAATATGTAAGAAGTAAAAAATAATTGAACACATGAGTAAACAAAGGCTAAGGAATGAAAAAAAGCAAGGACACTTGTCTGTATCAAGCACAACATATAATTGAAAAGATTGCTCTCACGAAAAATGGTCCTTTAGTATTTCACGGAATGATTTGCGATTAGTGCATGATGCAATGGTGTTTGGCAGGGCATTCCATAGAGCTATTGCGTGCGGAAAAAAAGAAGAACTGAGTGCTAACGTGCGACACATGAAAGGCAGCTAAAGAATTGCACTTCTTCGTTTGAAAACAAGAATAAAAAGCCGTGGAAAATGTTAAGACGTTCAGAGCATGCATTGTACGAGGACTGTAGTCTGCCAATGGAAAAATTTCGACTGTGCAAGGCATCAATCGTGGAGTGGCAATTTGACCGGACAGTTTTGTTCGGTACGCGAATGGTGACAGGCCTCAGTAGGTCATCGTATACGAAATATCACCATGCACAAGTTTGGAAAAGAAGAGGAGGTCTACCCGGAACCGCCGACACCACCAAGTGGGAATAGTTGCCAGAAAATACATGTGAATGCTCGTGCCAGCCTTCAGGTTACGGACACGTTGCGTGCAGATAGACGGGAACTTATTCTGATCCCTTTCAATATGGTCACTGTTCGACTTGCGCGTTCCACTCCAAACAGTTGACCCGTGTTCGAGAAGAGGCAGGCAGAGAGATGTGTACAACTTTAAAAGGGATAGACACCTAGGAAATCGCTGGAAAGGCAGCAAATTTCTCCAAGGCACCGAAGAGCATGCCGAGTAATCTGCTAGACGTGGGTCGAGAACGTCAGAGAAGAATCGAAAAGCACTCTCAAATCGCGCGTTTTGGCACTCTCTACAAAATTGTGCTTCCGATCTTGTAAGGATACAAGATTTGCTGAGTTTTGCGCTATAGGAGACCACTTTCGGTTTCACCGCATTCAAAATTAGGCTGTTAATGAGGCACCACCGAATGAGTGAAAAATGTAAGCCTGGAGAGCGTTGCAGTCGCCAACTTTTCGCACCTTCTTAAATATTTTTATGTGATCCGCATGCAGCAACGACGAAGAGTTGTGTATCAGAGTAGCAACATCATTCATAAAAAGAGAAATAGGAGAGGACCCAAAACAGAACCTCGAGGCACACCACTGTTTTGTACGTGAAAGATGTCGGTCCATTAGCGCTGACATAGCAGTATCGGTTTTGGAGGTAGCTATGTATAAGCGCCGCAGTGGAAGCGTCGATATCAGAGCTTCGAAATTAACAACGCTTGGTTCACTACATCGAAGGCCTTACTCATGATACAATAAACAGCATCAAGCTGGCTCCTACCGAGGACGGCAGGGACAGCTAGCGTCATGGAACATAAGAGGTTGGTTGCATTCCAGCTGTCACTAATAAACCCATGTTGATTCGGAATGAGGACATTCACAGCTGAGAAAGACCTTATGAGGCATTAGCCCAAGGATTTTTCTGGTGGAACTAAGGAGGAACAAAGTTACCAACCTCAGTCTTTGCGCCTGACTTGAATGCAGGAAAAGCACGATGGATTTTTCATGCACGAGGAAACGTGCACGACTGCATACGGTTATTAAATATGGATGTAAGAACAGTAGTGAATATATTTCCTTAAGTTTTCAGTATGCAAGCAGGAATTCCATCTGGTCCACAGGAAAGCGAGAACTTCAGCCGCTTAGTGTTCGCCTGAACGATGCCCTCGTCTAGTAGCATCCGGCTGATGTTTACATCTGCGCCATGAGGAACTTCGCCCTCATCGCTGCCACCGTTAGCCCATACACAGAATAAAACTTGCGAGCAAAGCAGTCAACCAGGATTGAAACCTCCTCTGCTCAATAATCCAAAAGCGAGATAGACTCTGTGGATACATGTTTGATCGGGAGTGGCTGTGCTTCTAGGAGGCCTGAGGTTGACGGGTGACCTTCGACTCAACTGAAACTAGGTAATGATCAATGTCTCTCTTATGTATTACCTTGCATAGTTAACGAAAGTGGTTGAATTCCTGCGCAAGCTAGTACACATCAGATCGCTTCATCCTTTTGAGAGCTCATTCAGTTTCAAAGCATTTCGTAGTTTGGAAGAAAATCAGAGAGGATACTTGAAATGTTTAGGCTTATGTGTGGAATGTATTTCTGCATACAAGCAATGATAACTTCAGTAAAGCGGTCGTCACTTAATCGTTAAAATAATAATAATAATAATAATAATAATAATAATAATAATAATAATAATAATAATAATAATAATAATAATAATAATAATAATAATAATAATATGTAATTGCCACAACATATTGTGATACATACAAACTCAGGCCTGTCAAAGCCAACAGGAGGCTTGCAAGACTAGGCCTGGCAACATCGGCAAGCAAAAAGTAAGGGCAAAAAATGTCTCAGGATAAGTTCACACGCTGAAATACAAATTCTAAAGATAATACTCTGTAGAATTCTCATGTTCCCTACACCATTTCGAATTAAAGCTTTACAGATTTTAACATTCATTTTAGCGTCGTTTTAGAAGTAGCGGACTGCACATGATTAGGAAGACTATTTAGTATTGTAGGGGCATATACACATCGTCTTGCTTTGCCGTATCTGGATGAGTATCTAGAATGTACTTAATTATGCTTGTATATTCGGCATGAGTACACCTGACGGGATATGCAGTCTTGGTGAGGAAGAAACACTGGAACGACCGTGGGTCTTTTCTTCGGGGGTTTTAAAAGCGTATAATTTGTGCTTTATTTTGATTGACGGTTAAAGTTATTTTTTGAGAACCAAATGATAGCTTTGTGCACTGATTGCTGCAGATATTCAACTGCCAGTTTATAAGAAACGTGCTTGTAAGAAGGACAATATCATCCACATACTGGAACACTTTACCTTTCGAGATTACTGATACGAAGCACTTGACAAATATACTGATGAGAAGAGGGGATAAAATTGACCCTTGAGAGATACTGGCACCAAGGTATAATATGATGCTATAGTTTATTTAGTGCCTATTACAACAATTTATGCCCTGTTTTGATATAGTTCTGAAGCACAGCGTTGAATGGGCCCCTAAAACCGATAAGGTGCAATTTGCAAAGCAATACGTCGTGGCAAACTGTATTAAAGGCACTGGACACGTAGAGCAACAATGCACAGCTAGAGAGATTGGTCAAATGTTTAGGGAAATACCCCAAGGTGGAGTAGATTTGCAATAAGGGAGTAATTACTCATTGACATCAACCTAAGCGCAGCCGTACACTTACAAAGGAAAGCTATAAAGCTTTCTCAGAAGCTTCGCTGTTAAAGTAAAGTTCGTCCGGGTCCGCTTGAGATGTGTTTAAAAGCAGAACACAAATCATCTGCCAGTTCTTTCAGGAGTGTAGTGGTGCCCCGGCTTTGCACGAAATAAAATTCTTTGTCAGGCAGAATGAAAACTTCTGAATGAAAGAAGTCATAACTTCCAATAAAAAAATAATAGTAATAAACGCGCCGTGTCAGGTTTCACAAGCCCCTTCTTGTGCAGGTTGCATCTTCCGTGGTTTATGTTCTATCAAAACGCCAATTCTGTGTCGTTGCAACAAACTGGCACCACTGACTAAATTCAATCCTCGCGCCAGATGAAAAGAGCGAGTTTACAGCCGCAATTTTTGAAATGGAAAATACAAACACACCGAAGGATGCCGCACTTTTTTGGTTGGCCATTGGGAGCGTCACAGTTTCTGCGCGGGGCGGAACTCTATGCGCGAAAGCGCTGCAGGAAAGAGGTGGGAAGCCTCTGGAAAAGTAAAAGTGTACAGGTTTGGCGTAGGGGGGCTTGGTTCGACTTTCATGGCGTCTCAAAACTTCAGCAGACTTCCCCTTTTTCGATCTCAGTTCACTGCCTAGGAAGCCGATCGCTGTTTGCAGTTTTTTTTTGTGTGTGTGAACCTGTTTGCCATACACGTCCGCTCGAAGTTTCATGCGTCCCACGCACGAGGCGTGAAAAGGGCATTTTCTTGTACCCGACGGGCTCGAACTCTTCCATACTGCGGCTGTAACCTCGGATATATGACCGACATGCTACTATCGCACATATATAATCGCAGCACACAACATAATTCTAAATCGTAAAAAGCAAACCTCATTCAGCATTTATGCATGTCAAGGCTACTCGTGGGCATGTCGCAATGCGGAAACTTCGGGTCGATTTTGACTCCTTGGGATTCTTTAACGTGCCTCAAAATCTCGCTTCGGTGACGCTTTCGAGCCTCAGTACATCGGTTTGGTGTACGTATAGCTACATATACCTAAGCGGCGTTCCGCCTGTACAGTTTTTACAATTCCGCTCTGAGATGGTGTCATGATTCAGGAGGAAAACGGCGCAAAAAAAAAAACGTGGGCAAAGGAGACAAACACGACAGGACCAGCGCCTTTTTGTCTCTTTTGTCCACGTTTTTTTGCGCCGTTTTCCTCCTGAATCATGAACCAACTAGCCCAAACTAGAGTTCTTCCTGAGATGGTGTGTTTGAAGAAGCATGAATCGTTTCGTTGCACAGCTCCCCTTTTGCATTGGCAGATGTCAGAAAGGAACCTTTTTTTTTTTGTCCACGAAAAACATTGGAGCCGTTCAGTGAGAACAAATCTTAATCTCGGCTTTCTATAAAAATACTAAAGTAGGGCTATCAGATACTGGGGTACTTTTTCAGACTGATTTGCATGCGAATAGCACATAGTTTTGCTACCGAACTGAAAATGAATAGTTCAGTTAAAAACAGAATCGAATACGATTCGAGTAGTGAAAGAACCGAATCAAATACGAATTTATTTATTTATTTTTTTATTTGAACATACTGTTAGTCCCTTCTTGGGACTGTTACAGGAGTGGATTTATAAATAACAAGATGCAAGTTAACAACACAATAAAACAAAAGCCAGCAATCAGGTTTAAAATACAAGAAATCAGCATTCATATGCGGAATCACATCAAATGAAAAACAGAAAACGGAAGAAAGCCAACTCTGGCCTTCAAAACATGTGTTCAAACACGTATCAAAGTATTCATTTATACAATCATACATTTGGTACATAATCGAGTGAGCAAAAAAAAAAAAGCAACATAAAACCAATACAGACTATGGATGGTCATCAATTCTGGCTTGATGACAAAACTGATGAGACTGCAAGCTCCATGAATTTTTCTAAGGAATGCTGCGCAGTTATAGATTTATCTAGGGCGTTCCATTCCCTTACTGCTCGGGGAAAGAAAGAAAAATAATATGTGTTGTTAGCACAGAAGTATTCATTAATCGTAAAATCATGCTTGTGACGTGTGCCTCTAGAACGGTTAAAACTAATGTAAGTAGCAGGATCCATGTTGAATGAATTATGAGTTAATTGATATAAAAACTTGAGTCTATGAAGTGTTACGCGACTTGATAATGTGTCGACACATTATCATGTATGATTATTTCGCTACTTGGTGAATACTCTTATAAAACGAATTTTCGTGCGATGGGCAGGAGGCGGCGCTATAACTCGCGGAGTCATTAAAGCTGCAGCTATCTAAAGAAACAAAACTTACCTCTATACTAGGGGGCACGAAAGACGAAGTCGGTATGTTGACTCTGTGAACATTATGTTATGCGAGTATAAAAATGACATTTTGCTGCTGTAGTTGGCGGCGAACAAACTAACGCCTCATTTCACTTGATGAGAGGGACAAGAGTTAGGAGAGCTTGTCTCCGATATCGGTCATGAAGGCAGGGTTTGCTGGACCTGGCAGAACAGTGGCACGCGGCCCAGCCTTGGTGGCCATATGAGCATTATGAACGCCGCCGCAGGAATTTATCGCGTCGCGGCGCTGAACAGTCCTTTCCGCACAGAGCGATCGCGACGACTTGCTGTGTGGCTTCGGAGCGGGTCATGCTTTTCTAACAGTCGTCAAAAAAAAAAAAAAAGACTACGGCGCCACCTATTCGAACTTCCTGCCTATCATTTCAAAAGCATTCTAAAACTGGAGGTCGTACTCGATTGGTTTCGAATCGCTCGATGAATTGAATCAGAGGATACTATTTGATTCGCTATTCGAAAATTTCGAATATTCGCGCACCCCTAACATTTCCGTGTTTTTTTTTTTTTACTAACAGCACTTGAGACGCTGCAGAAGCCCTGACGACTGATTCGACAGTGGTCATGACGTGCAGGCCATTAGCGATAAAGCCAACAATAACGGATATTATTAAATGCGCTACCAGGAAACTGCACACCCCCACAATCTGACACCATGCGCTCAGTTGATTCGTTTTGCCTGTTACCCGTGGGGCAACATTCGGCCGCACAAGCTCCATTCGCGAGGGTACGTATATGCTAGAATCACGCTCATTGAAAACAAATCACTACGCCTTTGCGCTCTTCATTTTTCCTGCGTGCTCCCGCGGTGTCGGCTTTCAGCCCCGCGCTCTCCACACCCACCGGGATGAGCCCGCCGAGGCCTATAAGCGCTCGCGCCGTTGCGCCAACCCTTTTGTGGCGGTGCGCCCGTTATTGCGGGTAATCAACGAAGTGCAATCAACGTTATAAGCCCGCTTTTTGTTACCGCCGGGAGGTCGTTTCTTCCGCCGCACCCACCGCAACCAACGGCCGCGCTGGAAGTGGTGCAGCCCGGAGTCGACCGAAAGCGCTCGGCGAAGGGGGTGAGCCATCCCGCATTAGCCGCGCCGGCTAGAAAGGAGCCAGCGGCAGGGTCACTGAGGCTCGTCTTCCGTCTGGCGCAGCTGGCGACTCTGTTGAGCACCGCGAATTAAAAGCGCGCAGCGTTGCTTCCCCCCCCCCCTCCCCCGCAATCTTTTTTGCGTTTTACGCTGCCTGCTTTTTAGTCTCCTACCTGTGACTCCGTGCATTTAGAATATTAGCCCAGCGTGCGGGAAACTCGAAGACGCAGGTTATTTAGGTCTTGCGTGAGAATGTTCGTAAACATATTTTTGTTTGTCTGGCGAAAGCAGATCTTAAAGAGGAGAACCCGCTACCCCATCCTATCCATTGCCCCAATGTCAGAATAATGAAAGCGGTAAAGAACGCTTTGATCTCGCGAAATGGATATTGCAAGATGAGGAATAGTATCTGATTGGTCATTATTATAGTTATCAGTAACTTTCGTTTTGTCCTCTAAGCGAAATCAGAAAGAAGGTATTGAACAACATGCGCCTGCGAGTGCAACGAAAGTCAGTATTCCTTGTGGAATTCGCCTTGAAGCAAAAAAAAAAAAAGCTAAAGGACATTAAGATATTCCAGTCTCGCGGCGGCCTTCTAAACTTGACGCCCTTAACATTGTTTTTGTGGCTTGCGCCTAGTTTGTTGCCGTTTGGAGCTAAAATAACATGTCGGTACATCTTGTCTGTGAAAATATGGTCATTTTTCTACACTTATTTATACTGATCATTTCAACTAGCTGAATATGCATAAGTGTTAAACTGGCTTCACTTTATTATCTCGCGCTCGTCTAACGTTGGAACAGTTAAATTTTTGAAAACAGGATAAATAGACGCACTTTGCGTGAAACGGAACACGTCAAGGTGGTTCCCATGGCAGGGTAGGTGCGAAGCGCTACCATGCGTGCTCAGCACTTTAAACTTTAAACTAGTGACACCGTTATAAGGGGGAAACACAACTTGGTCTAACCAATTTAATGAATTATGGAAGGGAGTCACTCGCTAAGAACATCCCGCTTAAAAATTGCACTACCTGTGGAAACCAAAGCAAGAATTATTTGGACTCATAATAGCTAAAAGCTTTCTTTTTTCAAGCAATGCAGAAAGTTGGGCGAGTTGGTAATACATTTTGAACTTAGAAAAGCGCAATAAAAAGACAGGGACAAGAAGAAGAAGAAGCACGCAGGACAAACGCTTGACATCAACTAGTTCTTTACTCGGGAAAAAATAGGTTGAGGGAACACAGTCGTGCTGTGCAAGCTGTAGCAACGGATGGGCACCTAGCAGAACACTGCAAGTCTTGTAAAAAAAATGCAAAGCAAATGAGCCGCAGTTCAATGCCACACGCACGTGCGGTAAATGAAAACAAAGGCTTCACAGAGAAATTATAGAGGCCTATCGTATTGTAAAGAAAGCTGAAAATTGTATCAGCACTCCTTCCCTGACCTTATCACGCAAGGAAATTGCTTACCTTGATACCTGTTCACGCTAAACACACTTGTGGTAAAGCCGATTCATTGTTTGGTTAATAATTTGTTTCCGCCCTCTATGTATCTGTATATATGTGTTTTTTCCCGAGTAAAGAACTAGTTGATGTCAAGCGTTTGTCCTGCGTGCTTCTTCTTCTTCTTGTCCCTGTCTTTTTATTGCGCTTTTCTAAGTTCAACTTTCTTTTTTCGCTCGCGAATAGCCTACAAAGCCTCGAGTTGGCAGTTGGCTAGGCTCAAAGTATTTCTTTTTCACCTTGTTTAGCGTTAACAGGGAAACGACAGCGTCACTGTGCAGTAAACTCTACTAGCAGTGTGGAACGTCATCAACATCTCAGCCCTCAACCTGGTATGAATTCGGGTAGAGAAGAGCTCGACGAAATTTTGCCTGCTGAGATTTCATACCTAAAACATGGAAACAGGTCACCACTAAGAAGCGTCAAAGGTCGTCTACTTCGTCCCTCATGATATATATATATATATATATATATATATATATATATATATATATATATATATATATATATATATATATATATACGCGTGCACTACCGACTGCACGCGCGCCATCTTCATTCGTGGACGACGAGAACACGCTTATGCTATCCGGACCGGCTAACAAGCCTTCTAGTTAGCACGTCTTAGCTGCATTACGATGTACTACACCACTGACAATGCAATGCCAGAAAAAGCGGGCATCTAATTCAAATAGCTTATTTTTAAAAATTGCAGAAAGTCTTAGGTGAAACACCCTTTATATATATATATATATATATATATATATATATATATATATATATATATATATATATATATATACCTGTTTCCATGTTTTTCGGCATGATATCTCAGCAGGCAAAATTTCGTATAGCTCTTCTCTACCCGAATATATATATATATATATATATATATATATATATATATATATATATATATATATATATATATATATATATATATATATATACTAATAAGAGCGAGCAGGTGTTGTGATGGAATAATGAATCCTTTTGCGATAATTAGGCCTGTTTTGCAGCACCAGCATATACTCGTTCGTCGCTTTTCTTTTGGCTTCAACGGGATGCGTGTCAGTAGTGGCTTATGAAACACGTCAAGCGGATGAAGTCAGTCTAAACGACTCACATCAAGTGACTGCACAGCAGGTGCCACGTGCCTTCAGCGCTCCGCAAGCTCACTTCGCTGTGCGCTCATGGTGACACAGCTATTAGGAAGAGCAAAAAGAAAAGTGCTGTTGCGGCGGCAAACAATTGTCGCGGGGCCAAGATTAATGCTCGTTCTTCAATTTGCCAGGTGGTGAGTAGCGCGACAGTGCCGGCAAATTGGAAGACCAGTGTAAGGAAGGCCGCTGCAAGGAGCGGGGGAGGACGAAGAAGCAGGGACCCACCCTCCGCGGAGCAAGGAGAGAGAGCGAGCACTTGAGGAGGGAGGCCATCCGCGGAGTACGGCGACTGGAAACAGGGCGCGCGACAGGCGTTCGCTGATGGACGACGTGCACTCTTGTCGGCCGCGGGCACGCGGGGAGGGATTCGCGGTGAGTGGGCCGCCGGCGCTGGTTGTGTCGCTTCGGCGCGGACGACGTGTCCGACAGCGACAAACGAGATTGATCGTCGAAGGTTCCACCCGATGCATCACCTTCGGTGGCGGCTGCCAGGCACGCGGTGCCTCCGGCCGCCGCATGCGCGGTGGAGGCAGGGCACTGGGACGCGCGCGGAGGAAGCTCTACCGATGGGAAGCGCGGCGAGGATAACTGTGTGCTTTTGGCAGCCGTGACACGCAAGCACTCCTCGGAATGTCGGTATTCTCTCTTATTTCCCAGGTGCGACTCTTTCATCTGCATCATTTCAACGCCTGTCCGGAGCAGACAGAACTTTATCATCATCGCCTTCTACATATTATCTCTATTACTATTGGCATATTTTTCTCGAAAAATGTACTGCCTTCAGTATGGCTGCAGGGACTAGTTCAGCTTGTTCAGTAAAAGCGCAACCTCCTCCCCTCCTTAGCAACCGGCGCGCCAGTGGGGGGCGCATCTGTGCATAGCAACCGTGACGTCACATAGCAGCGGTAGAACGAGTGCGCGCGCGTCGGCGGTGGCAGCCACACCGCCGCTCCTTCGCCAGACGTGTCGTCGCAGTCGAGTGAGTGAGACGCATGACTCCGAAGCGGCCCAGTGGTTCCGCGCCAATTGGTTCGGGGAAGCGGCAGTGGGTTGACCACAAGGCTTTCACCAAACACACTCTAGAATTTCCAAAGTGTCTTCGGTATTTTTTTGTTTTGAGGAAAGGAAATGCGCAGTATCTGCCTCCCACAGCTGCGAAGCCAATAGAGCAGGGGCTCGGTAAGCAGAAGATAAAATTCGTAAATTGGTTTTTGAGGAAAGGAAATGCGCAGCATCTGTTTCACACATCTCGGTGGACACCTGAACCAGAGGGAAGGCGCATAACTGCCCTCTTGGAACAGTGGACACCTCAACCGTGCTTTAAGCTATGTGGCGGTAGTGACAGATGTGCCCTGCATGCTTTGGCATTGAAAACATTGTGCCAGAAACGCTGCCACCTGCCAGGGTAGCAGGGTAGGTGGGGAGTTTAATGTAGATATTAAGACAAGCGGGAATTTCTTACCACTTATGCGGGAGAACAACCCGTTCCTCTAGCTCGTAACGGTTCCCAAAGCTGTGACAACCTCGCGAAATACTTGCGCAGACCTCGTCTTTCAGAACCAGGCATTGGTGTAGCAAGTCGAGCATATATCCATGTATTTCTCCGTTCACAAAGCTTCCTTCATGACAATCAAGAGCTGTTATTGGAGTGTTTCTTGAAGAAAGAATATGCGTGAAAAATAACAAGTTGTCTGTAATCTTACATACATGTATTGCTCGAATTCTTTGCCTCAATCTATCGAAGAGCTGAAACAGCTGATGAGCTGCGCTCAAATTTCGCATTAGGAAGTAACGTAATCGTCGGCAATTTTTTTCTCTAACCTAAAAAGAATGTTAATCTTAGTTTGCGTGGTTGTGCCCCAAATAACCGTAGCTCAGCGTGGAAATGAACAATGAATTATAGAGTAGCAATGTAATGTTTTGTGGCAAAAGAAACCGCAGTCGCGACAACAAGCCGATTGTGCGAGCGAGTTTGGAACGAATGTGGGTGATATACGAGTTCCAGCGCATATTCTCGTGGAAAATGACTCCCAGGCTTTTTATATGTAATTTAATCTCTGTGTTATTAAAGCTAATATATAGGCTGGTATCAGTACCTATTTTCTCTTTGCGAGGACGAAAAAAATGCTGCAGAAATATAGGAGCCAATATAATATCTTTCATTTTTTTTTCCTGTTCAACACTCCCGCGAGTCCCTCTGTTTATAAATAAACGCTTGATTTTCTTGTGTTGTTGTTGCACGGAGGAGGTTACTTAAACTGATGGTTGCACTTGACATCTCCGTACCAGCGCAAACACGTTTCAAAACTCATTCCTGCAGTGACATAAGTTTTAATGTTCGCATTGTTATGAACGTCCACGCACTGGATTCGTTCAGTTGCATGCGTCCGGGGACATCAGGCAGGATTATTACACTCAAGGAGGGGCAATCTAGCAATCTTCTGTCACTACGCGGGTCGTTGCAGTCCTCGTTGCGCTTGTTTTCTGCGCAGAGTGTCGTCGAGAAAAATTTAAAAAGCAGCGAGCAAGGCTATTGGCGGCTGCTGCTGGTTGCGCCATTTCTGTGCACTAGGGGTGTTGCCAAAATGTTATCAGTTTATGCGTAGGTGGATTTGAAAGGAGGTGCGAGGGGCGACAGCCTGTTTTCCTTATTAGAAATCGTTTGCAATAAAACCGCAGTGTTCCAGTTTTTTCCAACAAAAAATGTTGGAAAATTCATTCTGCTATCAAGACCGCAAAGAAGTCGCATAAGTGCAAGCTTTGAAAGCAAGGAGGAATTCGGAAATCTGGAACGACAGAATGAGCTAGCGCGAAGAAAGGGCTTAACTTAATCATGGGCAGTCTGCAACAGGTCTCCAACTTAAAATATGAGAAAAGAGTTCTAAAGAGGATCTAGGATGTAGCTTAATTTTTTCAGAGTAATATGGAGAAAATTGAGACTGCTGCGCAAGCACATAACGTAAAATATTCAAGAACTTATTTTCTGGAGGGCTACATTCTATTCGTAGACTTTCAAAGCTAAGAGCATATTAAAAAAAAAAAAAAAGCCCTTCGGTGCATGTTAGTAAGGGTAAGCTTTTTTTGCAGTCCTCACTGATTTTAAGTACGCAGTCCGCTTCAGACAACTAGATGAAACTGCACACCAGCTGTCCGAAAGGGGTGAAATAACAAGAACTGGCACACTGCACAGTAGCTCTCTCCAGGTTAGACCAGGTATCATGCCGATTGCAGCTGAGAACCCCCTCTCGAACCAAGTTGCGCCCACGTCCTGCGCTCCGTGGCGACGGCACCGCAGCCCGCCACGCGACGCGTAAGCATCCACTATGCGACGGTCGCAAGAGAGACGCTCTGTTCCCCGCAGTTGGTGCAACCACGGTTCTCTTTGGCAGAGAAGGCGCTCACTGCTGGAGCGGCCCGCGGAGGGGGCAAGCCCCAAAACGTCGATCGATTCTAATCTAGGCCGATCCCGCTGTCGTCCTCTCCATTGGATAGAGCGGCGTGCCCCGTGCACACAAATGCGTCCCGCGGAAACGGCGTCGTGGCGGGCTCTTCGGTCGCTTCGCGATGCCGCTCGGCTTTCCTGACAAGACAAATTGGGGGACACGTGTCACCGGGAGAAGCCGAAGGAGCGCCATAGATTCTGCGGCCTAGTCGCACGTCGCCTCGCTTTTTCTCACCGCGGCTGCGGGGCGGTGGCGGCGGCGCAGGCCCCTTGTTTTTGTTCGGTTAATGTCCCGAGTTCCGAGTGCCTTCTGGCAGCCGTTGTGCTGCGAGATCAGCGGCACGCTATCGTCCTCTTACCCCTTTTCCCAAACTATTTGTAAGCTGGAGAGAGCACCTGTTGGGCTGACATAGATTTTTCCTGTGCAATCGGCAAGCCGATCTTTGCTTGCTGCTTATAGTTTCCAGGATTATTTTCCTGCAGCACAGCGTTTTATTTTATTTTTGTAAGAGAGTTTTAACCGTTTCTAGCTTTTTATGTTTGGTACGATGGCACGACCGTTTTATTTTGCTATTAATACCGATCAAGGAGGCTATATCAGCTGATTTGACGAAAGCTACGAGCAATGCTGTTGGCGCCAACTACCCGTAGAGCGCAAATGCATCGCCTGAGCAGTTAACACCGCTGTGAAACTACGAATCCCACAGCTCACTTCCTTTTGTGTGTATCAATGCCTCTGTATTTTTTTGTGTTGGAGTGTACACGTGTGCTTCACTAAGGATTTTTGCTACAATGTTTCGCTTTTGAGGTTCCTGCTTTTCTTCGCTCACCAGCTTGCGTTCCATGGTATTTGTTTTTCTCAAGTAGTCGCTTATTTTAGCCTCACGATCATCACTGCCAACAACTTTCATTCCCTATGGAGTCATGCTTCGTTATTACGAACACTTTGGTTCCCGAGCAATAGTGTCCTTAAAGCAAGTCATCCGTAAGAACGAATCATAAAGAAAAACAACAAAATCTGTGCCTCCCCCGTAACCGAGAGTAGGGTAAGCATGAAATGCAGAACGATGCAGAAGCGTACGCGGACACGACGAGACGCAGGCCTGAGAAGAATTTATATGCAGCACGTTCGAAACTGTCTAAAGTGCGCAGAGGCGAAAGCGTTTTCCGCACCACTTTGCCTATGTGACACTGGTGACGTCACCACTGGATTACGTCACATATAATTGATGAAGTAATGACACATTACTAATTAGTGACTAACTACTGATTAATGATTAAATACTAATTAACTGCTAATTAATGACGCTTAAGCTTCGCCTTTAGGAGTGAAACGCGACAGCGTGTTGTAGCGCTGCCAGGCAGTCCACGGAACGCCACCACCCGTTCGGCGCGATGCCTTGCCCTTCGAACGCGACTCTTTTTGAGGAAAGGAAATATGCAGTAATTCTCTGTCATCTCGGTGGACACCCGAACCGTACCGTACAGGAAGGGAGGAACGCCGCCACCCGTTCGGCGCGAAGCTACCGGCGCTTGTATGCCGGTCCTGTAGGAGGGCTTAAAGAGTCTCGTTAAATCTCGTTAAATCTCGTACGGTGCCCGGATGTTCTCGTTTCAGTGCCCGGATGAGTCGAATTCAGTGACCGGATGTTGGCTCTCGGTCTCGGCGGGACGTCACCCCACTGCCGACAACGGGAGCTAAAAGCATTTCCTGCTTAAAAAATGTTCTAAACAAACGATTTGTGACTATGGACTGCTTCTCTATATATTGCCGGGCATTGAAGTGCAAATGGGACAATAATAGAAGCTAAATGCGATTTTTTGGCCTTGATTACCTTAAAAATATTGCGGTGCAGGTTCTAGCCTGTTTGGAGCACCGAGTAATCCATGAGCGCGTTATGGCACCTCTTGGTGTGATGGAGGATCTTCTACTGTGACTGTTCACATCCCAAGGACTATGCACTCATTCATCTGTGAGCTGTTGAATGTGGTTTTCAACGTAGCGCACACGCACGCACTTACGCACGCATGCATGCACGCACGCACGCACGCATGCACGTACGTACGCACGTACGCTCGCACGCACGCACGCATGCAGACGCACATGCTCTTGCTACGGAATTTGCAATTTCTTACTGTCTTTCGCTGGTGTTCTCACCGCTGTCAGTATTAACGGGACAAAAATGCATTGCTCCCAATGGGGTACATTTTCACTCTGTCCATTGTCCAGAGAGCAAGTTTCTATATTAACAAGATGTAAACACATTGAAAAAGTTTTGTCTCCAAAAAAATTGTCCATAATTCTAGTCTTGTAAAGGATACTTCACGCCTAGCAAGCCAGCGTCAGGAGAAACCAACACACATTAATGCAGGCTTGGTATTTTTATTTTGAAAACTTTCTGCGGATTTTCAGATTTTATTTTTCTTTTCAGAGGGAGGATGAAAAAAGAAACAACTGCAATGTAAATTGAGAAAAGAAAAAGCTTTTTCTATGTGATGTACCTTATGCGACGTTCCGCAAGCAAGCTTTTCTACGCCTTTATTGACCAACAGGACGGCCGACCACGTGCTTCGGGTGATACAAACATCACAGAGTGCATTTCTTTTTTGTCGCTGCTTCCGACATATGTGTTATACTGCCTGCAAAAGACCTTTGACTCTTGTCACTCAGCTTTCACAACCAATCTATCTATTGCGCCGCCATGTTAATCACTTGTAACGTGTCGGAAAGCCCGATTACGGAACCTCGCATAAGGTGAAATCGCGGGGCGGTGGAGTTTTTAAATAATCTCTATTTTCTCCGTCACGTAATGTTATACTCCTGAACCATTAAGATCCACTATCATCATCGTCTTTAACATCCTCAAAATGTTTCCCAGACTGGAGAACTAGGCTGACTTCTAACGCTGGGGAGGAGCTGGAGTATTTACCGAACTTAATTATCAACTTCACGACTTTCTCATGGTGCTTCCTTTTTTCGCAATAATGCTGTAATGATGAAAAGAACATACATGCGGTGTGATGTGCATGAATGACACCAATTGGGCAATGAAAAGTGAGGCACAATATGATTGGAAAAGAAAAAGGAAGCTCAGAGAGAGAGAGAGAAAAAAAAGAGCGAGGCGCGAAACGATAAATCACATAAGTAACACGCGTTTGTATTTTGTACGCGATGCAGTGAGTTGGCCATAGGGCTTCTGCTAATCTATTGGCGCCAGTACAATTACGTACGCAACGTTGCGATGCTCATTTTGATTTCCCAGAAAAGATACAAACTTCGCAAACAAAGAATACAGTGGCACACACTTGCATAATATTTAGTTGCTTTCTTTCCTTCGTGGGCTTCAAATCAATAAGAATCCGAAGTGATTTGAGGGTGACACGCACGCGCCCACGCGCACACACACGCGCACACACACGCGCACACACACGCACACACACACACACACACACACGCACACACGCACACACGCACACACGCACACACGCACGCACGCACGCACACACACACGCACGCACACACGCACGCACACACGCACGCACACACGCACGCGCGCGCGTGCACACACACACACGCACACACACACACGCACACACACACAAACACACACACGCGCACACGCACACACACACGCACACACACGCGCACACACACGCGCACACACACGCCCACACACACGCGCACACACACGCGCACGCACGCACACACACACACGCACACACGCACGCACGCACACACAGACGCAAGCACGTTTTTTGCCTTTGGACTGAACTAAACTACGCTCACTCCGTTCAGCCCTCTGATATTCTTATTTGCCAGGTTCTAAGGGAAAGCTTAAAAAAAAATTAGAAGGCAATTTTCCCCTGCGAATAGGCACCACTGCCCTGGTTATGTCCTCGGGATTTCCAAGGAGCGCAAGGAGATCGCTGTCCGAAATCAAATTTAAATGCGAACGCAGTCAGCCAGCCAGCTTACGAATACCAGCGCAGGGACGGTTGGCGAGTTAAACCACCGTTCCCCGTATCGTGGGTTCAAATTCGGAATGAATGAAATGGGGAACGGGCCCGATCACTATGCGGCCTTTGGTGTATACCGGCGCTCGGAGGCCGACCAAGATTAATCCCAGCCGCCCGACCTCGGCTTTGCGTTCCCCCGCTTGATTCGTGCGGGTACGGTGCGTCTCCTGTCTGCGCTGGTTTTATGGTGATGAGCTCAAGGAGCACATTTCTTGGCTTGCTAGTATTTTTCTCCGCCAATGACTTTTTTACATTTTCTTTCACAAAATATCTCGCGAAAGAAAAATGTTTACGGGACGTTGTGCAACTTTTTGACCTTTTGTTGCGCTTAACATTTTTGTTCTCAATTTTTTTTTCCACCTGCTGACGTGTATCTCTTTGCTGTGAAGGAAAACTAGTGAGCCGATTACCTTTTATCCGAATGCTTTCTGGTTTGTAAAAGCAGACAAAACTTATTTGCGTCTCAAAACAAAGCCTTTCTGATACACTCTGATAACACTGGTAGAAACGCAGCCTTTATCTGTTTATCAACTCTTATCAAATTTATCAACTCTTATGGAACATGTACTTATTGCTGCCCTCCAGCAAAGACCTCTGCCGTTGGTGCAGATTTTATGAAATAAAAAAATATTTAAGTGTACACATTTAATAAACTGATATATTGAAATTGTGCAGATCTGGAGAGCACATATTTTACTTGACATGAATACCAATATAAAAATAAAAATGAGATAGAAACACCGAATTCGGTACTGCATATTGATCATTCCATATGGGGCATCAAAACTTAGGTTCGAAGTATAATATACCATTTTTAAACGTTTTATTTGAAACTACAGCCACGTTTAGAATAAAGACGTCGTTTAGCAAATCCGCGCATTACAAAACACCGGGGCTGGTAAAACTTTCAACAGACTAACAAGTAAACTTGTTCAGCTTTATTGCCGTATTCAGTACTCAGGTAGAGCGCTGAAATCTCTGCAGATTGGAAACGTCAGCTTAATTGTTCTTCGTTGAGGAACACAGAATTCTTTGCTATCCGCACAGCTTTCTTTGACTTCACGTAGCTGTGGGCTTTGGGCTTGCTTTCACCTGATGCCACATGCGATTTAGCCAAAGTATGCGCCCTTTTCGTTTAACTGGCGGCGTTGTTGCGGACTTGATCCGTGAATTCCTTAATTTTTTCTTTTTTTTTTGTATACCGTATGGTTAAGATGGCTTGCTTACTGCGCAGTAATGAATTGCAGGCAAAGCACGCTTTACAGGCAACTGTGAACAGGGAGGTTTGAATCATCTGTATTTTCTAGTCCGTATAACTTGTCAAACATGGACTGCTTGCGTTGTTGTCGCCTATTTTTGTTATTCCTTGCCGTTATACGTACAGTCGGCTTTACACCACCAGACATTTTCTCTATTTTAAAGAATACTTCCGTTTTTGTGCTTTTTGCACTGTATTCGACATTCCACCTTCGAAAAAGATATTTTGAACTGAGGTGATGTGCCTCGTTTCATTCACGGTAATGAAACGAGAAAACATGTTAGATGATATATATCTATTAATTACACCACGATTTTGTGTGTGCGCAGCCATGTGGCGAAGTGGTGTGTAGCGGAATGGCATACATTCTTCGTGACTTCTTTTTAATCCAGGAATAGAGCTCACGTATGTTTCTATATAAAATCCGTAGCTTTTTTGGCTCAATATATAGCGCTTATTTTTGCAGATTTCGTATCTAATATAAAGTTGTAAGCGCCCACGTATTCGGCCTAATACTGCCGTGTAAACGCTTTATTCAGAGTTACTTTACAAGCGTGCTTTGCCCGCATACCACTGTTGTACAGTAAGCAAGGAAGCTCAACGCACATAGGTAATCGCTTCAACGGTAAAATGCGACACATCGAAAGCATTGCGGTCATGTTCCGATATCACGTTATTTGTTCAATGTGGTGGTTTACCGCAGCCGTCTGTTCGCAATTCCGGAGAAATTTTAGAAATAAATAGATTTCAAAAAACAGTAAATAAAAGGCAAAGAACGGCAAAATGGCAATTTGAGCAAGGATTTTCTAGTGGGAGGAGAGATGAATAACGGCTCCGGAATGGTTGCTTTCGAGCTCCTTATCGACGCTTTTGGGGCTTTTCATATTCCCATAGTGCTTACCGGGTACTAGACACGAATGCAAGCCATAGCGCCAGCTGTAAGCAGTGACTCCGTAACGTGAAAATGGTAAGGCGCGAATCAGCACCGCCACAGTGTCTGCTGGCGTGGTGCCTTGTAGACTGTGCTCACTCTCGCGTGTCTGCAGTTTTCGGCGTTTCTAGGGATCATTTCCAGGCCAGGCTAGGTTTTAACACGAATGCTTTCCATCAGATCGGGGAAGCTGGAACAACTTTCTTTTAGCGCCGGCTCCCCGTGGCTCATGCATGCTACATGTGGCTGCTCTTGCGTAAAGTTTTTCAAAAAATCCTCTTTCAAAACGCTATGGTTGTTAAAGGGCCACTGAGAGGCTAATCCCGCATATCCTTGCACACCACCAACACCACCATCAAAGAGGTACAGATACAATGTTTTGAGTGTTTGTTTTTTTTGCCTTGAAAGAGGCCTACGGGCCTAGTAATCGGAAAAATGCGCTCAAAACACCAGTTCACAGTGTGAATAATAATTGAAGGTAGTGAACAAAAAGAAACAGTGAAACGAGGCTGAAAGGGGCCTGGAACGGCAGAAAAGGGGGGGGGGGGGATGCATTTCAACTATCCACTTTGGTTACGAACCGTAAGTGTCGTACGAATGAGGTTCGCTTTTGAAAGTCTCTTGCGTTCCATATGTAAACTACTATACCGGTTCCGCGGAGTGGTATAGAGGTGTGAAAACGATGTCAGTGTTGTCTCTCGCACCAAGCGGTAAACTCTTTCTTTAAAATTCCATGTATTTCTTCAGAGAGCACTTTCTTGATACAAGCTGCACCCCCCCCCCCCCCCCCCTCCTTTCCGCACAATGTTAAAATACGCTGCGCTAGTTAGTAAATTATCAGCCACTCGTTACCCTAAATAACTAGTAATTTTGGGGGAGCTGAGCAATACGCAGGAGTGGCACCAGAGTAAAAGTACTTATGCTTAACTGTATACACCGGCCAGCGGTGCTCTATTGGGCATTTCTGTCGCAGTGGAAGATCCAGCCGTGATGTTTGAAAAGCTTGTTCGCTTGGCAGCGCCGACCGCGCCAGTTTGCTGACGGGAAGCGTCGAGGCGGAAAACAAAGGGAGCAAGAGAACGGTCGTTCCAGCGCCGCGGGGAGCCTCCCGGCCGCAGTCGAGAGCGGCCCCGACAGTGGCACAGGTCAGGAGTCTCTGCGGCGCTCTTCTGTCGGGGCGCCTAACGAAGCTGCGACCGCGGATGCCGCGTGGACAGGTTTGCGGCGCGGTCTGTTCGCCCCCTGAAAGCCCGGGGGAAGTAAGACAAAAGGCTCCGAGCGCGGGGTTCGCCAGCTGGCTGGGCGGCCTAATTGCGTGGGACGTCAAAGGGAGGCCGACAGCGAGACGGGAGTTTTTGAAAGCGGCTGCTTTTCAAGCTCCCTCCCCCGATCCGGGTAATGGAAGCGGCTCCTGTTTTGTCCGCATTGTGCGCGCCGATACAATCGGCCCACGAGCGGTCCGCTAATTGCGGTGAGGACGGCGCCGGGGCGTCGGGCCCGGGCCCCGCAGTGTCAAGCGCCGGGCCCCTTTAACCCGATTTAAAGGTGGGCGCGATTGTGCGCGTTGACACGCCGTCGCCGGCGGCGGGCCCCATTAGGCGGCGCCATTAGGGGCGGTTGCCAGGTCGACGGGCCGCTAATGGGTGGCGCGGGCCGCGACACGGGCCGACACGACAGGCTGTCACTGCGCGCTCCGCAATGAAGACAAATCGGCTGACAGCTCTGTGCGCGATTTATTGGACGGGCCGCCATTTGACCCGATTACCTGGAATTATGCGACGGCGCCGTTTGTCAGGCGGCCGGACGCGCCGCCGAGAGGGAGGCCCTCGGGGAGCGCTCGCTGACGGCGCGTTTATCTCGCCGATTCGGTTACGGCCGCCGGCTGCAGCCCTAATTGCGGCATCGATCGGCTGCCCGGGCCTGGGGCACCGCCCCCTCCGGCCCCAGAGATTAGGGCTCCCAAATCCGGGGATTCGATTACTCCCGCGGATTACGCGCCATCAGCGCCGGATGGCGGCTCGTCTACCTGTCCCCGCGCCCACTCGGCCCGGCAGCTCATTTTCCGCCCGCGCGCCCCCGGAGATGCGCTTCCGCGGCTGAATCCCGGCGCCTCCCGCTCCCAGAGCATCCCGCAAATGCCCCGATAAAGCCGGAGACGCAGCCTGCGCCGCCATCTTGTTGACGCCGCGGTTCCTTGTTCTCCATCCCGCTGCCGTTTCCGCTTATCCCGGCCCATCTTCTGGGCGCCAAGCGCAGCCGAGCGCATTTCGCTGTCGGAGGATGAAAAGAGAGATGCGAGATACGTGTTGCTCTCGAGCGCGTCTTCCCTCCGTCCTTTTTTTCTCCCGCGCGCCAAAAGCTTTCCGCGACGCAGGAAGCGCGCTTTCCCGCGGGCCTGCTTCTTCGACCGCACACCTTTTTGCCTAACGCTCTTACGCGCGTCGAGCCACGTCTCTGTAAATAACCGCCCCTGCGCCGGCCGGAACCGCCCGCGGGCCCGGCGTGCGCCGCCGTCGGCCAGCCGGGGAGCGCGCGGCCAGTGGCGGAGGAGCTGCTTTATGTGCCGTGTACTTGATTCGATTCCCCGTTACGCGCTTTAAAAGGGCGCTCCTTTGTGCGGCGCAGAGAAAGCCATCAACGTCGCCCCTCCGGCAAACATTAAATCAAGGGCTCCCATTGTGCGTCCGCCGTGTACGAGCTGTCAGCAATAACGCGCCTCTCTCGCTCTCTCTAAACAGCGCGCTGTCTCTTCATCTCGCCAGGCCGCAATCGATAGCCGGGACAGGGGGGAGCGCGCTCCGCTTCGCTTGACATCGCCTCCCGAGAGGCGACGCTTCTGGCGGCAGGCACGCCTTCGCTCATTGCTTCCCCATTGAGGGCCCGGTGAAACTGGCCGGCCGCCTTGCGCCTCCGTGCACATCTCTCTCTCCCTTTCCTTCTGTTCGCGAGCATGCCGGGGTTTCTCTCTCGCGCGACGCTTTGCTTGGCGAGCTTCAATTCGCGGAAGGCCGCTTTTAACTGTTCGTAATTATCCGTGTTTGGTCCGCGGGGACGAGTGAGGCGCCTGTTGTGTTTACGTATCTCGCCGTTCGCCGGGCTGAATCGAAGCAGCTTACGAACCCGTACGCGGCCTCGACGGCGCAGACCGCAGTGCGGCGAGATTTCCCGCCTCGGGTAAACGCGGAGAGCCGACTATTGACTGTGCGCGCGACTGGACGCCGCCTCAAGTACGACACGGTTCAGCAAACAGTGGCACATACTTCAAGTGTAATCAGGCTGGCGCTCCTCACTCGGTGCCTTCACTGTTTCGGTCTAGCGTTTTTCTCGCCACTTGCAAGACCTTCCTGTTGACAGGGCATCCTTCCCTGGAAACAAGCAAACAAAAAGTAATCTGCAGCGACATCTGCAAAGCCACTTTTGAACAAACTGCACGTGTCGAACATGTCTTCTGGCCGTATCATATAAAGGCAGAAAAAGCAGTTACGACTGAGCAGTAGTGTTAAATATTTCATGTTATATAACACAACCCTTCGTTCGTGAACATTAGCTCCTGGTGAAATGCAGATAATTTGCGCGCTAGAGCTCCTTTAGGTATGAAAATAGGACATGAACGCCAGCCACAGTTACACTGGGACTAAATAGAAAGGAAAAAATAGTCAC